>NW_028274810.1:159956493-160572048 GCF_037043125.1 Eumetopias jubatus
CTGTATCAGTAATTACATTCGGACAACAGGCATAAATGGGAACTGCCCTAGGCAACCTGGGGGGAATGGCCACCTTAGTAGGATGAAATTGAAAGGTAATATACAAAAGCACTGAGCATGGGCCTGGGGCAAGAAATGAATCAAGGAAAGTAAGGGGGTCAAGGAAAGGAACTAGGATTGTCATATTAAAACCAGAAGCACACAGCTGTGCACCTGAAGTGATGGGCTTGGTGGTGGCCACACAGCTGCTGGATGTGGGCAGTGACAGTCATTCCCACATGACTTGTGCCCATCCTTCCTAAAGGACTCAAGTGCATACAAAATGTAACCATGCTTGTTCTCCAGAAGTCAGCCTCTCAACCCCCAACGTGTCCTTGCACAAAGAGGAACATGGGCCAATGGTTCTTTAATCAGAGGACAGTCGGCAAGGTGCATACAGAGGACAGCCACTTTAGCAGTGCCCCTCAGAGTAGGGGTTGAAGCGTTTCTAGCAACCCTCAGGAAGAGGATACTATTCTAAAAAGCACTAGGCACTTACTCATTTAAATCTTTGGATTTATAGGATGCCTGGGTGGCTCAGTTGGTTAAGCGTCTGCCTTTGGTTCAGGTCATGATCCCAGAGTCCCAGGATTGAGCTCTAATTGAGCCCGAATGAGCCCCATGTTGGGCTCCCCACTCAGTGGGGAGTCTGCTTCTCCCTCTGCTCCTCTCACTTGCGCTCACGTGCGTGCTCTCTCGCTCTCTCTCGAATAAATAAACTCTTTAAAAAATAAATCTTCGGATTTACAGAGGCCTAATTTTTTTTTTTAATATCATAGTGTCTTGCAGTTTTCCTTTTTTTTTTTTTAAGAGTTTATTTATTTATTTGACAGAGAGAGACACAGCAAGAGAGGGAACACAAGCAGGGGGAGTGGGAGAGGGAGAAGCAGGCTTCCCGCTGAGATCATGACCTGAGCTGAAGGCAGATGCTTAACTGACTGAGCCACCCAGGTGCCCTTACAGAGGCATAATTAAGAATAATATAGTTCTGAATTTTCAAGACTTATTTCTCTTCTCTTTATGCCACAGCTCAAGGTACAAAGAGCCTAAATGAAACAAAAGCCTGATGTTTAGTCTTTAGTATGACTGATCTTTGGATAATTAATACTTTTTTAGGTTGAATCAAACCTACTACTCCTGAGGAAATCATTCACTCAACAAATTCTTACTCTGACAACTGTTCAAAACCAAGTTAGGTGCTGGAACACAGCACCATGTTAGGTGGGGAGTTCACAACTTTTGACGTTATAAGTAGCCCGACATCTTGAAACCCTATTGCTTTTACTTTTATTCTCAGTCAACTCATGTCAAAATTTCTGTAGGAAAAAAAATTCACTGAAGTTTTGCTAAAGACTTTGCTAAAGACTTTCACATGATCAGTCTCCTGGTATATCTGACTTGTCTTCAAAAGTCATTGTCTATCTGTTAGTAAATGATAACATGCTGTATTTGTCAAGTTGTACTGGGTTTATCGTTATCTCTCTGTAATTATATAATAGCATGTCACATTTGTTAACTTGTGTTGGAAATAATGGAACTTTTCATTATAGTGACCTAAGCAATAAAAAGCCATTATTTATTCACTTTCCAAAGGGATTTGAAATAAAGGAAGTGAGAGTAGTTTTTATAAGCCACACAGGAAAATATATTTTATTTTTTGAATATTTTTAACCTAAATGACTTAGTAGTAAGTCACATTCCATCATATTTCAAATCCACATTGAAGTTTGTGGGGAAGTATTAATTATCCAAAGATCAGTCATACTAAAATCATGATTAATACTACTACCAAAGAATAATTCACCAGATTTCTTTTTTTGCTACCCGATACTACTTAGTAAATCACTGACAAAATTATTTGTTTAGAACATTCTTAGTGTATTTAATTGTCATACTCTTTGGACAAAAATGCAATAAACATAAAAGTCCATGCTTTTCTTCACTGGCCATAACAAGGTAACTGACTATTCCAAAGACAATAACCAAGAATAGATGGAAAATTAGGATGAAATATCAGGAAATAACCTAATCCCAAAGCTACAGGTTAAGATTTCTAAATTGAAGTTTAGGAAAAATATAGTTTGTCCATTTTGAAGTTTGATAGCTACATCCTGTGTAGTTTTTGGAGAGGGACAAGACTGGGGAGGAACCATCTAGACACCACCCCATGCTAGAATGGGACTTGTCTGTTACCCCAGAGGCACAACACAGTGAAGTGGAATGAATAGGGTTTGAGAACCAGTCGGAGCAGGACTTGAATCCTGCTTCTGCTGTGGACACCTATGTGAGCATGCGCAAGCTGCTTAGCCACTTTGGTTTTCTCCTTTGCAAAATGGAGTCTATCTACTTGACAGAGTTGTCTAGATGGAAAACAGGGTAAGATATCAGGAAATAACCTAATCCCAAAGTCTTAAGATTTCTAAATTGAATACTTAGAGAAAATACAGTGTGTGTGTGTGTGTGTGTGTGTGTGTGTGTGTATACGTGTGTGTAAATAATGTTTTCTCTCAAGGCCGTTTTACCATCTCAATTATTGAAAGCATTTATAAGATATAATCAAGAAATAAAGTAGGAAATAATGTAGGCTACCTATATAACACACAATTAGAAAATCACTTCAACTTTTATGAGTTTATATTTGTTCTTTATGAAAGAAAGCTAGACACAGACGCTTCTCACTATGCTTTGCAAGTGAATTATTTTTCAGGGATTCCTTTCTCCCATCAGATGTAAGGGAGCAGATGGCTGAGTCCTAAAAAGTATTTCTGATGGCTCTTTATGCTACAGCCTCTTTAATGCCGTGAATGTCACTTCCTCGCTAAGAGGGGAAAAAATGCAAATCGAAGAGAAAAACTGTGGCCAGCTTGGTATGTGCTATAATGACTAACAAAAGAAATGGAAATGCAGAAATTGTCTTCTATTTCCTCCCCAGTGAATGAGGAACTTTAATTCTCAGGTGTTCTATTAGGAATAATGATTTGAAATCTTAGACTAGATTTTGAAAAAGAAGACATGTCTCCTGGAGTCCAGTAAAAACAAAGCTAATGCATTGTTTGGAGGAATCAAAAACCACTTCCCTCTCTTTATTGACATTCAACAAAAGAAAAGCTATTAACTACCTTTGGGCAGCATAAATGTCACAGCAACTGTCACCATAGCAACCAAAAGGTCAACTATCCACTGGTGACTAAGACATGATTTGCATTAAGAAAGCAACTATAATGTCAGTATTCTTTTTTTTTTTTTTAAGATTTTATTTATTTATTTGACACAGAGAGAGTGAGAGAGAGCAGGAACGCAAGCAGGGGGAGTGGGAGAGGGAGAAGCAGGCTTCCCGCTGAGCAGGGAGCCCAACGCAGGGCTTGATCCCAGGACCCTGGATCATGAACTGAGCTGAAGGCAGACACTTAACGACTGAGCCACCCAGGCACCCCTATAATCTCAGTATTGTTAAACGTAGAGAAAAACACAAGAAACCTGTAATAGGAAGATATCCAGCCTGAAGTGCTATTGTCACGTTCTGTCAAATAGCTGCTGGGGGGCACCAGATGCCTCAGTGGCTGAGTTCTGAAGATAAATCAGATCATCAGTCTCATAGCATCTGGTGTCTAAACAATTCCATAAGGGATCTTTCTACATCATAATGGTTCATTGGCTCTTTAATGGTATCCTCACTACCTCCATCTGCAAATGATAGAGAATAATAATTGGGAAAAAAGGAAAATAACAATTGAATATTCTAATATGTCTCTGAATATTTGTTTAATGTCTATCTTCCTAACTAGACTATAAGGCCCATATGGGCAGGAACTGTTGCTTCTTCACTCACCATGTTCCCTCCCTGCTAGTTCAGTTCAATCAATTTGTGTTGAGGAATTGTCTGCACGCATGCAGGTGAGAATATGTGCAATGAATCTTGGAATTACCTTACATGTGCTTTCCTAGTGGTATACTACGATCATGTCATCCTGAACATGGAAAGAATCACCTGCTTTTACCACTGACTGAAAGAGTGACGAAATGAAGGAATGAGTGTTGTGATTAAGTTTCACACTTAGATATGACCCACAGCCAGTGCCTTTTCTGTGCTTCCAGTGGGTATGAAAAAGGAAAGAAAGGAAAGGCAGGGGAGGGAGAGGAGGGAAAGAAGTTTAGGAGAATAATATTGTTGATCATAAGCACTGATTTTAGATGCTTTCACAATATTATATGAGTTAGTGCAAACAATAACCCCCATAAGTAGAAAATCTTGTATTTTCTTCATTCAGTCAGTCAACAAATATTTATTGACCGTGTCCATGCATGGTGTTATGGACTTGGGATACTACACAAGGAAAGTCATATGTTGTCCCCACTTATATGGAATCAATACCTCAGTGGGCGATATACATATTAATCAAATGATATCCAAAATTAATAAAAATTGCCATTGCAGTAACTGTTCAATGATATTATACTAGAAAAAGGTTAAGAAAGATGATTGAGTTGAAATCTAAAGGATGTCAACCCAAAGGTAGGCAAGTACGACTGAGCTGAGGTTTAAGGATTAACCATATGGGAGTGGTTAGACATTCCAGGAAAGGAGAAGAGCATGTGCAAAGACCCTGGTAGAAGCAAGTTGGAAATTAGTACTTTCTTTTCTATTCTCTGGGAGATTTTGTGTAAAATCAGTGTTATTTTTTCTGTCAATATTTGTAAGAATTCATTGGTGAAGCTTATGGGCCTGGAGTATCTTCTTGAGAGAAATTTTAATTATAGATTCAATAATAATGGATTTGGGAGTAATTACATTTTTACTTCTTGTATTAATTTTGGTAAATTGTGTTTTCTAAGGAATTTATAAAATTGCTTTTAAATCTGAAAATTTATTGGCATGAAGTAGTTCATATTATTTTCTTATGATCTTTTTAACTACTGTAAGTTATGTAACTATAATTTTTAATGACTAGGATATATGGATATGTCCTTTTTTATTCCTGCAATCAATAACTTTTGCCTTCTTTCTTTTTAAGTCCATCTTGCTAAAAGTTTGACAATTTTCTCAGTCTTTTTCTTTTTTAAAAGATTTTATTTATTTATTGAGAGAGAGGGAGAGAGAGCACGTGCAAGTGTGAAAGCAGGTGGGGGGGTTGCAGAGGGAGAGAAAGGATCCCAAGCGGACTCACTGCAGAGCAGGGAGCCCAATGCGGAGCTCGCTTTCACGACCCTGAGATCATGACTTGAGCTGAAACCAACAGTTGGATGCTTCACTGACTGAGCCACCCAGGTGCCCCTCAATTTTATTAGTCTTTAAAAAAACTGTTGGTTCTGATGATATTTTCTATAACATGCTTGTTTTTATTAATATCTGCTCTGTCGATCATCTAGTTTTGTGGACTCCTGTTTCTTTCGCTTTTTGAGCGTATTTTCCTATCTCTTTGCTCTATTTACTTATTTAAGATTTCATTTATTTGAGAGAGACAGAGCATGCACAAACAGGGGGATCATCAGCGGGAGAGGGAGATAATCTCCAGCAGACTCCATGCTGATCACAGATCCCCATGTGGGTCTCAATCCCAGGACCCCGAGATCATGACCTGAGCCAAAATCAAGAGTCTGACGCTTAACCGACTGAGCCACTCAGGTGCCCCTCTACTTATTTCTGATTAACAATGTACAAGAAAAGTTGTGGGAATAATTTAGATTTATGGTGACATTATCTTCTTTCAGAGAGAGTTTGTTTCTGACTGGTAGCTACATTCACTGGCTGTCCAGATCACACTAAACTAATTTTAAGAACTGAATTGATATTAGCATGGGCCCATTTAATTCACTTTTTTCCCTATGCTGCGACCTTTCAAAGTCCCAAACCAAATCGTGGTGATTAACCAGGAATTCTCCCTCATTGTTCCCCTAAACCTTGTAACATGGTCATAAACGTTCCTCAGACTTTTGCCTCTCATCTGCCTTTTGCAGGGTTCATAAATGCCTAGAGTCACAGAAGCCCCAAATATTGGGACTGTTTCTCTGGCTGTTTTTTTCACCCAAATCCTAGATGCTTAATTTTTCTCTGCCTTTTTATCTCTCTGATGCCTTGAAAAATTAAAAAAAAAAAACCATCTGTTTTTTTCTAAGATGTCATAGTTGGAAAGTTAGCTTGATTTCCTCATCTATCATAAGGAAGTAAAAATTCTAAAGTCCATTTTTGTTTATTCAGTTATTTTTTAAAAAATGACCATGTTATTTATAGTGACACATTATTTCATGCCACCAATCATGATCACAGTATTTCTATTTTACAAATATAATAATTTTAATAGAGAAAGTAAGTTCCAAAAGGGTATGGAATTCTGTTCAATGATGTTTAACCCTGAACAGTGCCCAGCACTTAGTAGGCTCTCAATATTTTTGCAATTAAAATGGAATCAGATCTTCAGCACTCAAGTGGATGATCATGAAGTCTTTGTTCATTTACTATAGGGTGGTTGGCTATCACTTTTTCAAATATATAACTGGATGTAGCTTGAAGATAATATGTGAGGAATATTTACATGACATGTTATATATAGCAAGCTTTCTTTATTTTGTTTGGACCTCTGGGTGTTCTTTTCATTGTATGATTCAAGTAGCTCCCCTTATCATGAGAATTTACGTAGGCAATAAATCTATGAAAAGTGAATCCATATTGTAAACAGACTATTGTATATCCATTTACAAATATTTAGTTCAAGCCTAAATATATGTATCTAGTTATAATATGGTTCTGGTGTTTATTATCCACTGTTTTTCACTAGGATTTTGATGAATTTCTTAGCTAGGAGTGACTTAATGTCTCAAGCCTGGTTCAGTCTGGATCTTTGCTCTTTGCTTTGATCTGTGCCTTTGACTCACATGTGAGCCTCAGAATTTTGTCTTTGGCTGAATACATCTGGTTCATTCCAGCAGTCAGATACATTGCTGATAAGCTAAAATAGAAAGTTCTTTTCTTTATTTAAAATCGCTTCAAAGTTATAAGCCCTGCCAATACATAGCTCAATGGTTATATTTTAACTCTACAGCTATTCCTATGTGCAATACAGGGACTGCTGAAAATTCATACAGCTCTCCTACATCAGTCTCTCTGAATACAAGGGCTCAGCTCAAGTTGGGTGGTTTAAGAGTCCTTCACAAATTTAGGCAAAACACCTAAGTGTTGAATGCTACACTTCTCAATAAAGTTTGGTCACAAAAAAATATTTTTGAGGACCCAAGTGACATCATCATTTATTTTTATTAAGGGTTTTGGATAAGAAAATAACACATTCTTGGGGCACCTGGGTGTCTCAGTCAGCTACGCAACTGACTCGGTTTTGGCTCAGGTCATGGCTCAGGTCATGATCTCACAGTTGTGGGATTGAGCCCCGGGTCGGGCTCTGTGCTCAGCGTGGAGTCTGCTTCAGATTCTCTCTCCCTCTCCCTCCCACTCACTCTCTCTCTCAAATAAACAAACAAACAAATAAATAAAATCTTTAAAAAAAGAAAATAGTACATTCTCTAATCCAAAGCCCCTTTTTTTAAATAGCTTTTTCTTCTATCCCTGTACAGTGTCCTTCCTCCAGTTATATTCTCTTGGGTCTAGGACTGGGTTTAGCAGATTAGCAGAGGAATTTTTCTAGTCACTGTTTCATTCCCACTTTGAGTTATCCACGCACGAGTAATGTAAGGTAAGACTCGGACTCATGGTATATGATTCCACATTTTGACCCAACTTGGACCCTAAGGACATAAATGCAATGGTTATGGCTCAACTATGACATTGGTAACCTGAGCCCAGAAAGCCAGCAATTCTACCTGTTATGATCATGGGAAAATACTCCATTGTTGTGAAGACTGCCAACCTGTGTACAAATATTTACAACCTAGTAATATCGCTTGTCTCACAGTCAGGACTGATGCCAATATAGAAAACCACTAGGAAAAGGTATGGCGGCAAGAAGGTATTCCCAAGAGCAACACTTACATTTGAAGTGGTTTTATGTCTGCTCCCCAATGTCAAAGACTGCGGCTCTGCTGTACTTGTAGACTGGATGCTTCATCTCTTGACTTTCACCACTCTTGATCTGGGGGCAGAAAGGACTATCTCTATTTAGTCACATGGTGGTGTCAGTATCACCTGACCTTTGGCCAAGGCCACTGTGCATATGTGATACAAAGGGAATAGGGTAAGATAATGGCCCCAAGTCTGGGCTGGAGAACAATGCCAGGTTCAAACCTTGCCTCTCCTCATTCAAGTTTTGGGAGCAAGTTACCTAACATTCTCATTGGTAAAATGGATGTAATAATAGTACTTAACTCTTGGAGGTGTTGAGAGAATTAAATGAAATAATCTGTAATAAGCACTTAGCAGGGTGACTGGCCCATAATGAGCTCTCAGTACACATTAGTATTATTTATACAGAAAATCTTTCTCTTTATAAAACTGAAGATTTATTTGAAAGGGCTTAAACTCAGAGTTGTTGTGTCAACTAAGAACCTGCGTAATTTGGACTTAAGGTTTTTTTTTTTTTTTTAGATGAAAATCTTTGCTGTGGCCAAAGATCGTGTTCTAGCGCTCCTTCTTAGCCGTCCCATGAATACGATTTCTGTGCTCTGCTGTAATAGACTGACCGTATTGTCTGCCTACTCTGCCTGCCTGGGATATGTGAACTATGCCAAGCCTCCCTTACCTATGAATACTTCCTCACACTGCTTCCCTGCATTTCTCTCCCACAACATATTTGAGGCGGTTATCACAATACTCATGGACATTTTCCTCTCTTTCTTCTCTTTCAGTAAGAATTCTTAATTGTGCAGACTCAGGATTGAGAGTGACCAAGATGCCTGAACGCGCGTGCGTGCGCACAGACACACACACACACACACTTTCTCTCATTCATGCTCATATAATTTAGTCTGGTATAGGATTCAGTTCATGGAGTCTTTTCCAAAGCATTAAAGGCTAAGCACTTCTTAAAAATTTAAGATCGACCAAAAATTTTTTTGAAGGTTCAAATAGTACTCTCATCTTTATAAAAATTTTTGGACACTAAACGGAAACATTATGTGGGCTTTCTTTTGTCCTAACGGGTGATTCATTGCCCGGTCCTGACACTGCTTTTCCCCATTGGGTCTCTGTGAGAGTCACGTGCTTTGGACATCTTTGAAAAGATCTTCTGAGGCTTTAGCATCTCATTTGAGTCTCCTAAATCTCACCTAGAGCTGTGTTGAATTCTCATCCATCACAATGAGCAACAAATTCCTGGGCACCTGGAAACTTGTCTCCAGTGAGCACTTCGATGATTACATGAAAGCTCTGGGTAAGAAACGTTCCTTGTAGCTCTGGTTGGGAAGATCCTTTTTTGCGAAAGCTGCATGACTATTTCCTGCTAACTCCTTTTTCAGGACTCTGGGGAAGTTTGCACAGGCTCAAGTACAATCCTTTTCTGCAATTAAATTTCTGTTGTGTCATTCCAATAGTTTATTGCATTTTGTTTGTGGAAATTTTAAGAGATTTTAACCTAAGAGCTGCTTAATCGCGTGGAACTCCCACTGATTTCAAAGGTAGTTTCGTATCAGCAGGGCTTTGCTTTCAGAGGAAAGAAATCTTAGAGGCTTAGGCAACCCATCCTCTGGCTTTCCTGAAGGTTCGTTTTATAAAAGCTGAAGTGCTCATAAGATAAGGAGTTGAAAATACTGAAGTTAATAGAAAGCCTCAATTTAAAATTTTGGTGTTTAGCCAAACCACAAGTTCACACTACTTTCCTGGAGTTGGAGCCATGAACGAAAGACAGAAAATCCAGTCAATAGTTTTATCAACTTCATCTTATACTATTTCTAGAGAATGTTGCATGATATGAGCACAACAGTTATGAAGTGTCTTTGGAAATTTCCAGAGCTATTTAAGTAGGCTAGAAAGTGATGCCAATGACCCAGGTTGCTATGCTTGACAAACGGCCTGTAACTTTACTTAGCTGTTCAGAAAGCTCGAGAGAAGAGTTGTATTTTTAGGTAAAATGAGCTAAATCGTGTCATATTGCCCAGAACACTTATGAGAACTTATGGGTACAAATCCATACTATGAGGTTGGTTAGATTTATGGACTTGTCTTTACAGTTGAGGAAGAAGCAAAATACAAGAGCCTCAATGAAGGACTCCCTAATTCTGTCATTTTTCAAATTTAGAATGCATAAGATCACTTCGGGGTTTGGTATAGTGTAAATTCTCAGGCTCAACTGCAGAGATTATATATAATATATATATTCATATATTTATATGAAAGTAGTTTTTCCTTCATTTATTTCTCTCATTTGACATTTCTCCTTTTCCCTGTATTTCTATAGTTTTAGTAATAATAGTAATAAAACTTGAGAGTCTAATTTTGTTTTGTTTTTCAGATGGCGAACATTTTAAAAAATTAGTTTATTTATGATTACGTGTAATGGTACAGATCTTGAAAGGAGATGGATAGATTTTCCCTACCAGTTAAACTTAGGGGCCACAACAAAATTTCAGAAATATGATTCTATTAAGGATGTGGGGAGGTGCGTCTGGGTGGCTCAGTCATTAGGCGTCTGCCTTTGGCTCAGGTCATGATCCCAGGGTCCTGGAAGTGAACCCCGCGTCAGGCTCCCTGCTCCGCGGGAAGCCTGCTTCTCCCTCTCCCACTCCCCCTGCTTGTGTTCCCTCTCTCACTGTGTGTCTCTCTGTCAAATAAATAAAATCTTAAAAAAAAAAAAAGGATGTGGGGAGAGTTCTTTTCTATATACATAATGTATTACTGAGGAGAAAAAATTCATAGAACAATATGTATCTGTCATAGTTGCATTTTAAAAATACCTAGAATATTTATATGTAAAAACTAAAATGTCTGGAATGATTCATACAAAACACTGGTGATTTTCAAAGACTGTGGGATTGGATGTGGTAAGAGGGGATGACTTGCACTAAACACGTTTATCTTTAAAATCTGCAGACATTACTCTTGTAATAATAAAACTTAAAATATTTAAGCCGATGGACATGTATTTCCATTAGGTGGTGAAACATGGGAGGAGGTCCTCAGTAGTCAGTGATACTACCTGCGATTTCCACACCTGAGCATAGAATGCAGACATGCATAGTCTCTCTAGGTACATCTCTTTGTCAACGTAATTCTAACACTATCTTGATCTACAGGTGTGGGGTTAGCCACCAGAAAACTGGGAAATTTGGCCAAACCCCGTGTGATCATCAGCAAGAAAGGAGATATTATAACTATAAGAACTGAAAGTACGTTTAAAAATACGGAGATCTCCTTTAAGTTAGGTCAGGAATTTGAAGAAACCACAGCTGACAACAGGAAAACAAAGGTAAATTTTAATGTTTCTCTTCAAAGTTGGCTCGTTCTCCAGCTTGGGAGGATTATTTCTGTTAGTGTTCATAAGGGCAGACTACCCCATTCTATTGAAAATTGGGGCACCTGGGTGGCTCAGTCGGTTAAGTGTCTGCCTTGGGCTCAGGTCATGATCCCCGGGTCCTGGGACTGAGTTCCACATCGAGCTCCCTGCTCAACGGGGAGTCTGCTTCTCCCTCTGCCTGCTGCTCCCCCTGCTTGTGTGCTCTCTCTCTCTCTCTCTCAAATAAATAAATAAAATCTTAAAAAAAAAAAAAGAAAATGAATGTGCCTTGGGGGAGCCTTGCTTGATCTCAGGATTGTGAGTTGGAGCCCCACGTCGGGTGTGGAGCCTACTGTAAAAATAAATAAATGAAATGAAATGAAATGAAATGAAATGAAATAGAAAATGAATGTGCTTCATGAGACATCTATTATGAAAACAATTCGATACTGAATGAACTGCTTCCTTAATCAACCAAAGTCCAAGCAACTCGATTATGTGAATTTGTCTTTGCAGAGCATTGTAACCTTATCAAGAGGCTCATTGAATCAAGTGCAGAAATGGGATGGCAAGGAGACGACAATAAAAAGAAAGTTAGTGGATGGGAAAATGGTAGTGGTAAGAGTATTTTCACTTCTAAATACAAAAATAATGGTATTTAAATAGAGAAATTGGTTATATTATTTTCAAAATATTCTTTTTTCTTTGCAATACTAATGGATAAGAATGGCTAAGGATAAAGTCAGAGCTAATGGTTAGATGATATTTCAACCATGAAGACTCATCTACAGTACTTTAAGTATAGGTCCAAGATTTTAGAAATAACAAAGCCCATTTGTTATTTTAGAAATAACAACACCTAAAAATAACAGCAAAGTCAAAGAAAGTTTGGGTAAATCTTACCAATTTGGACTCACAAAGAGAAAAGCAAGCCTAAGTTTTAAAAGCAAAACAAACCCCGAACGGCTCAATTAGAGAATATTTATAGATATCTAAGTGTTTTGCTTTCAAGAATCCAAAGTAACTTGGACTACACCATGTCAATAATTTAAGCTCAGCTCATAGGAGACCTTTTAGTCAGCAGATAATGAAGGATGAGCAGGGTTCCATGAGATGCCATCTAATGATTTTTTTTTTAGGTTTTAGCTTCTGTGCTTACTAATACATACATTGAATATAGATTCATGTTATTTTAAATGTTTTTTCCTTTAGTTTAGAGGTTCTTATCCCTAGCTACAAAACAGATTTTCATGGAGAGTTAATACCAATATGGGGCCCCCAACACAGATTAATTAAATGCAAATCTCTTGGGCTCCTGGGTGGCTCAGTCGGTTGAGCGACTGCCTTCGGCTCAGGTCATGATCCTGGGGTCCCGGAATCGAGTCCCGCATCGGGCTCCCTGCTCAGCGGGGAGTCTGCTTCTCCCTCTGACCCTCCCCCCTCTCATGTGTTCTCTCTCTCTCTCATTCTCGCTCTCTCAAATGAATAAATAAAATCTTTAAAAAAAATTAAAAAATAAAAAATAAATGCAAATCTCTTGGGGGAGAAGGAACCATCAGTATTTTTAAATGCTCCTCAGATGATGCAAATATGCATATAGTTTTGAAATCCACTTTTAGATTTAAATGCACACAAATTATGCATAAAAACTTGCCACTTTAAGAAAATTCTTTCATAGTAACATAGATTGACTTCAAAACTGTTTCTCCTATTTCAATGGTCATAATTCCGAATTGTCAGAGACTGACATACTGATGTTCTGCTCCTTTCTAAGCTTAATCTTATGAGTTTGTTTTTATTTTCTGTTGCTACGTGCAAATTCGCTGTTCCTAGTTTGAGTTTTAGATACTCAATGAATCTCTCTCTTTTCTTAAGGAATGTAAAATGAAGGGCGTGGTCTGCACCAGAATTTATGAGAAGGTCTGAGAAAATTGTTTCCTCATTGAAGTGATATTTGATCATTTGATGTTGGAAATCAACGGTTTTCGTTGGCAAGGCCCGACTACTCTGCAATTTATCTGTTTGTTTTTGCTTTTGTCCTAATAGATCAAATAGGTAAAGGCCTAAACTGAGGATTAATCTAAAATTCAATGTTGTTTAAACATTTTCAATTTGTATGCATTTCCTTACTCTATTAAAGTATGTATATTGGCCAGACCTAAATAGTTGGTAATGTCATTTAGTTATCTGTGAAATTCTAACCTATGTTGTACTTTGTATATCGAAATGATAGTAAAGCAAGTAACTGGATAGTAAAAGGAAGTAAATGTATTGGTCTGAGTAGCCCCAGCGTGGTGGGGAGGAAGATCGGAAGTGAGACAAACTACAACAAGGAGCTGTTTTAAATCAGAGTTCTATTTCTGCTAAAAGGGCAGCCTCTACTGCTGCCAATTTTTTTTTTTAATTGAAGGGTAATTTATGGACAGTGAAATGCACAGATATCAAGGGTAGAGTTCAAGCCATTGTGACAAATGCACACACCCCTATAACTCACATCCTGATCAAAATAATGGTACATTTCCTTACTCCCAGAAAGTTTTCTCATGCCTCTTCCCAGTCTGTGTCCTGCCCTGTCCCACCTCCACCAGATGAAGTAGTCATTTGGTTTCTACCGTTTGGGCTTTACACCACACTTTTCTTTAATATGCAGGGTTTTATACAAATAATATTATTTTTAATTCAAAAAAAGTATACATTTTTTAAATGAAAAGGCAACCAGGAAGTTTTTTTAAATCCTGGAGAGGAAAACAACTGCTCCCATTCTGCATGGTGTGAGCCATCACTTGCACATGTGAACATATCACACTCATCTGCAACCACAGTGCTCATACTGTCTTACATTTTGCTTTTTAACAAAAAGTGACTTTAACAAAGATTCTTCCACATTTCAACAGGTGCTATACCATAATTTATTATGATTCTATAATATAACGGTTCTATTTTTATGTTATATCCAGTTCGGAGTTATCACAGATTATTTGGCAAAAATTGCCTTCATGTATATATCTGATTGTGCTGAATACTTTTTCCAGGAGAGGGATTAGTAAGTCAAAGAATATGGAAAACCGGATGGTTTCTTACTGAATATTTCTGTATTGCTTTCCTCAGTGTTGTTTGTAATGAGGGATCAGCAGTATACTTGTATAGGGCAATGCATGAACACAGGTCCTATACTGATGCTAACAGCTACCGAATGTCATATGCGTGCTGTGTGCCAAGCTCATTGACTCTCTACCAGACAATTTTCATGCCATGTTGCCATATTTAATATAATTTCACACAACAACCCTATCAGGTAGATACTATTATTATCCCCATTTTATAAAAGAGGAAACAGTATAGAATAACTTGTGCAAAGTCCCAAAGTGGTAGAGAATGAAGAGAGCTCATTTGCCAAACTTTTACTCTATTTTGTCTCCTTGGTCACACCTGTCTATTAGAAACATGTCTGTTTCTTGGAAAATCTCTAAAGTGTGCCACTAGAGATTATTTTTGCCTGTTCTTGAATTTCATATAAATGGAGTCATACATTATGTGTTCTTTCTGTTTGCCTTTTTAAACTCAGCATAGTGGTTTTGAAATTCGTCCATATTGTTGCATGCAGCAGTAGTTTGCTCTTTGATTGCTGAGTAGTATTCTATTGCATGAATATATCACAGTTCACTTATCCATTCTTCTCTTAAGACAGTGGGACTGTTTCCAGTTTTTGGTCAAATATTTTTGGCCAAAACATTTTGGCCAAACATATTTTGATGAATAAAGCTGCTATAAACATTCTCGTACAAGGTTGTCGGTGGACATATGAGTTCCTTTCTTTTGGATAAATAACTGGGCATTGAGTTACTGGGTCTAGTTGATTTTTGACAGGCAGGAATAGGGACTACTGTGCCCAAGTAATAATGAAACTCTTTCAGATGTATTGTATGATTGAGCAAATGACAAACGTGCTGATGTTGTTAGGGGCCAGGATTTTCACTTGGAAGAGAAACATACAAATATGGAATGAGGGAAGCAAGAAAGAATCGTGTGAGAATGGATTGGAATAGATGTAAATCTGTGGTTTCTAAGGCATGTGCATATATGTGCATATGTGTGTGTAATTGTGTATGCATATCTGCCTTCATTTATGTGTGTATATATACATGTATTTATGTGTATGTGTATATATACCCATATATTTCCCAGATCTATCTGCCCAAAGAGCTTAGAAGCAATGACACCTCAGTAGGAGTGATTCCACCTACCGCCCAGACTTTGGTGTCCAATGTCATTCCCCACTAAAAGGAATGAGAGTTCCTTGGGGAAACAACTAATTCTAATGTGGGGTCAAGGTAGGTACAAAATGAGCCTGAAATATCTTGTTATACCAGAAAGTAAGGAAGGGTTTAAAAAAATAATAGAAGCATGCCAAAATATGGAGGCCAGCTTGGAGGTGTTCCCCTTGGTTTAGACTGAGACAATTTGAAAAATAAAATAATTGAGAAAAAAATAATAACTTATAAGCCACTGAAGGAAAAATAAGGACCCATGAATCCATAATGATAATAGAGAGAAAGAGAACAGTCTTCTTTATAGCAGAATACCATGGGCTGACCGGTATATGTGAAAGGAGTGCTAGAAATGGAAAGTCATCATTTTTCAAGTATCACGGTAGTTCAGGCAAGAACTGCCAGTGGTTGCTAAATCTAGAGGGAAATTTTGATTAGGAGAAGGATATTAGTTTGGTCTTAAAGTATCTCTTCACAGATTGCTCATTAGTTATGAAGAGAAATAATAGTTTTAACTATGCAGTGAAAAATTGGGCAACTCCTTGACTGGGTAATCAGCCCTGACATCACCAAAGAGGGGCAGAAGAACATGTGTTTTCAAATGTGATACCCTGAGAGGGAACATCACTTATGTAGTTTTTCAGTCCAGAATCCCTATCTGGATCTAATCATGGGGAGATATCAGACAAATTCCAAATGAGGAATGTTCTATCAAAAAAGAAGAGGGTGGTGTTGATCGAATTCTTCAAAAATGTCATCGTCACAGAAGACAAAGAAAGGCTCTGTGGAAATCTTCTAGATTAAATTACATTCAAAATATGTGATGACTAAATCCAGTAAAAAAGAGGTTGAAATATAGATGACAAATTAGGTTAGAAGTGTACTGGGATTATGCAAGAGAATATCCTTATTCTTGGGAAATACACACTGAAGTATTTGGGGGTAATAGGCCATAATATATGCAATTTACTTTAAAAAACTGAAAAAAATTATGTGTATTTGTGTGTGTGAATATATATTAGTGAGAGCAACTGATAGAGCAAATGGGGGTAAAACTTAAAAGACAAATCTGACTAGAACCTATATGTCTTTTCTTTGTAACAGTTTGGTTCGTGCAACCTTTCTGCAAGTTTAAAGTTATTTCCAAACAACAACAGAAAAATTTTTTAAAGCTATACTTGGCAAGTCCTTTTCTGCCCCCGGGCATTTAATCAACACGTGTCTGAGAGGCATGATAACCGAGGTGTGGTTTTTTATTTATTTATTTTTTGGCTCCAGCCAGATAAACCCATAAAAAAGGAGAGTTTTAAAACTGTGGTGCTATTTTTAGAGGTTGTAGTAATACGACTTGCAATAAAATGTATTCCTCAATAAACATAATTGCTCTATTACACAAAAGTCATGAGCAGTTTCTGTTTTTGTAACAGGAAAAGTGGAACTAAACTGATAATGAGAAAGACAAAATGATCATTTCAGCAGGTGCTACATGTTGCTAGATTTGAAAAAGATTTTCAAACAACCAGAAGTCGGGGAGGGAGCTGGAGTTCTGCACTATTTAAAAAATCATCTCGGAATATAATTTTGATGCTCAATTCTTCTTGATAGAACCAAAAGTTCTTTTTGAAAGAACATGGGGTGGTAATTAATGTAACATAATAAAAAAAAGAGAGAGAGAGAAAGAAAGAAAGAACATAGGGGCTAAGAGCAATGAGACTGCCTAGTTCAAATTCCAATTTGCTGCTTACTAGCTACGTGTCAATCGGCAAGTAACCTCTCTGTCCCTCAGCTCCTTTATTGTAAAAATGGGGATAATAATAGAACACACCTCAATGAGTTGTGAGGGATAAACAAAATATGTAATGTCCTTGGCATTGGAAAAGCATTAGAGAAATGTCTTTCGTTATTATTATTTACCTAGTAACATACATGATGTTCAAATAGGTCATTTTATTATACCTCAAAATGAAGAGAATTCACAGGATCTCAGAGCTGCTGATACTGATTTGCACACAATGTAGCTAAATTTATTAAGAATAGTATTTACATAAGCATAAAAACAACCAAGAAACCTACTTACTAGCACACCACTGCCTGGAAGTAGCATAGTACTTAGATTTTACCAGTAACAGTTTTAGCTTCATGTTGACTGTAATATTTCTAATTTTTCACTAAGTCACTCTGGCTTAGCTTTTGGGAATATTTCTTCTAAACTAAGTGGTACCTCTTTAAATATGGTTGCACATTAGAATCATCTGGAAGTTTTAAGTATCCCAATACGAAGATTGTGCCACAGACCCACTAAGTCATAATCTATGGGTGACGGGTGAGACCCAGGCATCAGTATTTTTCAGGTGATTCCAATGTGTGGCCAGTTTGGGAACCACTGTGCCAAAGTCTTCCAAAGTTAGAAATTTAATGTAGGCTAGTATCACGTTGCCATCCATTAAAATGGAGCGAAAGGTCATCAAAATCAGGAGTACAAAATGTCCCCAACGTGACACAAAATAACAGTACGTAGTGAAAATACTATGGTAAAATCAACTCAGATGTAATCAAGTCTTTTGTTAGGAAAGCAACTGTTTACTTCTTATCTTTATTTCCACCAGAAGGCAACACAATTGGCCATTATCCATGACATATGGAAAAGTGAAGGTTTCAAAATAGCAAAATGTGGAGCAACAGGGAAAACAAAGCTATAAAGTAATGCTAAAACAGCTGCAAAATATAAACTAATTTTCAGCAGAATTTAGGAAACAAGTTCAAACTACTCAAAAAATGTAGTATGGGACTAATTTTTGAAATAGCACCTTGCACATTTTGCTATTAAAATAATCAGTGATGACATGCAAAGTGTTCAGATCTCAGTTACCTGGATCGGAATTTGGGCACTATCTGAAGTCCTCCCCTTAGTAACCAACTGCAATGCAACAGTTTTTTTCTCTTTTTTAAAAGATTTATATTTATTTGAGAAAAAGAGAGTGGGGGGGGCAGAGGGAGAGAAAGAGAGAATCTTAAGCAGACTCCCCGCTGAATGCAGAGCCTTATGCAGGGCTTGATCTTATGACCCTGAGATTGTGACCTGAGCCGAAATCAAGAGTCGATGCTTAACCCACTGAGCCACCCAGGCGCCCCTATGCCACAGTTTTAATTGGTCTGCTGGTACAAAGTGAATAGCCCAGCAACACCAAAGGATTGATGCTTCTGTAGTTAAAGGGTTCTGAAAACTAGATATGTGACAAGTCTAAGTTTCACATTCATTACGACCAAATAATATTATTCCTTTGTTGGAATTAAAGACGGACATGAATTTTTGCACCATCTTGCATTTGACATTAGAGTATAGTTATTCTTGATTTTCTATAATTGCACTTGTTTTCAAGTTATTAATGCAACATCAATGCATGTAAGCTGCATCAAGTAAGATAAATAGTGTAGGGGAGCCTAGCTGGCTCAGTCGGTTAAGCGTCTGACTTTTGATTTCGGCTCAGGTCCTGATCTCAGGGTCCTGGGATGGAGCCCCACATCAGGCTCCACGCTCCCCTTGGCATCTGCTTATCCCTCTCCTTCCCACTTTGCCCCTCCTCCTGCTCTTTCTAACAGAAATAAATAAATAAATAAAATCTTAAAAAATAAATAATGTAGAGTAAATTAATGAGAGCATTCAGATTTAGAATTTCCAAAATAAATCATTGGTGGGCTTATATTGTATTTCCATAATGTAATTTGGCATTTGGAGAATACCTACTGCACTTAAAGCCAGCCAAATCTAAAAATTTGGATTTTTATTAAAACCTATCTTGTGTTATACCATATTTTATTCATCTCAATCCCGTTTCCCTCAGCTAGACTGCACTGTTTTTTTTTTAAGATTTATTTATTTATTTGAAAGTGACAGTGTGCATGAGCAAGCGGGGGGGGGGGCGGTGTGCAGCACAGGGAGGGGCAGAGGGAGAGAATCTCAAGCAGACTCCTGGCAGAGCATGAAGCAATGTGGGGCTTGATCCCACCACCCATGAGATCATGACCTGAGCTGAAACCAAGAATCCAGTCGCCCAGCTGACTGAGCCACCCAGGCACCCCTAGACTGCACTGTTAAAGTCAAACACAGAGACCAGACTTGAAAATTCCCTGAGCAAACAAAAGCAGTTCAGTCATACAATAAAAGCTTAATTTAGCTCATTTTACAAGACAAGGGAGGCTCACTTGACCTGGGTTGCTTCTTGCTTGTGCCTGTGATGATTATAAGCAGAACTTAAATGGTACCCCAAAATTGATATGAGGTAACCACTAACCAATTCCCTTTCATTTAAGAAAATTCTAATATTATAACCAGTCACTGTGAAGAATAAACAGTTATTGCTTCCATATTATGTGAACTGCTTTATAACAATATACCTCTGAGCATCATTCCATGTTTTGGTTTGGGTGCTCCTGGTTGGCAAACTGTCTTTTTGGTGTATACACAATAAACTTTTACTAATTACTAGTTCAGTGCTTTATTGGTTTTACTTTTTTTTCTAAACTTTTGATAGTTTGCTGTTGAAGGTGACACCCCAAATCCTGAACTGCTTTGTGTCCATGAAGGCTTGCAGGAAAGTGCTAGGTCCCAGCGACTGTTAGTTATTGACCTGATACGGGAAGGGGCAAGACATCTATTGCATATTTCATGTGTTAGAGAGGCAATGGGAATGTAACAGCAAGAATCCTGCAAGTGGGGCGAGAACATAAGGATTTGAAACCTGGCTTTGCCACTTGCCACGTCCTAATTTGTACAATGGGGACAATAATGGCTACTTCACACAGTTGGTGGGGGAAGAAAACTTTCACGCATATGAAGCACATTGTAAAGTGTAATGTGTTATTCATATGTAAAATATTCTTATCATGTCCATTGTTATATCACACATATAAATCCTTCTATTCAGCATATAGGTTTTTTTGTTTTGTTTTGTGTGTGTGTGTGTGTGTGTGTGTATGCATGAGAAGTACCCCCAAATAATGACTGTATGTAGAACCTTTCCTATTTGTCAGGCTCCTAAATGAATAGATATTGGAAAAAAGTTGAATAAAGTCAAATATATTGCAACTTTGATTCATTCCATTAATAAAGGGAAACAGATCCTATAAGATACTATTAAATGGAGTATTATTCAGCATCCGGAGTCATGGGCTTGAATCCAGTTCTATTGTCGTGCAGCTGGGTGACCTTCTGTAGCTCATTTCCATTGCAAAGCGCCAGTTTCTCTGTCTTTAAAAGGAGGGGCTGATCTGGATGATCTTTAAGATTTCACTTATTTCTGCATTTTATATCACTGTATCTAATAGGATTGGCTCTTTAATATTGAAATAACCTTATTATATTTGTGAACTCTTCTATTTTAATAACTTCCCCAATTTCTAGAAGTTCCATGTAGACAGAGATATGCATCCCACACTGCTTCCCATCCAACATCACCTTCAAGAGACATTGATCCCATGCTAACTTCCTTGACCTGCCTCCA
Organism: Eumetopias jubatus; assembly: GCF_037043125.1. Lineage (NCBI taxonomy): Eukaryota > Metazoa > Chordata > Mammalia > Carnivora > Otariidae > Eumetopias > Eumetopias jubatus. The sequence goes on from NW_028274810.1 coordinate 159,977,674, forward strand.
AGGAGGAGAGTAAGAATTCCCTCCACTCAGTTTCCAATGCAATATAACCATGTATTTAAATCTCTAATTCTGATTGAAAGCTCAAGTGAAGAAATTTGAATTTCTTAATTTGATTGATTCCTAGAAGAGGCTTTATAAATGTTTGCTGAGTAAATGAGGGCACGAATGAGTACCACTTCACAATTCTGCCGTACTACCCTGCTCATGCAGCCTCGGTCCATGCTAGCTTTTACACAGACTAGATAGGTGAATTCTTTTACTCAGAATTTCACAGACAATGAGGAGCAATGAGACGCCATTAAAATATGCCGTCACATCGAACTTTCCCGTCTTTCCTCTTGAAATGGTTAGGTCTGGAATGCCAAACTATAAACAGGAAATCTGTCTGCTTTTCTGTTCTCTGGTAAGTCACATGCATAACCCAGGGATGACTAAACACCCTATTTAACAGGATTCCTCTTAAATTCCTGGTTCCACAGAAAAGCTAAGGGATTTTCTTATTTAGAACTCATGAAAGACAGGTGAGTCCGTGAATTAGTAATATGATTAAGATTTATTTCTGTTGTAACATGGAATATAGATTAGATCTACGATTTCCAACTGCACACACTGTATTTATCTTGTATAGAATTCATGTTGATTTTAGATTTTTGAATTATTGACGCGAGTGCAAGAACATTTGGGTGGAGAGGACACAAGGAATAAGAAAAGCACAGAAGGAAACCCTTTTGGTTCTCTGTGTATTTGTAAACTGTACTTGTAACTCCATGAATCTAGAATTCCTGCAGGGTTCACGAGATCCACACAGTCTTCCTGCTGATTTATATCTGTTTTGCTGATTCAGCTGGTAGATGTGTGAGATCACTTGTAGACCATTCTACCATCATCAAATGTTTAAATTGAAGCATCTTTCCTTCTTTCAGTCAAAACTCTGTGGTTATCAGTAGACAGTGGGTGAGAAATGGAGAGAAGGTGTTTGAAATAACTCCCGGTAAACACTGAAATAACTTCCAGGTGAACAGAAAGGAACAGAAGTCTATTTTGGTAAAGGAAGCTCTCCTCCCTGGGGAAAGTAGAAAGAAGGCAATATCAAATATTCAATTAGGTTTATCAGTATTTGCAGCATGTACTCCAGAAAGTGAAAGTATGGTACATAAGCCACAAGAACACCAAATACTTCCACCCACACTGCTTTCTTGATCTCAATGAATATGGTGGGAAAATGCCTCATTTTTACACAGTAATAGGTAACAACAGCACGTTAGACACCACCCTAAACAAGCACCCTGCTCAGCAAATCCCAGTCTAATTCAATGCGCAGTCACTCACTCACTCAACAAACATGAAAGATCAATGAGAAAAGGCCCTGCCTTCAAGTGGCTAAGGAATTCCTTAGTGAGTAGGAAGCTGGATGAACAGGAAGGACGGAAACACGTGGAGGGAGTTTGAGGACCCAAACCAGAACTGTAATGAGTGTCATGTTGTTCTTTGAAGATAGGTTTAAGGAAGGTACTTGATATGATCTTTTTTTTTTTTAAGATTTTATTTATTTATTTGAGAGAGAGAGAGCACAGAGGGAGAGTGAGAGTGAGAGAGAGAAGCAGACTCTCTACTCAGCCGAGAGCCCGACATGGGGCTGTATCCCAGGACCCCGAGATCATGACCCGAGTCAAAGGCAGACGTTTAACCGACTGAGCCACCCAGGAGCCCCACTGATATGATCTTCTTAAGCATAAACACTGAACCGTCCTATGCTATGTCATCCACTCTCCTTCCTTAAGAATTTTACCTGAAGGGCTAAGGAGACCCATTAGAGGTTATATCATTGGCATTTCAATAACTGGGACATTCATAAAACCATTTACATCTACATTCCCCTTAGGACTGCTATGTGGCTCAGGAGGACCTAATAAATAGGGTGAATTCCTTGCCTCGCCCTGGTGTTCACAGACTAGGGTGTCCGAGAGTCTTCATGCTCAGGACTGTCTCTTACTTGTTTCGCTGGCAGTCCCGTCACCAATCCTGATCAAACAGATCTAGCAAGTTCGGAGTTCTATAGGTACATGGGACATCTGCCTGTGTTGAAAGAAGATAGCGGGCAATTCCTATTTTGGGGTAAAGCAGAAACACTTATGATACTCAGTATGGGTCTTTTCTGTTTTTACCGAGCTGCATTGGGCTGCGAAGCCACTTAAGTGCAAATTCAGAAGGACAGCAAAGTCACTGACCCTCGGAGTCGATGAAACATTGACAGGGAGAGGCCATCCCAGGTAGTAAAAAATTGTTGGCAAGTGTCCCACAATGCATTTTAGAGGGATAAGGCACCTCTTTAAGTTCTGTGTAGTGAAGAACAGAGAAAGCTAAAACTATAGAAATAGACTTGGTGAAGACTCAGTTCTTGACCTCTGAGCAATTACAGACTAGAAGACTGAGAGTTCATTACTCTTCTTAAAAATCCTTGTAGCTGGAAGTGATCGTTCCAGAGCAATAAAAGCCTAATGTCGAACTTGAAATGGATTTGGGTACCAGTAACAACTAGATTGCAACACGGCACAGATCTGCCCTTTAGCCACACTTAGCTAAGAGCCTGAAGAAATCTTTTTTTTTTTTTTTAAGATTTTATTTATTTTACTTGAGAGAGGGAGAGAGCCGGAGAGAGTGAGCAGTGGGGAGGAACAGAGGGAGAGGGAGAAGCAGGCTCCACACCAAGCAGGGAGCCTGATGTGGGGCTCCATCCCAGGACCCTGGGATCATGACCTGAGCTGAAGGCAGATGCTTAACCGACTGAGCCACCCAGGTGCCCCTGAGGAAATCTTTTTAAAGGAAACAGGAAATAAATAATAGAACCAAACCATTGAGTATTTCTGCTTTCTTTAACTCTGCATATTAATGATCTTAAAAACTCTACAATAAACCAAAGTAGAGAACTAAGTTAGAGTTCTCATTATATAGTTGAGAACCACTCAACAAAATTAGTCCTTCCAATTTTCTTTTTTCAGTGTCGAATAGTGAGCTAAAGGATGCCATCAGTTATTGGTATAAACAGATATTTCCCTATATTTCCTCTATAGATAATTTTAACCAAGATTCCGCTAATGTAAGCCGAGTGACCAGGTAAGCAGCAAACCTCTGAGAATAGTGCCTAACAAAGTTTATGCCTGTGTACCTTTCTTGCAAATCACAACGGCACATTTTCAGGAGTGGTTATTTGAGTAGCTAACAAAGAGTCAGATATCATTTTGTGTCAAAAAAGAAAAGCACAATGGTTATACATTTGAATTGGGTCAGCAAGAGCTATGTATCATAAGCCTTTTCCTTTACAGAAATCTAACTGTATTTCAAGAATTTCACCATCTGCTCTTTATAAATAAAGAAATAAAGTTATTTTCTTCTTGACTTTTCTACCCCTTTGGAGAGCCAACTTTCACAAATGGCTATAAATCAGGGGAATCAACCTCAGTAACATGGAAAATTATTTTGAACAATGCATAATATCATGGCAGGCTACCAAATGGCTGTGAAAATGCTAGAAGGAAGTCATTTGCTTCTAAATGAGAATGACAAGGATGTTAGTTTACAATGTCCAATCAAGACATGTTATACTAGGGTCCCAAGAGAATATTCTTTAAATACAGCTAAGGTCACAGGGGTTAATGATCTTATCAGCCTTGGATCGGTTCCCAGTTGGCAGAATACAGACTACTTCTTTTACAAACTGAATTTCCCTCGTTTCTTACCATGTAAGTAGAAGATCCTGAGCAGGGCTGGTATGTTCTGAGTTAGGCCACAATTTCTTCCATGTATCTCTTGCACTAGATTTACTCCCCAGGAAATATGCTTTGTTCAGAACAACAACTCATGTTCAGATCCTTAACAGTATTAACAGAAAGATTTCTTAACAAGTGACTATTCTAACTCGTTTCACTGGTATGGTACCAAGAGGAAGGGGCAGCAGACAAGAAGGCTCTGTCTTCATCACTCCCTTTACCTGTGTTACCTTCTCCCTTCACCCCATTCTCTGATCCACCAGTCCTCAGTGTGCAGTCTAGGAGGCAACGTGAGCATCCCTTGGGTGACTGAAGAAACGTAGATTCTCCCGCCCCACTCAGATCTGCGGATTAGAATCTGCATTTGACAAGATTGTCCAGGTGATTCCTGTGCATGTGGAAGTATATAGGGCATCCTCCTAAAGCTAGACTTTGTCCTGCTGACAGGGAAATAGGACATTGATCTCTTTCGGTATGTTCATGGCTATTATCTTCACTGTCATCCAAAAAAATCACAATCGAGAATAAACCCTCTTCCCCCAAGCCAAAATAAGACAACTGAGAAACAACCAACGTTTGTTTAACCCTTTAACAATTTACAACACACTTTCATAATCAAACCCACTTGATGTTCACAGTATCCTTGAGAGGTCAGCAAGGGTTAGAATTCATTCTATAAATTAGACAATTAGGGTTGATGGATATGAAGCGACCTGTTCCAAATCACACATGACTAGTGTTCTGACTCCAAGTCTAGCACTCCTTTGCTACTACACCATGATGATTGGACAGAAGATCTGAAAACAGAAATGGCAGGGGAGAAGAAGAAATTCAGGACACAAAATAGAGGTGGAAATCACTGGAAAAAGTTGGTGGAAAACTGATTAAGTAATTTGTAACCACCTTCTATCTAAGACTTCATTCCCTGAGGATCAGGATCTACAAACACATCGGCTATATTTTTAAAAGATATTCAGCCCCTTCCTGATTAGGAGCTAAACATAATCATAAACAAGGGAAGAGAGGAAAACCAGCTGTGCTGCGCAAGCGCCCTCCAGGCCAGCGATTCTCACAAACACAGCAGCAGGAACTGGTGGCGAAAAGCCGGGCAAGCTGCAGTCCCAACATAGGTCCCCTAGGAAACATGTGGCACCCCTTTTCACCTAGTCCGCATCAGTCAATCACATGCCATATGACCCATCGTGGTTTTTGAAGAGATTTCCTTCCAGGCAAAAGCCAATTTGCATTCCATGTACATTTCTGCATTTGCGTGATTTTTTCCCCCAAAGCTTATATATTATGCTTCCAAAACAGAAACATTTCAGCTTCATTTTTTTTTTTTTTTTTGATTTCCTCATTAGGAAAACATAGGCAAGTTCTTCCAAGAAAAGTCTCTCTGCCAAAGCCACTTCTGGTTCTGGTTGCTGATCTTGTGCTTACGGGCACGCATCCCACCATGTCTGGGGCTGCAGGAAAAGTCCAACGCCTTCTCCACGGGCCGGAGCGTCTGTGCCCAGGGGCTCTGTATGCATGTCTTGGGCAGATCATCCATTAAAGGACAAAAGAATTAGAACATCTTTCAAAAAAAAACAAATTTCATCACCAAGTCTCTCTAGGTTTTCCTTTTTTTTTATTATGTTATGTTAATCACCATACATTACACCATTAGTTTTTGATGTAGTGTTCCATGAGTCATTGTTTTCGTATAACACCCAGTGCTCCATGCAGTACGTGCCCTCTTTAATACCCATCACCAGGCTAACCCATCCTCCCATCCCTCTCCCCTCTAGAACCCTCAGTTTGTTTTTCAGAGTCTATCGTCTCTCATGGTTCATCTCCCCCTCTGATTCCCCCCCCTTCATTCTTCCCCTACCGCTATCTTCTTTTATTTTAACATATAATGTATTATTTGCTTCAGAGGTACAGATCTGTGATTCAACAATCTTGCACACTTCACAGCGCTCACCATAGCACATACCCTCCCCGATGTCTATCTCCCAGCCACCCCATCCCTCCCACCCCCCACCACTCCAGCAACCCTCAGTTTGTTTCCTGAGATTAAGAATTCCTTATATCAGTGAGATCAGATGACACATGTCTTTCTCTGATTGACTTATTTCGCTCAGCATAATTCTAGGTTTTCCTTTTAAGAGTTTCAAGGTGAAAGATGATTTGGTGACTTAGGATGTTACTGAGTAAATTTGGGAAAGCAAACCTTCTTGATACAATTTGCAAAATGTTTTCCTTAATATTTAAAGAAAGAAAAGGTCAGCACGCAAAGGGGGTGGTCAAGATTGCAAACCATATCTCAAGCATCTGTTCGGTAAGTGAGGGGGATGCACTGAAAGCACGGAAGGGCTGAGGCCACAGCAATCCATGGGATTTCCCGATATAGATGCGCGCCTCCCCCTGGGGATTCGAGCTGGACAAGAGCCCTGTGTTCAAGATGGAGAAAACAATCCTGCTTTAAATCCAGCAGAACTAGGAATGGATAATTCTTCCAATTACAAAGGGAACACATCCCCAGCTAAATATGGGAGTAACAGCATGTCCATAACATTCAGGTGCGATCTGTTTTAGGAGTACTCAGTTAAAAACTGGCAACAGCCAGGAGTTCCCAAATAAACTTAAAATTAATCATGTTCTAGTATTTTGCTCTTCTCTTTTTAGTAATTTGTTCTATTCATTTCTGGAATACTTCATTCTAGTGGCTTCTACTTACATATATTACCTCTTGGCCATCAAACTTTAATACCTAAATATCTATAATAGATACCTATTGGTTTATTTTTTATTTTTATTTTTTACTTTTTAAAATTGAAATTCAATTAGCCAACATCTAGTACATCATTAGTTTCAGATGTAGTATTCAATAGTTTATCAGTTGTGTATAACACCCAGTGCTCATCAATCACATTTATTTTAAAATTCTATTATTTAACTAATAAAAAGAAAGAACCATGAGGTAGCGTAGGTAACAATTCTAACCATGGATACTTTTCAGAGAGTCATACTGCAAACAAATATATTGGCACTTATTATGAACCTTACCATTTTCACTGAACAGGTCAACCTATTTTCTGTGCCAGATCTCTGCTCTCTCTGTCTGAAATTTTCTTCTCTCTCCTCTTTCCACGTTTGGTGGCTTCTCCTCCTGGTCTCTTCTTTAAATGTTGCCTTCTTAGACCTTCCTCAACTGCTTTATCTAAAGTACATGTCCCCTGTTATTTATCAAAATACATTATGTATTTATTTCATAAGTAGTTACCATTGTCTTATCCATTATTACATATGCTGTGTTTACTTGTTTATTGCCTGTCTCTCCCAGCAGCATGCAAAGCCTTGAGGGCCCGAATCTTGTCTACCTTTATTATCCTTGTATACCCAGCTCCTAGTCTAGAACAAAGTAGGTGCTCAATAAATACACATTGACTGAGTGAATGGACGTTTGACTTTTCCTTATTTGTTTAGTCCTAATATCAAGGCTTTAAAGATTTTCTGGCTTCACTTTCTTTACTATTCTTTAAACCAAACCCAAATTTTTCATCAAACTTTTTTTTACCTACACATACACACTATCATACAACATGACTGTTATAGCCTGAGAAGCATTTCCTGAATTTGAGAAATAAATAGTCCCTTTGATTCTGAAATCTAACTTTAAAATGGAAACAGGCACCTTTCTCCAAGGGATACAGGTATTGGTAAAGAAGAAAACATTCCATTTTTAACCACTGGTTATAAGCAATAAAAAAAAAATCAACTATTTTCAAAAATAATGTTAACTTGGGGCACCTGCATGGCTCAATTGGTTAAGTGACTGACTCTTGATCTCAGCTCTGGTCTCCATCTCAGGCTGTGAGTTGAAGGCCTGCATAGGGCTCCACACTGCCTGGTGTGGAGCCTACTTTGAAAACAAAAATAATGTTAACTCCATGGTTGAGTTTTTTTTTTTTTAAGATTTTATTCATTTATTTATTTGAGAGTGAGAGTGAGTGAGCGAGAAAGAGAGAGAGAGCATGCGCACAAGCATGTGGAGGGGAGGGGCAGAGGGAGAGGGAGGGAGAATCTCAAGCAGAGCCCCATGGGAGCCCAGGCAGGGCTCCATCTCATGACCCTGACATCATGACCTGAGCTGAAATCAAGAGGCAGGTGTCTAACTGACTGAGCCACCCAGGTGCCCCACTGAGTTGGTTTTAAAGATTATTTCACTTATTTTTAAGTTCTGATTTAAGATTCATCAAGTCAACAAATATTTCTTGAGCCTTTTTGTAGTTAATGTGATTGCCCCATTTTGCAAACCTCAAATTAATAAACTTTGAGGTTTAGACACAGCTTAGGTGATTCCTCAGAGGGGATCAGGAATAACTTTCTAATTCATAATGCACACACATATGCAAGGAGTAATTCATAAAATACTGTGGATATCAGACGCATATAGGGCTTCTGCTCTAGCATCTGAGTCTCCTACCCACGCAGAGGCTATTCCTTTTCCTCCAGTATCTATTCTTTTCTTTCAGTTCCTAGTTTGGGCACTTGATCTGCAAGGATAAAGATAACATTTGCCCGGTTCCATGGCCACATGACCAAGTGAGGGCCAATGGGGTGGAGTAAGAGTGGCCCATCTTCTCTAAAGGGGACACATCATTAAAAGAACGGGTGTGACTTCCCTTTTCTTTAACTCTTTCCTGGTGTCTGGAATGAGGACTTGGTTGTGAGTTGTTTGATACCATAGTGATGAGGGCAAGATCTTACAGATAAAGGAAACAGGAGATGAAGGGACCTGGCACCCCTTGCTGACTTTGTGGACAAAACTGCCGTGTGGCTTAGACCTCAACATGAATTAATATTAAATGTCCACCTTCTTTATCACAGCTGCCAAATCTACATTCCAAGTAATATGCCTACACAGGATTCTCTTATATATCTTTTACAAAATTTTAAAAAGAAGAGTTTACTTGATTTTAAGTTCAAATTGCTTCCCCGCCGCCCCCCCACACCCCGCCCCAGTCTTCTATTCTTCCTGGAATTCTATGGGTATTTCCAAAAATACAATAACGGATTATGTCTTGGAAAGAGAGATATCTCCGATTCAGTCATGGAGTTACTTTATAAGAGCTGGAAAGGGTCTAAGACTGCATTCTCAGATTAGGCTTCATTAGGAAGAGTTGTTTCAATGTTGAGGGCAGCTCTTCAGTAATAGAAAAATCTTTTCTCCTAAAGAAGGTTGAGAAAAATATTGAGACAAGTATTTGAAACATGACCTCCATGTTTTAGAATATTCTGGGATACAGAGAATTCTGAAATTGACTCTTTGTGATCACACCTTCTAAGTTTCAGAACAGAAATATGTTGAGACTTTTAAAGTCAAACCTTTGCAAAAAACTCTGGAGGAGCTGTTATCTGTTCCAAGGACATCTTTAAATTAATAAACTTTGAGAACTTTCTTTATTCACAATTTAAAAGTAATGTTGCCCTGGATATTATCATATTTCTCAGAAACTGATGATTTCCAAACCCACAAGCTAAGGTGGTTTAGATACTTACTATGGACTAGGTGATTTGATAACATGTTGATTTATGGAGAAACTGAGGCACAGAGAGATTAAATAATTCCCCAAGGTTCTATAGCTGAAAGGCTGCAGAGCCAGGCTATCAAAGATGACTCTAGAACTCCTAGTCTGGAAGACGAAATTTCTGCGAGATGTAATCGTAAGTCAGGAACATGTGAGATTTCAGGAACTTGAAGATTCCAAAACAGGTCACAGCTATGGCCACACGGACATCAAATATTCTACCACAGCCCAGTCTATCCTTTCCCCAAATTCTGAGGCTGTATTTTGTCCTATTGAAAGTGATTAGCTGCATTACTCTGCCTGCAAGCTTGTGGGGGCACGTTTGGGGAAAAAATTTTCTATTTTTACCTGAAATTTAATAACTATTACCATCTGCATGTTTAACCACAGAATGTGACATTTATTTTATCTCATTTCCTGTTCATGTCCATTTCCCTGCAGCACAAGGACAACGGGATGACAGAACTGGAGAGTATTCCTAGCTACCCATTGTACTAGCCATCTTTGGCCTCAAAATATGGGCTTCCAAACTTTTGCACAATGAAGGTATAGTGTTTTCCAGGTTGAACATCAATCAGTGAACCTTACACTATTGCCAAACAAAACTGCCTCTGTTCTTGAGTGCTGGCTCAGCAATCACCTCAGAACTTCTGGGAAACGGAGGTAAGGGGAATAACTGACTGCTGACAAAGTCACTGCTGTCAATGCTGGCCAACACACTGGAGGAGAACGAGCTGAAAATGTTGTAACTTTCCTAGCCTTGACTTCAGGCTTCACTGGAATTGACTACGTTTGTCCCAGAGAAACCATGGTACAAAAGGAATAACTAAGGAGGTATGAGCTGAATGCAAACAGAGTTAGCGTACTTTCTGTGAGAGTCATGATTAGCTATCTTCATTTATTCAGGTGCTGAAACTTACACAGCCTTTACAGATCCAGGAATATTTCTCTAAATATTAAATTGTTTAATGCATGCATAATGATTATCACTCTGTGACATAGGGCTGTCACCCAAAGATTTCTTTGAACCATAGGCAGAATAATATCATCATGTAATTTTATGACTAGAAGGGACCAGCCTGTGATCACCATCGGTGCTTTTCATCAGACATTTGGGAGTTGCCCTGTCTGGTCCCACAAGTACTTTGCTGAGGGAATGGTACTTCTTCTCGTCATTGAGTTCTGAAGAGAAGGAACATGTGATTCTCTCAGGCTGTGTGTTTCGTTGCTGGTGTGAGACCCTCCAGAGTTCTGTTTGCTCACTGGTGCAGTAGCAAGCAAGTGCTTGGCACAGTGGTTATATTTTGTTGAGCTTGGATCCTTGAGGGCCACAGTGAGTAAAGGGCCAACCAGCACTTAAAGGAATGTGCCCTGAGTGAGACATAAGCCTTTGTTGTTTTAAAGCCACTAACTTTTTTGGTTCTTATTCACTGTCTCAGCATGTAGAAATTAGTATATACAACTAGGGTAGAGCACCATACTAAAATATACAGCTTTGGTTTAGGAACCAAGAAGTGTTTCATAATGAAACTATAGTGGAGGCCTAAAGGATGGCATTCTGGGTTTTTCAGTGGCAAAACATTTAGTAAATCCTTACCTGAAATAAATTGGAAGCATATGATGTACTTAATAAACTCAAGGTCTTGGAAAGAGGCTTAAAAACTGAATACTAGTAGCATGTGTTGGTTGCTTTGGGTAGCATTTAATGAAGTACTAAGTCTAAATTGCTAAGTGGCTGACTACTCAGACCCAAGATCTCTTGCTAATCCATGAGAGACATGTGAAAACCTTTGCTCTTCTATACAGTTGAAATTTGGGGCATATTGGTTACCTCAGCAAAACCAAGCCTGTTCTGATAGAAATGTAGCTCACATAACAGGTGAAAAAGCTGAAAGATATTTGGTGACTATCTCAATATTTCAAAGCAATTAAAGGTAGAGCCAACATAAACCAGTGTGTTTTGTCATTGCAAACCAGTGTGTGGCTTTTTGGGCACCGAACAGGACCTTCTCCAAATAGATCTTTCTCCTTTAACCCCTGTCAGAACTTGTGCAAAAATGGAGTAAATGCCCTTTGGTTCATGAAGTCTTTCCTGAGGAGATGCACAACTTGCTCAAGAAGACAAAACCCGGGGGTCATAGTCTAATATTCCAGTTCAAGGAGAAAGGAGACGAAACAGAAACCTCTACAACACACACAGGAAGTATGCCCTCATCAACTCTTCAGAAATGAACATCTGCAAATGGCAAGAAGAAATCTGAACTAATCTGAACTATTTATATGACTTCCAAAATCAACACTGAAGGGTCGAGGCTTTACATACAAGAATCAAGTAAACACTCAAAAATTAAATATAAACATTGTACTGGGCATGCAGCTTTTCAGACTCTGCTGAGTGTTTGAAAAGTACTTGTGTCTTGCCATGTTTTCATCTCTTACCTCCTATTGAGTGAAACCACCACAAAAGTTTGAGGTCAGATGAGCAGGAATGTTTGATAGAGCTCAGCCTGTCCTGATTTGCGGATTGGAATAACAGCAGTCTTTCCATGAGATCAAAGGTCAGTTTGGAGGCGATGCCTGCTGGTTTCTCACACAAAATGTATGTTTCCCACGAGAATGGTTAACCAGGTTCTCACTGGAATATGGTGCTATCATTCCACATGTAGAACAATTCTTTATTTCAACAGGATGACAAGTAATTGTCTAGTTAGCAGCAGGTTATTTAATCCAAACAGGTATGTCCTCCCTGGAACGAGGGAAATAATCGAAAACTGAGCCCTCAGACCTTTCAGATTCTAATTTTCCTCACCAAGATGAGATAAACTTATGCTCCTTGAGAGTTGCAGTGAATGAATGGGACTGAAAACATATCTGAAACTGACAAAAAATTGGGGCCTTATAATGAAATGATTAGGACTTTAACTTTGTCACTCTCTTCTCAGCTTCCCTCTAACCACAGAGAGCTGTGATTGAATGAATGCAAAGATTCTTATCCTCAATTTCCATTTTTCATGTAATTTCATGCAGATTATTTTATAGTCATGCCCTGACAGTGCATGAGCATTTTAACAAGCACTTATAACAGTACACGACTGCAATGCACAGCCAAGGAGAAAGCCAGCGCCTTTCTTTCTGCATCAGGTAAGCCTTATCTTCTTGTCCCTTTAACTTCGGAAATCTCTCCCTTCTTCCACCACTCCTTCTCCTTCCCTTCAGTAGCATTCGATACCCTTTTCATTGAATAGACTCCTCATTTCCCTATAGAAATAGAGCATGATTTCTATGTTTTCCCCAGAGCATATATTAGTCTCTTGACTTGTTCTTACTGTTGATTGTAAATATGCCAGGATAGACACATTAGTTTTCAAACAAAAAATACTTTGTTTTTTAAAAATAGTACGTTTGGGGGCGCCTGGGTGGCTCAGCCAGTTAAGCGGCTCAGGTCATGATCCCAGCGTCCTGGGATGAGCCCCATATTGAGCCCCCTGCTCAGTGGGGAGTCTGTTTCTCCCTCTGCCCCTCCCCCTGCTTGTGCGCTCTCTCGCTCGCTGTTACATAAAAAAATAAAATCTTTAAAAAAAAAACAAAAAAATAATAAACATAGTATGTTTTGTGTTTTCAGGTAGGAAAACTTTCCTTTTGTACCTTTTGCAGTTCCTTTCCAGTAGTCCTGAATAGATTGAACATTGACATCATCCTGAACCAAGTTCAAATCACCAGACTGTAGAAATGGACAGAAGCATACTTCGAAAATTCTTTTTCTCATGATGACCCTGCCACCGTTTGTCACTCAGTGCCCCAAAGGATATAATGCTGTCCCATCAAGAGCTTTCTAACCTGCTGCCACTTAGTTGGCATTAAAGAGAAACCACCAGAAAATGAAAATAAATATCCTTTTCCTTGATAACCCAAATTCCCAAATGTAGGAATGGTCAGACAGATTTTAATTAACTTCTACACAGGGAAGTTGAGCTCTTCTTCCCATCATTATTTAAACCAGGAATGGGCAAACTCAGAACTGTGAACCAAACCTAGCCAGCTGCCTGTTTTGCTGGTCCCACAAGCCAAGAATAGCTTCTGCGCTTTTAAATAGTTTTTAAAAATAAAAAGAAGAAGAATGTTTTGTGACTCAGAAAATTCTATGAAATTAAAATATTAGTGTTCATAAATAAAGTTTTATTGGAACACAGCCACGCCCAATCATTCACTCGTTCGTCTATGATTATTTGTATCCCACAGCGGCAGAGTTGAAGCATTGCAACAAAGAGCATATGGCACAAAAGGCTGAAAATACTAACTGACCCTTTATGGAGAAAGTTTGTTGACACCTGATTTAAACTACCTAACTTGACTATTAAATGAGAGGTTATGAATTCTAAAGAACTCATAAGATTTTGTTTTGAAATCTGAAAGAAATGGAAAACAAACACAACAGAGATTTGACTATTTCTCAGTAGAAAAAAGAAAGCAAACTAAAATTATAAAAGGGACAAGGGATTTGGAATCAGAAAACCAAGAGTGAACCCAAGTTCCTCTACACACTGGTGGTCTTGACCAATCACTTTACCTTTCTTTCATTTATCCATTCAGAAATTACAGAGTACTTACATTATATGAGGCACAGTGAAAACAGCAGCGAACAAAATATAGACCCTGTCCTCAAAATGCCTAAAGCCCATTGTGAGGGTCAAATGCAACAACGTGCTTGAAAGCACTCTTAAAATTTAAAGCACTATATATAATTATTCCTATATTTGAAACTACAAGTATGTGGGAGTTTAGTCTTACGGCTGACCCAGATCTTGCAAAGCTAGAAACCTTCTGCCACCTTTTACTAGACAAGAGGCATTCCCCCCCCCAACTCTTTAAGCTCTAATACCTTTATCTTAATGTCATCTCAGCCACGCAATCCCCCCCAATTCTTTAATAACTTGTTACTTATTTAGCATTTGATTCAACCATATTACTCTATTCACTCTGCACATAGGATAAAATGTGAGAGCCAAATACAGTAACAGTAGCGGTCATAATTGGCTCCTCGCTTATCTTTTGATAGTCTTATGTGTGTGGATTTTCTTTAAATGAAGAATTGTTGGGAAAACACATTTATCTTGGGAAACTAAGTAGCTAAGGTATGTTGCCATTGAATGGTAGTGCATATCATCATCATGCAATAACTGCTAAGTAAACACTTTTATCTACACAGTATTTAGGTCTTAAAGCTTTTGATAAAAGTAGTTGGAAAAAACTAAGCTATATTTTCTGATAAAGAAATGCTTATAAAATACAGTTGTTAAAAACATCCATTCAGCATTAATGATGCTTTTAATTATTGAATAAGAGATGGCATTATAGTAAAATGTTCAAAATATTGTTATTTTTAATTCTTCTGGCTTATTTATTGAATTAGTCAACAAACCCCGATTTGTCAAGTTGACTATCTAGATAAAATTGGTTTTCTTTTCAAACTTGCGTATCTTGAAGTGAATTTCTAATACCCATGCTACCCACAGAATCTCTGTTTTATTTCACATGTATAGAACAATTTAATTGGAAATAATTACTTAGAATAAAACTTACATTACTAAATAATTGTTAACTCCCAAAATTTTTATTTTTCCCTTTTAAATGAAAAGCAATGTAAATGAAAAGTAATGTAAATAAAAAGTAAGCCACTGGTGTTTTCTATTAAGTGGTTTTACAAACATAGATAATAAGTAATTTCATATCTGTCCTCATATTATTTTCCCCTTTAACCTCTGTTAAAGGGTATAATAATCACGAAATGTTGTTATGTTAGAATATTAAATGCTACACCAGGGGAAAGATGGGAAGATGATATTATAGGTAACTTTATTCAGGATTTGACCAATATGCTTATTGCACCTTCTGCTAAAACTATACCAGCTCTCTTTTAATCATCAAAACCAACACAAATGAACAGGTCTGGGAGGAGTTAAGTGGCTAGAAATTCTATAATTCATTTATATTTTAGTGCGAGGTATCAGACAGGCAGTCATTTAAACTAACGTGAAAGGAGTAGGAATTTTTATTTCATCCAAAGTTCTTCCCTTAAAATACGCTATTCGGACCCCACCATCTTTAAGAACACTCCTAACTCCTGCTAAGAGAAGTGTCCTTAAGTAAGGCATCTAATCAGCATCCATTCCCCTAAATGCCCCACATTGTGCAAATTACATCAAGATGTAGTTCTGTATACCACACAGGAGCCAAGGGACTGTGCATATTGGCGATATGCCACAAACTAATGACAATTGTACATTCTAGTGTCATTTTATTTAGTGTTGCACCAGATGACATTATTAAACTGTCCATTATAAATTTTCCCTCTACCGTCCTTTCTCCTCAGAGCAGTCACTTGCTCAAAATTTTAAATCTTCTATGATAGTTCTTAACCTTCATTGGATCATGGTTCTATTTGAGAAGCTGATGAAAAATATGAACTCATTCCCACAGAAAGAGCATGTACTATATATACATATGTATATACAGACGTACATGTATGTGTGTGTGTATATATATATATACAAATATATATATATATATGCATGATTACACTCATAAAATTCTCAATACCATTTCAATACCTCACCTATGCACCTGTTCACTACCTCACCATCTAGCTCCACTATAATACTCCCACCTAGGGGAATTTCATGCCCTGGCCTCATTTTAGATACACAATTAAGGCCTAATGAGAAGGCAAGCAAATGCTTCTCACATGTTCCTTTTTAGTTTTTGTTTTGTTTTGTTTTGTTTTGGGGTCTGTGTGTGTGTGTGTGTGTGTGTGTGTGTGTGTGTTTAGCAACTAAGCCATTTGAACAGAAAGCAGGGTGGAGCCCATACCTGATAATGTGCAGGAAGAAACTGTCATTACTGGAGATTTTCCATGACCTGGGGGTTTTTAGTGTAGAACCAATGAACTGGCTCTTGGCCACTTCTTATCTGAATGGAAACTCAAGCTCAGGAATGCTTTTTTCAGGATCTAAAATAGCGCTGTGTGATTTCTTTACTATCCCCCCTGATAATGCCTAGATTTCATTTCCCAGGAGCAAAACTTGATGAGAAATTTTTCCTTCTTAGATTGGAGTAATATATGGTAGTGTTTCTATATACCAATAATGAAGTAGCATAAAAAGAAATTAAGAAAACAACTCCATTTACAATTGCGCCCACCCAAAATACCTAGGAATAAACTTAACCAAAGAGGTGAGAGATCTGTACTCTGGAAACTATAAAACACTGATGAAGGAAATTGAAGAGGATACAAACAAGTGAAATTCCATACTCATGGATTAGAGAATATTGTTAAGATATCCATAGTACTGAAAACAATCTACAAATTCAGTGCAATCCCTAGCAAAATATCAAGGGCTTTTTTTTTTTTTTTTTGCAAAATTAGAACAAATAATCCTAAAATATGTATGGAACCACAAAAGACCTCAAATAGCCAAAGCTATCTTAAGAAAGAAAAACAAAACTGGAGATATCACAATTCCAGATTTCAAGATATACTACAAAGCTGCAGTAATCAAAACAGTATGTTACTGGCACAAAAATAGACAAAAAGATCAATAGAACACAATAGAAAACCCAGAAATAAACCGATAAGTATATGGTCAATTAATCTCTGACAAAGAAGGAATAAATATACAATGGGAAGAAGTCTCTTCAATAAATGGTGCCGGGAAAAATGGACAACTATATCCAAAAGAATGAAACTGAACCACTTTCTTACAACTTACACAAAAATAAACTCAAAAAGGATTAAAGACCTAAATGTGAGACCTGAAACCAGAAAAGAAGAGAACACAGGCAGTAATTTCTCTGACATCTACCTTAGCAACATTTTTCTAGATATGTCTCCTGAGGCAAGGGAAACAAAAACAAAAACAAACTATTAAGACCACATAAAAATAAAAAGCTTTTGCACAGCAAAGGAAACCATCAACAAAACTAAAAGACAACCTACTGAATGGGAGAAGATATTTGCAAATGATATATTAGATCAGGGGTTAATATCCAAAATATATAAAGAACTTACATAACTCCACACCAAATAAAAACAAATAATCTGATTAAAAATGGGCAGAGGACCTGAATAGACATTTTTTCAAAGAAGACATACAGATGGCAAATAGACCCATGAAAAGATATTCAACATCACTAACCATCAGGGAGATGCAAATAAAAGCCAGAATGAGGTATCACCTTATGCCTGCCAGAGTAGCTAAAATTAAAAAGGCAAAAAATTACAAGTGTTCCTGAGGATGTGGAAAAAAAATGAACCCTTGTGCACTGCTGGTGGGAATGCAAATTGGTACAGCCACTGTAGAAAACAGGAGGAAGTTTCTCAAAAAATTAAAAATAGAAAAACCATATGACTCAATAATTCCATTAGTAGGTATTTACCCAAAGAAAATGAAAACACCAATTTGAAAAGATATATGCACCCCTTTGTTTATTGCAGCATTTACAAAGCCAAGATAAGGAAGCAAACTGAGTGTTCATCAACAGATGAATGGATAAGGTGTATGTATGTATGTGGTGTACACACACACACACACACACACACACACACACACACACACACACAGTGGAATATCACACAGCCATAAAAAAGCACGAGACTGTGCCATTTGCAACAACATGGATGGACCTAGAGGGTGTTAGCTAAGTGAAATAGGCCAGAGTGAGAAAGACAAATACCACACGATTTCATTCCACATAGGAGTGAAAACATATGTGCTCTAAAAAAGCAAATGAATAAACAAACAAAAAGCAGAATCAAACCTCTGCATACAGAGAACAAGCTGATGATTGCCAGAGGGGAGATGGGTGAGGGATGGGCAAAATGGGTAAAGGAGAGTAGGAGATACAAGCTTCCTGTTGTGGAATGAGTGAGTCATGGGAATAAAAGGCACAGCTTAGGGAATATAATCAATGATAATGTAATAGTGTTGTGTGGGGACAGATGGGAGCTATTCTTTTTTTTTTTTAAGATTTTTTTTATTTATTTATTGGACAGAGAGAGACACAGAGAGAGAGGGAACAGAAGCAGTGGGAGAAGGAGAGGGAGAGGCATGCTTCCCGCCGAGCAGGGAGCCCGATGCGGGGCTCGATCCCAGGACCCCGGGACCATGACCCTGAGCCAAAGGCAGACGCTTAACGACTGAGCCACCCAGGCGCCCCTAGATGGGAGCTATTCTTGTGAGCATAGCATAATGTGTACAGATACTGAATCACTATGTTGTACATCTGAAACTAATGTAACACTGTGTCACCTGTAATCAAATAAAAATAAAAAAATCAATATCTATAACAACAAAAAAGAAAACAACAAAAGACTGGAATAATACAGAATTCCAAAATTTATAATTTACTAGAGAGCGATGGAGGAACTGAAACTATGCAAAACAATGTTGGTAGCGTTCACAGATGCCCCCACCCAGTGCCCTCGGGAACCACTGCTCTCTTCCTAGGCACGCACTGAGATCACCCTTTGGCCCAGGGCCTAACTTCTCCACGGGGCTTGATAATGTCCTGTTTTCTCCTAGAAATTATTTTCTTGGGATAAACTGATTAGAGGGGGGTCAAGTGACCGTACAGAGACGACATACCTATCTAATTCATTATTAATACTAATATTGGGGATTTACACTTGGTAGGAGAGATATTTGGGGGAAGATGAGATATCTGGCATTTAAAAATTCTTTTAGCAGTCCCACGTGTGAGGTGAGTCCTTGCTCCCGCCAGCTCTATCTGGAATGTGGATTGGCTGATTTCCACGCCAATACCAAAAATAAATCTAGGAAACGTGGAAGAGGTTTGGGGTCCTTCTTCTTTTCCTACCATTTCGAAAAAAATAGATCAATATTGCCTTCCCAAATGAAGAAAAGCCTCGAGTTCTTACACCTTATTAAGTATTTTTAAGATTTCCTTCATCTGTCTCATTTCACGGCAACACCAGAGAGTAATTCCATTTCCTTTGGATTTTTTTTTCTTTTTTTTTACAACAATGCCACAAGTCAGTTTCTCTGTTTCCCTGTGACAACTACCCTCCCCTACTCTGTGTCTTGTAATCAAATAGCCCATAGCTCTTTCAATATACATTTTTTTAGTTCCAGTCATTCTCTGTATCCACGACAGGACATTTTTTCAAAAGGTGAGGTAACAAAACCTTGACATGCTTCCCTTTGGTTCAGAAAAACATGTCCTGTGTCACGCATAGCCCAGAGGTCTCTCTAAAGCTGCCTGCCAGATGTCATCACGATCACGGCAATTGAACTCAGTATCCATCATCACATCAAGTGGACAAGAACAATGCTCCGGCAGCTGCAGAATCAAAACACACCCCCAGTGCTTTTTGTTATTGTTCAAAAATAGTAAAATGAAAAAAAGACAGTGCATACCATAATTTCCCGGGGGAGAAGGGAAGTTGGGGAGAGAGCTGGCTTTATTAGGGCACAGGGGGCCGCATACTGTCCTTAACCAACTTTTTAGGAATTCAAATAACCTTTGAAAATGATCATCGCTTCACAATGCTTACGTCTCTGGGCCCATACTTATCAGTGTCCCCTCCCCTTTCTAACCACATCCATTCCTTTCTACTCCCTTTTCCTGTGCCCTCGTCTCTAACCTCTGTGTCTAATCTAGCATTGGAACCTATGATTTCATTTGACTAGTGTCCGCTCAGTAAATGTTTCTTAAACGCCTCCTGTCTTACATTTTCCCCCAAATACAAACTTCCAAGAAAACTAAACGAAAAAGGAATTAAAAGCACTTTAAAACTGGAATCTCTAAGGGATTCCATAGAGTAGCATGTGGTAATAAGTATGACATTGGTTTTGTTCATTTAAGAAAAATGGCAGATAATTTTGTTTTTTAATTTAATAGAGTATAAGGTAATAAAATCAGTCTTTATTTTATTATTTTAAAAGCTCCAAAAACTGAGCTGTAAGAAAGTAAGGCACTGCCTTTCATATTCTAAGATTTCTACTTGGAAGTTTGTAGTTTGGTTCTCATGCATTGGATAAATTTCATTTTTCATCATGTTCATTGCCTGATTTTATTTAGACTTCTCTGGATTTAATATAGGACCTACCAACGGAATGAATTTATTTTTCATGCCTGGTTTACATTTTTTCCATCGCATTAGTTCATAATAATTTTTGATAGGGTTCCTAGCAATGCAATATCAGAGACTTTTTTTTTTTTTAGTGTATTTCTACCAGCAGCAATATATAATTCCTGCTAAACACACATTGATTGTTCCTTAAATGCTTTGGACATAGCCTATTTGTAAATAGCCCCAGAGACTAAAATCACCTATTCATGTTTTTAGCATCAAATGAAGGAAATCATGAAGAGAAGTTGTCCTTTTTCAGAGTAGATTTTATCACTTGACCAATTCAAGATTCCTTCCAGATTTTCCTGGGACCGTGATGATGTCCATGCTACAAAGACTATTGTAAGTGGCTAAATATGGATGCTGGAGATTCAGTAAATACATCAGCTAATCTGCCATGAAGAGATAGCCTGGGGGCACCTGGGTGGCTTAGTCGTTAAGCGTCTGCCTTCGGCTCGGGGTCGTGATCCCGGGGTCCTGGGATCGAGCCCCCCACCGGGCTCCCTGCTCAGCGGGAAGCCTGCTTCTCCCTCTCCCACTCCCCCTGCTTGTGTTCCCTCTCTCGCTGTGTCTCTCTGTGTCAAATAAATAAATAAAATCTTAAAAAAAAGAGAGAGAGATAGCCTGAATCCTCAGCTGAAAATGTACCAATGTGCTAAAGGAATCTGTTTTTCTGCTAATATCTCATTTTCTTCAAAATTGTAGAGAGCTGGTAGAACAATTTGCTTCTTTCTTTCTCCTCCCCACTCTGCCCCCATGCCTGAATTCTTGCCATAGGGGAAGGGTTTTCTCAGAATCAGAATGTGGGCTTAGTTCCGTTCCTTGTTGTTTATTCTGCTCATTCTATCCCAAAAGAATTCCCAGAAAAATAAGAGGCTAAGACTATGTGAATTCAGAAAAAAGCTCTAAGGAGCTGACAGTCAGTGTCCACAGCATCTGTACCCTGCTTCTGAATGAAATCAAGCAAACAACGAAGGCCTGAAGCTGAATCACCAGGATGGTTCCGGTATCATTAGAACTCATGGTTCATAAATGTAGTCCAATACAATCGGGCTATTCCCGCAGTAGTGGATGGCAGATAAGTGAAGTCAGATGGACAGCCTTGTACCACATGATTTGGATGAGAGTGACAGGTTGCCAGGACAGAGGGAGATAGAACTATGATGTCATATCCTCTTCTTCAGGGCACAGTGTTGGAGAACGCTGGAGAAGCTGATGTGTAAAGACTAGTACCAACTAACTGTCTTCATCGACAGTGTTGAGGCACGCAGATTATTTACAAAAAACAAAAACGAATCCAGTACCAAATTGAACCTGTCTTTGGAGAGAGAAAGACAACTGAGATTTTGTAACCTTTTTTTTTTTTTTAATTTGAGAAGGAAATCTTTAAGTTAAATAGTCCTCTGATACAGATCAAACTAAGTTTACTGCAATCTCAAGGAAATGGGGAGGAACTGACTTTACTTACTGCAAGGACTAAGCCAAGCGATAAATGACTAAATTTAGGGATGATGAGGAAGTAACTTTGTGTTAACAACAACAAAAATCAAGATTCTCCACATTTTGTGGCAATATAAGAAAGAACTAATTTTATGATATACTTTGGAGATGTTTGTTGGAAAACTTTAAGGTGGTTTTATCTAAAGCCAGCAAATGAAAATGTAATGAGTGAAAATGATTCTGTGAACGTGAGACTTTTAGCTTGTTTTGAAATTATGTTGAAATAAAGAAAGAGTGATAGTTTAATAATAAGTGCACACGGAAGGATAAATGGTCTTCCTCTGGAAGGCCACACACGCAAAAATTAGGTAATAAAATTGCCAGAGCATCATTAGGACTACCTGGGGTCCTGTGTCCTCTGACTACCCAGTCCGTTGTCCTGTGAGCAGGGCAGGTCACTTGGCTCTCAGTGTCCTGGCACAAACCACAAAACCATCCAACTCCCTTAGCCCTGATAGTCCTGGCTCACCATGCCCACTGCAAACCTTGATTTTCTTTCTTAGCAACTGTTCCATTTTTCTAATCTCCTTCCATGATACCTTTTAAAAAATAATTCTTAGGTAGCATTTATTATATTGCATTATAGTCATTTCCTTTTTGAAAGTGTTTATTGTCAAACATATCACGCGTATGTGAAAAATCATATCTTATAGGTATAAAGAATAAGTAATTTTTATTTTTTTTAAAGATTTATTTATTTGAGAGAGCCAGAATGAGAGAGAGAGTACATGAGAGGGGGGAGGGTCAGAGGGAGAAGCAGGCTCCCCGCCGAGCAGGGAGCCCGATGCGGGACTCGATGCGGGACTCGATCCCGGAACCCCGGGATCACGACCTGAGCCGAAGGCAGTCGCCCAACCAACTGAGCCACCCAGGCGCCCAAGAATAAGTAATTTTTAAAAAGCCATGTTCCCATCATACAGGTTAAAACCCCTTGATCTCATCTCCCTCTCACCCCAATCCACCCAGAGAGAACCATCATTCTGCATTTTAAAATTAATCATCTCCTTGCCTTTCTTTAGAGTTTCATGAGTACTGTATATATCCCTAAATGACCTATTCTTCATACTTTATGTATTCTTTGGTGACTGCTTCTTTCACTCATGGTGCATTTCTGAGATTTCTCCGTGTTGATTCATGTAACTGGAGTTAATTCGGTTTCACTGCTATGTGTCTTCCATGGTATCGATGAATATATTTAGTCAGGCAACTGGGGACAGGTGTTTGGTTTATTTCCTAGTTTTTAGTTAGCAATCAATGTTGTTGTGAACATTCTTGTATATGTGTCCTGGTGTACATGTGGGAGAGTTCTTCTGAAGATACCTAGGAATTGAATTGCTGGGTCAGAAAGTTCAAAATTACTAGGCAATACCAAACTTCTCTAAAAATAATTTTATCAGTTTAAACCCTCACCAGCAATGGGTGAACATGTCGGTTGTTTCATATCTGTGTAAACACCAGATATTATCCACCTTTTTAATTCTGACAACTTAGTGGAGAGGAAATAGTTTTAATTTGCATTTCTATGACTAATGGGATAGGGAATCTTCACATTTCTTTTTTTTCTTCTTCTTCTTCCCTCTTCATCCCCTTTACCTATTTTGTCATTCCCCCACCACACCCCCCTCTGGCAGCCCCCAGTTTGTTCCCTGTAGTTATGGGTCTGTTTCTGTTTGGTTTGTTCGTTTGTTTTGTTTTATAGATTCCACATATAAGTGAAGTCATGTGGTATCTGTCTCTCTCTGTCTGACTTATTTCACTTAGTGTAAAACCCTATAGGTTCTTCATCTTTCATATTTCTGTAAGCCAGAATGGAGAGCCCAGGGAACAGCCCCACACATATGTGGAAACCTTAATTACAACAGAATGGGCGCTGCAAATCAGTTAGGCAAAGACCAACTGGAACAATTAATTCTCCCTTGCAGAAAAACAAACAAATGAACAAATTAAAAATGGACCCTATCTTACATCATGCACAAAATCTGTTTCAAATAGGCTGAAGATATAAATATAAGGAAAAAATATAAAACTTTTAGAAGATAATTTAGGAGAATACCTTTATTATTACAATCTTAAAGGACTTCTTTAGAAAGAAGAAGCACAAATATTATCAGAAAAATATTGATAAATTCAACTACATTAAAATTAAGTACATCCTTGACTCGCTGATCTACATTAATAGATCCATTTTCTAAATATGTGTGAGCTCTCCACAGTTCTGTTTTTCTACTCGCCTCTCCCTTATCTGACTGATATCAAACTGTCTTAATTACAATAGCTTCAAAATGATTTCTTTTTTTTAAAGATTTACTTATCTGAAAGAGAGAGAGAGAGAGTACCCAGGGGTAGGGGAAGGGGCAGAGGGAGAGGGAGAGAGAATCTCAAGCAGACTCCATGCTGAGCACAAGAGGCCAATCTAAGGACCCTGAGATGATGACCTGAGCCGAAACCGAGAATTGGATGCTCAACTGACTACATCACCCAGGTGCCCCTAACAGAAAGTCCTCAATCTTCCTCTTCTTTGTGATAAATGGTTATTCATCGCCCTTTTGTCTTCCATTTATATTTTAAAATGACTTTGTCATATTTCTTTTAAAAGAATCCTGTTGGAATTTTTTGGAATTGCTTCAAATCTGAAGATCAGTTTGAGGAACGATGAAATCTATCATACTAGTCTCTATCCAGGGACATGATATATTTATCCATTTATTTACATTGTTTATGCTTTTAACAATAGTTTACAGTTTTTACCTTACAAGCCCTAAAATGTGTTGTTACTTTTATAAAAAATATCTTTTTCAAATTGTTTTCTAGCTGATTTGTGTTGTAGAGTAATTCAAGTAACTTTCCATATTGATTTTGTTTTAAGCAACTTTTCTAAGCTCTTAATCACTCTAATAATAGAATCTTTAGAGTCTCCTACATAGATTTTATTCATTTATTCAATAAATATTTATTAAATGCCTCCTCTGTTCCAGGCACTCTTTAAGATCCTGGGGATTCAACAGTGAATAAAAAAGAAAAAAATAAATCCCCAGTGAAATGGAATTTATATTCTATTAGGGCGAGATAGACAATAAACAAATAAAACATACAGCCATTAGATGGCAAGAAGTGCTTTGGAGAAATAAAGTAAGAAAGAGAGAAGGGGAATGCTGGAAGGAAGAGGAAGAGAGAAGGGTTTAATTTTTAAATACAGTGGTCCAAAAAAGCCACCATGAGAAATAGACATTTCTGCAAGGATCTGAAGGAGTGAGTCCTTGGAGAACTTTGGAGTAGCACTGTAAGCAGAGAGAACAGCAAGTAAAAAGGGTCTGAGGCAGGAGCTTGACTGGCTTCTTTGAGAGACAGCAATAGGGCAGCAAGGCTGGGCAGAACACAGAGAAATGAAGTCAGAGTAGGACCAGATACTGCATGGTCTCGTAGACTATCATACGGTCTGTCCCTTCATCCTTTCTAATCTGGGTGCTTGTTAATATCTTTTTCTTACACTCTGCATTGTCTGGGACAACCAGCAGAGAATGTTGAGGAAGAATAGTAGCAGTAGAAGGTATCCTTACTTTATTCTTGATGTTAAAGGGAATGGTTTCAATATGTCACCATTATTTAGGGTTTTGGCTACAGGTTTTCTGGAGACCCTTTATTTGGTTAAGAAAGTTTCCTCCCCATTCCTGGCTTACTAAGAGCTTTTTCTTTTCCTTCTTCTTCATCTTTTTAAATCATGACTGGATATTGAATTTTATTAAACATATTTTTTTGCATATGATGATATGATCATCTATTAAGGTGTGAATTAAATCAATTAAGTTTCTACTGTTAAACCAACTTTGCATTCCTTGGATGAAACTGACTTGTCAGTGATGCTTTAAATACAGTTGGTTCTTGAACAACATGGGTTCGAACTGCACGGGTCCACTTTATACATGAATTTTTCCAATAAATACAGTACTCTAAGTGTATTTTCTCTTCCTTGTGATTTTCTTAGTAATGTTTTCTTTTTAAAAAATAACTTATTTATTTGAGAGCGAGAGAGAGAGTGCATGAGCAGGGGGAGGGGCAGAGGAAGAGGAGAGAGAATCCTGAGCAGACTCCCCACTGAGTGTGGAGCGCGACCCCTGGGCTTGATCCCACCACCATGAGATCATGACCTGAGCCGAAATCAAGAGTCAGACACTTAAAAGACTGAGTCACCCAGGCACCACAATAACACTTTCTTCTCTCTAGCCTATTTTATTGTAAGAATACAGTACGTAATACATATAACATACAAAATATATGTTAATTGTTTATGTTATCAATAAGGCTACCGGTCAACAGTAGGCTATTAATTTTTAAGGAGTCAAGAATTATATGCAGATTTTTAATTGCACACGGGTTTGGTGCCCCTAACCCCTAAGTTGTTCAAGGTCAATTGTGGGTATATGTATATATGGTTTTCCCCTGCTATCTGAGAGTCAAAGATTCCTATGAAACCTCTGTAAGCCAAAATGGTGTAAAGCAAAGAAGCAATTACCAGCAATTCATATGGAAAAATGTCTGAGCATTCCCAGACCCCCAAAATAATCTCTCTTAGGCTTTTTTGCTACCTTAGGGCGCATCTTGCTAAAGGATGTATAAAATAAGTCAAAATAAAGCACAGATGCCCACAGACCTAGTTTAAAGCTAAGGCAGCTTGATTGATACTGAGATGCTGAGTGTAGTTCCCAGGAAAGGACATTGGCAGGTCACTCTCACTGCTCAAGTGCAAGCTGTCTCTATAACAGCTCACTGCAAAACACAGGCTGAATGCTATTTTCACTTTTCAGCTTTTTTAAGAAAAAAGCAAAAACTCCTCTTTGGATTTATTTCATTTGGGGAAAACAGGTACGAATGTAGGTCTTTCATAAAAGTGAAGCAGTCTAACACAAACTTTTGACAAGCGCAGGGGTGGAGGGTTGGGGTGTTTCCTATACAGAGAGAGACACGTTGTTGTATTTAAATGGTTTAAGGTTATACATGTGAATTCATGAGTGACCTTGATCTAAAATACATATTTCCTGTACTGTTTGGGGTTTTGTGTAAAGGATATGCTAATCTCACAAATTGGGAGATGTTCCCTATTTCTCATGCTCTACAAATGTTTTTGTTAGATGTCTGTCATGTGCTGCTTCAGTCATTGGTAGAACTTGCCAGTAGAACTATTTGAAACTGAATTTTTTCTTTATGGGAAATTTTATGGAAGATTTGTAAATAGCATTTTTCATTTAATAATTATGAGATTACTCAGATCTTTCTTTGTCAGGTTATAAGTATTATGTTGACTTTATGAAAAGATTTTGGAGGTTTTCCATCTTTTTTCCATGTTCCAAAACTGTCTCCCTATCTTTGGGGGTATCTGTTTCCTAAATGTCTGCACCTAATGCCATTTTGTGCATGAGAGGGGTGTGAAGTAAGGTATTACTTTTTGACAATTTTCTCTGTTTTCTATAACTGGTCTTTTAGAGTTTCTTTTTTTATGAGGTCCAGTTTTAGTAGTTTCTCTTTTCCTTGTTTATCCATTCACTTCAGTTTTGAAAATGTATTTTCACAAAATTAAGCATAATATTTCTAATGATATATATTCTTTTTGTGTTTGCAGTTATACTGTCTTTTTTTTTAATATTTATTTATTTATTTTAGTGGGGGAAGGTGCAAAGAGAGTCTTCGGCAGATTCCATGCTGAGTGCGGAGCCCAGTGCGGGGCTCGATGCTGGACTCTATCTCATGACCCTGAGATCAGGACCTCAGCTGAAACCAAGAGTCAGACACAACCAGCTGAGCCACCCAAGCGCCCCATATTGCCATTTTTATTTCTTATCTAATCATTTTTAATCTAACTATTGAAACTGTCAAGTACTAGTTTGTCTTATTTTTGGAAATAACCAGAGCTTTGACTTGTTAATTTTCCCATTTTCAAGTATTTTATTGATTTCTCATTTATTAATAATTTTTTCTTGTTTCAAGTTTCTTATTTTATTTTTAAAATTTCTTGAATTAGCTACATGATTCACTTGTTCATTTTAACTTGTTTATCAACATAATTTTTTTTTAAAGATTTTATTTATTTATTTGACAGAGAGAGACACAGCGAGAGAGGGAACACAGCAGGGGGAGTGGGAGAGGGAGACACAGGCTTCCCACGGAGCAGGGAGCCCGATGCGGGGCTCGATCCCAGGACCCCAGGATCATGACCTGAGCCGAAGGCAGACACTTAACGAATGAGCCACCCAGGCACCCCTATCAACATAATTTTTAAGGCAATTTTTCCCTAAACACTTTAGAACTATCCCATAGCTTCAGGTGCATATAGTTTTATTAATAGTATTTTATAGAGATTCTTTAATGTGGGGTTTGATTTCCTCTTTTGTCTGAGTTTTATATTAATTTTCAGACTATGAGGATTATTGTATTAGTATTTTTGTTTTGTTTTGTGATTAATTTCTTATTTTATTACAATCTGATCAAATAATGTTCTCTGTACTCTTTCTACCTCTGGGAACTTATCGTGATTTTCTTTGTAGCAAAATTGATGGTCAACTTTTGTGATTGTTTTATGGACTTAGGTTTTTCATAGCCTTACATGTTTTTTGATGAGTTGATTGGCCATGTGCTACAAGAGCCTACTGCTGCTGTATCTCCATCCATTTCTCCATGCAGTTCTGGTAGTTTTTTTTTTTTTTCAACAATACTGTTATTTTTTTTTTTTTAAAGATTTTATTCATTCATGAGAGACAGACAGAGAGGCAGAGAGAGAGAGAGGCAGAGGGAGAAGCAGGCTCCCAAGGAGCAGGGAGCCCGATGCGGAACTCGATCCCAGGACCATGGGATCATGACCTGAGCCGAAGGCAGACGCTCAACCATCTGAGCCACCCAGGCGCCCTGCAATTCTGGTAGTTTTAAACTTATGATTTATGCAATGCTATGTTAATCGGTACACACGTATCTTCATTGTGCATCATAATGTTTATCACTATAAAATTCCCTCCATTGCCTTATTTAATTCATTTGACTTATAAATATGACAATCCTTTCTCTCTTTCTTTCTTTCTTTTTGTTTTTTGTATTTGTTTGGGTTGCCTTTGGTCTTTTACTATCAGACTTTTCTGAATGACTTTGTTACTCTCTTCTTAAAGCGATGGATTTGCCTAATATCTGTATCAGATATTTGAGAAGAAATACACCACAAGTGTGTTTTAGCTACTAAAAGAAAGGCCAGAATTTTTGAGAAGATTTCCTAGTTCAGATTTCTTCCCTATAAGGAATAAACTAAAATGGCCCAGAGCCACCAAAAACATATTTTCTATGTCCAAGAGGGACAAGGAAGCCAAGGTTACATTGTTTTCCCACAAAGGGAACTTTCTTTATGATTGTGTACTTGCTTCTTTTTGAGCAAAATTAATCATTCTAATTCATTTTAATTGCTGCAAAGTAGCAAATGAATTGTCAGACTGACTTTGATGAGTGGGACTATGCCAAGCATTCTGAGTTAAATTAGACTTCTTATAGTCTCTTCTTACTTAAAAAAACATTTTTGAAGATAACAAACCAAATTCTTGTGGATCTATTGAAATTTACTATTTAATTATTATTCTCTTTCTGTTCTTCAGCCAATATTTGTCTCTTAAAAAAAAATCATCATTGCCATCATCATAATCATATTCTAAAAGGGCCCATTCATTTAAAAATATTTATTGAGCTGTGTACTATCAGGTGCTATAAATTCATCATCTCATTTAAACCTCATAAATTCGTGAGAGGTGTTGTCAAACCATCTTGACAAGGCAGGCTACTGAGGCTCAGAGATCTGAGAATGTTACAGACCCTAAGTTCACGCAGTTCATAAATGACAGAGCCATGATTTGAATGCAGGTCTGTCCAATTCCAGATCCTTTCCTTTCCCAATACGCATCTTGTCCTCCCTATATACACAGAAAGTACATAGAAATATTGGTAGAAAAGATCAATACTCCAAACTATAATTTGAGATTTTATAATCTTCTGCTATGCCATTTTAGCTATTCCATACTTAAAAACAAACAAACAAAAAAAACCCAAAAAAGGTCTATATGAATAAAATGGTACTAAGTGGTACTTAGACCATGAGTATCTACCTTTCCGATTATCCTAATGTCTCTCTTTGGATCTAAATAGACTATTGGCTATCTCGACTACTTGGTCTAAATTACCTTTTCCCCTAACAGAATAGCCAAATAACACATATTTCTGCATTTGGGGAAAGACACCAAGCAATCGACCACATTAATGTGGATGTGTATGGACTGTGCAAGAATGGGACTATGGCTCAGAAACAATGCAGGAAGATAGTTTAAATATATAAAACCAAACCTGCAAAAACTGTTGAAAAACAATAAAAACATTGCCCAGTTGCCCAACAGAATAATCAGCACACAGAGCTGACTCGGGGCTTAGGAAACACAAGCATACACATACTCACAAATACCCAGACATACAATCTCCCTTGAAGATCACTTTGATAATAAATACTATATTAAATCTTTACTGTCTTCCCCATTTGCCCTGACAACCAAGAAGTTCAAAGTCGAATGTGAATTCATATCATGGCAATTATTTTACTCTTGCAGTAAGCACATTGTATGTCTACTTTTTGCCTTGAAACAGATTTTCTACTTGTGTTTTTAATAGTTATCTCTGTCTTTGGATACAAGGCATGACAACTCTTCTATGAAAATACATAAGGTAATTCCATATGTATTACAATAAATTTATCAGGCGGTATTAGTGTCCCCATTGAACAGATAAGCGATTGATCAACTTCTGATGCTAGGAAATTTGATATACTTTCTTAGTCTGCTCAGGCTGCTATGACAAAATACCATAAAATGGGTGGCTTATAAACAAGAAACATTTATTTCTCACAGTTCTGGAGGCTGGAAGTCCAAGATCATGGCACAGGCAGATTTGGTGTCTGGGGAGAACCCCCTTACACATAGACCAATGTCTTCTGAGCATGCCTTCCCATGGCAAAAAGGGCCCGGGGGCTTTCTCAGGGCTCTTTTATGAAGACACGAATTCTATCCATGAGACCTCTTCCCTCATAACTTATGCACCTCACAAAGGCCTCATCTCCTAAAACCATCATCTTGGGGGTTAGGATTTCAGCATATGGACTTTGGGAGTACACAAACATTCATACAGTAACATTTTCAGCAAAGATATTGCTCTGTCTAATCGAGAGGGACAGGCACCAAAGGGGGTCATCAGGTTGTTAGGGGAAACAGCCTTCAGTTTTCTCAATTCCATACATAAGACAGGGAGAGATAAGAAATACATCAAAGTATTTTGCGGATTCCACAAGCTCCATCACATGAGTACTATCCTTAAAAGTATTCTAAACAGAGAGAGAGAGAGAGAGAGCAAGAACAAGATTGAAAGAGAGAGAGAGAGAGAAGTTTCTGGTACCAGTCACATCATGAGGGCCTCAACCTCTTGAACTTATCTAAACCTAATTACCTCCCACAGGCCCCATCCACAAATACCATCACATTAGAGATGGATTTCAAAATCTGAAGTGGTAGTCGGTCAGGCAGGATACAATTCAGTCCAAAACAATTGGTTAATAAGAATTAGCACTCTCTCCCTTCCCCTGCCTGGTGCCATTCCCAAACCCTAACAATCCTCCCTGTTAAGGTCACATATTTGAGATCTATATTTGCTTTGTACTTTGTCATTAAATATAAATAGCTTGCTTCCTTGTAAGTTTTATCTTTCTATTATCCATTATCTTTTTTTCTGTAAACAGTGACCTGGTTTTCCCTTGGAAAACCAATCTCTCCATTTGCAGGGAATGTGACATACATTTGCCTGACTCTATTCCGGCTCCAGAGTTAGATACATGACCCAGGTATAATCTAGTCAGTGTATTTCATCCCTTTCCTCATTATGATTAAATTAGAGTTATGTATGGACTAATTTCAGGTCAATGAATTCATGCCCCTCAGAATAAAGGAAGAATAGCTCTTTTGGGGTTGGTGTGTCTGAGGGAATATGGCCTACATCTGGTAGGTAAGAATGAAAGGTAAAGGACTGAAGAGCCAAACGAGAGAAATACACTCTCAATGACATCATTCAAACCCCTGGATCCAGTAGTGCCTGAAGTTTACAACTGGACTTCTCACTTAAACCAATTATTTTAATGTGAGTTCACCCAGAACTAGTCTTCTGAGATAGGGATTATATTGTAAATGATTTATTTAGGGATTGATCCCAGAAAATACTAGTAGGGGAGTAGGGAAGTGAGGTAGGGAAGAGGAAAAAAAAGCCAATAAATTGTGCAATATCAAGCAAGCTGCCATTTTACGCAACTGGAACTTATCCTATCGGGGCACTCTGGGACCCTATATAGAACACATGCTTCAGTTAACCTGCCTAAGAAGCATGTTTATTCACCAATTTCTGTCACTGGTTGACGAATGCTCCTAATTGTTAATTCTAGCGCACTTCTAGCCTTTCCTATAAAAGGCCAAAAAAGCCTGCAGGCAAAGAGTCACAGGTGCTAGAAATCAGCAGTCAAGCCAGTGAGAACGGGAGGGTTAAGAGCAGAGGGGATGTCCGCAGGGAACTGAACAATCAATTCCCTATTTTCCTTAAGTCTGCTTGAATTGGGTTTCTGTCACTGAAACTGAAGACCTCTGATTAAAACCATACACCAGCTCAATATGTGTTCCCCAAGGTCAAGGATTCTGTCTCTGGTTATTTCCTTAATTCCATTCTTTACATATAAAGTACACAGCAAAAGTTTCATGGTTGATTTTTTTAAAAGCACGTTTTAACCGTTAATTCCAGCAATTTTTTTTCAAGGAGCAAGAAAATGTCACATAAGTAGAGCCAGAGTTAACCAGAAATATCAACTATTCTCCCCCTGGGCCCTCACAATTTATGGAAAAGAGCAAAATATTCACTCAAAAAGCTGATAAGATATGTTCAGAAAAGCTTCTATTACAAATTTGTCTCGGGGTCAGGGCACAACCCGTTCAACCTGCTACTACATCTACCACTAAAACCTTCAGTACAACAAGTTATCTGCAGAAGGGTTAAGAAAAAAAAATCAGAGTATTTCTTTTAATTTTTTCATTGTGGTAAAATACATATGACATTAAATTTACCATCTTAACCATTTTTAAATGGACAATTCAGTGGCATTAACTACATCCATACTGTTGTGCAACCTCACCACCATCCATCTCCGGAACTCTTGTCATCTAGCAGAAGTGACACTCAACACTCACTGAATAATAACTCACCATTCCTCCCTCCTCTCAGTCCCTGGCAACCATAATTCTACTTTCTGTCTCTGATTTTGACTCCTTGAAGTACTTCCTGTAAGTGGATTTATATGATACTTGTCTTTCTCTGATTAGCTTATTTCTTAGCAAAATGTCCTTAAGATTCATCCATGTTGTAGCATGTGTCAGAATTTCCTTCCTTTTTAATGCTGAATAATGTTCAAATGCATATATCTTTCCGTTATCATTTACACAAAATATCTTTTCATATTATTTCAATTTTAACCTATTTGTTTCCTTGGATTTAAAGTGAATTCCACATAGACAACATATAATTGAATCATGGCTATTTATTTTAATCCGTTCTGCCAATTTCTTTTAATTGAAGAGTTTAATTCATTTACATTTAAAATAATTACTAAGAAGAGACTTGTCATTTTATTATTTGTTTTCTATATGCCTTATAGCATTTCCTCCACATTTCCTGCATCACTGTCTTCTTTTATGATTAGTTGATTGTTTCATAGAGGAATATTTTAATTCCCTTCTCCTTTCCTTCTGTGTATATTCTATAGCTATCTTTGTGGTTACCACGACAGTTACATTTAACATTTTAATCTTATAAGTCTAACCTGAATTTATCCTAACTTAAGTTCAATAACATACAGAAATTCTGCTTCTTTATTCTTTTTTAAAGATTTATTTATTTTAGAGAGAGAGAGTTCATGTGTGCATGAGCAGGGGAGGGGCAGAGAAAGAGAGAATCTCAAGCTGACTCCCTGCTGAGCACTGAGCCTGATGCAGGACTCAATTTCATGACCCTGAGATCATGATCTGAGCTGAAACCAAGAGTTGGATGTTTCACCCACTGAGCCACCCAGGCGCCCTAGATCTCTGTTTCTTTATAGGTCCGTCCCCAACCCTCCAGTTGTTGATATCACAAAACTACATCTTTATGTACTGTGTGTCCCAAAACAATTATTTTTTTACTGCATTAGTCTGTTAAATTATGTAAAAAACAAAATATAAAGTTACAAATCAAAGTTACAATAATACTAGCTTTTATAACAGTCCATTTTTAACCTTTACTGCAATCTTTATTTCTTTACACAGCTTCAAGTTATAGTCTAACGTGTTTTTTTTTCACCCTACAGGACTCCCTTGAGCATTTTTTGCAGGTCAGTTCTAGTGGTAGCAAACCTCCTCAGCTTTTGTTTATCTGGGAATGTTTTAATTTCTCCTTCACTCTTGAAGGACAGTTTTGATAGGTATATGATTCTTGGTGGAAAGTTGTTTTTTTTTTTTTTTAACCTTTTAGCACTTTAAATATATCAGCCCATTGCCTTCTGGCTGCCAAATGATGAGAAATATGCAATTATCTTATTAAGACTCCCTTGTGGGACTCCTGGGTGGCTCAGCTGGTTAAGTGGCTGCCTTCAGCTTGGGTCATGGTTGTGAGGTCCTGGGATCGAGTCCCGCATTGGGCTCCTTGCTCTGCAGGAAGCCTGCTTCTCCCTCTGCCTGTCACTCCCCCTGCTTGTGCTCACTCTCTCTTTCTGATTAAAAAAAAAAAAAGAAGAAGAAGAATCCTTGTATGTGAAGAGTCATTTCCTTCTTGCCAGTTTTATGATTCTCTCTTTGTGTTTGGCTTTTGACAGTTTGATTATAATGTGTTTCGGTGTGGGTCTCTTTTAGTTCATTTACTTGGAGTTTGTTGAGAGTCTTAGACATTTATATTCATGTATTTCATCAAACTTGGGATTTTTTTCAGCCATTATCTCTTAAAATATTCTCTCTGCCTCTTTGTCTCTCTCTCTCTCTCTTCTCTTCCTGGGACTCCCAAGATGCCTATTTCATTCACCTGAAGGTGTCCCACAGGTCCCTTAGGCTCTTTTACTTTTCTTCAATCATTTGTCTTTCTGTTCCTAGACCTGATCATTTCTGTTGTCCTATCTTCAAGTTCACTGGTTCTTTCTTCAGCCTGCTCAAATATCCCTATGAATTTTTCTAGTGAAGTTTTCATTTCAGTTATTTCATTTCATTTCAATTTAGTTAATTTCCAGAATTTCTTTTTTGGATTCTTCTTAGATTTTCTATCTTTTTATTGATATTTCCATTTTGTCATACATTGTTTTTCTTTACTTTCTGCATATCTTCCTTAGTTGAGCATCTTTTAGACAGTTTTTAGTAAACAACTTTATCTAGTATCTAGTAAATCTGCCATCAAGTTTTTCTCAGGGAAAGTTTCTTTGATTTATTTTTTTTCCTTTGAATGGGACATATTTTCTTGTTTCTTTGTGTGCCTTGTAATTTTTTTGTTGAAAATGGAACACTTGAATTTAATAGACTGGTAACTCTCAAAATCAGATTCCTCCCCTTTTCCAGGGGAGGAATTGTTGTTTTGTTTAGATTACTGTAGAATGATTCTGTGCCACAGATCAGTCTAAGGTGCAAATTTAAGGTCTTTTCACGTTTTATTTATGAGCCTGTGCCTTTCTCTGGGCATAAGTGTTAACTTTCTAATTTCTTCCATATATGCAGTCGCTTTTGAACATTTTTCACATCTGGCTCCCAAAAGAAGAAAAAGAGAAAAATGAAAGGATAGGGGAGGAAGGTTCTGGCCTTTTAAATCCCCCAGAAGTCACTTTGGCCTGAGGGGGTGGGGTTTGCAACCATGGGAAGAGGTACAACAACAATGGCTGACTGCTTCTGTGACTATGCCACTAAGATCAGAAGGAGCAATCAGTAATCAGATTTCCTGTATTGGGAGGACAAGGTCTTATTTCCCACTCGGGCTCCTGAAAACTATATGCAAGCTGCTTCAGGAACACATGTATAGCTGCCTGCCACTGGGTTGGCTAACTGCCACCAAGTAAACCTTCAATAGACTCCGGGTTCCCAAAATAGTTACATTAGACATATTCTGCCAGTGTTATTGTCTGGGTGGAGACATGGACTCCTGATGCTTCCTACTCCACCATCTTCCTAGAATACTATCCCCAGAGGGTATCTTTTAATGTAAGATAAATAACTGGGTATAATTAGAACAAATAGCAGTGAATACAGTATATAAATTTAAACATAAGATTATATTATTTCAGACATTTGTTCCCAAGCGCATATAGATTCCCAGTCAGTAGTCTTCTCCAATCACTCAGAAGTGCTTAGGGGTCTGTCCAATATAGACACATTTGACTAGTTCTGTTTAGTAAGTTTCTTTCTTTTTTTTTTTTAATAGTTACAGGTAAGTGGTTAACTGAGTTGTATAAATTCGAACATTAGGGTAATACAATAGGGGCTATAGCAGTGGAGGTTTTAGTAGAATAAACATTTAATATAGTAGTTTCCTCTTCGGTACTCTGAGGTTTATCAAGCAAACCTCCCATATTCAGCAGGGAGCTCTAGTCTTGGGAAAGGCATGCATTACTCAATGTCATAAGGGACTGCTTTTTCCAGAAAAACAGTTGAAGATTATACACTGGAACTCCCTTCTCTGTGAGAAATGAGATAAAGTACAGAAGGCTAATAGATAAATCAGAGAGCAGCCTAGGTGCCTATTTCAGCCACCTGTTCTATAGCCATTTGCAGAGATACTATCAACATTGCCTTCTTTTCTGAAGGCTCCTGGAATGTGTTTTCTCATCTGATCACTCTGTTTTTCATACAACTGGCCCACATTAGACAGCCTCCAGCAGACCATTAATTCATCTTGTGTGGTTTCTAATGATTTGAAACCAAGAATACTGAATTTTGATGTACAAACACAAACACAAACACAAGGGGTTCTCAATTTATTACCCATCTAGATTCCCAGCACTTAAGAAATAGTCAGTTATTGCAATTGCTTTTCTTGTAAGTGTAATGTGATATACACGCAAGTTAGATTACAGGGAGCCCTAAAAGGCTTATTAACCAACATGTCACTAACCCAACCGTAGAATTCAACCCAGTCACCTAACACTTGAAAAAATATGACAAGAAGGCCAAACTGCAGAGGCTACAGGTGCAACTCCTAATGCACAAAGGGCTCTGAGATCCATCTTCTATGACTAGCTACAGGAAGCTGAGAGGGTTGGGAACTTTGCGGAGAGTAAGGACTATGGTCAAATTCTATTTTTTTTTTTTTTAAGATTTATTCATTTATTTGAGAGAGAATGAGAGTGGGGTGAGGGGCAGAGGGAGAAGCAGACTCCCTGCCGAGCAGGGAGCCCAATGTGGGACTCGATCCAAGGACTCCAGGATCATGACCTGAGCCAAAGGCTGTCGCTTAGCCGACTGGTCTACCCAGGTGCAGCTAGGGTCAAATTCTTCAGTGGTCATAAGAGTTAAGTAGGGGCTGGTACTTGGATAGAGAATAAAAGCTAAAGAGCCTTGGCGGTATGGTTCCGTATGACAATTTCAGGTAATTTTTTAATGTTCAGGCCTATTCCCTAATTTCCCCCTTTCTTTTATTCTATGGTCTTCTCTTCTAGGGACTTGGCAGAAAGCCTTGCTGTTACTCAAAACATAGGCACTTTCAGACAAGAAGGAAGAAAGGAAGTACTTCAGGTAGAGGCTAAGTGGAAATTTTTGTGCCACGTACATTTAAAAAAACAGACAAAAATTGGTATAACCACACTTTAGGAGACTGACAGTATTTACCAAAGCTGAATACATACTTTCCTATGACCTCATAATTCCACTTCTAAGTGTACACCCAACAAAAACACATACATATATTCCCAAAAGAATGTACTAGAATGCTCATGAAAGCTCTATTAATAAAGATTAGAAACTGCCCAAATGTTCCTAAAAAGTAGAACAGATATAAAAATTGTGATATATTCACATGATGGCATACTCTACAGCAACAAGAATAAATGACATGCAACAATATGGATGAATCTCAGAAAGATAATGTTGAGTGAAAGAAGCCACATACAAAAGATTATATACATCACAATACCATTTACATTAGATGCCAAACCAGTAGAACAGATAGACACTATTAGAAGGTATAGTAGTTTCCAATGGGAATTATAATGACTGGAAGGGGGCCCAAGGGAGTATCCTGATATATCTTGGTCTGGGTACCGGTTACATGCGTGGTTCAGTTTGGAAATATTCCTCACTCTCTATGCTTATGACATGTGTACTTTTCTGTATGTATATTATACCTCACGAAACAAATTTGTTTATGTGTGTGTCTTGTTTTGGTTTGGTTTTACAGCTAATCGACAAAAAGTATGACTTTACACTGTCGGTTGGTATAACGCCTCCAGGGAAGTGAACCTCCTTTTGCTTCTGAGTGACTAGCACTTTGTCTCTTGATCTCTTAACTCTCCCTGATTTTCAGTCTCATCATTCAGGTAAACAGTCAGTCGCCTTGACACTTGACTCCTGAACAATTCCCACATCTCTTCTTTCCTCCCCAGCTGTGGCTTCATCTTCACCACCACCTCTCCTACCATATTGGTAGGTTGCCCCAAGAGTGATGCAGACACCTGTCAGCTCAAGTACAGATAAATCCACCAGGGCACCTTTGTCCCCCATGCTCTGTCTTCCATTCCGAATCCACACATTTAGTGCTAACACCTGCCTGCACAGCCTCTCAGCAACTGCTTGTCTGGTTTGCACCCCCAGGGACTAGCCTACCTCGACTTGTCAGTGCTATCCCAGGCCCCTGGGGAAGAGATCAGTGCCTCATCACCCCTCTCCATCCTTGCAGCAGGCTCAATAAAGCCAAATAATTACAAATTCAGTATCCAATCACATGTTGCCCACAGCTCAGCATTCAGCATTTATAAATGTGCTGATCTATTACCAGAAACTAATCTGGTCCTTTTCTGTATAAAGAGAAATATCACAATAAACTCAATGAGCTCTCATGAGAACTGCCCAAATCAAAAAGCTTTTTGTTTCTATTTAGACTGCACAATACCCGGTTTGATAAACTAGCTGCGCTAAGCAGTGGCTGAACAACTAGATTTAGACTCATGGAAGCCTGAATTTGGCTTATGATGACTATGAAATAGGATACAACTTAATTTCTAGAGAGTTCTGAGTCCTCCCCAACTCAAAAGGTATTGTTTTCCAGGGCGGGGGGGGGGGGTGGAAAACAAAACAATTTGTACCATCTATACCACTCCCTTGCTGTTTATCTTATATGTGAAGAAACAGGAATGTGTCCCAGATGGAAGAGAGGGTGCTCAGGATTTTGAAATAATTAAAAAGGAACAAGCCCAGTAACTTCATGCAAATACAAGTTTGTCTATAAATATCTCCAATGGGCATCCAGTTTCGTAAGCTCCCTTTGTCCTTTCTCTAGCAGGTAGGGGTCAGGTCTTGCCTGGCAACTGATTTAGTCAATGGATAATAGTGAGTGGAAATTTGAGTTAGAAATCTGGAGATCACTTAAGTTTCTTAAATTTAGACTTCATTTTGCTTTTATTACCTTTATTTAAAGGTTAAATTACACTAGGAATTTAATTTCAACAAATACAATTAACTATAAATATATGTATAATGAACTACATATACTTACATATACTACATATACTTACATATACTTACCCAGAGGAGGAAAGATTCTAGAAAGGGGAGCTTTGTTTACACATCAGTAACTGCTCACACAGGGAGCTACCAATAGGGAACTACCTAAGGATAACCAGGTCCATGCTTAAACCTGTCAGCTCCAGTGCTTCTTCTCCCATCATTACGTTCCTTTAGATACCGAGGATAGTTTAGTCTGCCAAAATTATAATTTAAATAACCCTTGCCTGATACTAAGCCAGTGAGGCTAATTCTTTAATTTTCAACAGAAAGAGGACATAAAATGTTTCCTTTGGGGACTAGTCAGAGGGCAGCAGGAGAGGGCCCCAGAAGAGGAGGTTGTTGATGACATATATTGCTTTCTGTGCTTTTTTCCCCCTGAAAATTAGTTGATAAGACCCACCTGGTTCTC
Source organism: Eumetopias jubatus (assembly GCF_037043125.1). Lineage (NCBI taxonomy): Eukaryota > Metazoa > Chordata > Mammalia > Carnivora > Otariidae > Eumetopias > Eumetopias jubatus. The sequence goes on from NW_028274810.1 coordinate 160,017,888, forward strand.
AGCCTCTTCACCCCTCACGGAAGTGCTTTTCATATGATGGATCCCAGTAGACTCAATCTGACCTTGGTCTTGAGGAAAAGTTCTGATCTTGGAGATGCAAGATTTCAGCACATCTAGTCCAGTTCCGCGAAGTCCTACATGATGTGCCCCCAACTGGCCGTCCCCTTGCCTCTCTGATCTCATCTTCTACTACTTTCCCACTTGATTGCTTCCCTCAAGCCATACAAGCGTCCCCGCTTTCTAGAAAATTCCGGATCTACTCCAGCCTCTGAGTCTCAGAGCCTTTGCACCTGATGTTCCCTCTGTCTCCTTCCCCTGGGCTACTCCTCTTTCAGATTTGAGGTGAATCACTCCATTAACTTTTATTTTCTTTGTCTTTATCCAAATGCCACTTTAGTGAATGTCTTCCCCAACCACTCTATTTAAAATCACAATCCCTTCCAATGCTTACTATCCGCAGTTTTTGCTTTATTTTTCTTTAAAGTATTTAACATCAGCTAGCATATTACAGACTTCTCTTGCCAATTTTTATTTGTCTCCTCTTATTTGCTACATGAAAATAGGAATCTTTGTCTCTTTTTGCTTTATTCCTGGGACCTAGTAGTGTACATATCACAGAGAAAGCAACTCAATAAGCAGTTGTTGAACGAATTCATGACTTACTTATGTAGGACTTTGTCTTATTGCCTAGGCCTGGATCTTGTTTTGGCAACTTTGGCAACTTTTTTTTCAAAATCAGCACCTCTAGGACTAGTCCTGTTTTTATAGGACTTAGGTCCTGACTTTGAACCCTTACCTAGGTTTGTTTTCCATTGTCTCCTAACAGACTTTTCCCTAATGCCATCTGCCTAAATTTCTATCCCTATCATTATAGTGTACTTGTTTGTAAGATCATTGTTACCTGGTCTTCCTTTAGCCAACAAATCATTTTTCAGTGACTTCTCTATGGACTGAAAATTATACAATATTCTAGGGACAAAAACATAAAGAGGACACAATTCTCAGATATCTGGGTTCTTATTGCCTTAATACCCAGTTTTGCCTTTTAGCTTAGATCTCTAGTTCTTCCTGAACAGCTCTGTTCATCTTTAAAGAGGAGGGTCTAGTTTCAGGTGCAAATTTGTGTGGCCCATCTTGCTGTAACCAACAAGCCATGCCTCATGGAGTCTGATATTAGAGGCCAGCCCCGTACAATGTATACTGAAAAAAAACCAACCAAACAAACAAAAAAAAACAACATAAGAACACCAAGAACTCTATATTATTGATTATATTATTGATTTTCTATTTACTGATTTTTTCCCCTCTGCTTACCTTCAGAAAAACTGGCCATTTTTTTAAAACAGATTAAAAACATTTTACTTATAGCAAGGCACTCTTTCCTTCCTTTTCTCCTTTAGGACATTCTTCACTTAGCAACTTAGACAACACCAAGCTTGTTCAAAGAGCCAAGGGTTTAATTCTCACACATCTGAAACTTACCCTTTGGCTTAGAAGTGGAAAAACTTGTACCTTTTAAGACTCCCCTGTTTTGTTTGTACAAGTTGCTGCCCTGATGGTTTTGATATTCATCAGGGATTTTAATTACTGAAAGTCATTATTTTCTACAAAGAGTTTCACTAAGAAAAGCATCATGAGATATGCTCTACTTCCTGAGAACTCAATAGTTGCTCTGAAAAACAAAGCCTAATCCAATGTGAAGCCCATCAGATAACTGTCCAAACCCATTCTGTATCTGGTTGTTGCTAAAGCTATTAGTGTCTTTGAGTTCATGAGCTCCCTACAGCCGAACACATTAGTTGAATGCAAATATCATCAACCCCTCTTTGTTCACTTTTCCTACGGAGAGTGTTGGAAGGGAAAATACCATGTACTTCAACACTACCTGCAAGCTAGATGAGTGCATTTATTGGTCCAGTGGCTAATTTTTCAAACACAGCTTTCATTTGTTCTCTAGTATTACCATGCCCAACTCAGTTCACAGACCCAGAAGAAACATGCTCAGGATTTTTTAAACTTTCAGCCCACCCTGTGCCCATTATACATGAGTTATTATTATTATTTTTTTGCAACTACACTAGCCAGGAATTAGTTTTATTCTACTGCAGATCCAAGTTGAATGGACTGTATTACAAATAATTACTTTCGTTAGTCTAAGAAGTGGAGTGGCCACAGTGAAGGCTAAGGAAAGCCAGTCAAAGCAGAGGTGCTCATTCTGCCGACCTGCAGGACAGAGTCCTGGCTGCCAACTTCTCAGTTCAAGATAGACTGAGTGAATCCCCATGTATCCTGAAATTTCAGCCCCTTCCCACCCAAAATCCTTAAAATAGTGTGGTTCTTTTATAACTGTAACCTAATTAGTATTCCCTAGAAAAGTTTTACTATTTCAAGGACCTCAGAGAACTCAACAATTTCCATCATCTGAAAACAGTGAGAGAATGAATTTAGTCATTTGAAGGTCCAAGCAATAGACTCCACTTCCTTCTTTCTTTTCTCTGGATTGTTCCATGAATAATGTTTCCTCTCTGGAACCTTCAAATCTTTCCTCTCTGACAATTAATTTTCCTAGATCATTTTCTCTGTGATCTTAATAAAACCTTCTCAGACATTGCTACCTTGTCGGACTTTCAATAGATCTTTCTTTCCTTCCATTACTAAAATCTTCACAGAATAGTCAAAACACTCAATACCTTCATTCCTCACCTCAGAGCTACTTCTTAACTCCCAATAACTTGAATTCCACAGTCACCAATTAACTATAGTTTCCAAAGTTAGCCATTTAAAACTTTTTAAAATACCAGACTTGTTCTATTAAGTCTTCAGGCTGCTTCAACATTTGACACTTGATTTTTCCTCTTTTTAGAAATTTCCTGTTTCTAATACTGCATACTGTTTTTTTCCTGACAGTTTCTTCTTTACTCTTGCATTCATTCTCCTCTCTCTATTACCTCTTAAATAGAGACATTCCCCTAAGATTTAGTCTTTAGTCTTCTTGTCTTTTTATCTGGCACATTCTACCTTGGTGATCTCATCAAAGAGTTCAACTGTCACCTCTAAAGAAAATCACTTTTTTTAAAAGATTTTATTTATTTATTTATTTGAGAGAGAAAGAGAGCACATGCACAAGAGAGGGAACAAATGGGGGACAAGGGGCAGGAGGAGAGGGAGAAGCAGGCTCCCCACCGAGCAGGGGGCCCAACGACGCAGGGCTGGATCCGAGGACCCTGGGATCATGACCTGAGCCAAAGGCAGATGCTTGGTGGACTGAGCCACCCAGGTGCCCCTAAAGCAAATCACTCCTGACTTTGTCTGTTACACGGACATTTCTTCTGAGATCTGAACCCACATTCCAATTGCTTGCTGTTCACCATCATGAAACTATAAACGCTGGCACCATCAATAAACATGTTCTAAAGTGGACTCATCATTTTCCCAGAAGCTGTTTCTACTTTTCCATTTACTGTCTTAATAAAGGTCCCCTGACTATGCACATCACTCCATAGAGAAACGTTTCAGTGATAGAGTTATCTCCTTTTGTCCTTCCATTAGTAGTTGAATTTTGTTAGCCCCAGCTCCACACTATTGCCTATAACTACCCTGTCCAACCAGTCCTATCAACTGGCTTCTCAGTCAGGCCCTCCTCTGCTCCCTCAAACCCATTTGAAATATCTACCAAACAAGGTGCCCTCGCTCCAGCTTCTTAGTTCATCCATTCACTCACTTTGAGTCCAGAATTACTCTTCTCTGGCAAAAATCCCAAATGGCTCCCTCTACTGGATGAAGTTCAAACTCTGGTTACCTTGCAAGCCTTTATTCACACATAGCCTACACTCTAACCGCGCTTTTCACATATGGTTCCCAAAAGCATTATCAAGCCTATTCTCTCTGCCTAGAATATTCTCCCCACTCTCCTACTTTATCTGGGAGAACTTCTACTTACTTGTCCAGGTCCAGCTTAAAATTTAAATCCTCTTCATATTATTTCCTGTGTCTTTCACTACCGTCTCACAAGCAGAGGCCATTACTCATCTGTATTCCCATAGCTCATTATACATTGTGAAGACCTTCAACACTGAGGCTTCCTCTTATTCAGGACCTAACTCAAAGCTTGTCATGTAGCAGGTGCTCCATGAGATCACCCATTTGCAAATATATATTGAGTGCTTATCATACACTGGGCAGTATTTTAAGTGTTGACAATACAATGGTGAAAAAGTAGTCACAATCCCCACTTTCACCGGGCTTATAGCTTAGGGATAATTATAATAGACAACCATTCTAAGAAACAACAAGCATTTTTTCAGCTTCGTTGCAATTCCTGTGCCTTATATAATCTTTATTCACCCAAGAGGGTAACTTCTTACATACGAAGTTTCTAGTTTCCTGAACTACTAATTAATACATAGTTACCTAGTAATAAGTTTGGATATCAGAAGGAAAAATGAATATTATAGGAATCTGGTGCCTAAAGCTTACATTCTTTTTTAAAGCAAAGGAGGAGACTGAAGAAGGGAGAGAGAAATATAGTAAGTGTGTAAATATTAAAGTGAATGTATGTGTGGGAGTATGTTTTTATGAAGCATCTGGAAGGATATAAAGTGGAAGAGAAAAGACGAATATGTTAGGAGAGGCTGAAAAGGCATGGCACTGAGTAGTAGTTTAGGCCACAATTTGCTGTTACATCTTTTGGCAACTTTCCTGATGGTGCCAGAAATCACAGGTTTTGTGTCCAATATCCTACAACATCACTGAGTTTTCTAGCAGCAGGCTGGCTTCTTCTAGGCACTGGTTAGGTCTGCGATTGCTTTGTTAGGCAAGCTGAACAAAAAGACTGCCACTCAGTTCTATTGAAAATGAGGACAGCATTGGGCGCCTGGGTGGCTCAGTTGGTTGAGCGACTGCCTTCAGCTCAGGTCATGATCCTGGAGTCCCGGGATCGAGTCCCACATTGGGCTCCCTGCTCAGCGGGGAGTCTGCTTCTCCCTCTGACCCTCTTTCCTCTCGAGCTCTCTATCTCTCATTCTCTCTCTCTCAAATAAATAAAAAATCTTAAAAAAAAAAGATTAAAAAAAAAGAAAAAAAGAAAATGAGGACAGCATTAATTAATTTAGAAAAAGGGAGGAGTGAGGCCATTCTTAGTGGCACATTGAATTCATTGTAATTGATGATGACAATTTCCACAGGATTTTCCTGTATATACCAGATACATTAAAAACTGCTTGGTACTGCTAATCTTCGTAACATATGTTCTTTAATTCCAAGAAGTAATTTACTCTTACCTCTTGTCTCACCTAGAAACATCCCAATATTATTACTAAATCCATACCAGTGCAAAGGCTAGAATAAATCATGGGGGCAGACGGTGGTTTACACATGCCCAATTATAATCAGGCTTAGATCATACCAAAGAACCTGCTGACATTCCCAGGCACGGCAAGAAGGCTCCAGCAGCACTGCTCAGAGAATCTTTCTCTCGTACCTACTAGAAGGTTCTCAGAACACAGTGAGCTTTTCTGCTCCGGATGACTGTCATGAGAACTCTGAATTGAGAACCAGCCAGAAGGGCTTTGCTGCCCTGTCCTGGTCCCTGTGGGTGCTTCGACTTGGTCAGATCTCTTCCCAGCATGACGAATTGTGCCGGTTGCATTTCCTGACTAACATCCCAGTTAAGGCTCTTCCAAGAAATCGAAACAGTAGGTCCTCCGTCATCCTTCCAACTCTATTTCACCCCACAGTTGAAGTTTCTTTGCTGTAGACACAGTCTCTCTGAACACAAGCGATCAGAAAAAGTGAGTGTGATATGGAGATGAAATGGAGAATAAATGTAGACATAAAAATAAGAACGTTTCCAAATGAGATCATCTAGGAAACCAGAAAAGTGATTTCACATGAGAAAAAGATAAGGGTTTATATTGTTTGAATTTGTTGAATGTGCCAGGTACTGAACTAAACATTTTACACCTGTTGTCTCATGGAATTATCAAACTCCCTGCCTTTGAAGTATGTACTATGATTATTCCTACCATACAGCTATGGCAAGAGATTCAGAGAAGTAATTCACTTGAGGACATAGAGCTAGCAAGTGAAGAAGTGAAGACTTGAATCTGCCTCTAGACGATGTCAAATATTTGTTCACGGTTTTGAGTATTGTTCTTACAAATCCAGAATCCGTGACATTTCAGTAACTATACATAAGCAAAGGCAAGAATTTCGTAGATGCTTATATAATAATTATTAACCCCCAAATGAAATCCTAATAAAAGAGAACGTTCTTTTCAAAAGCTTTATTGAAAAGGAATCACTCACTGCAGTGATTCACCCTCAAAGTTGATGCCACATTTCTGTTTTTAGCAGTATGGGGGGCTCTCCAGCAGAGGGGCCATACCACATCCTCACTGTGCTCTACCCCTTTTCCAGGCTCGCCTGAGTCTGGAGGAGGCCAGACTACGTGAGAGAATTCAGATGGTACTCCCAACCACTTAAGTCTTTTAATGATGTATTGTGTAGAAAGCGATACCATCACACACGGCTACATCATGATCTATGAGGAGTCTGTGTTGCAAGGAACTTATTACTAAAGTAGAGTTCAAACCCCCTGACAAGAAATTTCTAAATAAACTAGAACAACACAATTTTAAGACAACCATTTATTGAACACTTATTATGTGTCAAATGTGCTAAGAACTCTACAAACATTTCATTGCATTCTCGTTAAATCTCTAAGACCTATGTTTTATTATCCTCATTTTAAAGATAAGAAAATTAAGCCTTGAGGAGGTTAAACAATTTGCCTCATAGTGTTACAACTATAGGTGTCAGAGCCTAGACAGACATCCACCTATGTATCTATAAATTTTGTACTCTTCTCTGGGACACTACCTCTCACTCACTGCATGCTCTGAGAGATTTTAATGAATGGTAGAGAACAGGGACACTTTATACAAAGCCACCAATTAGACATGTTATGAGTATGCATGTCAGGATGTGTGGCATATGTGAGAGCTATTTATTGTATATGTCAAAATGATAAAAAAAAATAAACGACTAAAAAATCTGGTTTTTGAGGCAAAACAAGGGACTAAGAAATATAATTTGCCTTTGGTTTCACCATATTTGGAAAGCAATTCACCTCTGTTCTCCAACTTACAATTAGGGGGAACATCTGACATCTATCTTACTTGTAGGAATGATTTAAGAGAAACTAAGATATGGAACAATTGTAAATATTACTCAGTTGATAGGTTAATCAGTTACTATCAAGTCATGTTAAAGAGTTTATACTTTCAGCAATAAATTGCTGCTGGAGTTTCCAAGGAGAAGTATAACGTGACCAAATTAACATCTGGGGGCGGGGGAAGGGGGAGACATTGGCAGAAATAGGTAGAATGGATTGAAAGGAGTAAACCTTTAAGTGTGTTGAGGTGACGGCAAGTGTGTCGGAAGCACAGGAGGCCAGGTGTGGGTTGAGTGAGGGAAGATGGTGGAAATGTAGAGGAGAAAAAAAGCATCTGGACCGGGGATCCAGGTGGAGGATGCTACATCACCTCACTGCTTTCTCACAATCAGAAATGTCAAAACAGAGCAATTCCTTCCAATTCCAAGCAGGGGACTTAAGATTTGATGGCAATATGAAATGGGTATGTATCAGTACTCCTCTTTGTAGTAAATATATAATAGCTGATTTAGAAAACATTTTTTCAAGTCCTTTCTAGCTCTATGAAAAAAAAATTCTGTCTAATGTTTTAGCTAATGTCTGAAATGAGGTGCATTTCCTAAGGCCGCATACTAAGCTATGCAGTGAGCTGGTTACCAAGAAGATATGCATGCAAATCTTTTCAGATTATTATTTTTTTCTTTCCCTTGGTAGAAATCAGATGAGGATTTGAAAGCTGGTTATAAAATGTAGTTAACTGTGTGGCCTTGGCCAAGTGACTTAAATTCACCAAGTCACAGTTTCCTCATTTGTAAAATTGGAATAATCATCATAATAACCTGAAAGGGATGTCGTGAGCAAATATATCGTACAATCTATGTACAGTCAGTGTTCATATTTTACTGCTTAACACATTTTAGCTGTACGGGTACCAGTTACTGTGTGTTGAAGGATAAAATCTCTGTGAAAGATTATGAAGGTCAAAGGAGACCTAGCCCCATGCAAGTATGCTTGCACTGTTTTTACCATTCCCTAGACAATATTTATGTATAGCAAAAGATATAGGAAGACTAAGTTAACTAGTATCCAATTACTCACTTTTCTGGTTTGGATTTTAGAAAGAAGTTTGACTCTCTTGAATTAGAACTTTTAAGGAAAAGTAATTAACATGCATCAGTACCAAGTCAGTGCTGTGAATAAAACACCATGAAATGAAGAGCAATGTTTAGAAGGGAGACCTTAAATACCTGTGCCAATACTGATGAGCACTATTTTTTACCTTATGTATGCCAACCCTGTGGCCCTCTCAACAAGAATGCTCTACTTTATCATGCATGCAAATTATTTTATTCTAATTTATTATATGTTAGACCAGAATCACTATCTCCTTTATTATTCCTCTTAACAGATCAGGGAACTGAAAGTCAGATGATTCACACCGGGTCACAGGAGCCCCAGAGCGCCCACAGAGCTTGTGGTGGGGTGGAGAGCTAGAGCCAGTCTCTCCATGTTGTCCCCGCCCTTCTGGGCGGCACACACAGCAGTGTCTTCTGCCACATCTCACTCCTTTTTCCTGACGGCACTGTTACCACAAAGGACAGACTCTGAGCACCCTTCTGCCCTCGTCTGAGACCTGTCAAAGGACACATATAAAACTTTAGATTGTGTTGTGAACCCATATTAGGAAATGTCTGCCCCAGCACGTGGATGCGCATGCGCGCGCACGCGCGTGCGCACACACACACACACACACACACACACACACACACACACACACACACGCTCCAGGACAAGTCTATGCAACCATATTCATGTGTGTCTAGGATCCCAGCACTCTCCCCTTCTACAAACGATTATTATTACCAGAAAAAAACCCAATGCCTTTCTTGGACCCTGTCTTTCTCCCCTGCTTGACCTAGCACCTTAGTTTTGCCTCCAACATTTTAAAAAGCAACATTTACGATCGTTGAACACTACATGAAAAACTAATGATGTCCTATATGAAAAAAAAAGCAACATTTATATGTCAATCCATGACTGAAATCCAAGTCCTGGGAGTGGTCCTGGTAGCCTCCTCCCCCTCTCTCACCCTAAATCCCAACATCTGTGGAATATTATCCCATCAACAAGGCCTGTTTTTTCTAATATGTTTTGAATCCTTTTTCTTCTTAGGACTGCATTTGTGGAGACCCATACCATTTCTTGTCCTGATAACTGGGGCAACATCCTAATTGGTCTGCCTGTTTCCCATCTTCTACTCCTCAAGGCTATCTCTTCATGCTGTTAGAGAATAGTCTAGAAGTCTAGAAAGCCATGTTACTTCCATACTGAAAACTCTTGAATGATTCTTGTTATCTGTGGCAACATTTCTTGAGCGGGCTTGATCATAAGAATCATAAAACATTGAGATTATGTGTCACAACCCTAGAGTCTTCAGTGATTCATACGATCAGAGAAGTTTGGGAAATGTTGACATTACGTATTGCCAAATAATGCCTAAATTCACTTTGTAGGGCACACAGAGTTCTCCAATACCTCATTCCTACTTATGTCTCCACATTCGTCCTATTTCCTGTCTTCAACACCCTCTCCAAACATGCCGTTCTCCCACTTTCCATCCCACAATTACCCAGCACTTGGGGTCAAATCCTCTCCTCTGTGCTCATGTCATGCTCCGAACATTCTTCTATCACTGCACTTATTCAGTTATAGACAATTATCACTTGCCCTGATTGACAGTTGTTCAAATCCCTGTTGCTCATTGACAGTCTTGCTTTTGCAGTCCGTGTTTCTAAATGCATCCAACAGAAACTGACCCTGGTGAACTTACCCAGAAGGATGATTCACTGAAAGGACAGGAGAGCTCACAGAATTGACAGAAAGGTGAGAGAATTAGGAAACAGGCAAGAATCCAGGAAAGCTAGACAGCCAAGGTCACTCACAAGAACTATCTTCTTGCCCACTCTGATAACTGCTGTTGGACACTTGGTGCTGCCACAGTCGGGTTCCTGATATGCCTGCTCTGTTCACAGAAAGTCTCACAGCTGACCTTGTGCTTATAATATTGTCTCCAGTCCCAAGCAGATGCATCTCTTTGTTTGACCCAAGTCATGTGCTCACATTCTAGCTCACTGGTTCTTCAAGTGTGATCCCCTACCCGGCAGATATCAATATCACAGGGAACTTGTTAGAGATGCAAATTCTCAAACCCCCAGGAGGTGGGGCCCAGCAATCTACTTCTGTGTGAAAAAAGCCTTCTATGTGATCCTGATGCATATAGACTAATGTCTGATAACTGCTGTCATCACTACAACAGGGCAGGAGGAAACAGTGTTTGGGCTTCTTCACATCAAGAGTGGGACCAATGCCTGCATGCTGGGGATTACCAAAAGACAGGAAGGATGTCCAGATGTTGAATACAGAAGAAACAAAAGACAGGAAGGATGTCCAGATGTTGAATACAGAAGAAACAAAAGACAGGAAGGATGTCCAGATGTTGAATAGCAAAGAAACAAAACCAACAAAAAGAATTATATACCTATAGTACCTTTTTTACAAACCTCAATTTCAGGAAGACTATGAATGTACCCAATGTCGAAAAGATAAATACTAGAATAATTCAAACTCAGTGATACCCAGCCCTATATCACTGCATTCCATATTTTATGACCTCTCTTGACAACAGTAAATACCTGATGCCCACTTCAATTTCATCAACATGAACATGCCCTCACAGCTTAAAATCAGATATGAAAGCTGTTTTCATTTTTGCAGTTTTAATATCTATTGATGAAAGCTTTGTTTACAGCTCAAATGAGTAAAGGATGCTGCTTTTCCTGACAGCTGTTTCTGCAGAGGTCATGGGATTAACCATGAAAACACTTGATTTTGGTTCAGCTGACACCTCAAAACACCCATTGGTCCTATTTGGCCTTATCAACCTCCAAAAAATATATATTATTTACACAACTCTCTTTACTTTGGCGCACAATAAAGCATCTTTCCATTTGAAAATAGTAACATTATTACTGGTTTTATTATTAAAAAATATTTAGGGACGCCTGGGGTGGCTCAGTTGCTTAAGCATCTGCCTTCGGCTCAGGTCACAGTCCCAGGGTCCTGGGATCAAGTTCCGCATCGGGCTCCCTGCTCAGTGGGGACCCTGCTTCTCCCTCTCCCTCTGCCTGTCGCTCCCCCTGCTCATGCTCTATCTATCTACCTCTCTCTCTCTCTGACAAATAAATAAAATCTTCAAAAAAATTAAAAATTAAAAAAATAAAAAATATTGATTGACTGCTATTAGGTGATATTTACTGAGTGCTTGCCACAGGCTAGGCACCATTTTGAATTCTTTACATGTTCTAAATCATTTATTATCACAAATCCAGCAGTTAGGTACTAATGTTATCCCCATTTTCATATAAGGCAATTAAGAAAATGTGGGAGTAAGGAATTTTAACAAAGTCACACAGCTAGTAAGTGGTGGAGCTGGGATTTTATTCTAAGCAATTGGCTTTCCACTAGACATCTTAACCATAACGTGACCAACTATCCCAGTGTTTTGGGGACTGAGGGGCTTCCCAGGATGCCGGGTTCTCAGTGTTAAAACTGCGATAGTACCAGGAACACCAAGATGAATGGTCGCCCTGCAACTGCCACGATGTTCTGAAAAATCAGTTTATATCTTTTTCCCCCTTGAACGGCATGATAATATATCAGGCTGATGGCTGACACCTGTAGATCCAAACAGTGGACCCACCTGGCTGGACAGTGACATACAGGTCTCGGGGGTCTCCATTCCACTATCATCCTTCCAGAATGTCCTTCGTGTAAGGTCATCACCTAACAAAACCCACCATGAAGAGCTTTGCTGCTCTGGAGATGCCCCTGGACTTCCCCAAATATTCCAGTACAAACTAGGGCAAGAGAGTCCAAGAATGTGACTTCAATACAAATTGCTCCAGTATTTTTCTTCAGAAGTACATGAAACGCTTTCACAAAAACATCACTGGTGAATTTCAAGTTTATAATTAGGAGTTATAAAGGGATAACAGAACAAGCAGCTGGAGAGAGGGATAGCAGCGAAAGAAGAACTAAAAAATTTAGCGGTGAAGGAAGTTACTCAGCAGTTTACTCCCCAGGAAGCCAGCATGCACAGTGTTCCTCAAACCGCACTGCCTTTCACAGCTGCACCGAGGGGAGTGCACCAGGTGATTGGAAGTACCCTCGGCAGATCAGGGTGCAGGCAACAAGTCAGGAAGGACCGACGTGCAGCCTCCTAACGTGAAACTGGGAGAAGTTCCCTCCCAACTGTAACCCTTTTATTAACTGAGCTACCTAAATACTGAAATTTAAAACAGAGGATCTTTGACTCATCTTTTCTGTCTCCTCTCCTATCTCCATAGACAATCCCTTTAACTATTTACCTGTTTCTTGTAGTAGTTACTTCTCTAAATGCTATTACCTCTAAATAATAGCCTTATGCAGCCAGTTCTAGATTTTCTAATTTTTGATATTATCTATTGACATCCTACTCTGTTGATATATATATCGTATATATATATTGTCTACTGGCATCCTACTCTGTTGCTATTACAGATATTATCTACCGACATATTGATATTGATAATATCATAGATATTACCTACTGACATCCTACTCTGTTCAGTTATATATATAATTTTTTTTGGTTAATATGGAGAAAAGGGAGGACCTCAGAGGTCCCTGGGTAACACCTTGAGAACCACTAGTTTAGTTCTTTGATAATTTCTCCTTTTCAATTTTACTATTCTCTCTTCTTGGAATTTTCATTAGTTATTTGTTGGCTCTCATGTATTGATATTCCATAACTGAATTTTCCACCTCTAATTTACAACTCTTAATCCTCTTATAATACTCTCTAGAATATTTTTTTCAATTTGAATTTCTATGGATCCACTGATTTTTGTGCATGTGGAAAAAATTTTCAAAGAGATCTTTCTTGTTTCTTGATAATTATTAGCATACTATTCTCTTTTCTTCTTTTTCTTTCTTTCCTTCTTTTTAATGGATGAAATTTTTTTGGTGAAACATTCTAAGGATACTAGTGAGAGTTTTATTTTTAAATTCTTTTCTATTCCCTGTATTATTTCTATTCTTTCGATAGTCTTTTTTTTTTTTTTTTTTTTTAGAATGAGGCAACAGAAAGCTGATTGGGAGGCCTGGGTATGTGGGTGCGACTTGTCAATTATCAGACTGAGTTGTGAGATAACTGGACAAGTGTCAGTCATGTCACCACAGACACTTAAGTGCCTGAATGGGGGGTGGACTTCATGTGGAGGGCATTGTTATCTTTGTAGAGGAGGGCTTCACTCCTGGCCCGGAGAGGAAGTAATGTACATGGAATGTCCAAACCCTGAGACAGTCCAGAGATCTGTGGGGATGATCAGCAACCTTTCTGGCTGCATTTCACTGTGCTCTCCAGTGCTGCCTTTGTCCCCTTCATCAGTTCCCATGCCTCACCTGCTTCCTATTTTCTTGAAATTTCTCTACATCTCATGTTGGCAGGCATTCTTACTCCATCATTTTTACTGTAAGCCCATGTTCTCAGTCTGATATCTTTAAGCAGAGCCACACTTTCTTTTACTTTTATATTTACAATTGCTGTGATGATACCTTGCATTTATTTGTTTTCACAGCACCTTTGCATTTGTTATTGGATTTTATCCCTATAATGCTCTCCAGAAGGAAGTGTGAGCAATAGGTATTTTCATGTCTAATCTCTGGATGATAAAATGCAAGAAAAGTTAAGTATCTCTTTCTCAATATGAGATATGATTTTATTCTATCAAGTTCTCTCTTTTTAAACATATTTATTTTTTTATTTTAATTCCAGTATAATTAACATACAGTGTTACATTAGTTTCAGGTGTACAATATGGTGATTCCACAGTTCTATGCATTGCTCAGTGCTCATCGTGGTAAGTGTACTCTTAATCCCCATCACCTACTTTGCCCATCCCTCCATCCACCTCCCCTCTGGCAAACACCAGTCTGTTCTCTATATTTAAGAGTCTGTTTTTTGGTTTGTCTCTTTTTTTTCTTTCTTTGTTTTGTTTCTTAAATTCCACATATGAGTGAGATCATATATTTGTCTTTCTCTGACTTATTTCACTTAGCAGTATACCCTCTAGATCCATCCATGTCATTGGAAATGGCAAGATTTCATTCTTTTTTATGGCTGAGTAATATTCTATTTTGTGTGTGTGTGTGTGTGTGTGTGTGTGTGTGTGTGTATGCCACATCTTCCTTATCCGTTCATCTATCGATGGACCCTTGGGTAGCTTCCATAATTTGGCTATTATAAATAATGCTGCAATAAACATAGAGAGGCATATATACTTTCAAATTAATGTTTTTGTATTCTTTGGGTAAATACCCAGTAGTGAGATTTACTGGATCATAGGGTAATTCTATTTTTAATTTTTTGAGCAACCTCCATACTGTTTTCCACAGTGGCTGCACCACTTTGCATGGCCACCAACAGTGCACCAGAGTTCCTTTATTTCCACATTCTTATCAACACTTGTTGTTTCTTATGTTTTTGGATTTTAGCTATTCTGACAGGTGTGGGGTGATATCTTATTGTAGTTTTGATTTGCATTTCCCTGATGATGAATGATATTGATCATCTTTTCAGGTGCCTGTTGGCCCTCTGGATGTCTTCTTTGGAGAAATGTCTGTTCATGTCTTCTGCCCATTTTTAAATTGGATTCTTTGTTTTTTGGGTGTGGAGTTATATAAGTTCTTTTTATATTTGAGATGCTAACCTCTTATCAGATATGTCATTTGCAAATATCTTCTCCCATTCAGTAGGCTGCCTTTTTGTTTTGTTGTTTCCTTTGCTGTGCAGAAGCTTTTTATTTTGATGCGGTCCCAACGGTTTATTTTTGCTTCGGTTTCCCTTGCCTCAGGAGACATACCCAGAAAAATGTTGCTACAGCCAATGTCAGAGACATTACTTCCTGTGTTCCCTTCTAAGATTTTCATGGTTTCAGGTCTCACATTTAGGTATTTCATCCATTTTGAGTTTATTTTTGTGTATGGTTTAAGTAAGTGGTCCAGTTTCATTCTTTTGCATGTAGCTGTCTGGTTTTCCCAACACCATTTGTTGAAGACACCGTCTTTTTCCCATTGCATATTCGTGCCTCTTTTGTCAAAGATTAATTGACCAAATAATCATGGCTTTATTTCTGGGCTCTCTCTTCTGTTCCTTTGATCTATGTGTCTATTTTTGGACCAGTAGCATACTGGTTTGATTACCATAGCTTTATAGTGTATCTTGGAATCTGGGATTGCGGTATTTCCAGTTTTGTTCTTCATTTTCAATGTTGCTGTGGCTATTTGGGGCCTTTTGTGTTTCCACACAAATTATGGCATTATTTGTTCTAGTTCTGAGAAAAATGCTGCTGGTATTTTGATAGGGGTTGCATTGAATTTGTAGATTGCTTTGGGTAGTATGGACATTTTAACAATATTTGTTCTTACGGTCCATGAGCAGGGGATATCTTTCCATTTGTTTGTGTCATCTTCAATTTCTTTCATCAATATAGTTGTATATTTTGTAGCTTCAGAGTATAATTCTTTCACCTCCTTGGTTAAGTTTATTCCTAAGTATTATTTTATTATTTTTGGTGAAATTATAAATGGTATTGTAATCTTAATTTATCTTTCTGCTACTGCATTATTAGTATATAAAATGCAATGGATTTCTGTATATTGATTTTGTATCCTGTGACCTTACTGAATTCATTTATCAGTTCTAGTAGTCTTTTGGTGTGGAGCCTTTAGGGTTTACTATATATAGTATCATGTTATCTTCAAATAGTGAAAGCTTTACTTCTTCCTTACCACTTTCAAAAGACCACTCTGAATTAGCGCTTAATGGCTTAAAATGAAACACTCATTTAATCTGCTCACAAATCTTCAATCTCAGCATAGCTTAATAGACAACTCATCTCTTCTCCATGCAGTGTTAGCTGGGACAGCTCCACGAAAGCTGAAGGGTCTCCTTCCAAGTTGGCAGGCTCACATGACTGGCAATTTGGTACTAGCTGTCGGTTGCTGTCCACTGGGGGGTTTGTGCTTCCTCATAGCATAGTGGTTGGGTTCTCAGAGAAAGAGACAGGTAGTGCAAACCACCAAACTACCACGGCAACACCTCTGCTACATAGTCTGCTATATTTCTCATATAGGCTAGAGTCCGTTGGTCAGAAAATGACTGACATCAGATTCAAGGGAAAGTGCACCTGTTCATGGGAGGATTGCTAGATAATTCTGAGGCCATGTTTTGGAACTACATTATGTTTGAATTAGCATTTTTCTTATTGTGAGTGCAGATGAGCATCTTTTCACAAATCTAAAGGTTATTTATATTGCCTATTCTGAACTGACTGTTCATCCCTTTGCCTATTTTTTTCATATTTTTCATATTTTTTCTTATTTATTTCAAGGATATTTTTATGTAAAAGGAAGGTGAGCTTTTCCTTTGTAATACGAGTTACAAGTAATTTTCCCCAGTTTATCACTTGTCTTTTTTGTTTATAATATTTTACCTCATGCAGAAGTTATTTTTTAATGTGGCTGAATTTTATACTATTTTATGGTTTATGGATTTGAGTCTATAATTAAAAAGGCCTTCCTCCTTTATAGGAGTTTACTCACGTTTTTATATTATATTTTTATTATTTTTTTTACATTTAAACACTATTCATTTGGAATAATCTGTCTTGATATATGCTTGAGATATGTTCATTTTTCAAAATGAACTGGAAAGGGCCACCTGGGTGGCTCAGCCGGTTAAGCATCTGCCTTCAACTCAGGTATGATCCCAGGGTCCTGGTCAAGCCCTGAGTCTGGCTCCTTGCTCACCGGGGAGTCTCCTTCTCCCTCTGCCCCTCCCCCTGCTCTTGCTCTCTCTCTCTCTCTCTCTCTCAATTCCTTTTAATATTGGAACCTCTAATTTCTTTTTACTTTCTTAAAAGCTCAGTGGTTGATATTTTAGCCCAATGTTACACTGTAACATGACAGTAAGCATTATTTAATTTTTCCTGATGTCAATGGAATGCTTCTTGAGTTTTCCCATAAAACATGCTGCTGGCTCAGTGCTTTTTTTCAGGATTGTTAATATGCTGTTTCTCCTTGAATCTATCAAATGATGACTTACAGTTTATAATATTGAATGTTATACTTGCTTCATAAAATGTACTTAGGAGCTCCTTTTTTTTTTTCCTGTGCTCTAAAACAATTTAAGTAGCATTGGAATTATATGTTCTCTAAAGGTTTTGTGGAATTCCCCTGGGAAAACATTTGAAGGAACAAAAGCAACTTTTGTATATTTTCCATTTCTTCTTTGGAAATCTATCTGCTAAGGTTTTTTTTAAATCTTTTTGATGAATTTTGGTAAATTATATTTTTCAAAATATATTTTATTCAGGTTTTCAAAATTATTTGTATAAAAACTTTAATGATTCTTTTTATTTCCTCTTGTTCTGTGAATTACCTTAACATTTGTGGTCTGAGAATTTTATAAGCTCATTTCCAAGACCTGAAAGGTTAAATTATTCCTATTTTTATTTCCAGTTCTTGAAGGAAATTTTTCCATTAAAATATTATTTTTCTGGGCTTTATTTAATTCTTGCCACAACACTCTACATGATAGATTTATCCAGATAATAATTCTATCCTCTTATGAATATTGAAATCTACTTTAACTGGATTTAAGTGAAATTCTTTCCTAGAAAAGCATCTTGATGATTATGTACTGAGTATTTTAACTGTTCAAATAAGGTCACAAGCTCCTCATAATCCTTCCTTGAGAGTACATAAGACATAGCTCATGTTATAAATAATACTTCAAGAAATTTTAAAGGATTTTATTTAACTTGAAAGACTACCAATAAAAGTTCATGAATTCAACCAACTTACAAGTTATCTGCTTGAATGGAAGGTCTTAGTCCATTAATTAAACATTCCATGAAACTTGGGATTTCATATTAATCATTCAGATTTATAATTCCCAGTGTTTAGGTCATATACTTCAATAAACACAGTTTTCTCCACTCAACTTAAATTTCTTAGGGGACAATCATAATATTTACTTGAAATATCTATTTTCCTTTATATAGCAAAGACAGAATGTGTCTCCCTACTTTAAGAACACAGAAGCAGCAGGAGTTACTGCTTTCCTCTTCAGTGTTTTAACACTTGGGCTACTTGTTTTAAAATAAATGTAGCAGATGAGTGCTCCATTCGGTAGCACATATACTAACACTGGGATGATTCAGAGAAGATTAGCATGGCCCCTGCACAAGGATGACTTCCAGAAAATGTAGCAGTTGAGAAAACGGGGGTGCTGAGAGGCTTACTATGTTTTTCTGGGACACACAGTTATTAATGGCCGAGTTGAGTCTAGAGCCCAGGTTTTTCAACTTTCTCCCTCTTAGATCTTACAGGTTAGTAGAGCAGACAGATATGTGAGGTGACTACAAGGAAGTGGTAATGAAAACCTGAACAGGGCCTGGAAGCCTGAGCAAGATTTGCAGGAGAATGGAGGGCTCCCCACTATAGGGGACCACCAGAGCAAAGACCCAAGGGGCAGAGTACCCAGGAGCAATGAACCAGGACTCAGCCAGAAGCTGGATAGCATTGTGCGAAGTAAAATAAGCCAGCACAGAAAGACAAGCACTGCATGATCTCACTTATATGTAGAATCTAAAATAGTCAAATACATGGAAGCAGACAGTAGAATGGCTGTTGCCAGGGGCGAAAGAAATGAGGAGATATTGGTCAAAGGGTACAAAGTTGCAGTTATGCAGGATGAAAGAGTACTGGAGATATAATGTACAGCGTAGCAACCATAGTTAACCATACTTTATTATACACTTGAAATTGGCTAAGATGGTAGATCTTGAATTAAATCACACCCCCTCCCCCCACACACACACAAAATGGTGACTATGTAGAGGTAATGGATAAGTTATTTAGCTCGACTGTGGTGATCTTTTCACAATGCATACTTATATCAAGACATTGAGGGACATCTGGCTGGCTCAGTCGGTAGAGCATGGGACTCTTGATCTCAGGGTTGTGAGTTCAAGCCCCATGTTGAATGCAGAGCTTTCTTAAAAAAATCAAGTTGTATGCCTTAAATATTTTTAACTTTTATATGTCAAAGATATCTCAATAAGGTTTTTAAAAGAAAGAAGTTGGATGGTAGGTATGGTTGGAGAAGAGGGTATGTGCCTGGAGCAGGAAGGAAAAACAAAGAAAAGAGATGGGGCAGAGATCATGAGAGTTATTGTTGTTGTTTTTTATGTAGGCTCTGTGCCCAGCATGGAGCCCACTGCAGGGCTTGAACTCACGACCCCGAGGTCAAGACTTGAGCTGATATCAAGAGTCAGATGCTTAACCACCTGAGCCACCCAGGTGCCCCAAAGAAATGGAGTTTTTTCTCCATGTGAAAGGAAGCTTTAGACACATCCCTCTCAGGGAATGAGCTAGAGGACTAGATCTCAGGGAGTAAAAGGAAACTAACTGTATATACTTTATAGTGTTTAAAGTTTTTATCATGTGCATTTATTACTTTGTAGAGAGAAAAAAATTCAAACAAAAATTAGTCATTAAAATCAATACAACTAAGAAAGATTCATCTGAGCAGGCAACTCCCACAAAGGAAAAAGGAAGAATCCTGTGTTTATCAGTGAGGGCAAACTTCAGTTAAAAAGGTCATATTTTTTCAACTTAAAGAGGCTGCCCTCGAAGTGTTTCTGAGAAGCAGTTTAAGTCTGAGACCCTCTGGGCTGTTTCTTCTTTTGTGTAAGGCACAGATGGAAGAAGAAGCAAGTGAGCTCAGGGAGAAACATCTTTGAGACCTGAAACAATCAATATGATTTAATAATTCCCTATTATGCAATAATTCAGGCTCCAGAGAGAGGAAGAGAGAGAGACTCAATATCCATGATGCCATATAACCTCATTCATAAATAATAAAGACAAAAACTCCTGTTAGAACAGAGTCAGCAGGGGAGAACAAGTTTAGAGGAGAAAATTGAACCAATCCACCAAGACTGTCACATTTCCTGCATTTTTGTGTATAAAGTCAGTGAATAAGACAGCTGAGAAGGCTTTACCCCAAGTGGCTGGAAAGGTTCTGGGTCCAGGATGCTTACAATGAAACACACGTACCCCAAATCCAGCTGATAATAGAGATTTCGTGATTTTTCGTCTCCATGTAATGGACAGACTGGATTTTAATTATGTCTGAGTTCTCATGATGATTCTGTGGAAAAGGATCACAAAGTAAAATAAGCCACCTCTACACACAACTATTGCAAAAATCAATATAACTCAACTTTTCTCTCTGGACTTATCAGCATGAAGATGGCCCTTCTTTACTGAAGCATTAGTTCAATTGATACCAGAAATTTTACTTTAAAAACCAGCTAGCGCTCATTTTTGTGTTTTTTCCCCATAGCATTTGCTGTCTTTTAAATGAGTTCAGCAAGCTGCCTGCCGGTTCCTCATGTTAATCCTTTCAAGCATTTAAGATGTTGCCAGAGCATGTATTGATATTATAAAATCATTAAGTAACAGATTTTCAGTAATTAATTCCTAGGAAGGAAGGAAGGGAGGAAGGGAGGGAGGGAGGGAGGGAGGGAGGGAGAAAGGAAAAAAAAAAGGAGGGAAAAAGAATGAACGAACCAACCACAAATCCTACAGAATGCCCTCCATTCTTATTTTTTTGTTTGTTTCTTCTTTTATTTTCCCATCCTGGTAACATTTGTTAAGAAAGTGGTAATACATTTTAAAGGCTATTATGTCTTAATATCACCTTATAATAATACCTCTTCATAAAGGCTTCCATTTCAACTCAGGAATTTAAAGGTCAGATCAATATCCACAGCAGCAAAATGACAGAGGTGCTTTCAAAAGAACCAGGAACTACTTCTTTAGTGTGCTGGCTGAAGTTTTCTGAGCATATTGATCAGGGATAAAAAGTAATGACAGGAATTAATATTGACTTTCTCCACATTTTGTGGAAGATCAGAAATGATAAAAAGTCAGCGATTATTTTAGCTTTATGGTTAAATTTTCTGTGGTCTGTTTGTTAAGGAGATCATAGTGACTGTTTTCTTTTATCACCCAATCAAAGCAAGAAGCAGAGGAAATATTTTAAAAATCCTCCTTTGGAAGAATGTATTGAAAAGAAGAAGCTAATGAAAAAAATAAGGACTAAAAACAACCTATAATTGTTAGCTATAGATGTCCTGATGGCCAGGTTGGTGAGTTTCCTCATTTGATTTTACCCCCTAAATCAGTATCTTTCCCAAACTATGGAAAATTGAAAGTGTAGGAAATAAATGATGGGGGTAGAGTTTGTTGTTGTTTTGTTTTGCATTTAAATTTAAGTAGTCAGATAGCCTTACTTAAATACTGACTCGCTCTTTTGAATGCAAAAACAAGACAATATTATATTTAAATGTTAATTTCATCCTCTGAACTATGTCATTTTTATGAATAATTCTTTGCCCTCATTTTTAGGAGTTTAGGGATTTGCTCCGAGATTTACATTTGTAACTTTTTCCATTTATCAATAGCTTACATTATTTTAAATTATTTGTATCTCTTTGTGAGAACCTGACAAATCTTATGTTTACAGGTGACTCTTATTCAATAATGGCAAAAATTGAAATTTTTCCCCCAAGAGAGTTGTAATTAATTTCATGAGTGTTTCCAGCTCACTTCCCTGCATCTCAGTAAACTCATCCATAAAATAAAAAGATTTGGATGGATAATTTTTAAGGATAATTCTGCTCCTAAAACATCTATCTTTCTTACATTTATATAGTTTAAGTGGACTATTTGTCTTCCCTTTAAGTTGGTGGCCTACTTCAGTCGGCACCTGCAGCAAGATTTCCTTTCAACATTTATGATGTTTCACTCTCGATTTCCTGTAATTATAGTCCCACATTTCATTTAATTTCTTTTTGATTTAGATATAATTGACACATAACATTACAGTAGTCTTACATGTAGGACATAGTAATTTGATATGTATGTATATTGCAAAATGATCACCGTAATACATCATCAACATCCATCACCATACATACTTTTTGTGTGATGAGAACTTCTAAGATCTACTTTCTTAACAACTTTAAAATATACTATACAGTATTATTACCTATAGTCCCACATTTTAAATGACATTATCTATTTTCATCCCTTTGGCCACAGAGGATATCTCCTTTTAATGATCCATTAAACCACTGGTGAATTTTAATGATCCAAAGTGTCTCTCTCTCCCTCTCTCCCCAGTGAAGCAAGGCTTATTTACTCAGTTCTAACATCTATCAAAAAAGTACCATCTTTGCTTCAGAAAGTCCAGAGTAGAGTAGCCCAAGTGTTAACAGTGATATAGAGATGACTGTCACGTAAACACAAGCAACAACGTTTAGGAATCTGTGTGGAAAGATGGTTTGCGAGTAGTTAAATTTGGTAATTTGTTTAAGGTTCAATAATTAAAGTTGATAATCCCAGGAAGAGTACACAAGTTGTGAGCACAACCATTCAAAACTAACAGTGTGATACTGAGCAGGAACCTCATTACACGGAGTCAACTGCATTTGGTGTACCCCTCTTTAGTTCCCATTTCCACAGCCAGAGCCCTCAGGGACCTTTAAGTTACTTCTTAACCAATATGAAGCCAGTTACATTAGAAGCAGGAGGCAACACTGAAACTCAGATGTAGGGAAATTAGGAGGAAGAATTACATTACACAACCCAGACTAATACTTTACTTCCAAAATGTGGCATGACAAATAGTGTAGTCTGCCCCCCAATATCTGTTCTCCCTTTACTTCATGGTAATTGAGATAAATAACCAAAAATGGAAACCTCCCTTTTTTTTGCTGGGCAAATGGTTTAGGACATCAAAACTGCACTTCCCGGTCTCCCGTGTGGTTTGGGGTGGTCATATGCTTATGATGATGTTTTGCCAATGATATGTAAGTGGAAGTTTCCTCTGACAGCTTCTCTAATATTCCTTATGAACGAGCTCAGGCACACCTGTTGCTGTGCTTCATCCCTTCCTCCTTTCTGCTTCCTCGAACACAGATGTGATGTCTGTACCTGAAGAGAAGGGCACACACACGTGAAGGTAACCTGGTGAGCTGGGGTAAGTCCCTGATCGGTGGGTACATTATGGATCAGTGCTGCCTTACCAACCCTGCATTGCGCACCTCTGAACTTTACATGAAAGAAATATTCTATCTCATTTAAGCCATTGGAATTCCAGGACCTTAACATGTAGTGAAATCCCATCTCAACAAATATGGGTGGTGAGTCAAAATACAAGGCAATTTTATAAAAGGCTTATATAAAGCTGGCGTGACAGATCCAAAATTGGGCTCAGAAAATAACTAGAAAGACTCTAAGTTGTTCCTCATCTTCATGATTGAGAGCCAGAAGCTCAATTGTCATCCCACAAACCATCCCTGTGGTCTTAATTGAGGGCAAAATCCTGTTCTGGATGATCATACATCTGACTTAATTTATTAATTCCTACAAACTTCTGGGAACTTTTGGCAGAATATCCTGAGAGCTAAGACTAAGGCCCCAGAGCTGCCAAAATAAATAATTCTAATCAAAATAAACTTCTTCATGGTTACCTGAGAAACTATTTCTTTTCCAGGTGACTCTATCTATGAATAAAACACCTGTGAAAGACTGCTCCTCCTGGATATGGGGGTAAAAATTTGAGTAATGTATTTGATTAAATTATTCCAATTCAGTGTTCCATTGACTAAATGTTGGCAGTAGATATTCTGCCATAGTCTTAGGGTGAAAATTCAGATGATGATGGAATTTTCCAACACTTCTGTATCAACTTGGATCTGTCCAACTCTTACCATTGGACATTGTTTTCCATTTCCTAAATGGACCAGAGATCTCCATCATTTATATAGATTTCCTTTATTCACCCAAGGAACTCTGACAAAACAAAAATAGTTTACAAACATTTAAAGTCTCTCTTCCTTTAGAAGAGAGGGAGAAGGGCCGGCTCCCTTCCCCAGCCCCCTATTGTCATCTCTCAGGTTGATAGTAAAAGGAAGCTTCCTTGAATAGTTCAGGATATCCTTTCTTCTAGTTTTTTGTTCTTGCATGTCCTAGCTCAGGGTTGCCTGTATAAATCACACTTTGCACCAACACGTAATTAATCGAGATGCCTTCTTATATCTCCTTTTAAGCAACATCATCTCATTTCTGGCCTTGTAGTCACTGAGTATTTTTTCATTTTTATATAACACACTAATGATATTGTCCATTTCTAGTTTCAATAACTTACTTGCCTTTACTTGGCATTAGTTTATTATTTGGCTGCACTATGTACCATTGCTAGTGGGAAGGCAAAATGGTGCAGCCACTGGGGGAAACAATTTCGTAGTTCCTCAGAAATTTAAACACGGAGCACCATATGCCCCAACAATCCGACTCCTAGGTGTTACTGAAGAGAAATGAAATCATGTCCACACAATCCCGTACGTGAGGGATTATAGCAGCAGTATTCGTAGTAGCCAAAAAGTGTAAACAACTGAAATTTCCATCAACTGATAAATGGATAAACATTGTACACTGTGTATTCCTACAGTGGAATATGATTTAGCTATACAAAGGAATCAAATACTGACACAGGCTACAACATAGATGAACACAGAATACATCATGCTAAGTAAAAGAAGCCAGATACAAAAGGTCATATGTTGTGATTCTATTTTTTTTTTAAGATTTTATTTATTTATTTTGACAGAGAGCGGGAACACAAGCAGGGGGAGTGGGAGAGGGAGAAGCAGGCTCTCTGCTCAGCAGAGATGCGGGGCTCCATCCCACGACCCTAGGACCATGACCCGAGCCGAAGGCAGACGCTTAACGACTGAGCCACCCAGGCGCCCCAGTTGTGATTCTATTTTTCTGAAATGTCCAGAATAGGCAAATCTATAGCAACAGAAAATAGAATAGTGGTTTGCCAGGGGCTCGGGAAGGGAGGAGAATGTGAACTTACAGAAACAGAATTTCTTTTTAAGGTTGTGATAATGTTCTGTTTTTAGATAGTGGTGATGGTCATACAGCTTTGTAAATGTATTAAAAACCACTGAACTGTAAATTTTAAAAAATAAACTAATATATATTATATATGTAAACTTGCCATCTCACTAACTAGAGACATTCAATCTGAGAAGGATATGAGATGAGGGATTGGAAAAGAAAAATAATCTGATAGATAGCGGATCATGTCATCCCAAGCAGAAAGGAAAGGAAACTTTCCCAGTTCTCATTTTCTTCCTTCTCAAGCCCTGTTCTTCCTGAAGCTGCAGTGGGAAAGAGGAAGCAGTATGTGTGTGATAAGAATGAGAATGTAGGTGACAATCCCTGCTTAAACCTAGATCTGTCACTGGAGTAGAAAAATTCAGGATAATCACTCCAGGCTGGTTAGGGAAAGTTACGGGAGGAGGATTGGTATTTGCCAGCTGGTATTAATAACGTGCTAAGGCTCACAGGACAGGTTAACCCACACACATCTCATCCCACTCTACCCAAACCAAAGCTTGCTAGATGACAGTCAAAACCATTCCGTGTGCATCCCTCTTGTTCTGGTGACCCCTACAGCTGCACCCCTTGAGCTAGACTTGCACATGCCCTTCGGTTTTGTGCTCTGAGGTTAAAAGACAAGAGACCTTCTTACTTTCTGGCCAGCCGTGCGGGGCGGATTGGCACGATTCCAGACAGCAACCAGTTGCATGCTGCACTTAGGAGCAAGAGCCCGTTCCTTTGTGTCCGATAGACATAATGGCCTTACAGGGGGAGGAAATGGAGCCAGGGACCAGGAGTCAGCTGACTGTGCTCAGCGCCGAGATGCCGGTGGCTAACCCTGCCGCCCGCTGGATGCCTGGGCCAGACCCATCACCTCTGTCATTTCCACTGCCACTCCCACTCCCTCAGCAAGTGGCTGGAAATCTTCCCAGCCCACTTGCTAGCTGCCCCCAATGCCGCATCTGTGGAGATGCTGAGTTCTTTCTATTTAGGCAGTGACGTGGGAGCAACCTCTTTCCTCCTCTCCACTTTGCAGATCTAGGGCAGAGGTGGACGGTTTCCATCCTGCACTTCACAGCTTGGCAACCTGGCCTCTGAGACAAGGAGTCCGAATTCTGCCTCCCTTGGGCAATTTACGTGACTGACCTTTTTGAACGTCAGATCCCGTCTGTGTAAAATGGTAATAATAATACCTAATTCAAAAAGCGGTTTGGGTCAAAGAAAGACAACTGAGTTTCTGGCACAGTGCTGGCTCACTGTCTATTTACAATAAATTGTTGCCATTATTATTGATGTTCTTGTTTGTATTTTTAACTACAGGGTCTTGAAGATGAAGGCAGGCAAACCCACTAAAAATCTGTTCTTGAAAGAATCAATTTGTAGAATAACCAAAATTTATAAACTGTTGTTTTTACCAGTTTTAATAAAAATATTTGATTTTGATTGCATATACTCAAATATATTCTTTTGTATATTGGTTAAACTAAACTTGGCTGGCCACCTGATAAAATAATCCTAACTGAATGCTAAAATGGTAACAAATCCCGAATTCCGTGAAAGTACCCATATGAACCACTTTTTCCATCAACAATTTTGGCATTCAGTATGTGACTTTTTCGAAAATTTAAGCACATTTAGTATTATTTTGCCAATTCCTCAAATGGCATGTCAACCTTAATTTACATTTTTAGCAAGTGATTTTTAGTTTGACTAATTTAAATTTTAAAACACAGAAAATTCTAAGTTTAATTAAAATTGATTTCCAATTAGAATTAAGTTGAATTTTCATTAAATTAAAATTTTAAATTCAATTTAAAGATCATATGAAATAAATCAGAATTAGCCAAGAGTCCTATCAGAGATAAAATGCTGACATTTTGGTTTCTAACAAGAATTTCAGAAACAGAGGGGGGCCTGGCTGGCTCAGTCGTTAAGCATCTGCCTTCGGCTCAGGTCATGATCCCAGGGTCCTGGGATCGAGCCCCATGTCGGGCTCCCTGCTTAGCCGGAAGCCTGCTTCTCCCTCTCCCACGCCCCCTGCTTGTGTTCCCTCTCTCGCTCTCTCTGTCAAATAAGTAAGTAAAATCTTAAAAAAAAAAAAAAAAAGAATTTCAGAAACAGAAAGTTGGGTAGCAGTTTGCAGAAAGTTTCAATTTAAAAATATGAAACTTCACAAATCAGCAGGAAAGAAGCAAGGATATTTAGAAGGGAACATTTTAATGGATTGGATGATTTGTGATTAATTTGATATTTAAATTAATTTGATATTTAATCATGGTGTAAAATTATAAAGGAAAGGTAAGAAAATGAGGTAGAAATCTGAAGAATATTAAAATTTAGATATTAAAATGTTAGCAAACTGAAAATGATATTTTAAATTTTCTACAATTTTAATTCCCGTGTCGTTAACATACAAGCGTTACATTAGTTTCAGGTGTACAAGATAGTAATTCAACAAGATGTTTAAAATTTTGAAACAAAAATCAGTATAAACTGAAATTTTTCCACTTGAAATGCTAAATGTTAACTGTGTTCAGAAAAATATATTTAATCATCATAACTATATTTGGACATTTTTCTAAAAGTTGTTAAGGCATTCCTGGGGCACCTGGGTGGCTCAGCTGGTTGAGTGTCTGACTCTTGATTTCAGCTCAGGTCATGATCTCAGGGTTGTGAGATCAGGCACAGAGTCTGCTTGAGAGTCCCTCTTCCTGTCCCTCAGCCCCTCCCCACGCTTATGCGCTCTCTCTCTCTCTCTCTCTCCCCCTCTCTAAAAAAAAAAAAAAAAAAAGTTGTTAAACCATTCCTTTTAAAACTGTTACTTCTCAGCATACTCATCTAGGACCCCTGTAAGGAAAGGAAAATCAGTAATTTAAATGCCTTTAAATTCTGACTCTTTCTGAATGAAAGCATCCTGAGGGTCCTTCTAAAATAACAAGACTATTCAGAGCCTGCCGGACTGCAGGAAATTATACCCACTCCTCCCAGCCTCCTGATGGAATGCCTCTTTGTGTCCCTTGCCTCTGCCACATTGTCCCCAGGGGCTGGAATTCCTCCTCCACTTCCAGGAAATCGGCCTAACATTAAGAAGGAAGGCTCTGGGTCTGAACCTAGTTTGGCCTTCACTCCCCAGCTGCTAGCTGGGAAATGAGGAAAGAATTGAGTTGTCAAATGATCGAACTGACAGAGAACTGAATTTACTGATTTACAAAAAAAATAATAAAATCAATAAAATTAAATAAAATGATTTTGCCATGTTTCTTTTTTTTTAAGATTTTATTTATTCAGTGCTCGCTTCGGCAGCACATATACTGAAGATTTTATTTATTCATTTGAGAGAGACAGAGAGAGAGAGAGCACAAGCAGGGGGGAAAGGCAGAAGGAGAAGCAGACTCCCGTTGAGCCAGAGTCCAAAGTGGGACTCGAAGTGGGGCTCCAGGTGGGGCTCAAGCCCCAGAGATCAAGGCAAACACTTAACTATCTGAGCCCCCCAGGAACCCCTGATTTCACCATGTTTAAAAGCAATGGCTTAACAACTTTTAGAAAAATGTGCAGATAGAGTTACTAATGACTTAAATATACTTTTCTGAATATGGTGCAGTGTCCTTCCCATGAGAGAGCTCTGTGTGGTGAGCAGGCCTGGCCTGTCGTCTGGATTCCACACATCTAAGAGTGAAAGGCAGAAGCTGAAACACAAAAATCAGAATCACAGAACCCCTAGCAAGGGAGCGCGTGGTTGGAGAAACTGGAAAGGTGTGACAGGAGCTGGGAATGGAAGGAGGCGAAAGGCAGTGACCCGAAGCTAAACAAGGTCAGTGAAATAGGATGAAATTGGAGTTTGCATGAACTTCAGGACTGGGTGTGTGAATCCCCAGCAGTAGGGGGTTTTTTGCAGGGGATTGGCTTGGTTTAAAGATAGGTGAGTAGAATTCATGTGTTTTCTGTAGCCCAACAGTGAGACTTTCTCCCCATTCATTCACGCAGCTGCCGGGCAGTCCTACTGGGATCTCATTTCCCCTTTATGAGTGCCTTTGACGTTCACCTAGAGGAGAGGCGACAGAAGCATGCATTCTGGGATCTGGAATCAGAATAGTCTGGGACTCCCCAGAGGCATTTACTGCTCATGAAACTTTGCAAAATTTACCTAACTTTCCCCATGGTAGGCAACTGAAATCCAGAGATAATTATACCAACTTCATAAGAGTTACTGAGATGACTATGCAAAATCAGATAGGCAAAGTGCTAGGAACAAGGCTTGTTAAGTAGCAGATGCTTAATAATAATGGTAGCAACCCTCTTGCCTATAAAAACCACCCCCCCTCCCTGGGATGATTTTCTTTCTTACCCTTGGTGTATCCGAACTGGCCACACTTCCTTTAAGAAACCTGATCTCAGACTAAGAAGTGAAACACTGGGGTTGCGTTATGCACGTTGTACATAATTGAGTGCTTGTGGTTTGCTGCTTTATCTGAGTCATTTGAACTTGTGTATTCCACCACTGACTTTCTTACACACAGATACAATTAAGCTTTAACATTTCCTTACTTCTTCTGACAACATAAAAACTGGCTTATGGGTCATTTCTTTTTATTTTTTAAAGATTTTATTTATTTGAGAGAATGAGAGAGAGAGAGAGAGAGAGAGAGCAGCAGGGCTCGATCCCAAGACTCCAGGATCATGACCTGAGTCGAAGGCAGACGCTTAACGACTGAGCGACCCAGGCGCCCCTTATGGGCCATTTCTTATAATTGCTCCAATGTTACTATGTCTTATGATTTATAATTACTAACAATGGCAAATTCTTAGTTGGGAGCACATTTAAAAAATAATAATAAATCGCTGCCAAGTGCCCAGGCGGTGGATTTTGCTAAGTCAGTTGCATTTCTGAAATATACAGTGCCAGAGATGAGATCTTTGATGAAACCATTATGAATTTAATAGCTACTCTGATAGGAGTTTGTCAAGAATTATTCTCTAAAAAATTCTCTGGAAGTTTCTCTCCCTTATGTCTTTTCAGCCTTTGGTTTCGGTACTTAGCTATGATCTCTAACCTAGAAACTGGGACTCCTTGGGAAAGCTCCTCGGTCCTTATTGCATGTGTGTGATTGTTTGCCAGTGCAACAGCAATACCCCAGGCCCTACCATGCCCAAGGCGAACTGTGTTGAGTAATGTGTACCAAAGGCTGTGATCATGACACTCCTCTCAGAGTAATGTGGTTCCTCAATCTAAACCCTATACAAGAGATTTCCTAATATCTAGGACCTCCATGAAGTGAGTCTAGAGAATGGTATAACTTTTGGGAACATCTGCTTAGAGAATGAAGGGATCAGAATGCTTACTCTTTCAGAATACTGAGAACCTAGACATGGGTGTATTTGACATGCCATGTGCAAACTGTTAAGGGAAAAGCCTTTTCCTGTGGTTTGGTTTTTTTTTTTTTTTTGATTTACAGATTTTATTTTTTAAAATTTATTATGTTATGTTAGTCACCATACAATACATCATTAGTTTTTGACGTAGTGATCCACGATTCATTGTTTTCATATAACACCCAGTGGTCCATGCAGTACGTGCCCTCCTTAATACCCATCACCAGGCTAACCCACCCTCCCCACCAAACCCTCAGTTTGTTTCTTGGAGTCCACAGTCTCTAATGGCTTATCTCACCCTCCGATTCCCCACCCCTTCATTTTTCCCTTCCTTCTCCTAGTGTCCTGCATGCTATTCCTTATGTTCAGTGAATCATATGAATTCAGTGAATCACATGAAATCAGTGAAACCATATGATAATTGACTTTCTCTGCTTGACTTATTCACTTAGCATAATCTCCTCCAGTCCCATCCATGTTGATGCAAAAGTTGGGTATTCATCCTTTCTGATAGCTGAGTAATATTCCATTGTATATATGGACCACATCTTCTTTATCCATTCGTCTGTTGAAGGACATCTTGGCTGTTCCCACAGTTTGGCTGTTGCGGACATTGCTGCTAAGAACATTGGGGTGCATATGGCTCTTCTTTTCACTACATCTGTGCCTTTGGGGTGAATACCCAGGAGTGCAATTGCTGGGTCATAGGGTAGCTCTATTTTTAAATTTTTGAGGAATCTCCACACTGTTTTCCAAAGTGGCTGTACCAACTTGCATCCCCACCAACAGTGTAAGAGGGTTCCCCTTTCTCCACAACCTCTCCAACATTTGGTGTTTCTTTCCCTGTCCATTTTTGCCATTCTAACTGGTGTAAGGTGGTATCTCAATGTGGTTTTGATTTGAATTTCCCTGATGGCTAATGATGATGAACATTTTTTCATGTGTCTGTAGGCCATTTGTATGTCTTCTTAGGAGAAGTGTCTGTTCATGTCTTCTGCCCACTTTTTGACTTGATTATTTGTTTTTTGGGTGTTGAGTTTGAGAAATTCTTTATAGATCTTGGATATAAGCCCTTTGTCTGTAGTGTCATGTGCAAATATCTTCTCCCATTCTGTGGGTTGCCTCTTTGTTTTGTTGACTGTTTCCTTTGCTGTGCAGATTTTTATCTTGATGAAGTCCCCAAAGTTCATTTTTGCTTTTGTTTCACTAGCCTTTGGAGATGTATCTTGAAAAATGTTGCTGTGGCCAATGTCGAAGAGGTTACTGCCTATGTTCCCCTCTAGGATTTTGATGGATTCCTGTCTCACATTGAGGTCTTTCATCCATTTTGAGTTTATCTTTGTGAATGGTGTTAGAGAATGGTTTCATTCTTCTATATATAGCTGTCCAATTTTCCCAGCACCATTTATTGAAGAGACTGTCTTTTTTTCCATTGCATATTTTTTCCTGCTTTGTCGAAGATTATTTGACCATAGAGTTGAGGGTCCATATCTGGGCTCTCTATTCTGTTCCATTGGGCTATATGCCTGTTTTCGTGCCAGTACCATGCTGTCTTGGTGATCACAGCTTTGTGGTTTAAAAAAAGAAAAAAAGAAGCTAGAGAGAGTGCCTTCCCACCAGGGATCAAGGAGTCAGGAGCCGGGAGAGAACAGCAGCGGGTGACCAACATTTTCCCCACTCATACTTCACTGTGTGCTTCCCTGTCCCAACCCTTGCTTGGTTGTTTTCTGCACCATCCTCTGGGGGGTAATGTGGTTCCTCAATCTAAATATTAACACAGAGGAGAAAGAAGCAGTCCAAGAGCTCCTCTTTTGGCTACTCTCATTTTCCAAAGTAAAGAGAACATAATTTTCTGAATATATGAATACTTTTGGGAATTATTTCTAAGGAACTGGCTTCCAAAATAGATTGGAACTAGCTGGTTAACACGAGATGTTAAATATCATTTTCCCAAGGGAGAACGCAGGAACACTGAACTTACCTTTGCTTACCCCTTAACACTCACAGCAAAGGCATCCATTCCAATAGTTTAAGTTCAAAAGTGTGGCATGATAGTAACTCAAACATTCAGTCTTGTTTCTTTTTTCTTTTTTCTTTTTCTCTTTTTGAATTTTTGGAATAAATGCAAAGTCAGAATGTGAAGATAATAAAAGGATCTGCTGGAAAATTCAACAGCACTTACTGAATACCAATGATACTCTGTAAGTATTCAGCACTTTATATCTAATGGCAAAGTGCTTGCTTTTAGATATCATGACATAAATGTGTCATATTTTTCAGTTAGCCTAACAGATCAGAGAAGCATTTCCAAATTAAAGATGTAAAAATGACAATTCATAAGAAACACTGTTAGGCCACACTGTATCTCTTTGGCGGTTGTTACAAGGATACTTCTTGCTTCAGTCTTGCATAATATCAACAGCACCAGGAGTAAAGAAAGAAACCAGGGCTTCAAGTCTGTGAGCCCCCATCCATAATGCCCTCCCTGGTCAGTATAGCCACGAACCCCACCCCACCACCACCACCCCTCCCCCCCCCGGAATTAAAAGTTATTTTGCATACTTCCAGCTAATTGACTGACAGCTAAATAAGATTTAGACCCTGAAAGCCACAGCAGCTTGGAGCTATTTTACCACACATTGCACGGGACGGAAGTATCACAAAGTGTCCTATTTGCATACCTTGAAGTCGAATAAAAGAAGGTCAGGATGGACAGAGAGACAAGCGTTAAAAAAAAATGATCCCTTCAGTTATTTGCTTAGTTTCTAATGCATGTTAATCTCCCTCTGTTGTATCTGTAGGTGTGGGAGGTCTATGCCCAGAGCCAACAGGCAGCGCTTTGTGAGAGGCACGGCCCTGCTGTGTCAGCAATGGGGGCGGGTTCTGCCTCGCTGGCCTGGCTGGCTCGGCAGCTCTGGGGTGCGGGCGGGACTGGCTCCTGTTCCGATCAGGCCACTTCGCAGCCTTGCTATTGGCCTACGGAGCAACTTGCTGCTGCCACGGGGCAAGCCGGGTTCCTGCTGGCTGGCCGGTACCTGGTGCTGGGAATCCTCCATTCACTATCCGACTCAGTCACCATCACACCACTTCTACTATCTGGCATGGCAGGCACCCAGACACCTCAGCACATTCCAGGAGAAAAAAAATAAGTCTGAACGATCATGGGGGATTTTTTTGTATAGCTCTCATGCCCATCTGCTGAAGGCCTTAGTATTTGCACAGTCAGGGAGAAAGAGAGAGAGCAAATCACCTTCCCTTTAGAATAGGAGGGAAATTATGTGCTGTGTTGCAAGATAATTAAGAAAGCAGCCAGACTCTTGTAAACTGATGCTTTTTGAACTAGAGAATTTCCAAATGCAAAGTGTTCCTGATGGCAAGATTAATTTCTCCCTGAGTATCCCGTGCATTCTTGATGTGTTATATTTCCTGGGTAAGGCCTGGGGCATGCTCCACAGCTGAAGTTTGCCTAAAGATACCTTCCTATATCCTGCCTTCCCTCTCCCCATTCTCTCCGGCCTTTGGAAAGGAAATGATTCAGTTCATTTTTTTCATCCATTACCAGCTATAGAAGATAACAGTTTATTTGAGGCAATCATATCTTCCCCCTTTAAATCAATAGAAGTTTAAAGTGATGCAGATGTAAGTCAGAGACAGATTCATCTCTCAGCACTGAATGTCTTATAGGAAATAACGTAGAGAAGTGCTAATCTGGGTCCAAAGAAAAAAATGATCCATTTTACAGTAAAGTGATTGTACCTAAAGAATGTTCTTCTGACATAATAGACTCTACCATAAATCTTCCTTGCTCTGACTTTCTCTAGCCAGCTGTCAGCTGGTCAGCTTTAGGCACTGGCCCAGGCACTCTGACCCCCCTCGGAG
The DNA here is from genome assembly GCF_037043125.1 of Eumetopias jubatus. Taxonomy (NCBI): domain Eukaryota; kingdom Metazoa; phylum Chordata; class Mammalia; order Carnivora; family Otariidae; genus Eumetopias; species Eumetopias jubatus. The sequence continues at coordinate 160,052,419 of NW_028274810.1, forward strand.
AGGAAGGCTCCTCCTATCCCTCCTGCCTCTGGGAAGAAGAGGAAAGGAGCACTCTCATGCTGTCCTGTGTGTGCTGACTAACTTCCCAGTGACAGGACTCCCTCCATTCTTCCGTTCCCCACCCTTCTTCCCTTTCCTCTAGCTCTTTTTCAGAAGATATGCACAACAGTTGATTGCAAGACTGCTGTGACTGCCCAGCAAGCATTTCAGATAATTTCTGGTTATAAATAAAACTTGCTCCTTTGTGAGCAAGGAACTGGAAGACAAATTTGGAGGTAATCTTAATTTACTGAAACTGTTTAATTAGCAGTCCTGTAGAATGATGACCGCTGGACTTTAGAATCAGTCTGAGTCCACATTCTCTCTCACTGTTAGTAGCTACAGACCTTGACTTTCATGGAACCTTCCACAGCCTCAGCTTCTTCATGTGTAAAGTGAGAATAATTCAGGAATTAAATGAGATAATCTGTATCAAGATCTTACTCTGTTCCTGGCACATAATAATGGTTTAACACATGTTAGTTGTCATCGTTAAATTCCAAACCTATAAATCCTTCCTAACAAAAATATCATGTTTAAGGACCAAAAAATTATTAACAATAGCAAAATCCTCAAGAAGTCTTGGAAAACTGAGATTAAAATTGAAGAAATGGGAGCACCTGGGTGGCTCAGTCGGTTAAGCACCTGCCTTCGGCTCAGGTCATGATTCCGGGATCCTGGGATCAAGTCCCACGTCAGGCTCCCTGCTCAGCAGGAAGCCTGCTTCTCCCTCTCACTCTCCCTGCTTGTGTTTCCTTTCTTGCTGTCTCTCTCTCTCTCTCTGTCAAATAAATAAATAAAATCTTAAAAATAAATAAATAAGTAAAGGTGTTAAAACTACAGAAAAGGCCCAGATGTCCATTGACAGATGAATGGATAAAGATGCAGTATATATATAAAATGAACTATCACTCAGCCATCAAAAAAATGAAATCTTGCCATTTACATTGACATGGATGGAACTGGAGGCTATTATGCTAAGTGAAATAAGTCAATCAGAGAAAAACAATTATATGATCTCACTTATATGTGGAATTTAAGAAACAAAACAGAGGATCATAGGGGAAGAGAGGGAAAAATAAAATAAGATGAAAAAAGAGAGGGAGACAAACCATAAGAGACTCTTATTCATAAGGAACAAACTGAGGGTTGCTGGAGGGTCAGGGGGTGGAGGGATGGGGTAACGGGGTGATGGACATTAAGGAGGGCATATAATGCAATGAGCACTGGGTGCTGTATAAGGCTGATGAAACACTGACCTCTACCTCCTAAACTAATAATACATTATATGTTAATTAATTTAAATTTAAAAAAACAAAAAAATTTGTGTGTGTGTATGTGTGTGTGTGACACACACACACATACACACACACAAAGATAAAGGTGTTAAATAGCATGTGACAAAGCCAATATTTTACCATGGAAGGACTTTATATTTTACAGTAAACATGAAACTAGGAACTTAGCAGAATTAACAAAGGTCAGACCTCAGGACATAATATCTGCAGCCTTGGTATTATCATTTGAGCCTAGGAAAATCATTAAATTCTCACAAACCAAGCTATTCCTAAATATGAAACAATGCTGAACATGCTTTCTGGTCCCCAGAAAAAGATATTATAAATTACGAAGTAGTATTCTTGATTGATAACAAGCATTCTCCCTGTTTAGGCTTGAACTACATCTCCCTAAAAGATATGTTTAAACCCTAACCCCCAGTACCTCAGGATGTGACCTTATTTGGAAATAGGGTCTTTACAAAAATCAATTAAAATAAGGTCATTAGGGCTTCCATCCATGTAAGTACCTGACTTATGGACTTACATAAAGGGACAGTTTGGACAGAGCCAGACATGCACACATAGAGACCACCATATGAACACGAAGGCAGAGATCCAGTGATACGTGTACAAGCCACAGAATGCCAAAGATTGCCAGCAAAACTGGCAGAGATGCAAGGAACAGATTCTCCCTCGGAGCCCTAGAAAGGAACCAACACTGCCAACACCTTGATCTTGGACTTCCGGTCTCCAGAACTGCGAGCTAATACATTTCTGATGTTTAAGCCACTCAGCTGTAGTACTTCATCACAGCAGCCCCAGCAAAATAATAGACACAATGATCTCAACCACGACTATACTAAAAACCCTACTGATCATATTGAAAATTCTGTTGAAGACTCACAGATTCCCGGCCCTAAATACAAACAAACAAGTAACATGCGTTTAAAACCCCACTTGTTTTCCTAAACTGTTGGAGCTGCTACACTGGCAGCAACCTTGACCGGTCTGGTTGTCACTGCATTATTTTGTTGTGCTATGTTTTGCTTGTTTTTAATTTTTTTTTTGAGCATGCATAGTTGGCACGCAATGTTACATTAGTTTCAGGTGTACGACAGGATGAGTCACTATCTCTATATGCTCTGCTATGCTCAGCCCAGGTGTAGCTCCCATCTGTCACCATGCAACGGTATCGCAATATCATTGACTGTATTCCCCATGTTGTTCCTTTTATTCCCGTGACTTACTCCTTCCGTAACTGGAAGCCTGTACCTCTCAGTCCTCTGCATCTATTTTGTCCGTCCCCAAGCCCTCTTGCTCTCTGTGTGTAGAGGTCTGATTCTACTTTTTGCTTGTTTATTCATTTGTTTTTTTTCTTTTTTTTTTTTAGATTCCACATATGAATGGAATCATCTGGTATTTGTCTTTCTCTATCTGACTTATCTCACTTAGCATAGACTCTTGGTTCATCCATGTTGTCCCAAATGGCAGTATCGCATCCTTTTTTATGGCTGAGTAATATTCTGCTATATCCATGTATCACATTTTCTTTTTTTTATTATGTTATGTTAATCACCATACATTACACCATTAGTTTTTGATGTAGTGTTCCGTGATTCATTGTTTGCATATAACACCCAGTGTTCCATGCAGAACGTGCCCTCTTTAATACCCATCACCAGGCTAACCCATCCCCCCACCCCCCTCCCCTCTAGAACCCTCAGTTTGTCCATTCATCTATCGATGGATAACTTAGGTTACTTCCATATCTTGGCTATTGTAAATAATGCTGCAATAAACATAGGGGCACATATATCTTTTTGAATTAGTGTTTTTGTATTCTTTGGGTAAATATCCAGTAGCCACTGAATTATTGTTACTTTATATTCTCTTAGATATCCATTAGCTTTTCTGTTGTTATTGTTCTGTTTGCTTCTCACCATTAAATCTTGAAAATATTTGACATGAAGACTTATGTTGTATTTCACTAGTTAAAACTGAGAATCAGCTTAGTCTAGAAAGCAACCTAGAATGTCTGTGGAGTCAAGTTAATTATAACCTAGTGTCTTACCTCATCACCACCATCCCTCAGACTCCCTTTCACCTTGATCATCATCAGAACCCTAATGTCCCATTAGGGATGTTCTTAACTCTAATATCCCTTTTGGGAAATTCCCCAACACTGATTGCCTCCTCTCAGGAATGAAGAGATTTAAATCCTTCCTGGTCCCTTAGGATAGTCTGGGAGTAGGCATAAAACCAAAAGAGACCATCAAGCCTCCTTCCTGGGATGTGGAATCCTGAGCAGGAATACTTTTGAATTTCAGAGTTATCCCAGCAGCAACACAAAGGCCAGATGGTTTCTGCATCATGGCTGCTGCAGCCAAGCCTCTGGATCTGGCTGGGACTGTCAGTTGTCCAAGATGGGTGCTTCAGCCTCTTGTTAATACCTGAGCCCCTGATATGTTTCCAATACGTTCTGGCTTTCTTTTTTTTCCTTCTTTCCTTCCTTTCTCTCTCTCTCTCTCTCTCTCTCTCTCTCTCTCTGACTTAAAATGACTGGAGTTGGTCTCTGAGCTTGAAATCAAGAAACCTAATAGATTATAAGAGCTAATGAAGAGAAACTACCAGACTAGGTGCAATTTCACCTCTACAAGTAGTGAGACATGAAAAAAATTTAGCCAGTCCGAGCCTGTTTGCTAATGCAGAATGTGAGTCTGCCACTTGCTTCTTAACCTCTAAGCCTTGTTGTGCAATCAGAGAAAGCTCTTTGTTACAGTTAGGCATGAGGAAAATACAGTGGGATAATGATGATGGTGATGATCCTCCATAGAGTCTCATAAAATAAATATGCCAGTAAAAGAATAGAGAGAGAGGTGAGGTGTAAAGTGGAATACTTAATTTACTTTAAAAATTACATAATAGAATTCTTTGTGAGGGTTGGAACAAAGTATTTGAAAATCACATTACATTTTCATGCACAATAAAATAGAAAACTGTTTCTTAAAAGATGCACTTAATACTACATAAATAATATTCCTCTGGGTTTATTTGTCTTGTAAATGTGGATTTCTTTGTTTCAGATTTTCTTAAGGGAAATTCTACCTCTATGTGTACAGCTAAACCCATGAAGCCACCCATATCAGACTGTATAATCACATCCCCAAAATGCAATGCCTGTGAGATCTTTTATTTACACTTTAATGGTTGGTTATGTTTTTTCAATAAACATTTTATTGAATTATACATGCAAAAAGGTATAAAAGTCATAAAGGTACAGTTTACTGAATTATCACAAAGGGAACACCCCCACATAAACACCAGCAAGGTCAAGAAATTGAACATTCTGACAACCCCAGAAAACATCTTCATGCCCCTCCCAGGCCATATTTTAACTGCCTGAATTGCCCTGAATTTTAATACCCCAGAAGAATTTTTCCTGTTTTTTGTATTTTATATACAAGTGGAATTATAAACTATGTATCATTTTGTTTAAGGCTTCTATGGGTCAACATTACATTTTTGAGATTTATCCAGAGTACAGCAATGTTTCCTTCATTGCTGTGTATTATTCCATTGGATAAATATACCGCAATTGATTTATTCATTCAACTCTTTTTTTTTTTAAGATTTTATTTATTTATTTGCTAGAGAGAGAGAGCATAGGAGAGAGTGAGTGAGCAAGAGCACAAGCAGAGGAAGCTGCAGGCAGAGGGAGAAGCAGGCTCCCTGCTGAGCAAGGAGCCCGATGTGGGGCTCGATCCCAGGACCCTGGGATCATGACCTGAGCCGAAGGCAGACGCTTAACTACTGAGCCACCGAGGCATCCATATTCATTCAATTCTTTACAGAAGTTTGAAATGTTTCTAGTATGAGGCAGTCACAAATGACATTATTTTGAACATTCTTTACTATCTTTTGGTGTACATATGCATTTCTGTTGGATATTTGCTTGGGAAAGTGATTGCTGGGTCACAAGAGTATGAATATGTTCAAATTTTGTAGATACAAAACAATTTTCCCAAAGAGGTAGGGATCACCAGCAACGGACTGCATCTTTGTCAATACTTGGCATTATAAGTTATTTTAAATTTTAGATATTCTGGTGGGGTTTACTGTTATGTCCTTGTAGTTTTAATTTGCACATCCTTGATTTTAACACAAAAGAGAAAAATTACAACATTTTTCATGATTTACACTCAGGGATAGTGTAGAGAGAGAAACTGTATCCCAAAATAGCTCAAAACATTACAACCTTGTCCTCAAGATTCAAGGTTGAATCTGTATGTGTGTAGGAGACCAAGTATATGACTGAGGAGTTCCTCAAACAGCTGCCGCCCAGAATTCAATGTTTATGAAGGGATAAGTAATAAAAACGAGCTAATTTGAAACTTACATATATTATTAAAATTCCCCAATAATCACAACTGTTTAAACCTAGACCAACAAATGTGTTTTTTAGGGAGGAGTATTTTGTCATGAAGTCTCTTCAAATTGCCTGTACATGGTGATTTTCTTTTCTTTTTTTTTAAGATTTTATTTATTTATTTGAGAGAGAATGAGAGATAGAGAGCACGAGAGGGAAGAGGGTCAAAGGGAGAAGCAGACTCCCTGCCGAGCAGGGAGCCCGATGCGGGACTCGATCCCGGGACTCCAGGATCATGACCCGAGCCGAAGGCAGTCGCTTAACCAACCGAGCCACCCAGGAGCCCTACATGGTGATTTTCAAAAGCAGATCACTTAGCTGATTTCATTATCATTTTAAAATTCTCTGCAGACAAACACACCCACTTACTGCCTGCACTCAGAAGGGACCACTCTCACCAGCCTGCCTTTGGTTGCCACTAAGGGGATTTTATGCCTATTTAGGGATGCTAATATGTTAAAAGCTGAAGATTTGCCAGTGCTTTATCTCTGTATTAATATAGACTAGTAATATCAATTTTTTTCTACCTATGCCAGTTAGAATATTTATTTCATTAGCAAAATCATCTGAAGTATCAAATTCTAGACATCTTCTGTTTATACTATTACTGTAAAAGAAATCTTGTCTAAAATAGAGTTGTGGCTCATTTAGATGATCATTTATTAGATGTTATATTCGATGGGGTTCAGTTATAGAAAACAGACATCACTCCAGGTACTTAATGATAAGGATTTAATATAGTGAGTTAGGGGCATATGAACTCCCTCGAAAGGGAGGAGCAAGATCTGGGATGCTGCAGATCAACATGGACATGGCAGAACTGGCCCACCAGAGCACTGCTAACTATCATAATTAGGAAGTTGGCAAGTCAGGGACCTGCAGTCTCAACTGGACCACCATCTGGGTCATGCTATAGGCAAAGTGTATTTCCTATAATTGTTGATCAGAGGATGGGGAAGCTACCACCTGAACTGTTGACTTTAAGACCATGCATGCATGATGAATTGTAGAAGGGCAAATGCAAATTAAAAATAAAAAAAACAAGTTTAATTCTTCTTACTGAAAAAAGTGAAGCACTTCTCCCACTCCCTTTTCTTAGAGCACTTGTTTTAGAAAACATGTAACTTCTTTAAAATGTATGTGACTGGGGGGATAGGAGCAAGATGGCGGAGGAGTAGGAGACCTGGATTTCGGGTGGTCTCAGGAATTCAGCTGGATAGGGATCAATCCATTCCGAACACCTATGAACTCAACAGGAGATCGAAGAAAAGAACAGCAACAACTCTCTGAACAGAAAAGCCACCACTTTCTGGAAGCTAGGACGTGTGGAGAAGTGAATCCGAGGCAATATTCAAGATGATAGACGCAAGGGTGGGGGCCTCCGTCCGCTGCTTCTGGCCAGTGATAGAGCTGCGGAGCACAAAATCAGAACTTCTAGAAGTCGGCTCCGCTGAGGGACGTTGCTCCGGTGGCTAAGTGGGGGGTGGAACCCTCACGGGACAGTGTGGTCTCGGGCCCCTCGGGGTCACAGAAAGACCAGGGGTGCCTGAGTGCGGCAGAGCTCTCAGGTATCAGAGCGGGGAAGCGGGCTGCAGAGACGGAGCCAAGGCACGGGCTCTCAGCTGGGGGTTGCCATAAACCGTGATCCGCAGCACAGTCGGGCCACTGCTCTTCCAGCAGGGACCCAACAAGCTGCAGATCCGGGGAGACTCCCCTTCCTGTCCCAGGAGGAGCAGCGTGGGAGCGCACCACAGGGATCTGCTGGGTTTGGAGACTCCACACGTGCCAGAGATAGAAATGCTGGGTCACAGGCCAGGGGAGCACGGAGTGCGGCCGGAGACCGGGGAGACGGGAGTGATTGACTGCTTTTCTCTGGGGGCACACTGAGGAGTGGGGCCCCGAGTTCTTGGCTCCTCCAGGGTGGAGATTGGGAGGCCTCCATTTTCACTCTAGTCCTCCAAAGCTATACCAAAAGCTTGCAGGGAACAAAAGCTCCTGAGAGCAAACCTGAGCAGATCACTTAGCCCAGACTAGGCAAGGGTGGGGCAATTCCGCCTCCAGCAAAGACATTTGGGAACCACGGCAACAGGCCCCTCCCCCAGAAGATCAGCAAAAACAGCCAGCCAAGACCAAGTTTACCAAGCAACAAGAAAGGCAGAACTCCAGCACTAGGGGAATACTGCACTTAGAATCCATGGGGTTTTTTTTACCATGATTCTTTAGTCTTTCAAAGTTAATTTTTTTAACTTTTTCTTTTTTTTTTTTTGAATTTTTCTTTTTCCCTTTTTCAACCAACATCTTATCAATCCCTTTTTTAAAAATCTTTTTTATTTTTCATTTTTAGAGTCATATTCTATCCCTTCATTGTAGTTAACTTTATTTTTGGTATATATACAAGTTGTTCTCTCTTCAAAATTTTGGGATACAGTTGCTTCTAACAGACCAAAATATACCCTAAATCTCTAGTGTATGGCTTTGTTCTATTCTCCTGCCTGATCACATTCTCTCCTCCTTTTTTTTTTAATTTCTCTTCTTTCTTTTTTCAACCAAGTTCTTATCAATTCCTTTTATAAAATCTTTTATAATTTTCATCTTTACAGTCATATTCCATCCCTTTATCATAGTTGCCCTTATTTTTGTACATATATAAGTTTTTCTTTCTTTAAAATTTTGGGAGGCAGTTTCTACTAACAGACCAAAATACACCCAAAATCTAGTGTGTGGCACTGATTTTGGCACAGATCACCAGTCTGATCATATTTGATCATATTCTTTTTTTTTTTCTTTTTTATTTCTTTCCCCCCAGTTTCTGGTCTCTTCTGATTTGTTTAGTGTATATTTTTCTGGGGTCGTTGTTACCCTTCTAGCATTTTGTTCTCTCATTCATCTATTCTCTGGACAAAATGACAAGACAGAAAAACTCACCTCAAAAAAAAAAAAAAAAGAACAAGAGGCAGTACCGACTGCCAGGGACCTAATCAATACAGACATTAATAAGATGTCGGAACTAGAGTTCAGAATGACGATTAAAAGATACTAGCTGGGCTTGAAAAGAGCATGGAAGATATTTCTCCTTTCTGAAGAAATAAAAGAATTAAAATCTAACCAAGTCGAAATCAAAAAGGCTATTAATGAAGGGCAATCAAAAATGGGGGCACTAACTGCTAGGATAAATGAGGCAGAAGAGAAATTAGTGGTACAGAAGACCAAATGATGGAGAATAAAGAAGCTGAGAAAAAGAGAGATAAACAACTACTGGATCACGAGGGCAGAATTCGATAGATAAGTGATACCATAAGACAAAACAACATTAGAATAATTGGGATCCCGGAAGAAGAAGAAAGAGAGAGGGGGGCAGAAGGTATATTGGAGCAAACTATAGCAGAGAACTTCCCTAATTTGGGAGGGAAGGAAACAGGCATCAAAATCCAGGAGGCACAGAGAACCCCCCTCAAAAGTCAATAAAAATAGGTCAACACCCCAACACCTAATAGTAAAACTTATGAGTCTCAGAGACAAAGAGAAAATCCTGAAAGCTGCTCAGGATAAGAGATCTGTATTCTACAATGGTAGAAACATTAGATTGGCAACATACCTATCCACAAAGACCTGGCAGGCCAGAAAGGACTGGCAAAATATATTCAGAGCACTAAACGAGAAAAATATGCAGCCAAGAATACTATATCCAGCTAGGCTGTCATTGAAAATAGAAGGAGAGATTGAAAATAGGAGAGATTAAAAAGCTTCCAGGATAAAATGTATGTGACTCTTTTTAAAAGTAAAATATCCCTCTAGCCAATTTTATCACCCAGGAATGTTTCTTCTAGGACCTGGAAACCAATTCTTTGAAGTACAATCATCAGGGAAGATAGTGCCCCTATCTTCCAGTTTCTGGGAGAAAGAGACACGAGGCTCCACATTGCAAACTTACCTCCTGTCATAACGATATGAGAGATTACTTTCCCTTTGGATAAAGGCAATGAGCAAACCCAGGTGGCTGCCCCAATTACGGGGCAAATTTAGGATCAGCTATGTGTGATGGACAGTGCTATGCAGTCCTCTCACTTAAGGACCAGTTAAGTGTTTACCATGAGAACATGTATGGTATGGGTTGTGCCTGCTTGGCTATGTAAGGGTAAGATTGCTTTTTGTCTGCAATCTCTTAGTGATTGTCTGTAATTCACATCACATCCCAGCTTATGCTTACCCAATAATAAAACTGTTTTCTTTCTTTTAGAACTTCGTGGAGAGGATATCTGAGTTGGCAGGAGATTTTGTTTTTATATTTCCCCAACACTGACATGCCTTTGCTCTGTGTCTCTGCCCCCATTTATTTTTTCACTAATTCAAGTCTTACATGAGGACATCTAATAGACAAAACCTAAATCACAAACAGAACCCTAACTTTTGGGTGAGCCTGGAAATGTAGTTTCATCCCAAAGAATAAAGTTCTAAATTTCTAGATAAGTAGTGAAGGCATTATAAAAATTATGTAGTCTACAGGAGCTTAAATGTCTCCTTCAACCCCTGGAGGAACTCCAGTACCTGATTTTTTTCTAACCACAAGCTGCAGCTAATACTGGTGTCAGTACATGCCCAGTGGCAGTGATCATGAAGGACCAGTTCTGAGCATCTGCCCTGCAATAGGCCCTGAGTGAATCACTTTATTTTTAGCTATCCCAACCCTGCAAATTGCATGTAATTATTTGAATTTTACTCATGAAGAAACTAAGGTTCAGGTTACATGTCTTGTCCCAAACTATACAACTAGACAGTAGAAGAGTCGGGATTTAAATGTATATGTTTTGATCCATTCCCCTACTTGTTTCATGATTTCCCCTTTTTACCCACAGGATCCGAGACAAAGCCAGTGGGGTTTTCTCCTGCAGAACCACATGGAGTCTCATTACCACTACTAAAGTTAAGAAAATGCTTTCAAGATAAAGAAATGGAGACTTTCCCAGATGTGGCTTAACTCGGGAATTTTATAGTACTGCCAGTCCATGCTCCCCTTCCCCCAGCCCATGCCTGCCTGACCATGTCCATGAATGGACAAGAGAGGGAGGCAAGGCAACATCAGAGCCCGGCTCCCCCTTTCACCAGCCAGATGATATTGGGTAGGTTACTTGACTTTTCTAAACCTCAACTTCCAAAATTTTTCAGAGATAAAAATAGCATCTGCCTCACAGGTTTGTGAGGACTAAATGAAATAACACACACAAAGGGCTTGCCTCATAGAATGCACTAAATAAAGATTAGTGCTCATGATTCTAGAATGATCACACTTAACACCTCACCAAGCAGTGCATTCTCATTCAAGACAGCCTTAGTTACTGAGAAATTATATCTTATATAGAACAGAGTTTTGCCTCTAGTACCTTTCATTCATTGCTCATAAGCATGCCTCCTGGGAAAAAAAGCAAATAAACAATCCTACTCTGTCTTCCGCGTGACAACTCTTTGGATATTTGAAGCTACATTTCCCCTACATTTCCCTATACCTGCTCCTCTCCGGGCTAATTCTTCACAGTCCCTTGCATTGACTGTGATAGGATTGTCAGACCCTATGCTACCCTGTTTGTCCTTGAGGCCCTCTCTAGTTTATCACTGTGAACAATACGGGGCTCAGAAGTGAGCACGGTGCCCCAGGAGTGTTACAGCCAACACAGAAAACTGAAAGTATTAACCTCCCTTGGTCTGTACAATGTAACTTCGCCCACCATAGCATTAACTTTAAAAGCCTCGTTACACTGTTCACTTGTACCAACTTTGTGTCTGCCAGCTTCCCTCCCCTGACACACACTCATGTCTTTTGCATACGAATTACTCTTCAGCCAATTCTTCTCAATTTTATATTTGGAAATATTTAAGTGTTGGCATTTCCATTTTATTCCACTTTGTTTCACAACAGTTTTGACTATCATTTCAGTCTGTCAAGAGCTTTTTAATCTTGATTTCACTGTTCAGCATATAAGCAAGCACCCTGAATTAGCTGGAATTAGATTTGGCTATGAAAAAATGACACTGAGATACCATAATGTAAACAACACAGAAATGCAGTCCTATCTGATGTGAACAAAGACCGTAGATAAACACTTCAGCACTGAAGTGATAACTCTATGGTCGTCAGGGACTCTGGTCCCTTCAACTTGGTTTTATCATCCTAAACGCCTTCTTCACTTCATAGTTCAAGATGAAGGCTAGAGATTCAGCTGTCCTACCCACTCTCCAGCCAACAGGAAGTAGGAGAGAGCCAAGAAGTTGGTCTCCAGCCTATTTAAGATGACCATCCCAAAATGCCATTCCATATAACACTTTGGTTTATAGACCTTGAGTGATGATTTTTTTATAGAGGGAATTTTGCCTCTCGTACCTTTTATTCATTAGTGAGAATGTAGCCACGTGACCACAACTACCTATGAGGGAGGCTGAGAAAAATGCTCTCTCTGTCCTGGGCAGTTGTGTCTCAGGTTGAAAAGAACCATCCTATTATTAAGTCAGAGGGTGAGGAACAGGTACTTGGGGACAACTAACAGTGTCTTTCACAGCCTCCCAGATTTGTGTTCTTAGTAAATGTGAGAGCTTTCTTTCTATGACTTCATTCACATCATTGACAAAAATCTTCTAAGAGGACCCAGCCAGGGGCACATTCAGCCAGTGAGAGCTCCTCCCATGTCCAGCGGCGAAAGGTGCCTAAACCACACCGTTCATTCACCAAGTCCCCTAAATACGGCAAGGCTGGGCGTGAGGACTGTAGGATGGAATAGAGTTGGCAATGTCAACGCTTGCACCGTATCCCGCACAAATGAGGAAATGAGGGCGAGAGAAAGAATTCAAGAATATGCATGCCCTTGCTTTTATTGCTTTTCTTGTCATCATTTTCTCTGTAATACTTTGGCCCGTGTGTCTTATGTGATTTCTTTCTGCTAAATTAAGGAAGCTAAAACCAAACTCTTTGTAGCTGGTTTTCTCTACATTTTCAGTTCTGTATCTCAGATTTACCATCTTCTTCAATGCAAGAACACTCCCTGGACACCTGTAGGTACCAAATGGGGTGGAATGTCATAGACGCCACTTCAGGCTCAGCAGAGCAGTGCTTCTCAGATATTAACGTGCACACGAACTGTGTGGCAGACCTTGTTCAAATACACATTCCGATTCAGCAGGTCTGGGGCGGAGCCTGAGCTTCTGTCTTTCTAGAGATCTCCTTGGTGACGTCAGTGAGCGCCACACTTGGAGCAGGGAAGAAATGAGGCTTCACACTCATACCTGAGGCCACAGACCTTGTCTGCTCTAGTCCCATCTTCCTAGCACCTGGCAGTGTCTGTAGCACATAGAAGTGGCATTATAAATATTTTTTGAATAAATGAATTAATAAATAATAACACCTATGGCTCCATGAGGCAGCATAAGCTATCTATGGAAAGTAAAATTCAACTTAATTTAATTCTACTCATAATTACCACATTATAAGCAATTACCAGGTAATGCCATGAACTGCACTTGATACTTTCATGCCATTCATTATTTAGTGCTCACAAAAATCCTGAGCAGTATGTATTATTTCTGAAAATGAGGAAGCTGAGGATCAGAGAGATTGATTTTCCCAGAGTCCCAAAACTAGAAATTTTTTTTTTTAAATGATAGAGCAGAGAACACACAGACCTGTGCAGTTCTAAGATTCCACCGTACTCCGCTGCCTCCTTCCTCTATGAAGGAAAAAATCCTGACCCCCATAGTACCAAGCTCATTTGACAGGGTATTTCCCATGCTCCTACTCAATCCCATCTCTTTACCAGCTCTGGAAACAAGGAGGAGTTAAGGGGACTGTTCCAAAACCTGTCACTATTCCCGTGACAGGCTCACCCAGCAGTTTCCTGTCCACACAGCCTCAGCTCAGGGGCAAGCAAGGCTCCAGAGCACCAAGCGTTGCCTAAACCTCCATGCGACTCTGGGTTCAACCTTATTCACTGCCCCCAACAGAATAATCCATTCCACAAGCAACATTTGGGGGAAGTTTCTATACCTCAAATATGTCTGTTGGACTTATCTCTAAAACTCAGAGCTCATGGACATTTTAGCAGTATGAATGTTTTTCTTCTGTTTGGGTCACTGCATGCATAACATTGTTATAAGTTTTTATTTCTTTTTTTTAAAGATGTTATTTATTTGAGAGAGAGAGAAAATGAGAGAGAGAGAGAGAGAGGGAGGGAGGGAGAGCACATGAGAGGGGGGAGGGTGAGAGGGAGAAGCAGACTCCCTGCCGAGCAGGGAGCCCGAGGTGGGACTCGATCCGGGGACTCCAGGATCATGACCTGAGCCGAAGGCAGTCGCTCAACCGACTGAGCCACCCAGGTGCCCCATAAGTTTTTATTTCTTTCCCCTACCTCTTTGTTGTGCTCAGTTGAAGATGGTGAAAATAAAAAATTGATAAATGAATAAGCGTTTACTGAGATTTCTCAAAACAAATAACAAATGGCTCATGTGTAGGATTGTGTGTGATAGATTTAAAAATGGCCAAAAATTCTTGGCAGCCCCTTCTACCACAAGATGGAATCTGTTTTCACACTTGCTGAATTTGGGCTAGTCTTGCCACTTGCTGTGACCAGTAAATGCAATAGAAGTGATGGCGTTGGGTTCTGAATCTGGGTCTCAGGAAGCTGTGCAGCTTCCATTCTTGCCTTCTTGGGACACTACAGCCCAGGCTGATCTGTTGGAGAAAGAGAGACCACGTGGAGCCAAGACAAGGCATCCTAGCTGAGCCTCCCTAGACCAGATAGCTCCCAGCCAAGCTGCTCAAAAACTGCGTCCACATGAGTGACCCTAAGCAAGCACAACCTAGGTGACACACAGAACTGGGAGTCAATAAAATGACCATTGCTACAGTAGTTAACCGGTACAGTATGTATTATTAATCCTTCGTGTTGCTATGGGGATCAGAAACCATGATTGTAACATACCTAGTCCAGGGCCTGGTATATATCATGAGCTCAATAAATGTTACACATTTTATTGGGTTGTTTTATTTTTTTTCAAAGATTTATTTATTTATTTGAGAGAGAGAGCGAGCGAGCAAGCAAAAGTGAGTGCAGGTGGGGAGGGGCAGATAGAGAGGGAGAGAGAATCTCAAGCAGACTCTGCACTCAGCATGGAGCTGGAGGCCAGGCTCAATCTCACCACCCTGAGATCAGGGTCTGAGCCAAACCCACAAGTTGATTGCTCAACCAACTGCACCCACATCTTATTATTTTTCAACAAATTGTGTATTTTAGAAGTTGTGGAGAGTTAAAAGTTAAATAAACTTTATAAGACCAACTTGATTAACTTATTTTAGACCAATTCAACTTATTTTATAAGAACTGATGTTATACTTAATAAACTATGGTTAGAAATAAAAATTTACATTGATATTTTAGGTTGCCTAAAGATAATTACATTCATTATAGAAAAGCAACGAATTAAATATTAGAAGGAATGATTTGCAATCATCTAATCCACTCCCTGATTGCAAATAATTCAATGAAGTCAAGCAATGTTTGATACTATTTTCAAAGTTCTTAAATAAAAAATATTCCAAGATTTCCCTTTGTGACTTTTTACTCCATTAGGCATGAGTACTCCTTTATTCTCAACAAATTCCATGTAAGACCCTTATCATCTGGTTGCATGCTCAACTGAAAGACCTTATTGCCACATTCCCATCACTACTGTGCAAACATCTGAGGTTCTTTCTATGTTAATTATATTAAGACTCTGGTTTTGTGAAGAAAATGCTGGTAGGCAATCTTCTGGCGAGCCCCATCTTGATAAATAAACTTATCTCGGGAAAAGTTGCTCTCACAACAACCCTGTGATGTTAGTCAAATAAGATATTTTCCATCTTGTTTCTTTGTTTGCTTATTATTTTACCTTACCCTATTTTATACATGAAGCATTGACATTCAAGGAAATTGAATACTTTTGCTAAAATAAGAGTGATAGTACAAGGTAGAGTTGGTATTCTAATCCTCCATAATCTGCAACTGACTATAAATTGAATGTTCTTTTTACTCTTCCACTAATTATAATGACATTGAAAGCAGAGCTTCACCAAGGGGGCAGTACACCGTACTAGCAAAAACTGGTTCTTGGGGGTGTAAAACATTTTGTTAGATATTACAATGGCTTATGGCCCTCTGAAGAGCCACAGAACATAAACAAATATAAAGAATATCTGTGGTATTACAATGGAATATTATGCAGCCATAAAAAGGAATGAGATCTTGCCATTTGCAACGACGTGGATGGAACTAGACGGTGTTATGCTGAGTGAAATAAGTCAATCAGAGAAAGACATGTATCATATGACCTCACTGATATGAGGAATTCTTAATCTCAGGAAACAAACTGAGGGTTGCTGGAGTGGTGGGGGGTGGGAGGGATGGGGTGGCTGGGTGATAGACATTGGGGACGGTATGTGCTATGGTGAGCGCTGTGAATTGTGCAAGACTGTTGGATCACAGATCTGTACTTCTGAAACAAATAATGCAACATATGTTAAGAAAAAAGAAAAAGAAGAAGATAACAGGAGGGGAAGAATGAAGGGGAGTAAGTCGGAGGGGGAGACGAACCATGAGAGACGATGGACTCTGAAAAACAAACTGAGGGTTCTAGAGGGGAGGGGGATGGGGGGATGGGTTAGCCTGGTGATGAGTATTAAAGAGGGCACATTCTGCGTGGAGCACTGGGTGTTATGCACAAACAATGAATCATGGAACACTACATCAAAAACTAATGATGCAATGTATGGTGATTAACATAACAATAAAGAATTAAAAAACAAAAACAAAAACAAAAAAAGAATATCTATGATATTAAAATTTCATAAGGGTATGGGTAATAAGGGAAAAAATGTCCAAAATGTTTCATTAGGGGGTGATAATGAAAAGAAAGTTGAGAAACACTGGCATAATTTTTCCCCCTTTTCTTTTCTCAGCTTTACTTAAGGTATCACTGGAAGATATTTAAAATGTACAACATGATGACTTGATATACATATACATTGTGAAAAGATTTTCCTTATTAGGTTAATTCACACATCTATCATCTCACATATTTACCTTTTTTTCCCCTTGTTTTTGGGTGAGAACATTCATGTTCTACTCTTAGCAAATTTCAATAATACAAATACAATTATACAATACTATCAATGACGGTCACCATGTTATACATTAAATTCTCAGAAGTTATTCATCTTTTTTTAAAAAAAGATTTATTTATTTGATAGAGTGAGAGAGCACAAACAGTAGAGGGAGAAGCAGGCTCCCCGCCGAGCAGGGAGCCCGATGCAGGACTCGATCCCAGGACCCTGGGATCATGACCCGAGCTGAAGGCCGACACTTAACCATCTGAGCCACCCAGGCGCCCCAGACCTTATTCATCTTATAACTGAAAGTTTGTACACTTTTACCTCTATTTTCCCCACTCTGACCCCTGGCAACCGCTTTTTCACTCTCTGTTTCTATGAATTAAGTTTCTCTTCTCTCTTTTCTTTTTTTTTTCTTTTCTTCCTCCTTCCTCCCTCCCTCCTTCCTTCCTCCCTTCCAGTTCCACATATAAATGATATCATTCAGCATTTGTGTTTCTCTGTCTGGCTTATTTTGCTAAGTGTAATGCCCTCCAGTTTCATCCATGTTGTCAAAAATGAAAGGATTTCCTTCTTTTAAGGCTAAGTTATATATAACATTCTTCTCTATATAATATTCACTTTCTGATATAAATAATTGCATTTATATATTAATATAATATATATCAATATATATATTATATATTACATTTACTTTACCCATTCATCTAATGACAGACAATTAGGTTGTTTCCATTTGGTTATTGTGAATAATGCTGCAACAAACGTGGGAGTAGAGATAGCTCTTGAGTTAATGGTTTTATTTCCTTTGTACATCAGGAGTGGCATTGCTGGATCACATGGTAGTTTTATTATTATGTTTTGAGGAAACTCCATAGTGTTTTTCATAGGGGCTCCACCAATTTACATTTCCACCAACAGTTCCCAAGTGTTTCCTTTTCTCCATATCCTTGCCAAAATATGTTATCTCCTGTCTTTTTGATAATAGCCATGCTAACAGGTGTTTGGTGATATCTCATTAAGATTTTGATTTGCATTTCTCTGATAATTAGTGATGTTGATCACCTTTTCATGTGTTTGTTGGCTATTTGTATGTCTTCTTTGGAAAAATGTCTATTCAGTTCTTTGCCCATTTTTCAATTCAGTTAACTGTTTTTTTGCCATTGAGTTGTAGGAGTTCTTTGTATATTATAGATATTAACCCCTTATTGAATATGTGGTTTGCAAATATTTTTTCCCATTCTATAGGTTTCCTTTTAATTTTCTTGACGGTTTCTTCCGCTGTACAGAAGCTTTTTAGTTTGATGTAGTCCCACTTGTTTATTTTTGCTTTAATCTATTTTTAATCCATTTAATCCAAATCTTTAATCCATTTTGAGTTAATTTTTGTGTATGGTGTAAGATAGGGGTCCACTTTCATTTTTTTGCATGTGGCTGTCCAGTTTTCCCAGCACCACTTATTGAAAAGACTACCCTTTCATCATTGTATATTCCTGGATACTTTGTCATAAATCAATTGACCATATATAGGTGGATTTATTTGTGGGCTCTCTATTCTGTTCCATTGATCTACATATCTATTTTTATGAAAATACCATATGTTTTAATTACCATACCTTTGGAATACGAGAAATTAGAAGGTGTGATGCTTCTGGGTTGTTCTTTCTCAAACTTGCTTTGACAATTTAAGGTCTTTTGCGGTCCCATACAATCTTAGGATTCTTTTTTTTCTATTTCTGTGAAGAAATAGAAAACATAGAAAGCTATTAGAATTTTTATAGCGATTGCATTGAATCTGTAGATTGCCCTGGATAGTGTGTACATTTTATTAATTCTTCCAACCCATGAACATGAAATATCTTTTCATTTATTTGTGTCTTCTTCAATTTCTTTCACCAATATCTTATACTTTTCAGCGTATAGAACTTTCACCTCCTTGGCTAAATTTATTCCTAAGTATTTTATAATTTTTGATATAATTATAAATGGGATCGTTTTCTTCTCTTTCTGATCCTTATTTGTTAGTGTACAGTAATGCATCAGATTTTTGTATATTGATTTTATATTCTACAACTTTACTGAATTTGTTTATTAATTCTAAAAGTTATTTACTGGAGTCTTTCGGGTTTTCTGTATATAATATGTCATCTGCAAACAAAGATAATATTACTTCTTCCTTTTCAATTTGGATGTCTTTTATTTCTTTATCTTGTCTGATGACTCTGGCTAGGACTTCTCCTACTATGTTGAACAAAATGGTGAGAGAGGGCATCCTTGCCTTATTCCAAATCTTGGAGAAAAAGCTTTCATCTTTTCATCATTGAGTATGATACTAGCTCTGGGCTTGTGATATGTAGCCTTTACTATGTTGACGGACATTCCCTTTGTTCCCAGTTTGTTGAGCCTTTTTATCATGAAAAAATGTTGAATTTTGTTAAGTGCTTTTCCTTCATCTATGGAGAAGATCATACGATCTTTTTAAAAGATTTATTTATTTATTTGAGAGAGGGAGCAGGGGGAGGGGCAGAGGGAGAGGGAGAGAATTTCAAGCAGCCTCCCTACTGAGTGTGGAGCCTGATGAGGGGCTCAATCCCACAACCCTGAGATCATGACCTGAGCTGAAACCAAGAGTTAGACACTCAACCAACTGAGCTACCCAGGCGCCCCTGTCCACTTTTTTATGACTATTCCCAGTACCTAGAAAATGGTACCTAGTATATAATAAATGTTCTTTATAAAACTGAAGAATAACGAAATTTTATCTCACATTATTCAAAGGTGGGAGTATAGCTAGCCTACAAGAAAGACTAGAATCTAATCAAGAATATACACAAGAATAGGGGCACCTGGGTGGCTCAGTCATTAAGCATCAGCCTTCAGCTCTGGTCATGATCTCAGGGTCCTGGGATCAAGCCCTGCATCAGGCTCCCTGCTCAGCGGGGAGCCTGCTTCTCTGTCTCCCACTCCCCCTGCTTGTGTTCCCTCTCTTGCTGTCTCTCTCTCTGTGTCAAATAAGTAAATAAAATCTTAAAAAAAAAGAATATACACAAGAATATATATATATAGATTAGTTAATGAAAAATATTTACTAAAACAACACAATTTTAATTTCCAGAAATGTATTCTTTCCAATTACCTTGTCAATGGTTCATTTCACTTTTACTTTTGCTAAAGTTCCAGGAACAGGAATCTAAAGTACTGTATAGATCCCACTAGACATGGCTAAATAAAATAAAGGAACCTAAGGAAGCACTGTTTCCTCTCAGCACAGAAGCTTGCCAAGTCCTTGGATTCATATTTTAACAAAGGCAACTCAGAGAAGACAGTGTTAAATAGTGGCAGTTTAGTGAAATAATGAAATTATTTCCTAATACACTTTTTGTAAAACTTTTCACATTCTAAGATGAGAGAAGTAAACACGACTGTCATCAGCAAAAACCAAAATATATGGTTATACTAATTCTGACCCATGTGCAGTTGGAAGAATAGATTTTTTTTATCTCATTCCCATATTATGGCCCCTTATAAAAATTTCATGGTATGGTAAAGTGAAACATCAAATAAAATGAAATTTGACATCTGGCAACTCACATAAATATGGAGAAGATTGAAGTTTTTCCTCAGGTTACTATCAAATTTAAGTTATTTTACTATTATAGAAGTTAGGAAAACATATAGAAAACTGATTTTTAGAATAAAATCTCAGAGTCTCAATTCATTATTCTTAATTTGTTTTTGTTTTTGTTTTTGTTTTTTTTAAAAAGCTTTTCTATAATAGTTTTTTTTTTTTCTGTCCTACCCAGAAAATCTTTGTTCATTCTTTGGTAATATCAGCTCCTACCTTCCTTTGGACAGTTTGATTTTAGCCTTGTCATGTATAGAACTGCCATCATAGTACCTGACTCTGCTAAAAAGGGGGGGGGGGAGTGACACATGACTCTAGCCTAGCCAATCAGAGCACTTCTTAGCAATAACCACAGTAATTGGTCCAGAGGGGGAACATATGAGCCAAATTGGCCAGAGTCTGTCCCTGGGATTTTTACATAGCAAAATAGGTAAACACACATTCTCACTTTTTCCTGGAGTCACCAAACTTGGGAGACTCTAAGCCTGGAGCTGGCTAATTTCCCACCCCCACCACATGTAAGAAGTGATTGCTCTGCAATACAAAAGACCAAAGCTAGCAAGCAGTTAAAACAAAGACGAAAGATCACTGTGGTGGTGGTGTTGTGTCCAGGTTCCATATCTGAAGTTCCCCAGGGTTGCCTGATCCCTGCAGCTTTTCCTAGGCATCTCAGAAGGACCCCTTGAATGGCCTCATTAAAACAACCTAATGGCTTAAGCTTTCTTAAATTGAGGTTTATGTCATTTGCAAACATAAGAATATTAACTGTAGTCGAGATAGCTGTCATCCCCAACACATATGCTTCCCTCCCACAGTAGGTTTTGTAACCAGGAAACTGCCAGCAAGTCAGGAACCACACTTCCCAAGCTCAAGACATTTAGGTTGGGCCATCTGAGCTGTGCTCACAAACAGAAATGAGTGGAAGTAATGCGTATTACTTCCAGATCAAGGTTGCCGAGAAGTGGTCCCACCTTTTTCACCCTCTTTTTTTTTTCTTCCACTAGTAGATGCAGATAGTCCAGTGTTAGGGATGGTGAATCCCAAAGATATAATGAGCCTAACACCCTGGATCACTAGTTGGAGAAGAATTGCCCCTGATCTCTTTGGGAGTTTATACGATTGAGAGAGAAACTTCTATCATACATTTTTGAACAATTATATATTTTGAGGAGTGTATGCTATAGCAGCTACTCCTATCATAAGTAATACACTAACTATTCTAATCTCTAATTTTAATATTTTTCATGTCAATTGAGGTTTTCTCTGAGCCTCAGAATGAACATGAAAGATAGTGTAGGAAAGGTACTGCTTTAACCAAGCCTAGAAATATGGGACGAATTTATTGTGTGATAAAGAAAGGGAATGGCATTCTGATAGAAGTTCATGCACAAAACATGGCAGCAAGTAGAAGCATAGAATATTTAGAGAAAAGAAATTCATCTCTTTTTCATGAGGAAAGGAGAAGGGCAATGGGAGATCAGTTGAAGTAGCGGATGGGAACTTCTGGGTTCCCATGACCACACTCATTATATCCCCTCCGAGGACAGAAAGGACAAGTAATTCTTTAGGGAACTTATTGCTAGGATTCATGGCATGTGTATCAGAAGAAAATGCTGATACTCTGCACAAAATTAACAGAGTTGGGGATTAGTCTAGTTCCAGAGGCACTAAGTTTCAAATTGAACTTGAACTTGAGGGTAGCTAATGGCTTTTGCAATAGCTTGGAATAAAACTGCCTAGTAAGAATTCTTTGTATGGGATGATGACAAACTAATGTAAATGAATCCTCTCTCTTGGGATGGAGGAATAGGGAACACAGGGAAAGACGATCACAGAAGCTATGGCTACAAACAAAAAAGTGCAAAAATATCGTTACAGTTTTCCATCAGGCTTACGGAACAACCCAGTTATGGAAGTATCAGGAGCCAAAGCTAATTTACAAGAAAGTAAGACATTAGCCCAGGTTACCTGGTTTTATCTTGATTTCTTGTGCTAAAGCTCTGTTATCATTGGTGATCTGGGCACACCACTTCCACACCACCTTAGAAACAAATGCACTCAACCTTTTATGCCACACTAAAAAGTTAGTATTTTATCTTGAAAAGGCAAGCTACTTTTACAACCACTCAACAACCATAGTATCAGCTCCCAGGAAATAAAACAATTGCATTTTTAGTCCAGGCTTATTTGACCTCTTTTTACATTAAGTGAAAGAAATAAATGGGTTAGAGGAAATCAATTGAAACAACTGTTTTATAACCCGTGAAAGTAATATTTTAAAATAGTCCATCTGTCAACAGGACATTGATACTTAGGAAATTCTGTGGATAAATTTGGCAGGGCTTGAGTCTTCAACGTTGCAATTACGAATCTTGCTGGCCAGGAAGTGGCCATGGAGGCAAAGGGGATACTGTCAAGACACTGCCAATAAATGAGATAAAAATCAAACTGAAGAATTGCACATCACAAGACACAGAGTAGTTGATTTATCAGTCAAGTATTTTATGTTATTTTGGCAATCAAAGTTTCTCAACCTGTTTTTCACAAGATGTTATTTGTCCTTTTACAACAAGTTTCCTAATTGCAGATTTTTCAGTCTATAATATGCTAAGCAAAATTGTAAATGTCTGAGAAAGGGTTTTAAGCAGACAAACTTATTTCACCAACTTATTTTGTGTTGTAACTTTTTTGGGTAGAATATCTCAAACACTGGTCGAAATTACCAGTGTAACTAGTTTCCATGCACCGTTGTCACCAGAAAATTTTTAACTCAGTGTTTCAAATTTAGACAAAGCAATTGTTTAGTATTATAATTAGATGAAAAGTTTTACTCAAAGAATTTCTGCACCTGGGTTTACCATGGAAATCTCGGTCAGAATGAAAAGAGCCATATTTACCAGAGGGGTCTATAGGATCCTCTCCCTGGAAAGTGAGTAAACATCCTGTACATGGATTATCCCAATCTTTTGATCATACAAGGATGGCCCTGTTTATCCTAAGAAATAACGTGCATTACACAAACAAAATTATTTTATGATACAGCTACTTGGAAAAATAGAATATTATTCACTCCACTTATATCCAAGTGACTAAGCTAATTTCCTTTTCACCTTGGTGACAACAACAAGAATATTCTTTTAGACTTAGAATTCTAATAGATAGACTACATCTTTCCATTAAATATGGCCGTCTTCCCCTGCGGTGGGGGGGGAAACTTCTTTGAAAGATGGGTATGGATCTGGCAGCAATGCAAAAAGCTAAGTGAAGGAGCCATTCCATCTCTCTGAATTAAGATACGATCTGTAAATTCTATAGAATAAGAGCATTAAGATTTGTTTCTTATCATCGTGATGATAACTAATAGACTGATTTTGGTTTTTTGTGTTTTTTTTAAGATTTTATTTATTTATTTGACAGAGAGAGACACAGCAAGAGAGGGAACACAAGCAGGGGGAGTGGGAGAGGGAGAAGCAGGCTTCCCGCCGAGCAGGGAGCCCGATGCGGGGCTCGATCCCAGGACTCTGGGATCATGACCTGAGCCCAAGGCAGACGCTTAACTGACTGAGCCACCCAGGCGCCCCTTGGTTTTGTTTTTGTTTTTTTTTAAAGATTTATTTATTTATTTGAGAGAGCAAGGATGAGAGAGAGAGAGAGAGAGTATATGAGAGGGGGGAGGGTTAGAGGGAGAAGCAGGCTCCTCGCCGAGCAGGGAGCCCAATGCAGGACTTGATCCCGGGACTCCAGGATCATGACCTGAGCCGAAGGCAGTTGCTTAACCAACTGAGCCACCCAGGCGCCCCTGGTTTTGTTTTTTAACATCAAATCTGCACCAAGGAAGCTTACTTAGCTAAGATTTTCTTATAATACTGAACATAGGCTAAGGAATATTTTGCTTTATATTTTCTTCAAAATTCCATGGTAGATATGTGAATCCACCCTAAGAACAGTAATCACTACAAAGTGGATGAATTCTGTGTAGGAATCAGAAGATGTGTGTCCAAGGTCTAGTTCTGCTACCATCTTTGGACAATGAGCAAAACACTCCAGGCATCATTTCCCCAACCTAAAATCAGAAAGTTAGAATTGATCATTCTAAGGATCCTTCTAGCTCGCAAAAGGCATGATTTGAAAATAATTTTTTAATCTATCAGACAGTTCAGCTGAAATACAAATAAGTAGAATGATAGTGGGTCCTGGTGTCTCATGTGTATCCCAATTACAAAGTAATGCAAAGATTTCTAAAGGGTATTTCAATCGATGTGTTCTTGTCTTGTGCAGCCCATCTCTAAAAGGAAGGGCCTATGAATCTCATGTGGTGGGTCTAGGGCACCTCTGGAGGCCTGTGGGGAAGGGAGTCTGGAAGGAATGAGTTCTGCAAAGTTCAAAGCTACACATATTTGCCCCTTTGACAAACCATTCATATACTACAAAGATTTCCATTTTGTTCTCCTTGGGTTTGGCAGTTTTTCTGAACTTTCCAGTATGAGTTTTAATCACAAATAGGAGCTACTATGTGGGCCCAAGTGATACAAAATCTTATATGGACAGTCAAGATACTCAGAGGCTTATTTTAAGAATGTTTATTTTTACACCTTTGAGGCATTTGTGTGAATACTCATGACACCTAGTGGTCAAAAACTGGGAAATGGGCTATTTAAGGAAGAGGAAGTAGAAATGGCCCGAAGGAGAAAGGCTGTAGATTAAAGGAAACACTGTTTTGGCAAAATACTTACTCCTAACGGGGTCTAATTCTGAGGTCCCTTATTTAAGAAGAAAAACAATGCGAAGAAAACAGAAAACACAAGGCATGAAATGATTCTTAAAAAGAGAAAGTCTAAGGAATCTGGAAATACATCAACTGAGAATGAAGAACTTCATTCATTTGTGTTCTGCCTACCCAACATTTTGAAAAATAATCATTCGAACAGCTGTGGTCTGCCATGGCAGAGTCCAAACACACACGGATCCACACTGGTCTTTAGGACTGGTGAGCCGGCGGGTCAGCATCTTTTTATTTTCCGTATATTGATGCAGTCATAAAAAAATGGTTCCAACAAAAGTAACCTCCAATTATTCATGATAAATCGAGTTTGCAAAATCTCCAAGGAGAAGAGATGTAAAGCTGGAGTTCCTTTTTAAGAAAAATAGATTGTGTCCTCTATTAAAAAAAAAAAAAAAACCTGAGAATCAGAAATTTGATAATAGAAGATACACAGAAATAGAATGGATTTCAAAAATTAATATACCGCAGGAGTGCAGGCAGGAATGAGCACGACTATTTACACAGACAGCCCTGTTAATAATAGTACTAGAAGTGGTTACAAGTGACCCTTCCTTTTGGTTCTTCCCTCAACATTACGGCATTTCTCAATGAGTTCCATCCTAGGAATTTTATCATAGAAAGCTGATTAGCTCTACTATCCACCTCTCTACATAAATTAAATATATTCCATCCTTTAAAATGAGCCATAACCTATTGCTTAGACCTCTCCTATCGGAAATATATTCCAGAATATCACTGCTTTTATCAAAGTTTCCCTTACAACTTGTAGGGATGGTGGTGGATGGGGGTACGTAAGTCCTCCCCTTTTGAAAGTAAAGCCCTAAATATTCTGCATCTATATGCTTTGCCTAAAAAGGATGTTTCCCATTAATATGTTAGCCTACTTGTTAATTTTCATATTTAAATTAATTTAAGATTTCTTAAGAATTATTTATTATTTTAGATCATGTATATTACCGCTCCCCTTTATTATTATAAATAGCCCAAACTGGGAGCCTCTGGAATCTTTTCCAGACCCAGAATTTTCTGAGAATTTAATAGGCTCAGTGGATGCTATTTCCCATTACTCTGAGGCTGAAAGTTTAAATTGGAGTTAGCTGATGTGCAAAAAAAATAAAAAGAGAGTGAGAGAGAAAAAGAAATCAAGTTCTCAGAATCCAAAGGTCTAGTAAACAAGTTTTCAGAAAGGAGAAGCCGGAATACCTTTCATGCATTGAAGTTTCTCTTGAGATCTGCCTCACAGCCCTTCTGGAATTCAAGAGAATGGGACCTAGCAGAGGATCCACCGTAACCATCTGTGTATCACTAGACAAGTCACACAAACATTCTTGGTCTTCCTTTCTTCATCTTCTAAAATGAAGATATTGGACTAAATGATAGCTAACTAAAGTGCCCTTTGGCTTCAGAATTTGATTTTTTAAATAGTTTATTGTATCTACTTTTTCTTGTTTTATTATCTCTGCTAATTATGATCAAGTTCCCAGTTCAGTACTCTTTGAGATTTTAACCAAGAAGAGGAAAACAGTGATAATATCTGTATTCTCACTGCTATGAGAAAATAGAAAATAGAAAAATAAAAAAATGTACCAGAAGATTATCTTGAAGAAGAAAGAAAAATAAATACAAACTTACTATAGGCAATGACATATGATATTAGTTTTATGTGAGATGTACAATAATTTATGACAGTTTTAAACATTGCTGGTCAGAAACTTAGAAATTGGTAATTTAATGTTCAAAAGTGGGAAGGAAGTAGGCTCAGGATGCAAGGGTTCACAAACTAGAAATTGTTTTTAAACAATTCTGCACATTTCCGGAGAGATTCAAATATCTGATATTGGGTTGAATTCTCTTTAAGGTTCCCTCCAGCCCTGGAAATCTAAAATTCTATATTTATTTCTCCTGGATTTTTCTACCAGATGTCCCTTCCAAGTGCCCCTGGGCTTGGAGTCATTTGATTCCATGACTCCTATTTGCTGAAGAAAACCAGAATATGTCACCCTAAAATATTATATGCCTCTTTGCCATACAAATTATTTTGGGCTGAAAACAATGAAGCAGTAATGGCGACAAAGCCGCCCCCTTTCTGCTTAAACACAGGACATTGAGTCTGCTTTTACCGGAGATAAACTCTTAGCAGCCCAGAGAAGGCACCAGAAGAATCTGCAAACAAACCTTACTAAACTAAACCTTTATCTTCCTAGTAACTTCTTCACCATTTACTACCTTAAGCCCGAACCCCTTTGTTTTGTCAATTCTCCACAAATTTATTGTTTCTTTGGATAAAAGATATAAAAGCTTCCTGCTCCAGTCACTTCTGGTCCTCATTCTCTTGTGTGGGTTCCATGTACATGTAAAAATTCGATAAAACGCGCATGCTTTTCTCCTGTTCATCTGTCTTTGTCAGTTTAGTGTTCAGACCCAGCCAGAGACCCTCAGAGGAGCAAGGAAAACTCTTCCTCTCTTCCACTGCCAACCCACAAGGACAGAAAAGCCAGGTAGTGGACTAATAAAGACAGGAAGGGAAGATGCTTTAGAATAAAGATCATATTCACTGTTTTTACCATTTTCGAACTTACACGAAACAATGAAGTATAGGTAGCTTAGAAAGAGTAAGAAATAAGAAACAGGAGAGTAGGCAGACTAGTATTACCAGGCAATGCCTGGAAGAAAAAAAAAAATCAGTATTTTATGTTTGTTTTCGGAATACTGTTTTTTGCAATCTAGCCCCTTCATGTTCCTTCAAGAGACGCATTCACGTGGTGTTCAAGTGCAATTTGCAAGTAGGTGGCATGGCTTGTATATTTACAATAGCACTTCTCAGGAAGTGCTAAAGTAAATCCTGTGGCTGAGAGGATCCTTATACTTGAGAAGCATCGATTCAGTTCCTGTGATATTTATTTAATGTATAAAGTGTGAGCGAACAAATACCATGCACACCACTCAGAGTGTACCTGCTACCCTGTACCAGTGGACATAAGAGGGTTAAAAAAAAAAAAAAAAGGCAAAGCGATGGGGTCAAATCTGCTAATGTTCCTTTCTCAAATAATAAGTTTACCATAGAACCAGGTTGAAAACTCCACACACTAATCTAATATTTCAAAGCCGTTTCTTCCTTAAGCAATAAACACGTTTTTTAAAGGTAGTGAAAAGATTAATTGTGAGGGAGGGAAACACAGGATACATAGTGATTGCAGAACCTTTATCTTCCCTTTTAAACCAAGTTCCTACTCTGTTAGCCTGCCTTTATGGAAGCTTATCAGGGAGTAGTTGCATATGCTTGACTAACAAAGAATTATGGAATTTAAGGAAATCTAAACCATGCATATTACTTTTATATTATACTTTAACATATGAATTCTGTTCAGAACAACTCTTGTTTTTAGATAGCATCTTTGTTTCCATGTCAGGCTACTGTAATGCACACCTATTGAGGACAGGAGAATTTCTTCTTGTTCTTTTTTTCTTTCTTTTTTTTAGAGTGGGGAGGGGCAGAGGGAGAGGGAGAGAGAGAATCTCAATCAGGCTCCACATCCAGCATGGAGTCCTACATGGGGCTCGATTTCACGACTCTGAGATCATGATGTGAACCGAAATCAAGAGTGCAAAACGCTTAACCGACTGAGCCGTCCAGGCACCCCTGGAGTATTTCTAACCTAATGAGAGTTGCCCCAAATAAATATCAGCCTATAATAATAATTTCTCGCATACTACACCATCACCCCACTTTCCCCACTATCTTCTCAGCCAGCAAGAACTTCCCTGTTTGACAATATACCAGACTATGTGCCCTTGTCAGTCTCCCATAACCTCTAAACTCATCATTTGGCTCTACCCTGAGCAAATTGGACCTGTGTCTTCTCGCCCTGAAATGTGTCTTCCCTTCTGTTACATATTAGCAAAACAACCTTCTGGGAACCTACCTTCTACTTTCTCGGAGGGTGCTTTTCTAGAAAGGAGTGCAACTTTATCGGATCTTCTGCTTATCCCAGAAACAATGCTTTTAAAACACACCCTTGTCTTACTGGATTTTAGCAGTAGGCATTCCACTCACTGTCCAATAATCTTAGAAAATGCACTGACTCCCAGATGAAATTAAATACAATGCCATGAATTCCCTCTCCTATTGTGAGTGATAACGATATTTGTATTGGTAAATAGCTATTAGTTTTCTTGGGGAGTTATTGTAAAGGATCGGGTCAAACATGTATTCATATCCACTAAAAAATTCTAGCACAGTAATTGGGGGCAGAATAATTTTAAATGTCAGATAGCGTAGATAGCGTCCACTGAAATTCGTTCTACCTAATTATCAAGTAAACCACATCGCTCCTCAATCCTATTAGGAGTATTTAGCAGTTCAATCTGTTGATCTGCACTTTAATACTTAGACCCTGGAGTCTCTTTAAATTGAATAAAACAACATAGCTTGGACTTTGGTTATCTATAAGAGCAAAAAACTGAAAACAATCCACATGACTATCAACTGAGTCTTTTTAAAGTATGTAATTATTAAAAAGAACAAGGCAGCTCTATATGTGCTGATAAGGACCTATCTCCAAGACAGGTTGTTAAACTAATAAAGCAAATTACAGAGATACATACACAATTATGCCTGCATTTATAAAGAATATTTCTAGAAAAATAAACAAGAAACAATTTACCATGACTGCCTCTAAAAAAGAGACCTGAGTGGCTGGGCACCGGCGTGGTAGGCAGACTGTTTACTATATAATTCTATAATATTATTTTCTGAATTCTATAACATGTGCACTGAATTAACTTACAGATTCAGAGATTCAACATGATTTTTTAATTTAAAAAAATTGCAGAGGTACTGGAATAAGACAGACTTGGGCTAGTTTCCTGATAAGGTTACCAGATAAAATACAGGACACCCTGTTAAATTTGAAATTCAGATAAAGAATGAATAAAATAAACTCTAGGTCCTGATTCCACAATTTGTTTTGTTTGTGACCCTAGGAAGTGAGTTAGGGGAGCGTCCTCTGAAGCAGAAGGAAGGAGAGGAAGGCAAGCAAGGATGAGACCTCATGCGGAGCCCGTCCCACGAGGGAAGTCCAGAGGGCAAGCTCAGCCTCAGGTTGTCCCAGTCTGTGGCAAGGGAGCCACGCTTTTGTGCCCCACACTCAAGCCGGCAGCACTGGTGGGGAAAGGAGGGCAACATAAATTCTCAGGCACCTCCAGCCCTCTGTAAGTAGAAAGCCTCCAGCAGTGTGCGGACCAGTCTGGCCAAGAGGAACCACACGCTGCGGCTCTGGAAGCATCCCCAAGCTGGGAGAGCGAAAGGAAGGTATAAAAACATATCCAGAGGCACAAGAAGCAGATCACGCGGAATAATGGTGAGCAGGGCCACTGCTATTCCTGCCTCTGGTTCCTGAACCTCCGTATTCCTCCTGTTGGGTACCCAGCGGTATGTAATGCCTGTTGTTTTATGGTTCAAGCCATATCCTGAAGGATCGCAGACCCCACTTTTTGCTGTGCCTTCAAGAGACCGTCCTGTGCTCTATCAGGCTAAAATCTTCCGAGTGAGGGGGTTTGTGGTACGTTCAGTGGATCCCATGGTCATTTATACTTTGTCACACCTCATCTACCAGGAAGTGGGTGCACTGACCCAAGGTGATGTTATTTCACAGCCCAGACACTCTGTAGCCGAGGCCCTACAGCAAGAAGGGAAACCTTCTATCTGGAATATATGTCTGCCTGATCTTGATGAATTTAGCCATAGATCCCTTTGAGAAAGAGCTGGAAAAACCCCTGCTGTACATACTTACCTCAGCATAGCAGGGAGTCCTAACCACTTATTGCTGCATATATCAAATCATGGTTTTAAACAACATTTTTTTTTTTTAATCTCTCATGGTTTCCACGGGTCAGGAATTCCCCAGGGCTCAGCACAGCTGCTCTGAGTTCTCCAGAAGCCAACCCGGAGGCAAGAATTTTTGTGCAAGCAATTTGTTAAAGGAAGTGCTTGGGAGAGACCTGTCAGGGTGAGGGAAAGAGTGGAGGGGAAGCCTGAGCAGGAAGAGGAAATCAAGACAGTGTGATCTCAGGCAAAGTGCTGCAGAGGATTGGCTCAACTTGAACAGCGCCGCTCTGGAGTGTCACCTACATCTCAAGAGTTGTTCTAACCTGATGCAAGAGACCTGAGCTTTCACACTCCCACGCCTATCAGTCATTGTTTATTTGCCACCTCCGGAGCAGGGTGGGTACTGGGTGGGGGGTAAACTCCCAGGCGTGTCTGGATCTCTGTAGGTGCAACGCCAGTATCCACTTCATATTGCTTTTAAAGCTCTGTTCCTTGATTCTTTTTTTTTTTTTTTAAGATTTTATTTATTCATTTGACAGAGAGAGACAGAGCAAGAGGGAACACAAGCAGGGGGAGTGGGAGAGGGAGAAGCAGGCTTCCTGCTGAGCAGGGAGCCCGATGTGGGGCTCGATCCCAGGACCCTGGGATCATGACCTGAGCCGAAGGCAGACGCTTAACGACTGAGCCACTCGGGCGCCCCTGTCCCTTGATTCTTAAAAAGGAAATAAATATTTGTATCTACCTCATTTTTTAGGATAAATGAAACCATGCAAAGTTCTTACCTCGGTATCTGGCACTATTGCAAGAACAGTACTGAAATTCATTATTTGGAACAAGAATTATCCAAAATATACTCTTGGTTCCACATGTTTCCTCTAAATCCTATATCACAAATATTTCATCACAGGCAGATATACTCCATTAATTATCAAAGGCAAATGTGAGTATGAGGAACTTCTGAAAGGCTCTGGACATTGTCACATTAAAGGAGGTTCAGGGAAGCCAACTGTAGATTCCAGCATCTCACCCCCCTCTGACCAAGAACTTGCCACTAGGTTCTTCTAAGTTAGCCTACATACCAAGAGGCTTTGTGCTAGCTGATTCAGCTTTGTTGCCTCTGTTGTTGTTAGTAATATTTTACTGTAGAAAATTAACATTTAAAACTTACATAGCTATATATATTTTTTACATGGCTAATTTTTAAAAGAAGTTTCCTATTTAAAAATATATGAGTTTTTCATGTTTTAATACATTTCTGGACAGTCAAAACACTACCTGGCACCTAGAAAAGCCTTCAAAAAATAATTTGTCCAATTAATGAATTACGGACTATTAGTCAAATGGTTGGAGAAGGGGAGGATAATTACAGATCTGTCATCTGTCATCCACCAGTTCAAATCCAAAAGCTCTGAAAACTGATTTTCTTTTTAATGGTTTAGCTGGTAGCAAAATCTAATTGGAGCAGAACTCATCTGGCAGCAAAGCCTGAGGTAAACTGATGCAGGGCCATGTATAATCTTTATTGGTCTCACTTTATGTGAATATCCATGTGTCACTGCAGGTATATTAATGCATTTGATTACAGGGTACCGCCTCCAGGTGCCTCTGGCGGAGTTGCATAATAGATGGGTTACTCTATGGTTTCATGTGTGCTTTATATTGACTTTCTAAAATGCAAAACAAATTCTGAATTCAAAAATATATCTGGCCCTAAGGACTGAGCTATGTGTGTCCACCTTTTACTACGATTCTGCTTCATTTTAAATCCTCCAAGGAACCCAGTCCATGTCCACCCTCCCCAGCGCCCAGCACAGCTCTTCCTCCTCACATGTACCTGCCTCCACACCAAGTTCCATCCTCTGGCCATTGACTCCTTCTGCTGAAAAGCCTCTCTCCTTTTCATCTCCGGCCTGGCTCCTTTTCTTCCTTCAGGTTTTAACTTAAATTTCTCCCCTCAGAGAGGCTATCCCCAGCCTGCCCATTATGGTTCCTACTGTTATTCTCCATCAAGCATCCTCTTTAGTCCTGCACAGCAATCATGTCGATCTATAATTATTACTTTCGTTTTGTTTTTTTTTTTTTGTCCATCTCTCCCTCCAGACTCTAAGCTCCATAAAGTCAAGAACTTTTCACTTTTATTCAGTTTTGTATGCCCAGCCTAGCATGATGCCTGGTACACTGTGGGGGCTCAACACACATTGGCTGAATTGAATGAAACATGAATCAGTCAATTAATCCATCTCAAACATGCGGACGTTGGGGTGGCACTCAAAGACCTCATCAGCTAACTAATTAAAACTAATACAATAAGGAAGACATGACTTATATAAGAGATATATATGTCATATATAAGTTTGTTCTTGGTATAAAGTATTTCTCCTAGATCAAAAAGAATGACTGCGGGTATACAGAATTTAGGTATAATGAAATAAGAGACATGATCGAGATAATGTGATTCTCTACTTGGCAAATACGCTGATGACATTTTTATGAAATCATCTCTTGGATTTATTGCCTTCATTAACACTGTATTAACTCATTCTGGTCTGGTGTCTCATTTCTTATTTTAATGTGTCTTTGTGCCCCTGATTTGTGGAACTGAAATAGCACGATTTCCCCATCAACTGCCCAAACATACAGAATCAACACTGATTTAAATTTTCTGGGATCCTAAAATTATTGCCTACTTCCAGAATAAAGAATTTAGGTTCCTTCTAAAGAATTTAAGCACCTTTTACTGACATGTTAGTCATTTCAACATGAAAGCTTTGAGATTATCTCATCTATGTTATGATGATTTCTCCAAGGTTTCTGGGCGTGGTATGCATTCTATAAAATGATGCACTATACAGGTCAACCTCCAGAATTGGCAGTTTTCCAGAGTCTGCCTGTTCCAGAAAGGGTGGTATATT
The DNA here is from genome assembly GCF_037043125.1 of Eumetopias jubatus. Lineage (NCBI taxonomy): Eukaryota > Metazoa > Chordata > Mammalia > Carnivora > Otariidae > Eumetopias > Eumetopias jubatus. Next base: position 160,086,436 of record NW_028274810.1, read on the forward strand.
TCTTTCCCTTGTTTCTACCCTGCACGGTTAAGGAAGGAAGCTGAATTTAGTGGTTAGTGCAACAGACTGAGTCAGCAAGCTTAGTTTCTATATTTGGTGGTGTGATTTACTGAAAACCTCTGTCAAACCAACTCTGTCTCAATCATGAAAGAAGTCTTTGTTCTCTTATATGTAACTTCTCCAAACTTCTGTGTGGAACACTACTGTCATCACTACTATTCTGAAATTCTGAAACATATCACCGGGCTTTTTCTCCCTTGTATTTCTTTTAGGAAAGTTATACACCAACAAACAAAGCAAGAAACAAACTACACCAAACACCAGGACATCAGTGGCATAACCACACAGATGTCACATGACCTAGCTGGGCCATCCACACAGATGTAAATGAGAAGACAGGCCCTTCAAGTTGTGCCCAAGTAAACACCACAGCCTTGATAAAGCCCAGCAAATGAGAAAGCAAAATTGTCCCATCATAAATAAAACATTGGTCCTTCAACTTGTCCATGAGGGTTGACTTTAGAATAAAAATTTCTCTACCTTTACATATTTAATTGTATAAAGGAAAAACATGTTCCTCATTAAAGTAGTTTAAGTGCCTCTTGAAGGCAAAATATTGTGTGGGGTAGAAGTTTCCTTAATCAGGTACCACTACATTCTGCAACTTTTTGAGGTCAGCTGTGTCTACTTGGCCTATGTTATGAAAAAGGCTGAGTAAGCGCTCTGGGGACCTAGCTGAAGGGTAAATCCTTCTTAAATATTTTTAAAAGATTTTATTACATCAGTGTAGAAAAATGTTCATTGAACTATAGTTAATAACTGAAAATTTTTCAAAAGCTTGAACAGTTATCAATAGGCAATTGATCAAATAAATAATAGAATTGAAGTAAAGTTAAATGTTACGAAGTTAAAAAAACAATGTGGGATAGGGTGGTACAAGATAGCGGTCTAAGAAGACCCTGAACTCCCCTCCACCCATGGACACAACAAATCTATACAGCCACATATGCAGCAATTCTCTCTGAAACACAAACAAACCAACCCTGAAAACCAGCTGAACAGATTCTCCACAGCAAAAGATAAAATGGCCACATCAATACTGGTAGGGGAAAGCAGAGACAGGTCTCTCCAAAAACCCCACCCCCAGCGCAGCAACCTACAATCAGGAGGAGCTAGAGGGAACCTCACAAATACTGAGCTTCTCCCTGAGGAATTAGGGTATGTGCCCACATCAGGCACCCAACCCTTCGGCCTTGCACCAGAGAGATGAGCCCTCAAAATATCTGGCATTAAAAACCAATGGGGCTTACATTCCAGGAGAAACATAGGTCGGTAGGGAACAGAGATTCCACTCTCAGAAGGCTCACACACAGACTCATTTGTTCCGGGACCAGTGCAAAAGCAGCAGATTGAAAAGAGCCTAGACCATAGGTAAGGGAAATTCATTTGCTAACCTTAAGTCATCTGCGGGAGGGGCAGAAGTTTGTTGGGACTTTCTCCAGATTGGAGGCACAGGCAGGCACCCTCTTTAAGCACTCTCCCTCTGCCTTGCACGTGCAGGCGTGGGTGGGCGCCCTTTTTGCATTCTCCCTCTAGTGTCAGCAGGTGAGCACTCCGCCCTCCACACCACTCCTGCATTTTTATATCCTAACAATGAACTCTCAGAAAGAGAATGTAAAAAAATAATCCCATTTACAATTGCATCAAACAACATAAAATATCTAGGAATAAATTTAAGCAAGGAGGTAAAATACCTGTACTCTGAAAACTCTAAGACATTTATAAAAGAAATTGCAAAGATATTTTATGTTCGGGGACTGGAAGAATTAATATTGTTAAGATGCCCATATTACCCGATGCAATCTGTAGATTTAATACAATCCCTACCAAGATTCCAAAGGTATTTTTCACATAAATAGAACAAACAACTCTAAAATTTGTATGGAACCACAAAAGATCCTGAGTAGTCGAAACAATCTTGAGAGAGAAGAACTAAGCTGGAGACATCACACTCCCAGATTGCAAACTATATTACAAAAACATAGTAATCAGAACAATATAGTATTTGCATAAAAACACACTCATAGATCAAAAGAACAGAATAGAGTCCACAAATAAACCCCTACATATATGATCAATTGATTTACAACAAAGGAGGCAAGAATATACAATGGAGATAGGACAGTCTTTTTTTTTTTAAGATTTTATTTATTTATTTGACAGAGAGAGACACAGTGAGAGAGGGAACAGGAGCAGGGGGAGTGGGAGAGGGAGAAGCAGGCTTCCCACCGAGCAGGGAGCCGGACGTGGGGCTCGATCCCAGGACCCCGGGATCATGACCTGAGCCGAAGGCAGACGCTTAACAACTGAGCCACCCAGGCTCCCCAGGACAGTCTTTTCAATAAATGGTGGTGGGAAAACTGAAGAGCCACATGCAAAAGAACGAAACTGTACCACTGTCTTATACCATACACAAAAATCAACTCAAAATGAATTAGACCTACCTGTAAGAACAGAAACCATAAAACTCATAGAGGAAATCATAGAGGGTAAGCTCCTTGATATTGCTCTTGGTTATATTTTTTCAACTCTGACTCTGAAGGCAATGGTGACAAAAGCAAAAATATACAAGTGGGACTACATCAAACTAAAACGCTTCTGCACAGCAAAGGAAACAACTGACAAAATGAAAATGCTACCTACTGAATGGGAGAACATATTTGCAAGTCATATATCTGAGAAGTGGTTAATATCCAAAATATATGAATAATTCATTCAACTCAATAACAAAAAAAAATACATAGTCCAATTGAAAATGGACAAAAGATCTGAATACAGATTTTTCCAAGGAAGACATGCACATGGCCAAATAGGCACATGAAAAGATGCTCAACATCACTCATCATCAGGGGGATGCAAATCAAAAGCACAATGAAATATGATCTCACACCTGTCAGAATGGCTATTATCAAAAAAATAAGAAATAATAAATGCTGGCATGGATGTAATTATAGGGAACCCTTGTGCCCTGTTGGTAGAAATGTAAATTTGTGCAACCACTATGGAAACTATGGTGAAACCACTATGGAGATTATTTCTCAAAAATGAAAAACAGAACTACCATATGATCCAGCAATTCCACATCTGAGAAGTTCTCTGAAGAAAACAAAAACATTAATTCAAAAAGACATATGGGGTGCCTGGGTGGCTCAGTTGGTTAAGCGACTGCCTTCGGCTCAGGTCATGATCCTGGAGTCCCGGGATCGAGTCCCACATCGGGCTTCCTGCTCAGCAGGGAGTCTGCTTCTCCCTCTGACCCTCTTCCCTCTCGTGCTTTCTATCTCTCGTTCTCTCTCTCTCTCAAATAAATAAATAAAATCTTTAAAAAAAAAAAACAAAAAAAAAAACAAAACAAAACAAAAAAAACCAAAAAGACATATGTATCTCTATGTTCACTGCAGCATTATTTACAATAGCCAAGATGGGGAAACAACCTAAATGCTTATCAATGGATGAATGGATAAAGAAGATGTGGTATATATATAAAGTGGAATACTATCCAACCATAAAAAGAATGAAATCTTGACATTTGCAACAACATGGATGGACCTAGAGGGCATTATGCTAAATGAAATAAATAAAACAAGAAAGATACCATATGATCTCACTTATATGTGGAATCTAAAAAACAAAACAAATAAACAAACAAAACAAAACTCAAAGATACAGAGAATAGAATGGTGGTTGCTAGTGGGGTGGGTTGTTGGGGGGCGTGAAGTGGGTGAAGGGAATCAAGATGTATGAACTTCCGGTTATAAAACAAGTAAGTCATGGGGATGTAATGTACAGCACAAGGACTATAGTCAATATTATTTTATTATATATTTAAAAGTTGTTAAGAGAGGGTATCTTGAAGGTTCTCATCATAAGGGGAAAAAAACTTAATTTTTTTTGTGACTTTGTATGAGGACAGATGGTAACTACACTTATTGTGATGATCACTTCATGATGTATACAAATATCAAATCATTATGTTGTACACCTGAAACTAATATGTTATATGTCAAGTATAACTTAAAAAGTAAATATTTGAGTTAAAAAACAAGCATTGCCAATAGAATATTGGTTTGTATGATCCCATGTATAAAATGTTTTGGGTCTATATGCATGTAAATGTCTAAAGAATTATTTGAATATTCATAAGCAAATATTAATATTGATATTCTATGGAAGTGACACTTCCAGGTCTCTTTATTTTCTTCTTTGTACTTTTCTGTAGTATTTTTTCTGTAATATTTTCTAATATACTATTTATCATTAAAAATATAAAGCTATTTATTTTAAAATGCGTTCACATTTTCCTTATAACAGATAGATAAGCAAGTAAATAAGAAATTAAACATCACCCCAATCCCAAGAGATTACCTCTGTTAAAATTTTTCTATACTTTTCTACATATATGCATGTATTGTTACATAAATGGGATAACATGTACATAATATAGTCAGAATTTTTTTCACTTATAGTTACATATGAGACTTTTTTCCAAGATTTTAGTAGTCTTTCTTTATTCCTGTTAGTATTTTATCATATGCTCATACCATTATTATTTAAACAATCCCCCATTTCTAGAAAGTTCTGTGCGTTTCAGTCCTCTGCTAAAGTAAATAGCACTATGATGAACCTCCTCATACCTAAACTTTCAACTATTAGGAACTCTTTTTCTAATTCAGTAGAAGATGAAGTTAGCTCATCTACCATCAGACAAAGGCCAATTATTTCCCTTGTTGCCAAAAGTACAGCTGAGCCTTTCAGACACTGCTGGATCCACAAATAAATGATCCATGGTGAAACCAGCCCCGTCAGTTGAACTTGTGGCTCTTGATTCTCAAATCTATGCCAAATAATTCCTCACTATTTTATTAGGTCTTTGTCACTTTAAAGAAATTTTTAAAAATATTTTGTCCAGTATTTTCAGTTGTTTTTCATAGGAGAGTTATTTCTAAATATCAAGTTTTCCATTACTGAAAGTGAAACTAGGTTTGTTTGTTTGTTTGTTTTTTGTCTTCTGTCATTTCCTACTTGAGACCCTCCAGTGGTTTTTCGTGACCCTCAGATAATCCCAGATCCCTTACTAGCAGCTACCAGATCCCATACGCTCTGTCTCCTACCCAAATATTAGACTACATTTTGTCCATCATTGCTTCTGTTTCAATAAACTTCTGCCACTCTCCCATTTGGTTTGTCCCCACTCTGGGCTATTGTCATTGCTAACCTCTCTGCCTAGAATGCGATGTCCCCAGACATTTACTTGCTTACTTTCTGCTCCTTATTCAGGTCTCATTTCAAACATTACCTTTCTGAGAGGACTTCCCTGACCACCCCAAATAAAGCAGCTTCAACCCTACTCAGTGCTTATCACACTACAGTTTTCATATTTTTTCTTGCTGCATTTCTCACTCTATGCCATTTGTTATAATTGTCTGCGTTCTATCTTCTCACGCTAGAATGTCAGTTCCATGAAAAAGGACCCTGACCCGGCTCTATCTTGTTCACCATATCATGTATCACCGGCACCATTGTAAGTACTCTTTTCAAAGTATTATTATTCTCTTCTCAGACATTTTCAAGGTGTGCAGAGGGGAAGAAGGAGGTATAGGAAGGAGATGGGCTTGATTCCAAGTAAATATTCACATATGAACTTGTGACTGGTCCTGACAAACCAGATGTCATAAGACTCAAGTTATTTTCCAGTTGCTGTGGGACCAGTAAGGAGTCATACTACCCTGCCTTTCACAATACTTCAAAACATGTGTCACTCAGCTTTTTAAACCAGTCTATCAGTTTTGTCATTTCTTCCCACTAACCCACAGCACCCATGATCCACCAAGCGGCAGTGAATTTTGAGAGCAACAGTAAGAAAGGAGAAAAGTGATTACATGAAACCCAGGGAAAAGCCACCATTATACCCATAAACTTAAAGGTGAATTTAAAATACAACAAATATTAATAATCATTGATCAGTAAGCATCAGGAATTGAATAATAACGTAAGTTGCGTAGGCAGCATTAAAATCTAGTCACTAAACACATGGTTCCCAACATTTCAGTGATTATAGCACAAACACCAGATTTTGAGAAAACAGTTGAGATTAAGACTCAAGAAACCACTGAATAAAATAACAATAAATGTGACATAATTAGGCTTGCAAATAGCAAAGCCTCACATTGCCTACAAAGATCACAGGGTCGTGATTCACCATAACCATTCATCCTTGGGGCACTCAGATTCTGTTTGAAGGAAACATATGAACTTGTAGGCCTTGTAGCACTCAAGGACATGATCCAAAAGTTAAGTCATCTCTTGCCTGTACATTTTTCTTTGGTGAGGGTTTGATTTATGTGAAACCATTTTAATTGTAATAAATTGTATCTAATTCGTACCGTATTCCACAAACAACTCAGGTGAAGTTCTGTGACAGACATTGCCTGTTGGCGGTACTCAGCTGTAGTAAAATAAATTTTAAATGTTCCCCGAAATCAGGCAGTCTTTTTCCTGGTAAAGCAGAATGTCATGACATACCAGTTCAGGAAAATGAGGGCATGAATTCCTTGCTCCCTATTTCACTTATATTCTATAGTCATCAAGCACATTACTTCTAGGGTAAGTAGAAGACCTGATGAAATTTGAATGATGTGTATGAAGGGTAAGAAATATAGTTTTCAAAAATAAATTGAAGCAAAATCTTAAAGGGTCTTAAGTAACATTAAAATATGTTAAACAGGCACAAAGAAGCCATTAATTAAAGAATTTAGGGATGCCTGGGGGGCTTAGTGAGTTAAGCATCTGTCTTCAGCTCAGGTCATGATCCCAGGGTCCTGAGGATTACGCTCCCTGCTCAGCCGGGAGGTTGCTTCTCCCTCTGTCTGCTGCTCCCCCTGCTAGTGCTGTCTCTCTCTGACAAATAAATAAAGTCTTTAAAAAAAGTATTTAATCATTCAACAAATATTTATTGAGTTACTTCTGTGTGCCAAGTTGCTTCTTAATTGAGTACTGAAGAGAGGACACTGTAAAAACAAAGCCCCTTCTTCATGGAGCTTACTTTCCAGTGGGAGAGATGGATAATAATTCTCCCCCCATTTTTTAAAGTGAATATATAGTTAGGACTGGTGGTAAGGGCAAGGACAGCGTGAGGGAATAAAGAGTACGGGGGAGGGGTGATTGCTATTATATATAGTGTAATCTGGGAATGACTCATTGCTAGGGTGACATTTGAGAAGAGACCTGAAGGAAGTGAGAAAGCTGAGAAGCCTGGGCTGCAGATTCCTCATGGAAGATTGTTATAGGCAGAGGCAACAAGTGCAAACATCCTGAGGCAGCACACAGCATCCTGTGTCAACAACCATTGGTGGCTAAAGGAAATGTTTGAGAGGAGAGTGGTAGGAGAGAGAGGGGATGTTGGGCAGTTGGGAGACACAGACAAGATTAGATAGGACCTCTGTAAAGACTTTAGCTTCTTAACAGAGGAGTATATATTTTAACACTGTTTTTTTAAATGATAGCTCTAGGAGAATAAAAATGCCGACAGGAGAGCAGAGGAGAGATGGTGGTGTTTGAACCAGGGTGGTATTTGCAGAAAAGGTGAAAACTGAGTTCTAAATATGTTCTGAAGGTAAAGCTGAAAGAATTTGCTAATGGATTAGATATGGTATAAAAAAGAAAGGAATTAAAGATCACTCTCAGGCTTTTAGGTTGGGAACTGGAAAAACGCCATTTCTGTGTATTGAAATGGAGAATACTGCAAGAGGAATAGGTTTGGGATCAAAAATAAGAAATCTGATTAAATTTTAACAAAAAATTCAAAAAATTCAATTCCTCAACTGCACTTGCTACATTTCAAGTGCTCAATACCCACAAACATGTGGCTAGTGGCCAGTGTGTTGGATTGTGTGGATGTTATAGCCTGTTTCATTGCAGAAAGTTCTATTGAGCAGTACTGGAGAGACATTGGGCCTTTACTATTTGCTGGGCCCTGGGCTAAGTGCTTTACACACATTATCTCATTAATTATTTAAAACAATTCTAAGAGTCAGGTAATGTAGTATCTTTTTACAAAGAAGGTAACTAGGGATCAGAAGTCAAGTAACTTGCCCTGAGTTACAGAGTTCTTAAAGGGTAGAGAGCCAGAACTGGATTACAGGACTGTCTGCTTCCAAAGCCCAAACACTTACAACAGCACATCATCTTTTAGGAAGATTTAACTAGTTTGAAATTAAACATGGCATCCATAGGGAAATGTCCAGTGGGTTATTGGCAACAAATTGTTGACGCAGAGAAAAGAAAACAGGAGAGCTGATAGATCTGGGGTAAAAGCAAATCTCCCAAGAGATCCTGTGTGTTGTAGAACTAAACAGGATACATTCCAGCATACCACCAGTTAAGAGAAAACAAAAATATTCAGTGAAGGCACTACTTTATGTCTTTTGCTAAGAGGTCAATTGACATTATATGATTGCTTAGCAGAAAGAAGAGCTTAACTGACACCAGGTAACTGAGCTGAGATACATTTGCTCTACCCAGGGTTCTCAAATGGGTAGGATGCCATACCGTTATAGGACATATGGAAATGTACGGGGTGTTTAGCGTAGACTGATGGGAACCATGAGCATTCTGTGGTCATGATCTTAGGATGCAGAAAGTCTTATGATGCTTGCCATACTCCAGCACAGTGAAAAATTCTCTCACCCAAAATGTCAACAGTCCCCATGTAAGAAATGTGAGCCTACTGTTCCTCAAGCAACACTCCACCATCCATGAACTGAGGCAGTATAGGCATTAGAACAGGGTGGCAGAATTCCTGAATAATAGTCATCAGTAGAACAGGCTTGACCGTCAGACAAACTTGTGCTCCAATCTGTTCTCCGCCTCGTACTCACTGTATGGGTTGCAACCCCATTACCTAGACTCTGAGCCTTAGTTTCCTCATCTAAACAAGGCATAAAACAAGAGTTAATGCACATAATCTAGGGTGGTTATGAGAATTACAAATCTCTTCAAATACTTGGCCCAGTGTTTGGTTCAGGGAAAGTTGTATTCAGTGTACACTATTGTTAGAAGTGAAAAAAGGATGTAAAAGGAACTCTGGCTTAAAGACTAAAATAAGATGGAAATTCAAATAGAAAAGGAAGTTTAGAGCAGCACCGTCCAATAAAAAGACATGGACACAAAAATGCTAGCATATGTAATTTTAAAATTTTCCCTAGCCATATTAAAAAATCTAAGAAACAGGTAAAATTATTTTTAATATATATTTAGGTAACCAACTATATCCAGAAATGTTATTTTAACATGTAATCAGTATTTTTAAAGGGAGGCATTTCACCCTTTTTTTGTATCAAGTTTTTGAAATCCCATGTGTATCTTACTTTCAACACATCTCAGTTGAGATGAGCCACATTTCAAGTGCTCAATAGCCACCTGCAGCTCATGGCTACATATTGGACAGCATAGGCCTAGAGTGTCAGTGAGCTGAGCTCTTTCCCTGACTGCTAGCTTTCAGTAATTCTTAAGATTCTTACCAGCTAACATTTCAGAGTAGTTTTGCAAAAGCCTCAATTATTATGTTGAGGGACATTATAGACTCAGGATCTTAATACAAGCTGATGAGAAGTGGTGTCATAGAATGACTGAAGAGTCATTGAGTGGACTCCATGAGATGTACATTCCCAATCCAGCTCTACTAATTCCTATGTCCTTGAACAGCTAAGTTAGTAAAAACCTGTTTTCTTATTTGCTGAATAGAGATAATGGTACTAGTTCCCCTAAGTATTGCTCTGCTGATAATGCACATAAGGCTTTAGCCCAATGTCTACAAGCTATTTCTCCAAAGGTGAACTGCAGATGTTTGTATTTGACTTTGAGAAGCAGAACAGGTGTTCACTAGAATTGTTATTCTTTATATATGCACACAGGAAGTATTTTAGAGCTGTATTACTTCTACATCTTTTGTTAAGGAACCCACTGAGTCCTTCCAAAGCTGTGAGGGCAATGATTTGACCTTGTGTCCAGATATGCTTCAACCTCTACCACACTGCCTGGCACATGGTAGGCCCTCATAAAGTTAATTAAAGGAATTTGGGGTTGCAGAATTCCTGAATAATAGTTACAAGTACACTATTAAAAGTATGATCACTGGTCAATGATAGTAATCTAACTTTTATTCTAATATTTAAATTATAAAGTTTATGTAGCTCTTTTTTTAATGAGAATAGTCTTTTGCCAGAAATTTAAGATTCTTGAGTTGATATAGAGTTCAAATAGTGTAGGGCAAGCTTAAATGATTGGTAGTGTATTTGCCATAGAAGTAGCTCTACATATAAATTACTAAATATGATCTCAATATAGTACCCGCAAGACTACCCCAGATTTTATTCAATTCATACTTATTAAAATTTACGACTAATTTCCTATGAAGTTAAAAAAAAGCATACAACACTGGCATAGCACAAATTTATTTACTAACCAAAGGGATAATCCTAATTAAATCAACACTTTGAAATAGATGCATGTAAAATGTTTGTGATAAAGATAATTGAACACAGTAATGAAAAAAAAAGCAGTATGGAGATTTGCTCATTGAACTGAGCTTGTTCATCCTCACAGCTAATTCCTGTCCACAATGATGATGGAATTTTTACTCTACTTTTTCATAGACCCGAGTACAGGTGACATTATTCATGATGCATTCCTAGAAGAAAGAACGATATTAAAGAATTAGGTTAATCTTGCATCGTAGAGCAATGGTAGTAGTTAAATACTAGGATCAGCATCCTACAAAACTTTGTAATCTACTTCATAGATGGAGAAAATGAATTTTAGAATTCCTGGGTTTGAAAAGCTAGAACCTGTTATTTTGCTTATGACATGTATATGCTTTACTGCAAACTAAAGTATTGATTTGCAAAATCTAAGTATTCATTTGAGCACTGCAAATGTTGTTCCTTATTTTAAAGAAATGGAAAGATGCATGTCCAAGAAGGGAGTTCAGTGGCTTGCCCATGATTTTACTGTAATGCAGTAGTGAGCATAAACTAAAACCAGCTCCAGGTACATACTGTGCTACATGTTTACCTTGCTATTTTACAATTTTTTTCTACCCAAACCTAGTTCTCATGTTCATGATCAGTGATATTGAGCAGTTACGTGAACTCTGAATGCAAACAAAAGCCTAATAAGACATAAGAAGTTTGGCACTTACCACCACTAATTTCCCATTTTCCAATTTTCTTGTGATTGTGCTTTCCTTCCCATCCCATTCCTGATGTTGAACCAACGCACCGTCTGTGAAGTTGCAGACAGTCTGCAAAAATACACTTTTTAATCTTCCAAAGTATGTTACCAGAGAGATGCCATGGCTCATAACTTCCTTAATCAACATTTTTTCATCTTTTCCTTTCTGGGTCCACTTCATTAACCCATACCAATTTTAATAATATAGTTTATGCTTTTCAATCTAGACCCTCATATAAGAGACACTTATTCTCTCTCATGCTCCTTAAACTATTTTTCCCCAAATAGTGACTGAGTTACGAAGTTGGTACTTTCACTAATTGGTCAAACTCAATTCATCAGATAATTTTACTTTTTCATTAAGTTTTGCCTATAAACAGTAAGAATATTATTAATACAATCTATTGTATTTCATTCTACAAGCTTCCGTGATTTTGTTAAGTTATGACTGACCTCAGTTTTTCTGCCATCAGCTGTAGTTTCTTCAAACTTCTCTCCCAGGTTACATGAAAACTGTGTTGTTTTCAAAGTGCTCTCAGTTTTTATGGTGAGGTTTTTGCCGTCAGAAGAGATGACACAATCTGGTTTGGCCATTGCACCCACTTTTCGCAGAGCCATTCCCACTCCTGTAGAATGGTTTATCATGTTAACTAACAGGAAAACCAAAGCTATAGTTTACATAATAAATGCAGTAATTCGATTGCAGTTACTGTGTGGTACATATTTCACTTATTCGCTTCTCAATAACAAGGGTAGACACATACGCAGCGCTTACCATGTGCCAGCACTTAAATATATGAATTAATGGAAGCCTTGCAACAACTGTGTGAGAGGTAGATAGCATCCATTTTACAAGATCAGAAAATGAGGCACTGCAGTAACTTACCCAAGCTCATTCAGCTAGGAAGTGATGGAGCTGCAACCAACAGAGCGGGCAGTCTGGCTCCAAACCTTAAGCTCTTGGCCTCCATGCTATGCTGGCCCTCAGAAAGTTAGGGAAGAAATCTGGACTTCTAAAATGGATGTACTCAATTCTGCCAAACATTGTATTATAGGACTCCAGCACACAGTCTGACACATACAAAGCTCTTGATAAATATCTAATAACTACACAAAATCCAAATCAATTCAGTTCAAAGAGCATGGTGTTTTAAGAGTTAACTGCACAATCGTGATGCTAATAAATTGGGAACATTTTATCCCCAAAAACAGTAAGCATTTCAGAGCTGTGGAACTCAATTACTATATTGATATCATATTTAATTATGATCTATGTATTTCTCCCTAATGGTAACATTTACAAGGAAACTTAGATCTAGGCCAAATCCTGGTTTCACAGACGAGACTACAACCTAAGCAGAATAACTGGGTTGATGATAGAAACTCAGCTAGGCTTGCAGTGTCCTCTTGGTGCCTTCTCTTTTGCCAGTGTGGGGGCTGGTGCCTCGTGTTGTTAGATGAGTCATTATTAATTCTCACTTTGGACAAATACAGGGCTCTGCTCTTCCCACACCTCAACTGCTCTCTAATGAATTGAGCCTTGACAACTTTCATGACTCTAGAACCCTGGAAACAAACCACCCAATGAACACATTCACTTTCAAAGGGCAGAGAACAGCATTCTTTATTTGGTCTTCACACAAGTGAACACACACAGACATTTCTTGGCTATGAGTGCAGTAATTGGCTTTTTCCAGAGTTATCTTGATCTAGATTTATAGTGCAAAAAAAAAAAAAAAAGAGAAAAAGACTGCATTCTACTTTGACTCACAGTATCATAAATACACTCAAGATTCACCACAGAACCAGCCTTCACCTGTCATTGTCTTGGATAAAGGCTAACGAAGGAGGGCTTCTGAAGTGCCACAGGGACTAGGTTTCAGTAGAGGGTCTTTGCAGTAACTTCTGCACCAGAAAGCTGTCATGTTAACATTTGTGGGATGGGCAGCTTCTAAAGCAGCCTCAGGGTCCCGGAAGTTGTCTTAGGGCTGGAAGCCCCTTTTCAGAGAAGATCCATGCTATAGTACTCCATCCCACTTCCTAGTGGCCTGTGACAAAGGTCCACTTTTGTTTGCTAATCTACCCAATGTGTCAAGCAGAATACAATCATTGTCACTGGCTTAGAAAAGGACAATAACAGAGAATCAAGTACTATTTTGAGAGAAGAGAACTGGAATCTTCCTACAGAGACTCCTATTGCTTTGAAAGGCTTTAAGCAGTGGGGGGCCTTCTGCAGGCCCCCCCCCCCCCCATCTTGGGTGCAGTTGGAAAGCAGCAGCCACAGGAGGGCTCTGCGGTTTTCCAAGAAAACCCCACTCCCTGCCTCTAGGCCCCTCACCCTCGAGACGCAGAGGGCAGGGCAGCAGCACGTGGCCATCCGTGGGCACAGCAGGCCCCGCCGTTGCCCTCGGAGAGGTCACCTGCCCGCCGCGGCGCTCAGGCGGGACAGCCGGCAGAAAGAAGGTCGGCGTCGCCAGCGCCACGCCTCTAAGCGCCGCTCTGTGGCTGCGAGGCGAGGATAACCCGACGCTCCACCGGGAGCTGCTCCAAACCAAAGGGCCCGGCTCACCCGGGGAGGGCGGGCGGAGGGCCTGCGGGTCGCGGGGAGAGGCGGCCCGAGGGCAGAAGAAAAGCCGAAGCTGTCGCCCCATTCAGACCTTCTAAAGGGTTTCTGCTGGAAACTGCGCCCTGTGGAGAAGAGGGGACCCGCACGCCATCTAGGAACAAAAGATGAGGCAATGCGGGAGCAAGGTGGGAAAGGAGTGGGTGCGGCCACGATGGGGCGAGTGGGAGAGGCAGGATGGCGGCAGGAGGAGGGAAGATGAACGGTGGGAAAAGAAAAATCGGGGAAGTTACGGGGGCTGTCTGAATGGGGTTGAAAGAAGTGAAGCCTAGGGTGGGAGGAAGAGGAGTGCGCTAAAGGACAGGAAGCGGTGCGGGTGGCTGCGCGTGGGCTAGGGGAAAGTTGAAGAGAGCTGGGTGGCCCATGAGACGGAACATCTCAGAATCCGCAGGCGGGCGGCAAGCGCAAGCTGCTCTCCCGGCTGCTTGCCCACGTGCTGGTGGGGGGTGGAGGGAGGGAGATGGATGGGGGTACAGGGGTTTGGGGTAGACAGCCGGGCATGCCCCGCCGCTGAGCTCAGCACGCTGAAGGGGACCTAGGAACAGACACACACACACACACACACACACACACACAAGCTCAGCACGCTGAAGGGGACCTAGGAACAGACACACACACACACACACACACACACACACAAGCTCAGCACGCTGAAGGGGACCTAGGAACAGACACACACACACACACACACACACACACACACACAAGCTCAGCACGCTGAAGGGGACCTAGGAACAGACACACACACACACACACACACACAAGCTCAGCACTCTGAAGGGGACCTAGCAACACACACATACACACACACACACACACACACACAAGCTCAGCACGCTGAAGGGGACCTAGGAACACACACACACACACACACACCCTCGCCACGTTACAGGCGCCGCTTGGCCGGGAGCCTCACCTACTTCCTTCATGTATTCGTCAAAGCCTTTGCTTTCCACTAAGCGCCATCTTCCTACCAGCTGCTGAATGGTGGCCATGGTGGGCGCGGGCCGGCGGGCCTAGCGAGCAGGGCAGAGTGGGGCGTCGGGAGCGTGGCTTCCGACCAGCCGGCGCCCCTGGCTGCTTTATAAACGCGGCGCGCGCCGGGCGGTTCCGAGAGGCCAATGAGAGACGCGCCTCGCCCGGCCCCCGCCCCGCCCCCCCGCACGCCCCCAGAGCCTCTCTCCCTAGGCCGCGAGGCGCGAACCCGTTCCACCTGCCCCGGGACGGCGGGAGGTTGGGGGAGCTCCCCCCGCCCAGCGCTTCCTACAGGCGGGGACTTGTCCCGCGCGCCCCACGCCGCCCCAGACGCCAGCGCCTGAAGCTGGAGGGGCCCCACCTCTCCAGCGCCCCACCGTTCTACCTCCAAGCCACCACTCTTTTTCCTTCGAAATACTCCCAACGAATCGACTAGCCCTTGTTGGGCTTGGGGGCAGGAATTGATTGATCCGTGGTCGTTTGGCTGATGGACTTCTTGGCCTCCTTCATCTCCGCTTCTAGTCAGTGGACTAATCCACATCCCGTACCTTCCTGAGAGAACCTGATCTCCCCACCTTCAGGACACCCCCCCCACCTCTCTCCTCAACTCCCTCCTCCACCCCTGTCCAATTAGGGCCTCAGGGCCAGTATGTACCTGATTTGAGTTAGATGATTTTATCAGAAGGCACAGGGTAGGGGAAGATTTCGGTTTCCAAACTAAAACTCCTCAAGAAGTTTCAGTTTAAGTGACCGTCATTGCTATTAAATGTACCCATCAAGAATATGTTATTCGTTTACCTTCCTAGTTGAGTGAGCCCTTCATAGTTTCTTCTCAGACTCCCAAGTATTTAGACTCCAGCACTTTCCTCTTTGCCTTTCATTATAATGATACCCTGTATTTGTTGTGTAAAGTATTACACTTTTCAAAGTGTACTTGTCACAGTATCTTACCGGGTGATCCCAGGTCCCTGTGGGAGTGAGCTGGGATGAGGTGAGAAAGTTGCCACACAGAGAGGCCAGCTGCCTTGATGGAGATAAGGTTCATTTACTGAGCTAGATGGTGAGATGAGATGAGACAAGGTTCATTTGTGCTAGATGCTGTGCTTCCTATGCACTTTCTATCCATTAACTCTGAGTTACACTAAATTTTTGCTAGTGGTTTCCCAATTTTTTGAAAGAGGACATGAGGCAGGGAATGTTCGCAAAGTGGTAGAACCAGAATCCCTGTCCAGTCCTCCCGTCAGACCTTGTGAAACAGGACCACACCTGGTTGCCTCTAGCTCACTGTACTCAAGGAGCTAAGAGCAGAGGCTACAATCTCCTGAACCATACATACCAAGACACTGGTTCACGTTCCATCCTCAACAAACTGAAATCTGAGGTTGGTCATTTCCCATCATGCCTCAGGACATTTACTCCCCTGCACTATATCTTTTTTATTTCAAATTCCTGCCCTAATTTTAGGGTCACCCCAGTTTTTCTTGTGGTACCATTTTAATAGTGAGGGACTCAGGCCGTAGAGTTGTGCCATTAAGAGCCCATGTGGCGGGGCGCCTGGCTGGCTCAAGTTGGTTAAGCGTCTGCCTTCAGCTCAGGTCATGATCTCAGGGTCTTGGGATCAAGCCCCACATTGGGCTCCCTGCTTGTGCTCTCTCTCCCTCTCTCCCTCTCTCTCAAATAAATAAATAAAACCTAAAAAAAAAAAAAAAAAGAGCCCGATGTCCCACACTTGAGGCTCTACCGCTGAGAAAATGTTCAAGTTCTGAAGGCAGCTAAGTATGTCATTTGCTCAGTGATGCAAGGGCTAGCTTTTAGACACTTAGGACAGCCTGCTGCCCCAGCCTCCTAGACAGGCAGCTACTGTGTGTTTGGACTTAATGTGCTGATTCAACATGTTTTATCCATGTTTGTATAGAACATGGTAATAATAGTCAGGACTCTGTACTGGAATACTAATTTTTAGGTGATCATAATCAACCATGTCACAGAAATATCAAAAGGGAAATGGCACTATGGTACTAAATACATAAGTACTTAAGAAATAGTTTTTATACCAGAGGTGTTACTAAAAGTTAACTTTTATTTTTTTTATTTTTTAAAAGATTTTATTTATTTGAGAGAGAGAGTGAGAGACAGAGCAAGAGAGGGGGGAGGGTCAGAGGGAGAAGCAGACTCCCTGCTGACCAGGTAGCCCTGTGTGGGGCTCGATCCCAGGACCCCGAGATCATGACCTAAGCTGAAGGCAGATGCTTAACCAACTGAGCCACCGGGTGCCCCTAAAAGTCAACTTTTAAACACCCTCTTTGATGTAATGAGTGGAAATAATCCTTTTGTGGTTAATACACACCACAAACAACAGAAAGATATAGGCCAAATTACCTGCTAGAGTCTCTCCTGGAGCAAAGAAGAAGGGCATGGAGATGGCTTTGCTGCTGTGGGCGACACACTTCATCCCTTGTGCTCTGGTACTTCTCATCTGTGAGATATATATGGAAAGACATTGTAGTAGATTATTTCTAACATCCCTCAAGCTCTGAATTCAGATTCCCTTCCTTTCTTAAAAATAATGGGAATGGATTTCAAGTTCTGAAAAACATGAAGTATTTCCTTAACCTGCTAACTGAAGTTCTGTTCTAGGCCACTTAACTTGAACCCAATATGAAACGTAAAAACCAAAAATGTTGTAAAAACAAATCTGATTAAACTCTTTGTATGACTTTATGGGATGGTTAAGTAGCTCTTCAATGGAAAAAGGGAGAATTATTACTTGACTGAGATTAATTATGTTATAATACAGGGACAAGGAAAAATAGTTTTATTCTAAACGAATCCTTACAAATTTAAGTCACTGTGCTGGTCATTAGTTTAGGTGTTACATCCTGTCTTCCCTTCATGCTGGAGGATAATGACACGTTATTCATATAGATGAAAATGGTTGAAGAATCAAAACTTACCAGCAGCTCTCCCCCTCCGTAGCTCTAGAAGACCACCATTTGTAAGACAGATGCAATTTTACTTAATATCTCCAAAAACTCAGTTTTCTCATCAATGAAATTAAGAAGATAAGAATTACAGCAAATGATTTTTTAGGTCCCTTTCAGCTTATCTCCTCTAGTAGTTCATGGCCCTGAAAAATATACTCAAAATTACTCTATTTCCACCTAGTGGTAAAGCGGAATATTTCTCTTCACTTTCCTTTGATGAATGTTAGTAGTCGGTCAGCTTCCTATTCCACAAACTCACACATAAGTTTGGTGTGTATTGTTTAATTTTATTTAAAGACAACTTCCTAGTTACAGTTTGTATAGCTAAATCTGCCTTCCACAAAACTGACTGTAGTACATAATCATTTCCTAAGGACCATAAGCGTTGTTGACCGGGAAGTATGCAGCTGGTAGAGAAAGAACATCACATTAAATCAGTCACTGGAGAGAATACACAAAGCAATCCATGTTCAGACAACTGAGTCTTTTCTTGGTACATGTGCAGATTAAGCAAAAAAGGAGGCGGGGCAAAGTGAACACTATAAAGCAATACCTCTCAAAGTTTAGTGTGCAAACAAATTACCTGGGGATCTTGTTAAAATGCAGATTCTGCAGTTTCCATAGCGGGGCACAAGATCATGCATTTCTTGCAAACTCCCAGGTGAAGCTAGTGTTACTGGTTTGGGAACCAGGCTTTGAATAGCAAAGCTGTAAAGTATGTAAGAACTTGCATATGGCTTTGACACATCAGGGTGACTTTCACTTCCCTGGATAAGGATGTCTGATTATATCCTCATAAAAATGTAAAAAAAAATATGGAAAAGACAGGAAACTGAACAAACTCACTCCAAAAATTATCTTACTGAACATTTGGACTTTTTTTCTAATTAACCTGAGGCAGCTATTTTTCTGTCTGTTCACCGGAAAGTGTGACAGAAGACTTCAAAGGGGGCAGGGAGGGTGGATACTATGTCATTTTAAATCTAGTTTCTCTCTTAAATTTTATAGCCAGTTTTTTTTTGTTTTGTTTTTGTTTTGTTTTGTTTTTTGCCCTCATTCTTCCATGTCTTTCTCACTCATGCTGTGTACACCCTGCTTAAAACCAGATCTTCCTTAAGAAAATCCCATTTGGGGGCGCCTAGGTGGCTCAGTTGGTTAAGTAACTGCCTTCAGCTCGGGTCATGATCTGGAGTCCTGGGATTGAGTCCCGCATCCAGCTCCCTGCTTAGCAAGGAGTCTGCTTCTCCCTCTGACCCTTCTCCTCTCATGTGTTCTCTCTCTCTCTCTCATTCTCACTCTCGCAAATAAATAAAATTAAATCTTTAAAAAAAAAAAGAAAAGAAAAGAAAATCCCATTTGGAATCCGTTCCAAAAGAAAATCCTAGTAAGTGGATAGAGCATGGATCTGCATCTTGTCAGTTGTCTGTAGCAGCAAAACTTCCCAGACGAGTATAAGGTCAAGTTTTAAATCCTTCAGTGTATCCAGCCACAACAAGCTACCATTTATCAATGGAAGGTTGTTTTCTTTTGTTTTTGGTAATAAGATTATTTCTCATTAAAGCATTTATAAAAATCGAGTTATTTTATGAGTTTTGTCCTTCTACTTAAAGCAGTTTGATTCCTCCCAACATGTCTGCAAATGGATAGCCGTTAGAACTTTCCAATTGCTGGGGCACATGGATGGCTCAGTTGGTTAAGCAGCTGCCTTCGGCTCAGGTCATGATCCAAGGGTCCAGGGACTGAGCCCCGCATTGGACTCCCCGCTGAGCGGGGAGCCTGGTTCTCCCTCTCTTCTGTGCTCGCTCTCTCTCTCTCTCTCTCTCAAATAAGTAAAATCTTAAAACAAAACAAAACAAAATGTTTCCAGTTGCCTAAATAATTCATCATAACTATGCGCTTGGTAAATTAACTGGATGTGAGAATAGAGAGAAAATCATTAGCTCATGGCAACAGATTTCAGAAATATGTAGCCCTTTCATGCCTCATGTGGGTGGTATTCAAAGTGTTCCAGGTCTAAAACAACATGTAAGGGGACATCTTGAAATGCAGCGGGAAGAGACTTGTCAAGCCACCTGCAATAAGCACAAAATGTTAGTTAAAACACTGTGCTTATCAGGTAACATGGTCTCAAAACAAATCCCTGAGCAACCTTAACCACCTCAAGCTCACCTCCAGCAAAATTGGTGCTCCCAATATACATTATATTATGTACAAAGTCTGGGGCTGGCCCAGCTCCAAGCACACGGACAAATTCATAAAGGGTACTTCTGCCCTTTAAAAACTGCAAAAGCAAAAATCCTCCAGATTAGATTTTTTTCCACTGGAAGAGGCCAAATTCTTTTTTGCAGATTATACTTTCCCATTTTTCAGTCTCACTTTCCATGTAATATTCTGTGATTTAAGGTTTCCCCCCCAGACTCTTAACACTATTTAATCATTTCTCTTTATTAATAGTTATCCATAAGACTAGATTTTTAAAGTCAAATCTACAAAACCACAGGGTTGCTTCTTTCTAAGCTATTTGTCCTGATGGGTCAGGCCCATCGCTTTCTTTCGTCTGAATTAGCTTTTAAGACAAATCATCAGAATTTAGTAACCTACCTAAATCTGACCGAAGACACTTTCTCAATCCTAACTCTCATGCTCTTTACTTGGTGGTGGGAAGAGCTACTCTAAATCCCTCAAAGACATGCACAGTATCACAAAAACAGCATCAAGCTGGTTCTGTGCACTCCTCTAAAGGAGCCAAGAGGCAGGATGGATCCCTTTGTTTGTCCACCTGTAAACACCGTAGGACACTCTTTGTTCACTGGCTCACTTCTGCGTTGACCATGCTTAAAGATACAAATCCAACAGCATGTAGTGAAAGGTTTATTTTGCTCTCATGCATTTTCCTGTGCTGTCCTCACTCTTCTATTCCTGCATTCCTCCTTTTACAGCAAGAGTTTCTCAATTGAGTGACTCACAAACTAACAAATAATGAGAAACCAGTCTGAGTTTCCAATGAACCACATTCTGTTTTCTGGGTTGGCTGAACACTGTGGTTCCATACAGGACTGGAAGGCCAGGTGGGTGTTACCATTGAGGGCAACCATGATCTTGGTTTGGGTCTAATTTAGAAGATGGGATAAAGAATATTTGTGCTACAAATCTCAAATGTTGTCCCCTACTTTGCAGATAGTTACATAGTTAATGTACCAGGACAAAGCCGGGGTTCCTAATGGCCTTTCTGCTTTGGTAGGCTAGCAGAACTGAGCGCACTGTTTTTTGCATAGCCAAGGTATGGTGCTGTCCTGGTGTGATTACAAATAGTGCTCTCTTTCACTCCATGTAAATCAGATTGAATGATGTTGGGTGAAGAGTTGTGAGATTTAACTCTTATCTGTCAGGCAGCTCCAAAGCCTAAGTTTCAAGTACAGCATTATCATGGCACTCTAGTATCGTCTAATGAAAAAATCTGAAGTTTGCTTTACAGGAGGGAAAAAGTGCTATAGGGCCATAGTCAATCTTTCCCTACTCACATGGCATTATGCAAATATGTCATATGTGGACTGCTCTGCTTACCCACAAATGAAGGGCTAGCGGAGCTGTCGACACAAGACAGATTCTTTTGATTCAATTCAGACTACAATTTCAGACCACCTAATAATTATGTGGAATGACTTTTAGCCCTTGTCTTCAAGGAGTTTGTTAACCTAAGCTTACACCAGCTAAGGAACTGCCTTTTTAAAAAAAAAAAAAAATCCTTTGTTTTAATTCAGCACATTCTGGAAATACCCAGGTATTAAATGTCTTTGAAAATGTCAGCTAAATTCATTTTATCTTTATAATATTCAGTGAATTTTCCAGGAAGATACCACACAGTCTTTTTGGTGGGGAGGGGATACATAGTCTTATTGCTTTCAATTGTATCCTGGAAACTCTAGAGTTTTGTTTGTCTCAACAGGTCATCTCTTCGGCAGGAACCAGGTGGGTGTACTAAATGGATACATCCTGTTTAAAACGAATGTGCCAAATGCCACAAAGCCACCGTCTAATCAGCAGATTAGAAAGATCTTGTCTGAGAAATACTGTGATGCAACCCACATCGCTACCCAGCTCACCCTGTGTTTTAGAGTGAGTTCCTCACCATGAACTTGGGAATAAACTGACACTTGGCTGTCCCCGAGGTTGTGTGGCGCATGCTGAGATACACAACTTGCAAACTAAAATCTGCCAGTGTACAAGTCAAAACAGGGATTCTGCACTACCCCAGCCTGATTGGTAAGGACCAGAAAATGCTGCTGTGCCCCCTTTCTCGTGTCATTGATATGCCCTTTGGAGAGAAGAGACTCAGAAGCAAAGCTTAATGATTTTACCACACATGTTCTGACACCCTATCTTTCAATAGAAACTATATGTGGTTCCTGGGGGAAGCATGTGGCTCTGTTATGACGAGTTTTATTGTATTGGTTGCATGGTATAAAATAGTATCATGTCTGCAGCTGTGTTATCAGTACATGATGCAAGGTAGTAAAAACTCTAGTCACTCCAAACAACAACAAACCTGATAGAGGTATCATAATGAATCCTCTTAGAAGCTGCAGACCCAAACCAGTCTTGCAAAGAACCCCTTAAACTGAAATATATCCTGAAACTCTCTTTTCTTCTACTGCTCTAGAAGAGTACCAAGCTTCTAGAAACAGGAAAGAATGTCATTTACCAGCGTCTCTTTGAATGTTACTTACTATATGAAAGTTATTTATGTCATTTACTGTATGAAAAAAGTATTGTTTTAATTGACTGCCTTTCCATTGTATTATAGTTTTGCATTTTGGTTGGCATAACCATTCCTGATGTATATTTACTGAAACGAAAGTTTGGTTCCATTATGGAACGGAAAATCATAACTATCTAGTATTTCACTTGAAAGCAAGTGGGGATATGACTCATAATTAAAATAAAAAATCACTTCAGAATTCAACAAACCCTTCATTTATCACTTTCCAATAAACATGAATAGTGAGTGACACTAAACCTTGTGAAAAATGTAACAGGTTTCCTTTTGCTTTAAGCTTTACTGAGCTAGTGGCCGGCCGCAGCCTCTCATTTCATAGGGCAAAGCTCTAGTTCTTTCTCACACACTGATCTTTCTCAACCGAAAGCCTTAAGTCCTCTGTGCTCCTAGGGAACCGAGCTAGTTGAAGTCACTAGCACTTACTTATTCAGAAGTAAAACTTGATCTCTGGTGTCCACACCCAAGTTGTATAATTTTTAATTGCACATTTTGGCAGTAATTCCTGGTCACACCTGATCTTGGCCCAATTAGTTGTGGCTTGAGCATACATATTATTAGCAAATAATTTAAAGTTACATAGTTTCATTTCTGAATATACATTTGGGACTTGGATTCAGAACTAAAGAGAAATCTTAAAATCCTAGAATTCGGAGGAATTATAGAGGTCTTCTACTTCAACTAAAGCCTATTAAGTTTCTCTCAATACAAATGAAACGAGTCTCTACTTAAATCCTTCGGGTGATAGAGGCCTCGCTTCCTCCCCAAGAAGCCCTTTCTATGTTCTAATGGTTCTGATTGGGAGAAAGCCATAATCTCTACTGTGCTGAAATCTGCTTCCAGTAATTTCTAGCTATTGGTCTTAGCTTGACCCTCTGAAATAACAGAATTTTTATTTATTTTTTTAATAATTTTTTATTGTTATGTAAATCACCATACATTACATCATTAGTTTTTGATGTAGTGTTCCATGATTCATTGTTTGTGCATAACACCCAGTGCTCCACGCAGAATGTGCCCTCTTTAATACCCATCACCAGGCTAACCCATCCCCCCACCCCCCTCCCCTCTAGAACCCTCAGTTTGTTTCTCAGAGTCCATTGTCTCTCATGGTTCATCTCCCCCTCCGACTTACTCCCCTTCATTCTTCCCCTCCTGCTATCTTCTTTTTTTTTTTCTTAACATATATTGCATTATTTGTTTCAGAGGTACAGATCTATGATTCAACAGTCTTGCACAATTCACAGCGCTCACCATAGCACATACCCTCCCCAATATCTATCACCCAGCCACCCAATCCCTCGCACCCCCCACCACTCCAGCAACCCTCAGTTTGTTTCCTGGCATTAAGAATTCCTCATATCAGTGAGGTCATATGATACATGTCTTTCTCTGATTGACTGAAATAACAGAATTTTTGCTCACTTATCCTTCCATAGGTTTATAAGGCCTATAAGTATTTGATGATGATATTTCATCTGTATACCCAAATGTATTATATATAAAAGACCTGAGAGAACTATAAATAAAACTCTTTAAGTATGTATGCATGCGTATGTATATGAGTGCATGTATATATATATAGAGAGAGAGAGAGAGAGATAAGGAGACAGAGAAAGAAACATAGGGAGAGGGAGGGAGGGAGGGAGAGAGGGAGAGCGGTATGAGTTATAGCAAAAATAATAGTGAAAAAGAATAACTCCCTTTTCAATTTCGAATAAGCTTAGAGGCTAGGAAGGACCAAATAATGTACTGAAGCTGTTTAGCAGGACTATTACAAAACATTCTAAAAAAGAATCATTTCCACTCTACGTAATTAGAATATTTGCATAATCTAACTGCAGTTGGTACCTGAATAAAGTCTTTCCATAGTAAGAAATAACATAATCCCAAATCATAGGATTGCCAAGAATTCCAAATATATTCTGTAATTATTTAAGTATTAAAAAATACTTTATAGGGAGAAATATTCAAATGAAAAATAAGGTAAGAGGGTTGGCCTAAAAATTAAATTATTTCTATCAATCATATTTGGTCTATGAATTGATGATTACAGCAATCCTAGTGTATGGATTTTAGCTATGGAGAATTTAACACTATAATTAATTATGCAGGTGCTTGGCCTCCACCTTTGTTCCTCAGGAAAACCATATATCATGACAATGTGTCATATAAACAGATGATGGACACAATTTGCTCACTATCCAAGCTGTAACAGGAACTTCTGGGTTCTTTAGTTAAACTTCTTCAAAAAAAAATGTCATGATCTCTGTGGCCTCAATTGTCCTGTGTCTTCACTTAAACTGAAAAAAGATTATCTTAAAAAGATTATTTAAGAATTGAGCTAGAGCAGCTTTTGTCTCTATCATAACCACCCTTCAATACTTTAAGATACGCCAGGCAAAGAAACACTAGCATCTCTCATAAAACAATCATTTTATTAACTATCCACCCTAAAGGCACAATGTTGAAAGAACAGTGGCCTAGGATGTAGGAGACCCTCTTCCTAGAACTTACTCTGCTATAAAATAACTGTATAAACTTAGATTTGTGTATTCTCACTGTAAAAGGAGAAGAGAGTAAATCAAGTTTCAAGCACATACGTATTAATTTCATATCTTTAACAATCTAGAAAGAAAGCTGCTTTGACAATAACAACAAAAAACCCTAACTATGTCTTTTGATCATCTGTCATCTAATTTAAGGGTATAGTATAATGGTTGAAAATTAAAATTCATGCTATTGACTGTTTTCAGACTCAGACTCCTGAGCAAATTTCATAATATAACCTTTATTCTTACTGCTCAGCCCCCTCTGCCCAGCAAGATCTTGCTGAAGGGGGCGTTATAAGTAGAGAGATGGAAAAGTTCCTGCAGTCAAGGAAACTGCCAGGGAGAAATTTTCAGTGATTGGGGGAGTGGAGAGGGGGTGGTTATTCACACATGAGATCCACAGTAACAGCTCACACACACACACACACACACACACACACACACACAAGTCAGCTTCAAATATCTACTAAGTGCAAAATAAATTTCAGATATATTTAACTTTATTATTCAGATGTAAATAAGTTTCAAATGGAACCATTCCAGTCAAATAAGACTTTTCCCACCCTTTCTTTTTCCTCTCTTCCCCAACTCTAAGGCAGTCAGAGTAGCCTCTCAGAGGCAGAAGGATAGTTGAGAAGTCTCCTCCTTTCCTGATGGAGGTGTTTCAATCTGCACAGAAGCTGAAGGACAGGAGGAAGCTGCTCTTTGCCTGAACAAGGAGGAGGCCCTTCTTAACACCCACCAGTCCCAGCTGTATTGACTTACGCTTGTGCAAGAGGCACTCTCTTTTGCCCCATATTTCCTCCTCCTTCCTTAACCCGACTCTTGTTTTCCTTTTTCTTTCCTCATCTGCAAAGGATTTCTGCTATTTCTTGAAAAAATTGCCAGGGTCTATGCTCAATCTATTATCTAAATCAATTAAGTCAACTGGATGCCACTGAAAACAAATGGCACGAAGACAGCGTGAGTAGATTTGAACATGAAAACCTCACTACTAGGTTACTGAGTGTGTTTATTTGTTTTTACTATCACCAGACCCTTGATGATTCCATCATTCTGCACATGACTCCATGGGCTGAAGAAAAGGTGATGAAGAACATTGATGATGTATTGGAAATTAGTGACCATTCGTGTAATTAAAAAAAAAAAAAGACAATCAAGAGGTTGGGAATGGACTTTGTGGTTAAAGAAACTTTGGGTACTGGAAATACCGTGGAGATTAAGTCTCTCTTTGTCTTCCATTTATTATTCAGAGATGACATCTCCTTTTCTTCTTCACCTACTTAAGGTGTATGGGGCAAGAAGGGGAGGTTCTCTTTGAAGGCTACAAGTTTAACTTGCTCATTCAGTTTCTCCTTACCATCAGCAAGAAGAAAAATTATATATGCATATACATTACTTACAAATAAATTCAAGAAGGTGATTCTCCTTTCTTCTCCACACCATCTCCAAAGTCTCACTCAGCTTTTCAAAGACAAGTTAAAGTAACAGACATTTCAGTTTGAAAATTTATTTCTGGAATTGTTCCTGGCCCCAGGGATCATTTAAGGTAAATGATCATCTCTCACAGGTTTTCTCTTAACTGAGTAAAAAGTAGGTATAGTTTATAAGAATTTCTGAATTAAGATTATTAGGGTTTATAAGGAACTTTAATAAAAGGGTTTGACCTACTTAAAAGGAATGGGTCAGAAGTTTTAGGCACCTTTTGTCAGTTTAATTAATGCTACCTTCTGTAGTAATGTATTGCAAAAGTTCTGGTATCTTCAGAACTTTCATCCAAACACTATGATAAACAGAAGATACATTAGGGAGACCTCAGTGTTCATCTTAGCAAAATGTCCAGGCTTAGTGCCTCACCCTCTGAATGGCTTGCTTTGACATTGCTCTTTTCAGGCCAATGAATCAACAACAATTTACTAAGATAATTTTAAAATGGTTACTCACACATGAGATCATCATACTGGTACCCTGCCATATGTTATTAAATTGTCTCAGGTCACAGCAAACCCTTTCAGCTACAGCGTGAACAGTTACAGCCAGGGAGTAGGTCATAATGAGAAAAGACCAAGAAGACGGCTTAGTTACCTGCAAATGCAATTATGCTGCATCTGGGCAAGGATGATGTTTCCTCTGAGCTCCCAACCTTACTAGCAAACATCAAAAATTAGGACTAATGTAAAATAGGAATCCTCATTCACAGCTGATAAGATTGTAAATTAGTACAACCACTTTGGAAATCTGTTTGTAATTACCTACTGAACTGAACATTTATACCAAGAGACATGTGCAAAACTGTTCATGGTAGTGATATTTGCAATAGCCCCCATAATGGAAATAACTCAGATTTTCATGAACAGCAGACCGGATTTTTTAGTGTGGTATAGTCATACAATGGAACAGCATTCAGCAATGAAAATGAAATTACAGCTACTTGGAACCACTTGGATGACATTTCTTAAACATAATGTTGAGTGAAAGAATCCCCACAGATTAAGAACCTGAATATCTACTTATAAAAACATCCAAAAATAGGGGCGCCTGGGTGGCTCAGTCGTTAAGTGTCTGCCTTTGGCTCAGGTCACGATCCCAGGGTCCTGGGATCAAGCCCGCATCAGGCTCCCTGCTCCGTGGGAAGCCTGCTTCTCCCTCTCCCACTCCCCCAGCTTGTGTTCCCTCTCTCACTGTGTCTCTGTCAAATAAATAAATAAAATCTTTATTTAAAAAATCCAAAAATAAATAAAACTAATCTATGGTGTTAGAAGCCAAGAGAATGGTTTCTTTTGGGGAGGAGAGAAGGAAGAGCCATTGGGAAGGGCATGAGGGGGCTTCAGCGTGCTGGCAAAGTTTTCTACCTGGAAGATGATTACATGTGTGAGTTCATGTCATATTTTATCAACCTGTACACATAGGATTTGTGCACTTGTCTCTATCTAGTGTTAGGCTTTAATTAGGGTTGTTTAGTTTTAAAAGGAAGATATAAGCATTAGTGAAAGAACTTAGAAATATCTTGTCTCAGGGAAAAAATAGTCAATAGTTCAATAAAATTCTACATATATTATTAATCCTAGCTTATAAAAGAGTCTCTTAAATTATTTTAATTAGCTAGAGGATCTCTAACTTGAAAGTTTTTACTCTGTCAATTTTAACCGGTCCGCTGAGTACAGCTAGAGTTGGTTGAAGGTGGCAATTAAGGAAGTCGATTTTGAGGGGGTCACTCAATAACTTTTGATCTTCTATATGACAAGGTCACACTAACAACCACAGAGGTGAGATTTAACTAAGAAATATCTGCAGGCTCCTTTTGGAGACCAGTTGTATGATCTTGAACAAGTCATTTACTTTCTTTCTCTGTTCCCTCATCCTTAAAAGAGAATCATAATACCTGTTTAAAGGGGCACTAGAATACATATGTATGCATGTATGTATGTATTTTTAAATAACACACATTATTTAGTTAATGGTAACTACTATTATGAATAGAACAACCTAACCTATTTGCTAACAAATTAAATAAACTGAACTGACATAAAAAGTAACTTCTCAAGGTTTTTATTACACGTTAAAGTGTTCCGGGGCGCCTGGGTAGCTCAGTTGGTTAAGCAATTGCCTTCAGCGCAGGTCGTGATCTCAGGGTCCTGGGATTGAGTCCCTGTGTTGGGCTCCCTGCTCAGTGGTGAGTCTACTTCTCCCTCTACCTTTGTAATCTCCCTCTTCCCTCTGTGATCTCTCTTGCTCTCTCTCTCAAATAAATAAATAAAATCTCAAATAAATAAATAAATAAATAAATAAATAAATAAATAAAACATTCCAAAAGTACAATCCTGGCCCCAGCAAGTAACTGGTTTAGCTCACAATATCTGGAGCGGGTATTCTCTGTGGTTCCAGATACTTTCTTCAGAATCTAAGCTAACAAATGTGCCCCTAAGACTTACTTGGTACTATGGTTTAGCTAGTGTCCCCCACATAAGGACTTCAGGCATCCGTCAATGACTTTCACTTGAACTTTTATCATGAAATGCCTCTAGGAAAAGGGTAGAGGAGAAAAGAAGACAGGACATGAGCACTGGAAGGGCAAAAAGAACATCATTATTAACATAAACAGGGGCAAGGGAAGAAAATATGTAATTCCTGCATATTCACAGAATCCCTTGAAAGGAACATGTAGATTAGGAATTTGGTCTGTGGTATGTCATAGGGAAACTTGTACGTCAGCTGTACAACCAGCAGGACACAACCTAAACATTAATATCTTAAAGTTTTAGCTTCTGGTCTGTAAAATGGATATAAATTAGAGCTTTTAAATTATTTTTTTAAAAGATTTTATTTATTTATGTGAGAGGGAGAGAGATAGTGAGAGAGAAAGAGCACGAGCAGGGGGGAGAGGAAGAAGCAGGCTTCCCGCCGAGCAGGGAGCCTGATGTGGGGCTCGATCCCAGGACCCTGGGACCATGACCTGAGCCGAAGGCAGACGCTTAACGACTGAGCCACCCAGGCGCCCCGAGCTTTTAAATTCTTCTTTGAGGTAAAATTAATGATTTAATTCTTTAATTGTTAAAAAAAAAGCTCTTATTAGTCTTTCTGTTGTTTGTTTTTTACATCTGCAGAAAGTACATCAGTCTGAAGCTACTAACAAGAGGTGGAGAGTTAGTAAAATTCATACAGACCACGCTCCCTTCTGTGAGCCCAAAGTCTGCTTAAAATCATCTCAGTTGTCTTAGGGGCTTTGAATGCCATTCAAATCATGTACTATTACAACCACAGAACTTTATAGGTAAAAAAAAAAAAAAGGAAACAGACTTCCCAGAGCTCGTTCCAGCCCAGTAGCCAGAAAGGCAGAGAACGACCATGTCCTCATCTTATCTGTCTTTGAAACTTCCTCCAAAAATTTTGTTTTGACCTAAAAGTATTGGTACTGACATAATTTAATTAAGCATGCACAAAACTGCAGCGTTCCAGAATCTGAAATTGATATAATTAAAGTGAAATGCAAAGTGTGCACCTCTGACACCATTTTTTTAATGTCACACTCCATCACTTCTGTTTAATATCAAATCACAAGAGAGATTTTTCATCTGTTAATTGCATTTTACATGCCCTTCATCGTTGGCCTTGAAGCAATTAAATTTGAGAAAAATTATTGAAGCAAGGGCTAAGGTCCAAAATAATCAAGTTCACTAAAGTTGCTTTCATCTAATAATGTCTCTAGCAGATAAATTACCATTCATAGTTTCATGCTACTACAGCTTTTTTACTCTCAAAAATACTTAGATTAAAAGCTGAGAGACCTAGAGAAAGATTTTTATTTTCAAAATATTTGTGGAAATCTAGCAAAAAGAAAGCTGCTCATTTCTAATACTGTGTTATAGAAATTATTATTCTTTATGTTGAGTATACATTATTAGCAAAGAGTAACAATAAAATTACAATTTGTCAATTTTCATTACCCCCATCCATGTGTCTCATGAGCTACAAAGTATTCTTGGCGGTGTTATGGCTCAGGTATTCCCTGTAGGCTTAGCACAGAGGACCTGAGAATTTGACTTCTAGCCAGTAAGAAACCTAACCCACGACATTTTTGATTATTGGGTTGAATCATATGAAGTTACCCTAGTTAAAAAATGTAGTTAAGTATTGTCAAATCCAGGGAATTTCATATAATAGAACCAAATAGCTGATAGGTTTTGAATACAGGCCCTTGGTGTCCCTGGAAATATCTTTCTCCATCAAACTGATATAAATATATATTTTGGAATTATTATTTGATCAAGGGCTCTTCTGTTTACTATTCTCTATCTTTTCCTTATCCATTTACTCCTTTATCCTTTGAGTGGATAGCTTCTATTCTATCATCCCAATTGAGACTCCTCTCTCCAAAATCACTGATAATTGCTCAGGAAACGGCAAAATCCAAAAACCTTTTCCTATCACCTCGGCCCGTCTACAGTCTTGGCCGATTTGATCATTCTCTCCTTTCAAAGTGTTTCTTCTTTCGTGTCCATGTCACTGTATTACCCATTTCTTGACTTACCTTTCTAAATTTTTCTCTTTTCCATTCATCACCTAAATGAAGGCATTCTATTAGTCTCAACTTTCATCCTTTTTCTTGCTCTATAGATTTATACTTTGATCTTAATCTTCTTCACCCTGAGAGAATGAGCTCTTGTTGTGCTTTTGGGCCACCAGAGCATACACAGCTATACTCTTCTTTCCTCTTACTCAATAAAAATGTGCCCTTTCCCCTCTATTAGCAATCCCTCCTTATGCAATCACCTGCCTTCCCACTACCCCAGGTTCACTGATGCTTTATCTTATCCTTTGTCCTACACCCTCAACCCCTTCCTAGAGGCTCAGAATATAAACTTGCTTGATTTTATCCTGTGATATAAAGAAAAAAACAATCTTTTGACTCTATGCCACCGTTTAGCTACTGCCCTATATCTTTTTTTTTTCATTCACAATCCCACTTAAATATTCTAACTTGTTTTAATCTTCGTCTCTTTCTAACTTTTATTACCTAATGTCTTAGGTTGGACAACTCCAGAAGGTGACTCTGATGATAATTTGATGGGAGTGGCTTATTTGGGAGACAATCCCAGCCAGGCGGATGGGGAGGCAACTTAGAGAAGGAAAAAGAGTCCAGATAGGATGTGTCAATTCATAGGGTACTACTGTAGGAAACTGAGATTTGAATCTCCTCGAGGACATTTGAGAAACGATGCAGAACATGTCCGAGAAGTTTTCCCTCTTTGGAGGTGGGAATCCTGGGGTACTTACCCATCAACTCTCATCCTGGATCACTGAGCGTTGCTCCTGGTGACATTGACACTCTAGCCCTTCTGGCCAGCTCCAAGACAAAGCTGGGCGCCTGCCGGCCCCCAAGGTAGAAAGTGGCAGGTGTTTGCAGTAGGAGGCCATCAGCAGGTATGGGAATGGCAAATGCCGAAGGAGGAGCACCAACTGTGCCTACTACACCCACTGTAATTAGCCTCCAGCTTTTACCACTTCATTTTGTGGTGTGGAGCCAATGATCTCATAATTGCCCAACCTAATGAAATTTCTTTTGTCCTCATACTTGCCCTCTCTATAGGCAGCATTTCGGTCTTCATTCGTCAGCCTCCTAGATATTTTCCTTTTCTTGGCTTTTAAGAAGCCACTCTTTCTTGCTTCTTTCACCTCCATGCCAATTTCACCTCCTTTTCAGCTGTCTCTTCTACAAGTGTTGGTGCTTCACAGGGCTCTGCTTTGGATTTCTCATCGTGCACACTATTCCTTAGACATCCCTTCTAATTCTATGACTCCCGCAACCACTTACGCGATGTTGACTTCTGAATCTGCATGTCCAGCCTAGACTCTTCTCCTGAGGTCGCAGCCATGCATCAGATTGTATCCCATGCTTCTGCTGCCCAGAGGATCTGATCATCTTAGCCTGAATATCAGAAGTACTCAATCGCAGCACTAACAAAACAGGAGGATTATCTTCCCTTAAAGACACGTGTTCTTCCTCTTACGTTCCTTCTCAGCTAACCGGTAACACATCGGAGAACCTGGGAGTCATCTGAGTCCTTCCCTTTTGCCTTACTCTTCACATCCAAGTAGTGACCAAGCACTGCTGATTTTGCCTTCTTTTAATGCTCTCCAGTTCATTCTCTCTTAACCATGTTTTGCCTCTAACCTTACCTCATCACTCAGGAACCTTCACCCTGATGCTAGAATGGTGTTTCAAAAACATGAATCTGATCAGTTGCTTAGAGGAAAAGCCCAAATGCCTTATTACGATATGAAGAGCTCCATGAGTTGGCCCCAGCTGGCCTCTCCAGCCTTATGACTATTTCTTCTCCCCACCCTCCCTGTACTCTAATCATTACAATGCCCAAGTTGTTCCATAGAACTGTAAATCTCCATGTGTTGATATGTTTAACTAATACTTCTGTATAGTACATATAATGCTATATAATTGAAGAATTTTACAAATATTAAATTATTTAATCCTCATAACAACCCTATGATATATGTACTATTCTTATCCTCACTTTATAGATGAGGAAATTGAGGCCCACAGAGTTGAAGTGATTTGGCCAATGTCACGCAGCTAGTAATTAAGTGCATGGCCAGGATTTAAATCCAGGTGGTCTGGCTTCAAAGTCATTTTCATTGACCCCCCCTCCCCCACCACCACCACAATGAGCTGGATTTGTGAACCTCGTCCCTCTGTGCCTGGAACATCCTCACCCACTTCCAGGTCCTTGTCTATCAAATCTTTCTTGATCCTTCACGAGTTTGATAGACTCAATCTCTTTTCTCCTTTGAACCCCCTCTGTAATAAATATAAACATACTTACACTAATTTCTGTATGTTTTTTTTAGTATACACTCCTTGACTGCCTCTCTGACTAGTTCCTATAGTTTTCTCTGACTCTAAATGTTGAATATTCCAAGATTTTCAATTTAATTTAGCCTTTGAGCTCTTTTTCTCTCTATCTGCTCTCATTCTCTTGGCGATTTCATCTGCTTCGGGCTGCAAACACCATCTGTACAGGACAACTGCCACATTGATATCTCCTGCTTACAACTCTATCCTGAACTCTGGGGACATATAGAAAACAGCCTCTTCCATGAATGACTTCACCCGCTTGTCTAAGGGGTATCTCACCATTCCGTGTTCAGACAAAATTTCCGATCTTTCCTTCCTCCCACAGATTTCATCTCGGTGTTCTCCCTCCTAGCCAATGATAATGCCGTGCCTCCAGTTGCTCAGGGCAAAACATGGTGGAGTGATCGTTCATTACCCCTTTTCTCTCCCACCCCATAATCAATCCATCAAGTCCTATCAGTCTCCTTTCGAAATATATCCAGAATGCAACCACTCTCTACCTCTGCTATTAACCTGGTCTAAGCCACCGTCGTTTCTTACCCAAATTAGTCTTCTGACTGATTCTGTTCTTGTCTCTTTATTTTTCCCAGTGGGAGCCTGAGTGATACTACAGAATATAAGTCAGATCATGTCACTCCTCCACGAAAATCCCTCTGATAGGTTCTCTCCTTCTTAGCAAAAGCCAAATTCATGTCAGCAGCCTACAAGTCCTTCCTACATGAGCTGTTCCCTGTCACCTCTGTGACCTTATCTCCTATTACTCTACTCTACTGCAGAAACCCTGAGCATTCTTGTCAGGGTTTGTCATTCTTCCAGTGTCATTCTTGTCATTGTCATTCTTCAGGTGTTGCAGGCCATGATCCTAACCCAGGGCATTTGTACTGTGGTCTTGTCGCTACATGCCGCTCTGCCTGGAGCATGTATTTCCCATACATCCCATACATCCTTGCTCCTTTACCCACATCTGGTCTTTGTGCAAATGTTATTTTCTCAGCAAGACCTTCCCTGATCACCCTGTTCACAAGTGAAAGCCCCTAGGTCTAACATTCTCCATCTTGCTTTTAGGCCTTACTTTTCTCCATATCACTGTCTAACAGTATACATTTCACTTCTTCATTTTATTTTCTATCTCTTTCCATTAGGGTGTAAATTTCATCTAAGTTTGCTGCCCCAGTCTTAGCACCAGGCAGTGTCTATCATATAATCAGTACTCCAAAAAAGTTGGCCATTGTACCCATCAGTCTGTAGCCCAGAGCATAGAACATGTTAGGTCTTTGGTAAATGTTATTTGAATGGATCAGTACATTTGTGACTGAATATATTTTCTTTTTATCATATCCCTAAGCTATCCTAAAATCTCTATGAAGGTAACCCCAATCTCTATTTCTATTCCAAACCTTTCTTCCATACCTCAAAGTTGTGATGCCAACAGCCTCTTGTTTACCACATCCTAGGTGGTGTAGCACCTCCAGCTCAAAGAGTCTAAAACTAAACTCATCCCCAGACACACATCCTCCAAGCTCAACTAGCTTTCTAATTTTTTGATTAATGCTCAAGACCTTATCATCACTTGGTCACCAGTCATTTTCATACCCACTGACTTCTATATCCCTGTATCCAAATAATTATCAAACCCTGAAAGTCTACCTAAATAGTATTTCTCCAGTTTTTCTTTCTCTCTCATTCTCACTAATAACACCCTCATCAGACTTTGACTATATCTTTATTCTGTCAATCCAATCAGCCATTTTGTATTATACAGAATATTCCATAAAATGGTTTTCTTGATCAGAAAAAATGTCACTCAGTAGGACAGACTGACATAGTATCGTTCATTTCAATCCTTTAGCTGTATTAACATTAATTTGTTTGACTAGATAAGCAAAGCCAAGTCCTGAATCCATGCCAGTCAAAAGCCATTTAAATCTTTGTGGTGCTGATAGCAAGGATCTAATATAGTCCATTTGCCTCCTGTGTGCTGGTCCCTCACCCCAGGGAATACGTTCCATTGCGTTTTGTAAACATTGTCTCTCCTGTCGACAAACTGGACAATTACAATTACTAGTTTGTACTTCTAGTGCTATGGTTAGGGACATCATTCAGCTCAGTGCTACATGGCTCAGTTCCTGCTGTGACTACTCATGTTATGTACCCAAAAGACCACTTCTAGCCAAAGCATCTATCTGTTCCTCTCCGATCTTAGTAGGGGGTTGTATTATTAAATTTATTTACATGCTTCTGTTAATACTCCCTCTCCCCAGAAGTTTATGTTTAATGAGAAAAGGGTTTGTGTTTTAGTAATCTCTTGTACCTTCGATACTGTTTGAACATATTAGAAGGTGTGTGAATGTTGAAAGTAATTGAATAGAATTGCTTACAGATTACACTCATTTAGAACATATCATATAAGTTTTTTGGCATTAGAATGAGCTGTATATCACATGCACTATACATCTAAACAATAACATTTCATTCAAGAATGAGTCAAGAGGCTGTGCTTTCTTTGATTCGGCCAATAAAGAGGAAAAATTCTGCCAATCCTCATGGATTAGGACTATAACACCAGCTCCCTCTGTTGTTCATTTTAGAAATGACATGACATTTGAAGCTATTTTGAGCCGGCACAAAAATAGAAGATCCCTCCAAAGCAAATATTAATTAAACTAGAATAAACCAAAGAAGACATATTTAAAATTTTAGTTATTTGAGGCTGCCATTCGGGATATACAAGGAAGAAATAAATCAGAGGGCATTAGGTGGCAATTTCATACAGTGTGTCTCCTTCCCTGCTGATTATTATGAGCAACAAATATATACTGTGTTTAGGAAAATCAATGGTAATGGAGTCTAACATAAACATATAATTTCAGGCTCTTTGAAGATAGTTTTAGTTTACATAAGGATAATCCGAACAAGTGGTTCTCAAGCTTTGGAATGCATCAGAAATCCCCTGGAAGGCTTGATAAAACATGGATTGCTGAGTCCAACCCGCAGCGTTTCTGTTCTGGTAGGCTTGTGATGGAGCTAAGAATTTACATTTATCATATTCTGAGAACAGCTACTCTAGACCATGCTACTAAATGTGATCTACAAAACAGCAACATCAGCCTCACATAGGAGATTTGAGAGATAAAGAATCTCAGGCCCCCTGATAGATCTACTGAGTCAAAATCTTTCTCAAATGATTTCTGAGTGATTTATATGCACATTAAAGTTTGAGAGGCAGTGGCTTAAAGCAGGGGTGGCAAACTTTTTCAGCAAAGGGCTAGTTAGTAAACAGTTAAGCTTTACAGGCCCATAGAGCTTCTGCCACCACTGCTTATCTCTGCCATCTTAGTACAAAAGAAGAAACAGACGGAGTGTGGCTGTGTGTCAATAAAACTTTACTTATAAAAACAGGAAGTGGGCCGGATTTGGTCCACTGCTCATGCTTCATTGACCTCTGACTTAGAATGTGTTTTCATGTATTTTTTTTTTTAAGATTTTATTCATTTATTTGAGAGAGAGAAAGAATGTGAGAGAGAGACAGCAAGAGCCTGAGGAGGGGTGGGCGGGGCAGAGGGAGAGGGAGAAGCAGACTCCCGAGGAGCAGGGAGCCCGATGCGGGGCTCCATCCCAGGATTCCGGGATCGTGACCTGAGCCGAAGGCAGCCGCTTAACCAACTGGCCACCAGGCGCCCCTACATGTATTTTTTTTTTTTAATGTAGTTTCATCTCCCACAGTTTCTGTTTCAGTGGTTCTAGGATTAAACCTGCTATTTGTATTTTTGACAATAATGAGGACATTTTGATTCAGGCGGTCCGAAAACAACACTTTGAGAAACACTTTTAGCCATCGTTTTTCTTTGCATTTTAGATATCTATGGTTTTCTTGTAAGTAGCTCATAGAAAAATAAAAACCCTGGATCTATTATTCTTTTCAACAACACCTTCTATGTTCTTCAAAATGTTTCCCACAGGAGGACTGGACTGGCACTGATGGTATGTGTTTTCTCCCAACAGAGCAAGCTGTGCACTCTGAGGAAAGCCGGCCCCTGAAAGAGTTGCTACTGCACATATTTTCCCAGAAGGAAAGAGGACAAACTGCGGGCACATTTAAGCAGGAAACTCATTGCAGAAGAAAACTAGAGGCAGCGAGAAGTGCAGTCCCTTCTCCTTTATTGCTTCTCTAATTTTTCCAAACCAAAACTCAACTGCTCTAGCTCACGTCTTTAGGGAATAGTTTCATGATTAAAACAAGCCAGCAAAAAAGTATCGCGCGTTTACTTTCTCGCGATCCTCTATCTGGCAACGAAAGAGAGGGAAAACAAAGACAGCTGCGAAGCGAACTTGGTTCTCATCCTCCAAATGGCTAGTTGTTTCTTTCTTAAAAGTAGATTTGAATTAACCTTTTTGTCCCAATAATCCGAGCCCTCTCACCACCTCTCCTTTCCCCAAAAGGCGCTCACTCTAAATTAAGTCTATGAACTTTTCTGCTGCCATTCTTCTTTGCTTAAAAGAGTTCTGGGAAGCAGTACGTGGTAAGAAATTTGTTAATGAACCGAGATGAAAATGATAAATATTGTTTTTCATATATTTTCTGAAGATGTATTTTTCTCAAAGTGTGTGGAAAGATGTTTAGATTTTTCTTAGCCTTTTTTGTCAGCTGCCTTCACGTGTAGTTTTAAATTGTAAGTCTCTTGGGGGTTAATTTTTTTTTTTTTTACAATTCTTTCCTAATTATTAAAACAATAGGGTTCCTAATTGGCAACTTTTAAATGCAGATAAGTGACAAGAGAAATCATGCATCATGCCACTGCTCAAAGATAGTCCCTACTCATTAAAAAAAGAATTTGAGGTGAAATTTAGATAACATAAAATTAACCCTTTTAAAGTGAACGATTCAGTGGCATTTAGTACATTCCCAATGTTGTACAACAACCACATCTATCTCGTTCCAAAACATTTCCATCCCTCCAAA
This sequence comes from Eumetopias jubatus, assembly GCF_037043125.1. NCBI lineage: Eukaryota > Metazoa > Chordata > Mammalia > Carnivora > Otariidae > Eumetopias > Eumetopias jubatus. Next base: position 160,124,964 of record NW_028274810.1, read on the forward strand.
GTAAAACCTCTCACCCATTAAGTAGTTTCTCCCCATCCCCCCACCCCTTTGCCCCTAGACGAAGTGAAGCTGGAATCCCCGGTAGTGTCCATGCTGACCCATTCCAGCTCAGGGAAGCCCCTTGCTCCAGGAGGTAAGAGCTTCTAAGGCAGCCTCCGCCTTTTTCTCGGTGACCATGGCCCTCAACTGAAGGGGCCGTGCAGGACCAGGGCAGGCTCTGGTAGTTTTCAGGTCTTCCTGATAAAACCTCCTTAAATCTGTTCAGACCAAGCAACAATAGTGTCCCATCCTGTCCCGTGTGGGAAGAAGATCTGAAAGAGTGGTTGAGGCTGGTGGCAGGATGCAACCTTGCACATCTCCCGCTCTTGGTGGAGAGAGGGGCTGGGACTCCAGTCAGAGCCCTCATTCAGTAGGAAAGTCTGCGGACCTGGAGCTGATGGCACCTTCAACTGGGGTCCTCCAGCTGGTGCCCAAGGCAGGGTCAGCTTGATGCCAAGTTAAGGAGGTAAGAGGCACAAAACATGACAAGGGCTTGTCCCTTTGAATTATGAATGGAAAAGAAGTGGGCAACTTAGAATTGTCATAATTAATCAGAAATGCATGAAATTAGACTATGCTTATATTTAACTCTTGCTCAGATGTACCATCAAGAAAAGGTGTTATCGGTGCTAAGTTTAGCTGCTTTCATAAAGTTTTTTTTTTTTATTAAAAAGAATTCCAAATATGTTACCAAATTTTCCCTTAGAAAGTTTTGCCAAATCACACTTCCATTCAATCTTTATCAGTTTGGGGGATAGACAATTGTATTTCTTTGCTTTAATTTTCACTTCCTTGATTCTCGGGGATATTGATACTTTTTCATGAGCTTATTGATCATTTATAATTTTCAGTCAGGAACAGTTATTTGTAAATACGCTTCAATACGACTGATTTTCCAAATCGGATTTACAGATTGCCATAAATCAATATGAACACAAGTGAGAACATCATCATCGTCGTCGTCATTATTATTATTGTTTTATCAGTGGATTATCTCCCATAATATCCTTACTTATACACAATAAAGCTTATTAATATCAAAGCCCCTTCATTTTAATTTTGTGGATAACTGATAAATCAGAATATTTGAGAAGAGAGAATAGCTTGGTTTGTCTTTCACTATATGACTCCATATCTAAATAGTATGAGTTCAGCAACTAAAGATGAAAAAATAGGGGCACCTCAGTGGCTCAGTTAGTTAAGCATCTGCCTTTGCCACAGGTCATTATCCTGGGGTTCTGGGATCTAGCCCTGCATTAGACTCCCCTGCTCAGCCAGGAGTCTGCTTCTCTCTCTCCCTCTGCCCTTCCCCGATTGTGCGCAAATGTTCTCTCTCTCTCTCTCAAATAAATAAAATCTTTTTTAAAAAATAAAAAAAATAAAGATGAAAAAATAAATGTCTTTGGTACTAGGTACACCCCATGTTCCTATTTAAACTGGCACCGTGTTTGAGCTTTGTGGAATTTTAGAGCCGGAAAAGACCCAAGAGACCATTTAGTATAGTTCCCGTAATTTTATAGAGAAGGAAGCTGTAGCCCAGTCTGGTGATAGAGTTTAACAGAGGTCACAGTCAGTCAGGGGAAGGATCCAAGATTCCGCCGTCCTTCCAATAGGCTAGTCTTGTATAGCTAGCAAAAATGTGTGAGAACTTAAAGCCTCCATGCTCCCTCTGCAAGTCTCAGGCTAAAAATGGTGGCCACAATCCAATAAATCATTAGAACAAGGAGTGGGGAAAATATGGACCCTTTTAGCTGTGCTAAACATGTTTTTCTTGCCATACATAGCCTGAAGCTAAGGCAATACCAATATTTCAGGTATTTCAGGGCAAACATTTCCTCCTTCCAAATCTTCTCACTTATATATCAATATAGCAATCAAAGAAAGCAAGAAAGAAATCTGACAGTAAGTAGGTAAGAGCTTGAGCCCTAGATTCAGAGTTTCTGAGCATGACTTCTGGTTCAGTCATTTGCTAGCTACATGTTCAAGCCTCACAGTTTCACCTGTAAAATGGAGATAATAATAGTTATTATATTCACAACTACTAGGATAGCGGTGGAAATAAAAAGAAGTGATGCACGTAAAATACTTAATATAGAGATTAGCATATGACATCGGAAGAGACAAATGGCTGTAAGTGCTCTTTTAAAGATTAATTGCAGAATGTGTGCAGTATGCAGCTCTTTCACTTAATCTCAACGACAGAGGGCAAAAAAACTCTATCTGCAGTACCTGAGATTGTTGACTACTTCAAATTTTGCAACACATTTTTGTTTTGTAGATTAAGCATTGTAAAAACGCGTGTGACTTGGATTTTTCTTTAACAGCGTGTGACTTTCTTTAACAACCCTGGATGTGGGATAATACGCTCATTAGAAAGCTCTTCAAGACATAGAGCATGGGAACAATAATATTTCAAGAATCTACAGTATGGAGGCAACCGGGTGGCTCAGTTGGTTAACTGTCTGCCTTCGGCTGGGGTCATGTTCCCAGGGTCCTGGGATCGAGCCCCGCATCCGGGCTCCCTGCTCAGCGAGGAGTCTGCTTCTCCCTCTCCCTCTACCTGCCGCTCTGCCTACTTGTGTTCTCTCTTTCTCTCTCTGTCAAAAAAAAAAAAAAAAAGAATCTACAGTATGTGTTCAAAGACAGAAAAAAATTTCAACACAGTTTATTAAAAAGTCGGTAAAATTTCAGATCATATCAAAAGCCACAATTAACTAAAATACTTAAGAGATCAATTTTGAAAAGAAATAATGAGTAAGCTTTTCGATTATTTGATGAGCAAATCAGTAAAAAGTAGTAAATTACATCAACACACCGATAAAAGATAAATTTCTTGCTGATTTGACAGGGAATGACTAACATTGATTAAGATGACATAAGATTCATAATATGCTACTATAAAGCAGTTAGTGACAGCTAACTGGGTAATAAGTATTGTCAATGCAAGAGTATTTGAAATTGGTCACTGCTTGAGTAAAATGGAAATGCCCAGAAATCTCGCCATTTGTCATATAAAGAAGTAACCAGAGAGTAGGCAGCCCCAAAGTAGTAGGAAACTATTATTACAAAGTTGCAGCCAGCATTTAATTAATTTGAAAACTTATATTATTTTTGTAGGTTTTGTGATGTTTGGGGTATATGTCAGCTTTTTAGAGTGTGTCATTTGTTGTGGTCTTTTTCAATTGAAATAAATATTTATTTTGTAGCTAATTCCGTACTTGTAATTTTTATTGTTTTTCATAAAGAACTCCCAAATTATCTAAGTTTCAAGCCCACAAGATCTGGATCTGCCCCTGAGTAGGGGGGAACGTGAAGAAGCAAGACAAGGAAATTGAAGGGATTCCGTTCTGAAGGGGGGTCTCAGATGCCAGCTGACTCCTCTTCACAGTAGCTGACCCGGCTTCTGTGTCCTGCTCAGTCAGTGGAGAACTGTGGACCTTTCACAGGTTCCCCACTTTTGTCGCATATCTGCTACAATTATTAATGCTGTTACAGCGATGGCTGTCCACCAGAACACTGCATTGAGCGTGTAATATGGGTAGACTAGCGGTACTTGGCAGTGGGTAAGAGGCAAGCAGGATCATCAGGGCCATGAAAGAATGTTTGTGGAATGCACGAGCATGCATATTGCCTTTTGAATATATAGGAGAGCTTAGGGCAGGGCAGATAAGGCATTAGTAAATAGGCGGTAGTGCATCTAAAATTAACCAGTGGCATTTACCCCAAAGATACAGACATAGTGAAAAGAAGGGGCACCTGCACCCCAATGTTCATAGCAGCAATGTCCACAATAGCCAAACTGTGGAAGGAGCCGGGACGTCCTTCAACAGATGAATGGATAAAGAAGATGTGGTCCGTATACACAATGGAATATTACTCAGCCATCAAAAAAGATGAAATCGTAACATTTACATTGACATGGACAGAACTGGAGGGGATTATACTGAGTCAAATAAGTCAAGCAGAGAAAGACAATTGTCATATGGTTTCACTAATACGTGGAACATAAGGAATAGTGCGGAGGACCACAGGGGAAGGAGGGAAAACTGAATGGGAAGAAATCAGAGAGGGAGACAAACCATGAGAGACTCTGGACTCTGGGAAACAAACTGAGGGTTACAGAAGGGAAGGGGTTGGGGGGATGGGGTAACTGGGTGATGGGCATTAAGGAAGGCACGTGTTGTGATGAGCACTGGGTGTTATACGCAACTAATGAATCGTTGAACACTACATCAGAAACTAATGATGTACTATATGCTGGCTAATCGAACATAATAATAAAAAAATTAAATTAAATTAACCAGTGATGACTACTGAATTTCTTATGCAGGTTGGCTGCCTGCTTAGAAGGAAAAGATAGTAGACATGTAAACTGAGTTTGCATAGCTAGATCCATCTTTTATTTCAACTGTGTGTTGTTTGGGATGGCTTGCAGCAAGGGGGGAATGCTGATGAAGATTATGGGGCAAGGGGTGGGGTCAAGCACCCCCTTGCCTATGCCATCCCAGGGAGCTTGCCCTGAGCCCTTGACTGCAAAATAATAGCTAAGGTTGTATTCGTTGCTGAATTATTTAGCTTGCTTTGTTTTGTTAATCCTTTAAAATGGGTCACCAAAAACTTAAAAATCTAAAGCACGTATAAACATAAAAAAAAAACGGCTGAGAACCACAAAAACATAAGGAAACCCTTTTGTGTTCAAATGAAAGATCTAACTTTGAGGCCATTAACTCCAGATATGCCTTTAGTCCATGCCAAGTTCTCTGTTCTGTAGTAAACGCTGGACTTTTCAAGATCATTCAGCATAGATTCATTTATCACACATCTAGTAGGTCCAGGCACTGGGTCTGCAATTGGGCATGCAAAGAAAAAGAGGCAATTAATTGAGCTTTTTATCTGAGCTCATTAAGCAGGACCCAGATAACTATATTATGAGGCAATATATGGTTAGTGCTTTGGGAAAGACAAAACTAACAGGAATTTAAGTATGTTGACTCTGTTCTGGAAAGGGCTGGAAGGAAAGGAGCTTTTGTTTTGTTTTGTTTTGTTTTTTATGGAGGTAGAATCGCTGCTTAAGAGAAAATGAATAGAAGAGCAAAATCGTTCCTCCATGAGAATGAAGGTGAATTGCTTATTTCTTCCTCGGAAATGCTTTTGTAAAGCATGTCCTTTGTTTATCTTCAGGGTCTGACATTTTTTAATTAATTTATACTCACATCCTAGTGTTTTAATATAGTTTTTCTTATGGTAGGAAAAATATGATTTAGAAGTGGCTTGGGGCCATGGTGGGAACAAAAACCGAGAAGCATGGAAAAGATGTTATGGCAGCTGAAAACCCGCTTGTCTCACTTCATGATTTTGCTGAAAATCAGCAAAAATTGCTTCCTCTTACCTCTGTTCCATTAAAAAAAATTTTTTTCCTGTTCTATTAAAAAGTATCTTTAAATAAGCAACCCGAACACTTTTATTTATTTAGACAAAATCCTCAAAAGTTATTTTTGAAAACTGATTAAGGTTTAATTTAAGCTCCTACTTTGAAGAGACAAGCGTTTTTGCTATGAGTTTTAAGGAGAGCTTAGAAATCTCCTTGATATTTGTAAATCTCATTGAGATTATCACAGTAGGAGCCAAACCATATCTTGGTTTGCATATCATTTTCTGCGCAGCTAATAACCTGCAACAGTTAAGAACTAATCATCTCAGCATGGCTGTTCCTGCTGTTCCAAGCTTGGAGGAAGATAATTGCAGCTAAAAGTATCAGAGGAAAGAAGCAAAGAAAATGTAGCATTATTCCCTTTGTAGAGAACAGGGACAGTTGCAGGAAAGAATTATAGGACTGTGATTTCTGAATTATTTATCTTATGTCACAAATGTCACAGGGCTTTTAGTGAAGTGTTTGGTCCTTACTTACCATGAGTGTTGATGCACCATCTAAAGGTTCTCCTGATAAAATTTAAGTCATTGACTGTCCTTCCAAGGCTGGAAGATAAGAGAACTGTTATCACAACCATTGCATTCCATCGGCCTGGGAAGTACAGCTAAGCAAAGAACCCACAGAAGGAAAAAGCCAGGCATTTCCAGAGAAGTGGGGGCTAGGTTCCATATGGCTCACCGTGGTGCCTAGCAGATGGCCTGGGCAGCATGCTGGAAGAGCTGACAGGGTCCAGCAGGCAGCTAGTGAGGGTGCCCGCCGAAGCCTGTCATGTGAAAAGATTTTCAATCGGTTAAGGCAAGGAAAAGTGATGATTTTTATGTTTATGATTCTTTGCCTTATGCATTTTGAAGAGTGAAATAAAATGTCAGGAGGACAGATGTGAGGATAAGGTAGAATAATCTCTTGATAGGTCTACTGGCGCCAGAAGCCTAAGAAAAGAACTCTGGTTGCTAAATTAGAATTCTAATAGCTCCTGAATAATAGCTAACTGTAGTGCTTTGCATGCCAGGCTTTTAAAATGTCACAACCTTACTAGGTAGGTTCTAATTTTGTTCCCAATTTAAAATGAAGAAAGAGGGCTTGAAGCGAGAGACTTGATCATTTGTCCTCAGTGAGTCTTGGAGCCATTCCTGACTCCAGAGTTCACTAGTAGCCATTACTTTCAGCTATTTTTTTTTTTTTAAGAAGATGTGCACTTGTTGGAAAGCAGGTCTCCTTCTCCATCATAAATAGCAGGAAGAACGAAAGTCATTCATTCATTCAACAAGATTTCCTGAACATCTGCAATGAGCCAGGCACCATCAAGACTGTTGTGGATATTCGAGGTGTGAAGGCCCAGAAGGACTTACAACCCAGTGATTCTCAAGAAAAAACTATTCCTCCATCCAGAGAATTCACTTAGCACCAGCCATATTGCCCCACTCTACCATTTGTGACAGCTTGCTTTGGCATTCTGCTGGCCTCGCCCCTCCCTGGCCTTAGCTCCCTCTCTTCACTGACATGCGCCTTCTGCAACCACCAAACTGGACTCGACTCTGCTCTCCCCCCAAACGCCCAATCCTTGCCTTCTTCTCCTTCTGTGATGATTCTTTTTTTTTTTCTACCTGGGAATCATACCAAGTAGATTCATAACCCCCCCGCCCCCCATCCCAAATCCTTCTTGTCCAACTTAAATATAAACTCTCTCCACAGACTGTTTGTAGACTTTGCCCGTAGGGCCCCCCCCCCAGAAATGCTGTCCCCTCCCTGAGGGCTCTCAGGATGCCTTGACAACACCTCTCAGGACACTGGGTACATTTTATCAGCAGTGTGATTATTTTGTCCTAATTGTACCAATACTTCTTGTTTGGGAGATTTCTTAAAGGAAAGTTTTTAGTCCATTCATCTTTACATACCCCAGGATCTAGCAATGTATTGAAGAGACGGCTGAATAAAGAATTTTCATTGAACACAACTCTTCTGTGTATTAAAGGCAACCCTATGATTCAAAATGAAATTATGCCAGATTTTTGAGAAGAAATGTCATTTATCTCAGATCAGTCTCAGAGATGGACAACTGTTTTCTAGAATGTTATGACTGACAGTCCCCAAATGGCAGGTGTCACAATTGGAATTTTCAGTCTTTTTAATGAAATGTATCTATTTTTTTTCCAGAATTGCAGTGATTTTCTGTTATTCAAGCCGAATACGTATAGCTGTTGTTTTTCCAATCTCTCAGCCTCCATTTTCCCCTCCAAGTTCTGGCCCTCATCCCCTCTGTCCTGTATTCTTGCAATACCTTCACAAATGGGCTCCCTGACTTCTCTCTCTGTCTCTCTCTCTCATTCTCTCCCTCAACTACTAATCACCTCCCTCCAGAGTCCAAAGCTGTCTTTCTAAAATATTACACTGAAGAGGCATTAGATCATAGTGATTAAGAGGCTCCGCAGTTGACGATACTCAGGTTTGTACCTCTGCTTGGCCATTTACTAGCTGTGTGGCTTCAGACAAATCACTTAACTTCTTTAAGTCTTATTTTCCTCTTCCATAGTATTCAAGAAGACAACTATACCATCTTATAGTATTGTGGTACAAACTTCTTATGTAAAATGTTCAAGTAACATGCCTGGCATAAAGTGCCAATTCCTAAATACTATTATTTTAATGTCACTCCTTTGCTTTAGAAAAAGAAGAAGAGAAAGGAAACTTTAAATGAATCCTAATGGGTTATAATATAAAACATACACTTCTTGGATGGCAATATAAAAATAGAAAACCCTTCATTATCTAGTCTCATCTTTACCGCATGATTTCCTGCTCTTTCCCTCCATATAAGCCCCCTCATTAGCCACAAAGAATTTTTCAGTAATTCCCTTTCACACCCATGAAGAGGTTGGTCTCTCTGACTGGAATCCACCTGACGTCCAACAGTTAAACTCCTACATCATTCAAGACACAAGTATAAGCTCCTTTGTAAAGTCTTCCTATTACCCCAGACTGAATAATTCCCCCATTTTGCTTCCAAAGCCATACTATTCTTACTTCTATTAAAGTAAGTTTCATACTACATTGTCACTGTCTTACTCTTGGTAGGCTATAAACTGCTTTTAGGAATGTGTCTTATTTAATGTCTGCTTATATAACACCTAGTAGAAGTGTCTGGCATGGAGTAAATTTCCATAAATATTTGTAAAATGCATTAATAGATGTATAAGTGAATAAATCCAGAAACCAAAGAAATCCTTGTTTGCAAAAGAAGGATATAAAATCAGCTAACACATATTGGGCCTGAGGATTTCACTTATAAAATGAAATGACAAAATACACACACAAATGCACACAAACAAGTAAGCAATAAAAAATAAAGCAAACAATTTAGTATCAGGGAATGATTTCAGAAAATGGTATGTCTCCTGTGCTTGCTCGGCCTAATCTTCTAAAGCCTTTCTTCACATCTTCAGTAAGTTCAGGGCAGTTGAAGTTCATAAGCCAAAACCCATTGGTTAAAACCAATTCTTGGTCTCTCAGGGCTTGCTATAATAAGGTAGTCAGTGGGGGATTATACTTCTGGGACTCATAAAAGCAAATAATCCTGGGCAAAGGAAAACCTTTACGCCCAAAGATTTACTTTTTTTATTACATATAAGAGCAAAAAAACACCAACAAGCTAACTGCCTAAATACAGTGATGTTAAGGACACTATGGCACATTTATTCAGTGGGCTTCTGGTTTTTCAAATTGTTTTTAATGTGTATATAGCATGATGGGAAAATACTTCCAGTATGTTAAGCTTAATAATCAGGGCATATCACTGCAAATAGACAAGGATCACAACCATGTAATAAAAACAATGTATAGACAAAACACTGAAAAAAGATCAAATGTTACTATTTGGGTAGTGGGGCCCTGTTTTTTTTACATTTTTAGTAATTTCCAAATGTTCTTTAATGAACTCTATTATTACTATTATTATTATTAAGATATTACTTATTTTGGTGGCGCCTGGGTGGCTCAGTCCATTAAGCGTCTGCCTTTGGCTCAGGTCATGATCCAGGGTCCTGGGATGGAGCCCCGTATCAGGCTCTCTGCTCAGCGGGGAGCCTGCCTCTCCCTCTCCCCCTACTGCTTCCCCTGCTTGAGCTCTCTCTCGCTCGCTCGCTCTGTCAAATAAATAAATAAAATCTTTTTTAAAAATCGCTTATTTTTTAATTCAAAAGCATATTTTGATGGGACTAACCCTGCCAACTCAAACCAGCAGGCCGATTTAGTCCAATCGTACATTAGAAGCCTCTATGAGTCATTCAGCCTTCTTAGAAAGGTGTTCTAAGATATTTGCTAAACTTTTATTTCAATTTAGCAAGCTTCTATGGAGCACTACTGTGTGAAGTCTTTGTGTGAGGCACTGGCTCGAGGGGAGAAGCTACAAACACAATACACAATGTCCCATAGCAGGCATGTCCCCGTCTAGTTATGTGGCCACACACACCTAATTCTCGCTTCTCTCCAGCAAAGCCTGTGTCAGATGCTCTCATGAAGACGAGATTAAAGGCTCCATGGCATTTAACTCCACCTGACAGCACTAAAGGAGCGTATATGGGAAGCTGACATTTGAGTTGGGAGTTTAGGGCTGTGAAATATAAAAATGTAAGGGAGACTATTTCAGAAAAAGGAAGAAAGGCATTAAAATGTATGCAGAGTAATGAGTTGTCTGCTGTGACAGGAACATTCAGTATGAGGTGGGGAAAGACTTGGAATGAGGCAAGTGCAATAATGCATTTGTTGGCAGCGTACACTAAAAGCCTAAATAAACTTGATCTTCTTCCAAGCTTTAAATATTATATACTTAATTTATTCTGAAATACTCCACATATTTTCCATGCTTTGGCCTATTTTTTTAGTTCTGGACTTGCATAATTATAAATACAATACCATCAAATCTTTATTCAGAATTTACTTGTGCCAGGCACTCTGCTAAGCATTTTCCATGTATTATTTCTCATATGAGCCTCATGAAAACTGTAAGAGGTATGTCCTTCTTCCCATTCTACAGATGAATAAACTGAGTCACAGAAATATTAAATAATTTTCCCAGTGTCACACAGACAGTAGGTAGGAATGAAAGGACGTGAAGCCCAAAACTAATCATACGACGCATTAAATTAAAAATAATTCTTGACACTTGAGCCGACCAGACTAGGTGCCCTACCCATGTAGTTCAGAAAGATGGTCACTAGATGGCAGAAGCGGCCCGGTTTGGATAGAGTTTGGACTGGGTGCGGTCGAATCTTGGAAGCCTTTATGGGATTTAGCCGTGGTTAGAAATAGCAGTTTCCCTTTAAATTAAGCAGATTGGGACTAGGAATAATCTTCTTCCCTACGAAGTTAATCCTGAAAAGGAAAAATTTTCATTTTTCCAAAATCGAGAATCGCAAACATAATGAAAATAATTTCCCACATATTTGGAATTGTCTAATCTGTAAAAGAAAATGGAAGAGGATCTGAATCTCCTCACTTCTTCCTTCAATGACGAGGGAGATAATAAATAAGCCTGGCTTATTTAGCTGAAGATATCTCTGGTTTCAAATGGCCATCCCTTTCTCTACTATAGTAAATCTAGAGTGACACCCCTTGTTTTGGGGAATGAATACTCACCAGGGGCTGAGAGAGGTACTTAACACCCCCAGAGAAGGTCTGACTTAAGTTACCACACGTCTACTGTGCGCTGACTTTTACTTATTCCTTGACCCATCAGATTTTCAACTATTTAATTTAAATTAGATAGGTACCAATATTTAACAGGGATAATTAATTAAAGAGAAACGGAGTGCAAAGTATAAATTTAAGAGGCCGAACGTGATTTTGTCCTTTGTTATCTATTACTAAGTTCTTTAGTCAGGTTGAGGTCAAAACTCAAGCAAAGATTGCTCAAAGACCTAAAATCATCGTTATCTATGAATAGCATGACCCTAATGAAATTCACTAATGGAAGTGCCCAACCTAGAGGTGTAAGTCAAAGGGGCTTCGATACATAGGTTTATTCACGCAGGCTCTACCCAGATCGCCATATATTTGGACTTTAGTCCAAATGAAGGGCTCCTGATGGGGACACTCTAAAAGTGTAAGAGACACATCAGGCCAAAGCGTAGGAAGTTCAGATCATAACTTACCCACACATGAACAAACCATGAAAATCCTTGACTATCCATTTCCTATTTCATAGAAAGAGCGGAACGCTGCAGCAACTCACTCCGCCTCTCATGTCCCCACCCCATTCCCCAGTCCTATTGAAAAAAAAAAAATTCCTAGTCAGAAAACATGTCACTGAAGAACACAAAGAAGAATTTGTAATTACAAAATGTGAAATGAGAAGGACCATTCAGAACCATGTTGAGTGAAACAGAAAGTATGTCACCCATTGTAATTTTGCTAGAACATGCCCCAGAGGCTGTTCTTTTAAATGAAACAAAAAGTCTACCTTCTTCCTCCTCCCCTCTTCTTCGTAAGGGATAAATACTAATCTCTTTGTATCAGATTCCAGAGTATTTATAGGGATATATATATTTAGTGTTTACTTAACCCAGCTTTGTTGAGGTATGACTAACATAAAATAAATTTCACCAGTTTTAAGTGCACATTTCGATGAGCTTTGACAAACGTATACTGTTGTGTACCCACGACCACTACTGTGAACATTTCTCATGATTCCAAAAATGACACATTCCCTTGTGCAAACATTCTCCTTCCTCCCAACCCTCTCCCAGCTCCTCAGCTCCTGACAACAAATCCTCTGCTTTGTCACTATAGTTTTTCTTTTTCTAGAATATCATAAAATGAAATCATACAGCATGTCATCTTTTTTTTTTTTTTTGGCCTGGCTTCTTCTACTCAATGTAATGTTTTTAAGATTCATCCGTGATATTACATATATCAGTGGAGTTTTTTTATTGCTAAGTAATATTTCATAACATAGATACACTACGATTTGTTTTATCTATTCACCAGCACCAAATATTTTCTTGATTTCAGTTTTTAGCCATTATGAATAAATCTGCCAGGAACACTCAAATACAAGTCTTTGTGTGAACACATGTTTTCATTTATCTGGGGTAAATTCCTCGGAGTGGGATTGCTAGGTCATCTGGTAAATGAGTGTGTAAGTGTTTAAGAATCTGCACCACAATTTAGACAGGGATATGCAGTTCTTCTTTCTAAATCCGTGTGTCTAGAAGAGTAAAAGAGCAAAGGGCCTCTCTCATACAGAAGGAGCTGAGTCAATGTCCATCTCTGATGTTGTAGACATTTACTATCATTTGTATCTTGTTGTTGCCCAGGGTGCTAAGATTCTAAGATTTTCATCTGAGCCTTAACGAGATAAAACTGTCAAGTGGTGCTGCCTCCCCCTCACACATCTCTTGCTCTCGTGCATTTTATTAGCAGCTCGACACTGGGATCTGAGGTGCCAGAACCACTCCATAAAAAAGCTGTCCCTGCCTTTCTTTGTCAGTGTTTCTCCGCGTGTACTTTCCCCAAAGAATGCCAGTATAGAAGAACTTCTAGTAATAAGATGATATTCCCATTACTGAATCTCCTAGCCCAGGGCTCTTCCATCACACCCCTCATGGACCTTAGTGGCCAACATCAGTGTATTAGTATTCAGTGCCTAATATTACATGTTAATGTTACATATCATTCTGTAGTTACAGAAGTCAGAATTTGTAATATCTCAGACTGAATTTAAAATTTGGAAATCAGAACTTGGAACATCCAAGACTGAGAAGAGAAACTAACAATAAAATTAATGTATAGGAAGCTCTCGCCTTGATTACATTTCATATGTATTTACTAGCATCCACTAGGTTATACTAAGAACTGGGTATACAGCCGCAAACAAAATAAACAGGATCTTGTTTTCACAGAGCTTAGTTTTTAATGGGCTAGGAGATGACCGGTTCATCAGTGAATGGTCAAATACACTCCCACCCCACACACACACACTCACACACCCAAGAAAAATATCCATGCTGGGCAAAGAATAAAGCCAGGATGATGCGCAAGCAGGGATTTAAGAAAGCCTCTCCAAAGAAACCAGCCATAAACAGATGAGGGAAAGTGCTTTCCTAGGCCAAAGAAGCAGCTATGCTCCTCAGCTTTACTTTTGAGAAACAGAAAGGAATCCGTGGTGGCAGAGCCTGGAGTGGGAAGGTAGAGTAAGCCAGATCTCCATCGGCGTAAGCAGCTGAGGTTTTTGTACAATATATAGTACATATTCTGTCTCCAAACCCCAAAACTGTTTTACCTCACAGTTGAGAAATATAATACCTTAGAAGAAAATTAAGGGGATTGAGGTTAAGAATGAATTTATGGAAGTCTAATAAATATTTTATGTTCAATGAACAAAATAATAAAACAGATCAAGAACACTTGTCTTGCCTTCTAAAGACATACCTTTCTTGCCTCCTTCTTAGGCACTACTCCCCAGTTTAATTATCTAAACACGTCCACATATTCTTAAAGATCTTCCTTCACTTTTATTTTATTTTATTTTATTTGCAGTGGTGATGGAGTAGCTCAAGATCTTTCATCTGTCTTTCAATGTTATGCTAATTTATGCAAATGAATAATTATGTTTTTGAAATGTTGTATCCCTGAGTGACACACAATATCAATATGTGATATTTAGGCGCTGAATCACAACATAAAGCGCACAGAGAATTTCTTTTTGTGAGGTAGTAAAACTGATAGATCATGGCACAGTAAGCCAAAGGGCTAAGAACCAAGAGGCCAGTTGCTTGTCCAGTCTCCTTGACACAGTGGGTGAGGTAGGCCCATCAGATGTGGCTGAATTTATTTTATAACTTGGAACTCCCAGAACTTTGCACATAGTTAATACAGCATCTCATAGTTTATACTGGGTACAGAGAGATCTGCCAATACCATAGTAGGGAATTTTCTGGTTTCAGAGGGTTTCCTTGAATGAAATTCTTAGTAAAGAAATGTTATACTAGATGGATGTCATTTTAAAGCAACTTAAAATTAAAAGATACTTGAGTCTATAAAATTTCAGTTTATTCCCTATTAATTCCAACTCATTATTATTATAATAGTGATTTACTATATACTTAACACAGTCAAGCACTAAGCTAGGAATTATATACACATATATAATTATATACATAATTAATCCATCCAACAATCTTATGCAGAAATTCCTTGTGGCTTAGGAATATTAATTTGTTCACTATGACACCTGCCAGTGATTCCATGGCCAGAGTTTTAATCCAAGTCTGTCAAAGTTCAGAGCCTCGGCTCTTAACCTCTACACACTACTGTCTCAGAATGAGGACAAACCAGAAAACAGTTCTGTGGTACGGACAATTTCATAGTGACTATGAAAGCTAAAAAGGAAATTACACCTTCTGAATAAGCTGGAGCTACATTTCCTTATTTCTTCTCATCCATCAACAAGGACGGTTGAGTACTTTATTGAGTACTTGCTTCATGCCAAGCACCGGTCTATGCCTGGGAAAGTACGGCAATAAACAAAACACAATCTCTTCTTCTCCAGCCGTTTACATTACAGCGGGGGAGATACATTAGTTCATATGGCTATCCTAACAAATTACCACACGCCTAAGGACTCACACCAGCAGAAACGTATTTTCTCACAATTCTAGAGACATCTGGCTTAAGACTCCTTGAAGAGCAATAATCAGGCAAAACAAGGTATGTATCCTCTCTTCTTTGGCATGCTGAGTGTGCTTTCATCGTCCCATACAAAAGAATTTTTCCTTTTAAGTGTTGCCATCTCTTCTGTTTGACACTTGTATGACTTTACTGTGTTTTGTTTATTTATTTATTATTTATTTATTTATTTATTTATTTATTTGAGAGGGAAGGGGGGGAGAGGGAGAGGGAGAATCTCAAGCAGGCTGCACCTGCAGTATGGAGCCTGACACAGGGCTCGATCTCACGACCCTGAGATCATGACCTGAGCCATAATCAAGAGTCAGACGCTTAACTGACTGAACTACCCAGGCCCCCCAACTGTGTTATTTTTAAGTCCACATTAGTGGTTCCTGTTTCTGTCTAAATAACAGGTCTACAAAAAGTAGGAACCATTTCTACTAAGCAGACAGCACTTAGGTATTTAATATAATTAGGAACTTAAATATTTAGGTACCTAATACATATACTTAGGTACCTAATACAATTAATTACGAACTTAAATATTTTTTTGAAAACTGGGCACATCACTATTCTGATGTATAAAAAATATCTTCAAAGTAAAATGTCTCCTATGGATAGCCCACCACAGCCAGAGGGTGGTCCTCCGAGAAACAGAAAGATTCAGCAGCCTATCATGACTTCTTTAGTATGAAGAGAAGATTCTAGGAACAATCATAGAAGATAATTTCCCCTCTCTTCCCAGAAAGTAAAAATTCCTCAAAGATTAAAACTAAGCCCAGTATATATTTTATAATACAAGGAATCCTTTCCTCCTTCTTCCTAGCCAATAAACAGACATTATTCCCAAATAAGTGATAGTAGCCTTTTCTTACTGCTAAAATAAAAGTATCTTTTAGATTAGGATGAAAGGAAGTCATTCAAAAAAAGAAATATTGACAGGTGAATTCATTCATGCAAAAGTTCCTTTGCAACAGGTTTAGGCAAAGTATACCTGAGAAGAGTTTTAAAAGTGGAGTAGCCCCAACTGTTCCTGGACACAGATCTGTGTGGAACGTGAGCTCTTAGACTCTCACCTCTGGGTAACTGGCTCAGGAAAAAGAGCAGGATCTGGAGAGTAGGACCAAATTCACATCTTTTCAGCAAATGTTTATGGAGCACCTGATAGTACAAGGCAATCTGCCAAATATTCAAAGATGAAGACCCAGTCCCTCTCCCCAAGGTGGACATCAAAACAAGACTTGATTTCCTATTTTCACCTGTGTTTCTTAGGGTAGCCTTATTGCAATACAAATAAATCCAAAATGCATAATGCCTTCAAATAGTAGAAGTTTAGTTTTCTCTAACTTTACAGTCCAATGTTGAGTTTCCTTTTCAGATCACCTTCTAAATGGTCAATCGTGGATGAAGACTCTCCATGTGTGGCTCCTCCCTTCCCTCAGTGCTCTTCCCTTTGCAGCCAATCAAAATAGGGGGAAAAGCATATGCAGACTTGTGGGGGAGTTATTGATGACAGTCTTAGAAAAGGAACACATTTCTTCCCACCTTCCATTAGTTAGAACTCAGTCACATGGCCATTAGTAACAGTGGATGGTGAAAACAGTATCCAAGTCACTATGAGGAAATGGAAATTGGTTATGGAGAACACATCACAGATTGAAAACTGATTCGTTCTATTTCAAAACATGGAAATCTCTTCAGTTGTTAGCAGAATCTTGATGATAAGCCTTTACATATCACTGTTCAGCTTTGTTAATTTATTTATAAGGAAACATCACCCAGACAAATAGAAAATAGAAAGAAGCAAAAAAAAAAAAAAATCTTGAAGTATTCATAAGAACATTTGAAACAGAATCTTTGATTTTTTTTGTCAGTCCTTCATCATTTATTATGTTAAAGAAAAACTAAACATTCCTTATATCTTACTTTTACATATTAATTTTCTGTACAGAGAACTGGCATGAATAAGTCACGAGAATAAAAGGTACAGCATAGGGAATATAGTCAATGATATTCTAATAGCATTGTGTGGTGACAGATGGGAGCTACACCTGTGGTGAGCAGAGCATAACATATAGAGAAGTTGAATCACTACGTTGTACACCAGAAACTAATTATTGTATGTCAACTATACTCAAAAAAATTTTTGAGAAAGGAAAAAATATATATAAATCTTTTGGGGCCCACAGGTCCTTCTGAATTTTGTGTAAGTTCATTATCTCCAGTTTTTCCAGACTCTCTATTCTTCAAAGGAAATTAGTCATCCTGGAGAACAAAACAGAAGGAGATCTAAATGTGGTATAGGGAAGTGAGAGGTCCGTCAGCCAAATCATCTTTCTTGTCCCCCAAACCACAACTGCGAAGAGAAACTATTGTCTAGGTTGAATGAATACTATGTCTCATATAGGTATACTGGTTTTATTTTGGTTTTGGGATGTTTCCCCCCAAAATTTATGTAGATAGTCTTAAGATTAATTAAGGACAAATTTAATTCAAAGGTTTTGATCGTGA
The DNA here is from genome assembly GCF_037043125.1 of Eumetopias jubatus. Classification (NCBI taxonomy): domain Eukaryota; kingdom Metazoa; phylum Chordata; class Mammalia; order Carnivora; family Otariidae; genus Eumetopias; species Eumetopias jubatus. The sequence goes on from NW_028274810.1 coordinate 160,142,608, forward strand.
ATTTTCAGCTGGATAATAAAATTCTTTAACATCTTTTGTATTACAAAAGAGGTCTTGGTAGCTACACTTGTGGTAGGCATAGAGTATGAATAGAGTTGTCCCATCACTATGTTGTAGACCTGAAACACCTGTGTCAGCTACACTTCAATTTAAAATAAAAAGGAGGTCTTTGTGTTCAATAAGATTGGAAATGAAAGCATCAGTCCACATACTCAGGGGAAAATGGAAGGTTGAGTACAATCAACGGCAGTGTGATTGTACTTAACCACGAATGGTAGTGAGTACATGGGCACCCACAAGCAGGCACACAAACACACACAGACGCTGCACAGCCCCCCACACTCTCCCAAGTGAATCACCCTTTTTGACTGTGTCCATAGGACCCTGAAGCCCACACATACCTATCACCATCACCCATCAACATATTTCAGTATAAAATCAGCACCATTCTTCCTAAAGTCAATAGCCGTGGTTCAGTTCTCACAGGGGAATAAAAGAGAGACAAGGCAAACTGGCATGTTTTAATGCAGAAGGCACACTCTGTATCCCAGTGCATTGCTCTAATTTCCTCAGGGACAACAAAAGGAGGCAGCTCAGCCCTGAGTGGTGCCATAGAACTATGTGCCAACCCACACTACTTAGATAAATGGTGAACTATCATTTTGTGATGGTCTATAAACTTGCTATTCAAAACATGGTCCCTCCCACCAAAGAGCATGGGCATCTCCTGAGAGTTTGTTAGAAATAAAAAATCTCTGGCTCTACCCAAGAGTGATGGAATCAGAATCCATGTTTTAACATGTTCACCACGTGATTTGTATGCACACTGAATCTGAGAATCTCTGTTCTGCACGGTTTTTTGTGTCTTCTTTGCCACCGTTTCATCTCCTGTTAATTTCTTAACATGATCATCATGTGAAAACTCAATTGCGTTTTGTTGATGTCTCTTTATTAGCATCTCTAAAAGGAGCAAGTCACTAGTCATGCAATCCAACTTAATTAAATAGGCCTATTCATTAGGACACAAATGCTTCATCTAGGAGTGTGCTAGTTGATTTCCTAGATGGAGAAAACTTAACTTGATTTTCAAAGGATAAAAGACTGTGATGCTGGAGTGGAGAAGCAGAGCCAGTACTCCTGATTTTTGTCAAAATCTACTTGCACTAAATATTTTAAATCTTTTACTATTCAGTAATGATAGTCAGCAAAATGAAATTTTATCTTGTTGCTAAAAGTTCACACTCAGTTATTCAAGTTATGAAAGCAAAATTATTTTAAGCAGAAATAAGCATGTGTATTTATTTACTCATTTGATTGGAAAATCCTACAGCGTGCACAGTAAATACCATCTCCAAGAGGAATTAATAGAAACCCTACCAGGTACATATGCACTGATGTAAGCCAATTTCTTAATGTCAAAGATTATCAAGTTGTATTTTAAATGTTTGTTTTTTATTTTTCGTTGTGACACTTTATGGATAGCATTATTCAAACATTATTAACATACTTTAGTTGGTAAAGGGTATAACCACAACTATGATCCTTTTTTTTAATTTTTAAAAAAAAATTTTTTTAAGATTTTATTTATTTATTTGACAGACAGTGAGAGATAGTGAGAGAGGGGAACACAAGCAGGGGGAGTGGGAGAGGGAGAAGCAGGCTCCCCGCTGAGCAGGGAGCCCGATGTGGGGCTCAATCCCAGGACCCTGGGATCATGACCTGAGCTGAAGGCAGATGCTTAACACTGAGCCACCCAGGCACCCCCGCAGATGCTTAACACTGAGCCACCCAGGCACCCCCACAACTATGATCCTTGAGAGCTCTTCTATACCCCAAGAAGTACAAACCTAAGGCAATACTACAATTAGTCTGAGTAGACTCTACTCCTTAGAAAATATGAGGCCAATTATTCTCATGACTGATAAAATCCCAAATGACCTTAAGCGTCATTTCCTCTGTGCAAAATGCCAAGAACTTCTGCAAGAATGTCTTATGAAAAAGGGAATGTTCCCATAGTACAATGGAGCAAATGTATGTTGAAAGGCATGTACTAATATGCAATACGAGACATGGGACCTACTTAATTATGTACCCCTGAGACATGCGACATGTGCGAAAAGCAATGAAGGCCTTAAAGGTCATATCTGAGGAGCACAAATCAGATGTAAGGAGGACGAAGGAATCCTGGCTGCATGGCATCTTAATGAGATGAAACATCCTATCACATCTTTACAGTTTATAGCTATTGACGACAACCAGAAACCCCCAAGGGAAGAGGCAGAGATGCTTATTAAAACAGTGAGAAGTGCACTGCATTTACGAATGTAATATGTTGCAATTGAAGGATATTAACAAAGAACTGGACTGGGCCTTTTTATTCCCTTTAGATTGTAAAATTTATAAATAAAATAATGTTTTTCTAATCTAATGATTTTCCTATTACAATCTTCAGGCCCCTTTGTTCCTCAAAAGAACTGTTCACAAAATAAAATTCTTAAAAATCTCTCTCATGTAAGAAAGACAATTATCACATGATCTCACTCATATGTGGAATTTAAGAAACAAAACAGAGGATCATAGGGGAAGAGAGGAAAAAAAAAACAAGACGAAATCAGAGAGGAAGGCAAACTGCAAGAGACTCTTAATCACAGGAAACAAACAGGGTTGCTGGAGGGGGAGGGTGGAGGGATGGGGTAACTGGGTGATGGACATTAAGGAGGGCACATGATACAATGAGCACTGGGAATTATATAAGGCTGAAGAATCACTGACCTCTACCTCCGACACCAATGATACATTATGTGCTAATTAATTGAATTTAAATTAAAAAAAAGCCCACACACACAAAAAAATCTCTCTCATGTAAATAATCCATGGAGAGTTGCTGAGCCCCTGTGTGGTGCAGAAGGTACCACACCAGGAGTCCCTGTTGCTATTCATCCCTTCTAGGCCTCAGATGGCACTCAGGAATTTGGGCAAAGTAGTTGCCTTCTCACAAGTTCAACGGCCATATCTCTAAAATGGCATCTCCCAAAATGAGCGCGTGTCTTTAATGAATTACAAATACATGTACAAAAGATGCACTTTATGGAGGCAATTCCAGCAATTTTAAACAGAACAACTCTAATGACTGTCAAAGTAAGCCCAATGCTCATGAAATAATACTACCCTGTACTTAGTATTCTTCTCTGAGGAGCTTAGTGCACTTTATAAGCACAGAAATGTTTCTCTTTTTAGTAAAACAGTTTTTTTTAAAGTCAATTCCTGAATGTTGAGTGAGATAAATTAGACTCATTTCAGCAAACTATTGTGTAATTCTCAATGTTCTAGTCATCGTACATCAAACTGTTTATCCTAGTGCATTTTTTTTATGAAGATGATATGAGCACATTTTCTGTTTTTCTTGTTTTTCTTTCCAGCTATCTTAATTCATCTCTGGAATCTTATATCTAATTAAAATATCCCTCTTTAAGTTTTACATTGATTCAATAGACCAGACAAGGAAATATACATTACAGTTAAATTTTAATGCACAAGCAGTAATTGTAAAGCATTGTACCTATATGGTTGTTCTGCCCTTATATATTTAAGAAGCCATCTTTTCTTGAGAGAGCTTACATTTGTAAGGTTGGTGATCTCCTTATTTAAACCACGTGCTATGTGCTTATTTTCTTTTGGGAGGAGGGAGAATTTTATTTTATTTATTATTTATTTATTGAAGTGGTGAGGGCAAACGGAGAAAGAGAATCTTAAACAGCCTCCACACCCAATACAAACCTGAGGCTAGGGTCGATCTCATGACCCTGAGATCATGATCTGAGCCAAATTCAAGTGGATGCTCAACCGACTGAACCACCAGGCTCTCTGGGAGGGAGGGAGAATTTTAAATCAGGTTTGCTAAGGTATATTTTATATACAATAAAATTTTTCCTTTTACATGTGCAGATCAATGATTTTTTAAAATATTTTATTTATTTGAGAGAGAGAGAGCGAGCACAAGTTGGGGGCAGAGGCAGAGGGAGAGGGAGAGGGAGAGGGAGAAGCTGACTCCCTGTTCAGCAGGGAGCCCGATGCAGGGCTCCATCCCAGGACCCTGAGATCATGACCCTTTAAGCCAAAGGCAGACGCTTAACCGACTGAGCCACGTGGGCACCCCCAGATCAATGAATTTTTATAAATGTATATATAGTTATGTTACCACCACCACAAACAAGTTATGTAACGTTTTTGTCATCCCGAAAAGTCCCTTCATGTTCCTTTACAATTACCCCTCCAGCCCCCACCCCTGGCAAGCACTGATCTGTTTTCCATTATTATAGTTTTGCCTTTTCTAGAATATCATATGGAATCATACAATATGTGGTCATTTGAATCTAGCTTTCTTCACATAGCATAATGTTTTTGAGATTCACCCATATTGTTGCACACATCAGTTCATTCCTTTTTATTAGCAAGTGGTATTCTACTGTATAGATGGACCACACTTTGTTTATCCATGCACTAACTGATGGATTGTTTGGGGGTTATAAATAAAATTGCCATAAATATTTATATCCAGATCTTCATTCAGACATCTATACATTTATCTTTCTTAGATAAATATTTAGAAGGGAATTGCTGGGTCAGGTGCTAAGTGCATGTTTAATGTATATGAAACTGACAAACCATCATGCAAAGTAGTCATACCATTTTGTATTTGCACCACCAATGTAGGAGACTGGAGGTTGCTCCACATCCTTGCTCACACTTACCATTGTCTATCTTTTTCATTTTAGTCATTCTAGGCATATAGTAGTAACTCCTTGTGATTTTAATTTGCATTTCCCTGATGACTAATGATATTAAATGTATTTTCATGTATTTATTAGTCATTTGTATGTCTTCTCTGCTGGAATGTCCCTTAAAATATTTTTCCTATTTTTAAAGTGTATTGTTTGTCTTTTTATTGTTGATTTGTAAGAGTTCTACATATTCTGGATACAAGTCCTTTATCCAATTTATGTTTGTAAATATTTGCTCCCAGTCTGAGCTTTTTAAAAAAAAAAAGTTAATAGTTCTTATAACAGAATTTTCTAATTTGATGAAATTTGTTTTTCTCTTATGATTTAGCTTTTTGCACTCATTTTCTTTTTTTCAAATGCTCCCAATGTTTAGAGACTATCTGTTGACTATTAGCTAAAATAAAATAAACCTAATGCATTCTCCCTCTCTATTCCTATTTTAATTCATCTCATGTTAGGGAAATTCAGGCAATGTATTAGCTTCCTACTGTTGTTGTAACATAGTCCCATAAATTTGTTGGCTTATAATGACACAAATTTATTATTTTATAATTCTGGAGGTTATTAGTCCAAAAATGAGTCTTACTGGTCTAACATCTGAAGGGGTGTTTCTCTTTTGCAACTCTAAGGAAAAATCCATTTCATTGTCTTTTCCAGCTTCTGGAGGCTCCCCACATACCTTGGGTTGTGGTCTCTTCCTCCATCTTCAAAGCCAGCACTGACCTGTCTAGTCCTTTTCATATCAACTCACTTTGACCTACATTTCTGCCTCTCTCTTCCACTTTTTTTAAAAGATTGATTTATTTGAGAGAGAGAAAGAGAGAGTGGGGGGAAGGGGCAGAGGGAGAGAATATTCAAGCAGACTCCATCCTGAGCTCATGGAGTGGGGTGGGGGTACTCAATCCCACAACCCATGAGATCATGACCTGAGCCCAAACCAACAATCAGACGCTCAAACTATAGCCACCCAGGCACCACTGTCTTTTCCACTTTTAAGGACCCTTGTGATTAATTGGTCCCATCTGGAGAATCCTGACTTCTCTCCCTCTATTAAGGTCAGCTGGTTAACAACCTTAATTCCACTTACACCCTCAATTTCCTCTTGCCCTGTAACACAGTATATTCACAGGTTCTGGGGATTGGAACACGGACGCCTTTGGGGGCCCATTATCATGCCTGCCACTGGCAACATGGTAAGAAATCAGACTAAAAGATTCTGTGCTATCTTTTTATAGTACTTAAGAGACATATTGTGCCGTGCCAACTCATTTGCTTGCCTGCTCCGAACCCTTAAGTTGTAAACTCTTTGAGGAAAGGGACTAGATTTTTTTTTTATCTCTGTAGCCTCTATAGAGCTAAGCCTGTTATATAAAAGGTAGTCCAAAAATATTTGGTAGTTGCTGAATGAACGAATGAACAAACGAACGAATAAATTAATGAAATTTCTTCAAATCAACGCACTGGTCTTGCTCACTTCATTTTCATCACTATACTTTATGCTGAGTGGGTTAAATCTTAGCTCTCCTGGTTATTTACTCTGAATTTCTGTATTAGATTTCTATTGCAGCTGTAACAAATTACCACAAACTTAGCAACTTAAAAGGACGCCTATTTATTACCTCACAGTCTGCAGTTCGGAAGTCTGGCATGGCTCAGTTGGGTCCTCTGCTTCGGGGCTCACCAGGCCAAAATCCAGGTGTTGGCCAGCGTGGGCTCTTAGCCAATGAGGCGAGAGAGAATTCATTTCCTTGTGGTTGTTGGATTGACTTCGCTGTTCACTTGCTGGCTATCAGCCAGGGTCCGCTCTCTGCTTGTCGGGGCTGCCCACACTCGCATGGCTCCTGGATCTTCAAAGCTCCAAGAGCAAGTCAGAATCCTTCTCAAACTTTAATTCTCTCTAGATGTCTGAATCTGCCTTTTAAAGGCTCATGTGATTAGATCAGGCCCATTTGGATAATCTCCATGTCTTACGGTCAGCTGACTTGAGACTTTAATTACAACTGCAAAATCTCTTCACAGCACTACCTAGATTAGTGTCTGATTAAAATAACCAGGGAATCCTGTGGGTGGGGCAGGGCGAACCTTTAGATTTCTGCCCAAAAGCTTCTAACTTAACCTAGCTACTGTCTTACTTTCCCTTTATGAAAAATGAGGGTGGGAATTACCCCTACCTCATTTATTGCTATGGGAATCAAATGCCATTATTCATGTAATATGCCTAGCATGGATCCTAGACCATAGTTGGAATTTAAAATATATTCATTTTCTTAAGGAAGTATATCCATTTTCACAAATATTTACATTCTTTTCCTGTTATTCTACGAACTTAGTGTAAGCTGGGTACAAGAATAAACTTGCCTCTTTTTAATAATTAAAGTTAAGTTTACTCTCAGAAAAATCTACATTCTGCATGAAAAACAATTTTCCCCTATAAACTTCCATGTGGTATTTTACGTAAAATTTTTGACATATTTGCAAACTTAGAATAAGTTTGTCCTAGAATAAAATGTCCTAGACCAGATTTTCTAGGAAGCTTTACTGCTCCAATTAATGTTTATTATTTCCTACCTTTGTTATAGGGAAATGAGTGTTGTAGTATGCACTTTCTTTATACCAGGAACTAATCCCATATCCTTAATACCTCCTAATTTACTAAAGAATCTCCCTGGGTCTTTGATGTAGAAAGACAAATGACAAACAGCTGTTCTCACCAGAGAGTTCCTAACCTCTGACAGAGGTTGAGTGAATTAATCTATAAAATGGTTGACCTTCTGATGGTTAGGTTGAGGTATTTTAATAGGCAAAACACTTATAAAGGAGTGAATTAGATATTTCTGTCTCCAAAAATTATCTCATTTTCTCATCAGGACTTCAGTTCCCTAATTATTCTGTCTTTCACGTAAAATGAGAAGACACATTTCTAACAAGATAACGATGATTTCCAGTTATTCCCAGTGTTCTTTCTACGTTCTATTTTATGAAATGAATTTTAAATCTTGAACAACTCATTTGTTTATACATTAACAGTGACAAACATGTTAGCTCTCTATATAAAAATATTCAAGTTAATTAAAAACAAAGATACTAACAACTCACCTGGAATCGCTCTCTTTCCTTTTCTTGTTTTATTTTTGTTTCTGTTTTGTTTTTAGAAAGGACATTTGGTATACTTACATTTGTACAGTTTTTAAAAGAATTTTCCATTATTTCATTTGGTCTTCACCACAACTCCTTTGAGAGGTCAGATGACTATTATTATCCCCTTTTGCCAGTGAGGAAATGGGCTTAGATAGAATAATTAACTTGGTTATTTTCATGTTAGCTGGTAAGAAGCCGAACTACATCCTCTAATTTTCATCCTGTGTTCTTTCCTCTATACAATGGAGCAATTATACTTGAAACAGCTCTAAGTTGGCGGACTCCTCTTTAGTATAAATTATTAAGACACACATTAAACTTTACTTATTTGTTTTAATGCACTCTATTCTAAAAAACAAAAAAATGTATGACCCATACTGCAGAAAATTAAAATTTTGTGTATAAATGCAAAATTAAAAAATTCTAATAGTGACATGTTTTAATTAAAAATGCATTTATTATTATTATTTTCCCATGGCAAATTGCAATAACTATTTCTTAAATCCCCTACAATATTTTAATTCTAATTGTGAACATTCTAATTTTGAACGCCTAACTTTTCTCCAAAAGTCCAGAAAATTATCTTAGCTACACTAAGTATTATCATGGTGTTTGGGGAAGTTAATAATAACTAGAGTGACTATAATTTATCATCCAAACAAGGACACTTGAGAGTGAGAGAAATACTATTCATAATTATGCTGCAATGGCAAGCATAACTCAGAAAGGGGCCAAAAGACCAGGATATATGGTCACTCAAATAAAAACCCACATAGGTTCCTGATTTCAAAGATTTTTCAGTTTCTTTAGTGATAACAACCTTTATCTTCATTACTCTTGCCTTAAGCAACCTAAATTTTAGACTGAACCTTGAACCTTCTCATCACCCCAAACTGCTTCAGCTCCAAAATTTTGAGCTCCAAAATTTTCCTTTCCCCCTCCCCTTCCCATGGCCTCTCTAGTACCAATTCTGCCTTTTTCGTCCTCTAGCTTTGGGGACACTTATGCACACAGCCCATCCAGCAGACTGCAGGCTCTTTTGTCTCCCACACAGACCACTCCCTACGGGTCACCATTTCTGTATGGCTCTCACTAGAGACCTTGATCTCTTCCATACTGTATCCTTCCAACGGACCCAACTTTTCAGATCTTTACCCTGAGCACTTCGCATTATCTCTTCCCTTCCTGTTGTGAGGCTTTGGGGCATAATTGAAGAAAGTCACAAAACCAAGCTTGTTTGTTGGGTTTTTCATTTTTCAGATCATCCTGTCAGTTAGCAATGGGTCCCTCTCCTCTACTTAACAATCTTTTCATTCATCATTAATTAATGTGCTTTCTTCCATGCTCCTCAGGAGTAAAGCAGACATAATTTCTGCCTTCTAAGAGGACACAAAGAGTAGAACAGATAGTCTTGGGTACAAAGAAGGCATTTACGAATTATAGATTTAAAGATAGCAGTATGTTGGGACATAGTGGGGTCATAAATAAAGAATGGGATGATTCAAGGGGGATAAAACAAGCCAGGAAAGGTTTCACAGAGGGCTACTGCTTGAAATAAGACCCGAAAGCTGAATAGGCATTCTCAAGTGGCAAGGGAGTTGGATGAAAGAATATTCCAGGCAGAAGGAACATCATGATCAAAGGCAGGGAGATATGACATAGTCTGATATACTTGCAGGACTGCAAGCATTTCTGAATGGCTGAATTGTGGGCTTCAGATGAGGCCGGAGAAATTTCATGCCATGATGAGAAATTTGATTATACAGAAGACAATAGGGAGCCACTGACTAAACAGAAGACTGATGTGGTCAGTTTTACATTGGAGAAATATTATTTCGGAGGTGAAGAGGATGATAGATGGGAAGGATGCAAGACATGAACCTACAGTAGCATTCCTGCAGATGTTTAGGTGAGAGATGGTATGTCTGCATTAGGCCCCTAACAACAAGCTGGGAGACGAGGAAGAAGATAAGTGAAAAATTAAGGATGGAGGTTGGAAAGCCTTAGGTAACTTTCCAAGATTTGGATTTTGGAGTAGCTACTAGTGAGAACTAAGTGAGGAGACTCAGTGATCCCCCAGGATCTGCTATGGGTTGTTAGATAGGAGATCAATTCAACAAACCTAGAAATGCAAGAGAAGTAACACATTTATGGGGAAAATAATGGGTACAGTTTTATAGACACTCTAGGTGCCTGTAGGAAACATTGTGTGTGCTGTCAGATACCCCTTTGGGGTTGAAGGACTTACTCTCTGCTGCCGGGAGCACAAGACTTCTCGCCAACATAAAGTGCCCTTTTAGGGGCAGCCTGCATCCATTGCTGGTCAGTGCAGGGGTACAAAGGCCCAGCCCCTTCGTTCCAACCAAGGACAAGATTGCAGGACCATCCCAGCTTCAGAGCTCCTCATGGAGTTACCTGAGGCTTTCTGAATGCATTACAACTTAACTTCTCCTAAAGATGTTCTCAAGAGTACTCCCTAACAAACATCCTACACACAAATTCTTGGTGTACTTTTTCAGGGACTCCAGCCACAAGGGGGCTTTAGGTCAACTGAAGTGAAAATGTCCTATAGCACTTTTGAGCCCAGAACATATGTCTGAGTTTAGGTGAAGATATTAACTGAGACCAGCGGACTGAATGAGCTTATTCAGGGAGGTCATACAGAGTGAATGGCTCAGAGGGTCAGAGAAATTTGAGGTATATCAATACTTAAATAAGTTTTTAGAAGAAAAGCTCGAAAGAATCCTGAGGAACAATGCTTGGAGGGGGAATAGAATCAAGAGAGGGTGCTATTTAGGAAGTCAAAAGAAGAAAGAAGTGGTCAAGAGTGTTTGAGGTAAGGGAGAGAAAGATCAAATGAAATCAGACTTGAAAAGAATCTAGTGGTAGTAACAATTAGGGGACCAGTTGGTACTTCGATGGAGCCATTTATACAGTGGGAAGGGCAAACCAGTCTACAATGGATGCAGCAGGTTCATGATTTAAATAAGGTAGCTTGGTTTTGGGAAAGAGAGTATTTAAGGTAGTAACTAAAAAGTAGTGCAGCATTGTGATTTGTGTGTGAATCTATGTGCATGTGTAGTATGTTTCAGCTGAGGAGACAGTTGACCTTCACCTTCTCCAGAAAACCGTCCCTAATCCTTCTGCTGACAGCAGGTGCTCCCTCCTCTGACTCTTAAGATTTCACCCCTCCCTTTCGCATGTCCTTGTCGTTTTATTGCTTGTGTAATAGTCATAGACATGGCTTTTATACACTTTATTAGTCTTCAACTCTTCTTGGGAAAAAATCATGAAGAAACTACCTTTGCATCCTTGAAACTATCTTAAATCCCCTACACAGTGGTGCCCAATAGTTGCTGTCCAATTAATACTTGTAAGAAAAAAATGAATGATTCAAACAAGAAAAAAAGGTGCGTGTATTGAGTCGCTGAGGTGTCCTGAACTCTAAGACCTCATTTTGAGCAAAAGCTGGAGGAAGAGAAAAAGGAATTATTATCATCTGCAGACAAAATAAGCTTATGGAACCAAAAGCCAGCGATACTGAGAGGTAGCCAGTCTTGAGAAGACTGCTTCCAAACTAAACTGGCTCTGTGGGCAGGAATAAGACATTCAATTAAAGATGCCAGTTAGTGCCCTTAAGATACCAATCGATGTAACCATGTGATATATACTGAAGTATTTCAGAGTCCAGGGCTAACCATTCCACTATGGAACCTCACTACTGAAGTATTTCATAGCTTCGTATCCAACAGTATTTAGAGGTTTGAAGATGTTTGATTTGCAAATATATTTCCTAATGAACTAACATCTGAGAATTAATCCAAATGGGTTCAATTTATCTGTTATATTTTCCTAAACCATACCAATTCTCTAGTATAGTTTTTTGGTTAAAAAAAATTATAGGGTGGAACTCAGAAAATAATTGTAACTTTAGTATTCAGCACAGTCTCTTAATATTTCCTTTCAAAACTAAGTTCCAAAAAAAAAAAAAACTAAGTTCCAAATGAGGGGGTGGGAGAATGTAGAAGAAAGGGAAAACCTCTATATTCAGGGTTTTTTTTTTAAGATTTTACTTATTTATTTGAGAAAGAGAGTGAGAAAGAGAGGAGCAGGGGGAGGGGCAGAAGAGAAGCAGACTCCCTGCTGAGCAGGGAGGATGCGGGACTCGATGCCGGGCCTCCAGAATCATGACCTGAGCCGAAGGCAAAGGCTTAACCCACTGAACCACCCAGGCGCCTGTATTCAGTTTGTAAAATCTCTGAGTGAATGAACCAGAGCAGGGTTATATCTGCAGTACCTCTGTTTTACTAAAGAGCTTTTCGGTTGCTTCATCACAAAACAAACAAAAAAACACCCTTAAGGAAATTAAAATTGTCTGTAGGTGGGTTTTCTTATTCATTTGCTTGCTAATGAGAATAAATTTAGGATGACTTACAAAATTTGGAGTATTTCACATGAACTGAAGTGATTTTATTAGTGTTCAAGTTCCCTTCTAGATTTGGTCCTTCTGAGGGAAACCAAAATTTATGAACCTTATTAAGCGTACATATCTCCCAGCCAAAGTGGAAAAAAAAGGAAAAAAAAAACATTTAAAAAAAATGTTGTGATTCTCTTGTTTGTACCTTTCTCTTCAGGGGATAGTTGGCTTCGGAATCTAGACAAGCATTTCTAATTGGTGGAACAAAAGAGTGATATTTGAAGTAATCAGTTGTGACAAGCCATAGATGATAAATTAGGCAGTTAGAATGTAGAAAAAATACCAGGTAGATAAAACACAACAGAGATACACAATTGGAGAAGCAATTTTCGAAGAAAATGAACTATTTTTCCGAATATTTTTTTAAATTTCAAAAATTCCTCACATATAAACTAGAGCCATTTCAAGAATTAACAACCTAAACCAAGGTTTATAATATTAATTTTGTTTATGATATTTAGAGAACACTAATAAAATCAGAAATTATTAATAGTTATATTTTTGGTCTTGGAAAAAATAACACTGAAATTCACTTTATTTGAATTAAAATATTTATGAAGAGTATAAAGTTTGGAATGCATAAAATTTGCCTGTAAGACATAGCTGCATATCACAAAGCATGAAATATACAAAAGCATTTAGTAAATTCCAGAAAGAAGATAAATTTGAGACATATTGCTTTACTTATGAGAAGACTTTGCTATAATAAATTAGAGGAACGAGAGTTTTTTGAAGACATGTTATCAGCCTTCTATCAAGTCATTCATTTATGAGGGTGGGGTCCAAGTTCCTGAACATCTAATACTAGAACTGCATAGTCATCGGGGACCAGCAACCCCTAATGATATACAGAGCCCCTCTGAAGTTCAAGACCTAGCTGATTTGGGAGCCCATGTCTGTCACTGTGTTGTCTGGGCAACAGATGAAAACAACCTATAAACAATGTGAGGGAATATGCCTTAAAACCAACTGCTAGGGGGCACCTGGGTGGCTCAGTCCGTTAAGCGTCTGCCTTCGGCTCAAGGTCATGATCCCAGAGTCCTGGGATCAAGCCCCGCATCAGGCTCCCTGCTCAGTGGGAAGCCTGCTTCTCCCTCTCCCTCACTGGTCTCCCTGCTTGTGCTCTCTTGCTTTCTCTGTCAAATAAATAAGTAAAATCTTAAAAAAAGAAACAAAACCAACTGCAAGGCACAACACTATTTCTGTAGTATAATGAATGGGCACTCTGAGGAGCATGAAGGTAGAAGATAGGGACATGGAAAGGGACAAGGGATTCTTCCAGGACAGGGGATTCTTCCAGGTGGTCTTCATCTGGGTGCAAGTACCTCTACGTTACCATATGAATTGGAGTCAAGAACAAACGGCTATGAAAGCAATGGAGGCACAGCTGCTGGTCCCTGGCATCTCCCGGTGGGTGTATCCCTACTTCCACAAGAAGAATTTTCGTCTTACTATGGCTGGCTCCCACCCATACGCTAAGCTTGATGGAAACTACCACCTCTGAAAATGAGACCTCAGTTGTATTGCCCTGAAACAGAAAAAGGCGTAGAGATGTCGCTGAGCATGGAGGACACTAGAATTCTGCGCTCTCAGTGGGCCAAAGCCACCTCTCTACCCCGAAGGGCAATAAGCAACATGTTAGATCTTCTTGAGGCCTTCAGAGATCATTTCCTTTTCTCCTTTCCTGGGCCTCAGCTTGATTTCCCTATCAGTGGAACTAACATCTGAAGAAGCCCAACCAGCACAAGCATATTTTAATTCACAGGCTATGACATTTTTCCCTTCTTTATTGTTATTTCAGTTTTCCTGGCTGTTTTCACTGAATTTCTTTTTTCTTTCTTTATTCAAAAATTCAGTATTTTGAAATAACAGTCCTGGGAAAATCAATGTTTTAATCCACTCATTTTATCTTCTAGTTCATGCATAGATTTAATTTTTACAATGTGAACCAATAATGTAGATGGAATTTTATGTTCTCTAATACAGAACTGTTTTCCGGTGTACTGTAGACTCCTTAAAACCCTACTTCCCATTCTCCTTCTCTTCTGCTCCGTATACCTTCAACTTGACCACCAGCAGCCTGTGAATGTCCTTCCTCCTCTTTCCCTGTGCTCCTTCAAGTTGCAAATATGTATGTACCCACACTCTCATATACTGGGCTTTTTATTAACTTCTGCCCCATACAAGTAGAGTCTGTAAGCATTCTTCTACCTCTTGATTTTCTCACTGAATAATAGAAATTTAGTTCAATAGGTATAGATTTAAGTTATTCTCACTTGTGGTTGCATAAAATTCATACATGGATTGTCCACAATATATTCAATTATTTTCCCATTGATGGACAATCACTGACCTTGACCTTTTTCTTCTACAAACAATCCTGTAAGAAAAGTTTTTTTAAAGCATGTATCCTATGGTATCAAAGCTCTGTTTCTATGTGATAAGTTCATAGGGATAGAATTTCTAGGTTGAAGGGTAACATCTGGAAATAAATATTACCAGATTGCTTCCTCCGAAAGAGGGTGTTACAATTCACATTCCTGCCAGAAGTCTGGGGAATACTGTTTTGTCCAAATCTTTGCAGGCACCAGGTATTATCATTTCTTTAATTTGACTAATATAATAGACAAGAATTAGTACTTTGTGGCTAAATACTAATACGATACAATTCTATGAATTGTCCACTTGTTTGGTTTACCTATTTATATTATTCGGGGTTTTTTCCTCATAAATGCATAGAAGCCTTTTGTATATTATAATTAACCCTTTATCGATAATATGCATTGTAAATATTCTTTCTCTATAACTTTCATTTTGTTTTTAATATATAATTTGCCATAAGACATTTAAAAATTTTTTGTGTAGTCAAACTGTTTTAAACTTTCTTTATAGCTTTTCTCAATTTCCTACCTTATTTAAAAGACGTCCTCTCATTTTCTCCCAATTTTAATTTTTTTATTATTTTAAATATTTAATCCAAACAGACTTTATTCTTCCAGATACATCTAAGAATTAGCCATACTTTAATTGGATTAGCACGAAATTTGTACCAGTAATTTGTTGTAATTGACAATATATAAAATTTTAAAAAACTTCCCTCGAGAATTAAGGTATATGACCTCATGTAGTCAGTCTTCTTTTACATCTATGAGGAAAGAAATATATAATTTTAATTAGATAAGCCCTTCTTTTGATTAGACTTATGCCAAGATGATTTTATAATTTTGTTTGTTATTGTAATTGAGATTTATTCCCATTATGTTTCAAACTTGTAAATAGAAAACTGAATGACTTGGTATTTTTATTTTATAATCAATCACCTTAATGAAGTCTTTAACTATATCTAACAATTTTTTATTATTGCTTTCTTGCATTGTCAAAGTAAACACCCATATCGTTAGCATAAAATGATAATCTTGCGTCCTTGAATCTCGTAATTGTGTCTCTTATTACTCCTGTTCTACTACGTTGGCAGACCTATTCAAATACAAATGCTGATGGCTATCACTGTTTTGTTATTTACTTTAATAGGAATGCTAATTGTTTAAGCATTAAGCAACCTTTAAAGACAGAGACACTTTAAGTATGAAAAGGTTAGGATTCAATATGCAATTCAAAACAGAACCAATCTTGAGGCGCCTGCGTGGCTCAGTCAGTTAAACATCTGCCTTCGGCTCAGGTCATGATCTCAGGGTCCTGGGATCGAACCCACTTTGGGCTCCCTGCTCAGTGGGGAGCCTGCTTCTCTCTCTCCCTTTGCCCCTCTCCTCTGTTCGCTCTCCCTCTCGCTATCTCTCTCTCTCTCTCTCTCTCTCTCTCTCTCTCAAATAAATAAATAAATAAACAGAACCAGCATTAACTTGTAAAATATTGTCAAGAAATTCTATTTTCTAAACGTGGCTACTTCACTGGGTGTTTTGCAAATACTATCAAATGCTTTGGTTCTCTACATGCATATCTAGTTGGCCTATCAGAAAATTCTGCACTGAACTTGAGATAATATTCTTTGTCCTGTTAAGAAAGAATTCTTCTGTTTTAAAACAACTAAATGATTTTTGGTCAGAAATTGATTTTGAACCCTTTCAAATGCCTTTTCAACATCTATCAAACTTATCACCTTTTTTGTCTTTGATATTGATGGATTATGTTAATAATCCCTTAGTTGTCAATAATGCTTGCATTCCTTAATAAACAGTATGTAAATATTTTTATAAAATAAATATTTAAATAAATATATAAATAGAATTATCTTTATATATATTTCAAATGAGAGATATAGTTATCAATAATTTATTTAGAAAATTTTTTTTCTTTTTTTGGAGAGGTGGGGGGTTGGGCAGAGGGAGAGGGAGAGAGAATCTCAAGGAGTCTCCACTCCTGGAGCCAAGTCTGATCTCACAACCCTGAGATCATGACCTTAGCGGAAAGCAAGAGTCAGGCACTTAACCTACTAAGCCACCCAAATGCCCCTACTTAGAAATTGTTTAGCTATTTGCCCAAAATAGAAATTTTTGATCTATTTGCCCATTTAAAATGAACTGATAGGTTTTCCATGATGTTCTATTCTCTGGAAACATTTATATCTGTTGTGGCTCCAAAGTAACTAATCATGTAATTTGTGAGCTTTTATTATAGGCACTTAAGTGATTTTCCCCCCAGTTCTATCACAATATTTATTTTCTTGACTTTCTGTGTTCCTTTCAAGCTAATTTAAGCAATGTATAGTTTACTCAAAAATGATTCATTGGTATTTCAATTTTATTATTATCGAATGTGGTTTTGTTATTTTTCTACATTTAGGCTTGTCAAGTGTAGCCCCCCCCATTTTATTTTATTTTTAGAGAACCAGATTACAAATTTATTTATTAATTTGAACAGTTTGTGGTTTTGATTTATTTCACTTTTATTATTCCTTCTTTCTTAATGCTTCTTAAATTGAATGCTCAGCTCTATGTTTCCCAAACTACTCAGAATGTTGAAGGCATTTTCCGCCTTTAGTGCCCGAGGTTCTTGGTCACACTGCTTTCAAGAACGAAGAGGTAGACCAGACGAAGAGTGGTGGGCAGCAAAGCAAAGTTTATTGAGTGATAGTATAAAGCTCCAGGAGAGGGAGTGGGGCCCGAGTGGGTTGCCCCTGGATCTCCTCTAAGTTTAGGGGTTTTTATGAGCTCTTTTGCAGAACTATATTAAGGAACCAGGGTATGTTGAATCGTGCCAATCAGGGCTTTGGTCATTATCTGTCTACCTCTTAGGTTACTTTCAACGTGCTGATGGTCTTTTTTTGCTGACATCTGGGGGCTTATGTCCTAACTGTCCCTTGCCCATGATAGGGACAAATGCTTTGTGGTTAATTGCCTTGTTTTAGGACATTTTGCAGAAGTCATTTCTGTAAAGGCCGCAAAGCAGAATGTTAGTGTGGTCCTGTCTAAGCTGCAAAACAGGGTGTCAGTGATGTTTTATTTGAGCTGTCCCGACTCCATATTTTCTTGTTGGGGACCCTGACCCTGACTACCAAACTGTCCAATAACTCCTAAGAGAAGAGCTTTGCTCTGAGATGTTAATATGTATACTATGAAAAAGAATTTTCTCTGATCAAATAGTTTGGAAAACTGAATATTACATTTCCTCTTAGTGCTTTACAATGCTCATTATCCCATTAAAGATACTGAAGAAGTCTCAAATTAAAAACTGTATAGCTTTTGGAACATAGCATTTTCCAAATTGTTTTTACCCTGGAACACTTTCTAGGGTATGGTATACTTCAATAAGGTATGGAATAGTAAAGTATGATTTATATACTTTGTATAGAATAGTACCCTCTCTGCAGCTGGTATACTTTCTACAGTATACTACTAACATTTTGTGACATGGTGTTTCCCAGGACACCAGTTCTGGGAAACTCTGGCTTCAGGTCATTTGTATTCCTTTTGGTTTGCCTATAAATGAGAGCATTCAATGATATGAGTTTGTCTCTGGATACTTCTTTGATTGCCTCTCATATGTTATAACATGTAGTACTTTCCATTGTCACTTAAATTATTTTATTCAAGAATTATATAAGGGAGTTTTTAATGTTCACAGTCTTCGGGTTATACTTTTTTATTAAAGACTAATTTTATTACACACATAACCTGTGTAATTTTTGCTTTGGAGAACTTACTGTGTTTTTTTGTGACATAGTAGGTAGTATATTTTTTAAAATACTCACAGATCCTGAGGAAAATGATTTCTCTTTGTAAAGTACAGAAATTGTGTACATTATACATCAATAAGTCAATATCATTAATGGCACATTGTTAAAGTTCTCTATATCACCTTTTTATATCTACCTGTTGGTCTGTCAAAAAGTGAGTGAATGTATTAAAGGAGATGTAGTGGAACTGTATTTCTATTTCTCCTTCTATTTCTATCAGTGGTTTTCTTTACATATTTTAGGCAAAATAATTCTTTACTATATCTTCATCCCCTCCACCCTAACCTCTATATCATTCTCTATCCCCTTGCCCTGTTTTATTTTCCTTTATACTTTCATCTGTCTGGCTCACCACTGTATCCTCAGCATCTAGAAGGGTATATGGCACATAGGATGCACTCAGAAAATGTTGGAATTAGTAAATCAAGCTATACCGTACATTGACTAAAAGGACCCTCTGCCCTTTTTCATGCTGATCTGGTTTCTTTGTGTTTGTATTTGTCTGCTATGTCCTTACTCATCTTGTGCTTTTATTCTAAATGAATAGCTTTGTTTTCAACTATTCATTCACAAAATTCTACTTGTAAACAGAATAGTTTAATTGACTCAATCTGAAAATCTCTTTTAATAGGGTCATTTAGTTTTTAAATTGATTATTACAACTAACAGGTTTCATGTTACCTTTTTATTCTAATTCTGTCTTACACCACTGGCTGCTTTAAAAAAATTTTTTTAAAGATTTTATTTATTTATTTGACAGAGAGAGACACAGTGAGAGAGGGAACACAAGCAGTGGGAGTGAGAGAGGGAGAAGCAGGCTCCCTGCAGAGCATGGAGCCCGATGTGGGGCTCGATCCCAGGACCCTGGGATCATGACCTGAGCCCAAGGCAGACGCTTAACGACTGAGCCACCCAGGCGCCCCAGCTGCTTTAAATTTTAAGGAGATATTTAACCAAATTCTCCACATTATCAATTCTAAGAATAAAATTTTGTTGATCAGCATGCATTACCTAGTTTCCTCTATTATTCTTCTCCCTCCCTATATTTGAAGTCATAATATGTGATCTAGGTCAGTCTCCTCGTACAATTAATTGTAATATTCTGTAATGTATTATTCATCTTCTACTTCAATAACTTTTACTATTTTGTGCTTGTACACATCTTTTTGCTTTGCTTGGATGGGAAATGGACATTTCATGGTAAATTGCTCCCAAGAAGAAAATCTACAGTCAATAACAAAGAAGCTAAACACACCTGTGGAGGTTTGGGGCATCAGAGAGATATCAGAGAATGGAGCTTAGACTTCTTGGAAATACATCGACTTCGTTGCCACATAGTGCTAGGAGATGGGGAGAGAAAGAGGCTGGAACAACTAGTTATTGTGGCTAAGGGGGTGTAGGGATTATCCGCCCAAATGTTACCCATCATAACTCTGAGAGCGAGGTGTGAGCAAGGAGCTATCTCCCCAACCACAGCACCCAGACATTTGTAGGTGGTGTTCACTCTGAACATGGGGGCTCTGCAGAAAAATTGCGGTTAGGAATGCATACTTTGCCTACTACATTACCTGTCAAAATTGAATCAACATGGTGCTGACATATCAAGGAAAGCTGCTCATCCCTTTCCCTTACAAAAGATTCAACAAAAACTTCTGCCTATTCAGATAAAGTTCCACCAATGATGGGCCCCATGGAAAGGAAGACAGAGCGATTCCAAAAGGAAGGGCCTAGTTGTCCTACTGACTGTCTCATATTTCCAGTTACTGGGGAAAAATTCTTTACTCTCTCCATATAGTTTTCTGCATGGAGGGAAATTTATTTGTGCTGAGACCCACATACCTGAGTTTAAGAGAATGTGTCATCATGGACGGGTGGGAGGGGGAATAATGCGTAAATCTTTGTTCCTGGGTTATGAAGACTTCCTGGAGGAAAAATGGGGCAGGATAATTTATTTATGTGTTAATTTTAAAATTAATACATCTCATTTTTTATATTAGAAATTTTCTGTTCATCTTGTTGAATTTGCTTTATGACCTGACAATAATTTATGATTAAGTCTAAAGAGCTTACTCCTCCTGACCTGGCATGCAGAAAGCATACATCTTGTTTTACTGTTGACCAATTTTCTAAATTCTTTCAAAGGATACTTTCTGGAGAATTGTTTAAAGTTTGCTATCAAACTTACATCTTGTAAAACTGGTTATCTCTGGGATTTGTGATCTAGTGAGACACAAGTTTCACTCCACAGGGAAATGATTAACCACCAAGCCCTATTAGAAGCTTGCACCAAAGCAAGCTATTATATCTAAATGGAGGCATGAGGAGTCATTTCCATACCCCATGCCACCCTTCTCTTGACATCACGTCAATACAACTCTTCCTGTATTCTTTCCTTAACTCAGTTAGGCCCTGGGTTGACATTAGCATAATTGACCTAGAAATTATAGATAATAACAGCAAGAAAAGGTTTTAACAGGCTAGACAACATTATTTAGTCTTTCTCTATAATGCTCTTTTTATGACTGTTATTCCACTCTCTTTATTCTATTTACCACCCCTTGTGGAAGCACCAAGGCCTTTGAGACTGCTGTGAAGCGCCCTTTCTCCCAAAGACAAGCCTTCTTAAAATGTCATCATTCCTCACAATAACCTTCAAGGTCAGTTACTTAATGATTTTATGTTCCAAGGAGAATTGGGAGACTCTAGGTTAAGTGCCTTTCCCCAGACACATCAGGAGCACAGCTGGGGTCAGAAATGTACTTTTGGCTCCAGTTAATTCAACTGGAAAAGAATGCACTCTCCCACCCCGCTAGGATTGCTGCCAAGACCATTCAGAAGATATAAATTTAGTATTCTGATTGTGGGCTTGTATTCTAACTTTAAGAAATGGGCACGCTTATCCTTCCTAGGGGACCCATCTTTGAGCCTTGGTCTTTCGACTTACCTACACACCAAGGTTTACATCAGGATAGAATCCAGGGCACTGCGTGGGATTACAGTAATAAGAGCCTTTTTGTCTGGAAGCTTTCAATCAGCATTAATGTGGAAAACTCAGAAAGTACTTTTCTTGCCATGTGTGGAGCAGAATAACCTGGCTAATGAATATGGAGCCTGTCCTACTGGCACGTAAACACCTTTGGCCATAGTCCCAACAAATCTTAACAACTCTCCAAGGTCAAGTTTCGTCAACACTTGGATGGAAATCATCCAGAGAAAACCCCAGGTGTGGCAAGAGATATGTTGATGATTCAGTAGTTGACATTCTCCCTTCTGAGTCAATAATTAACCCCAGCATGCTATTATTGGCATTCTGAAGCCTCCTGTAATTTGCATGCCTTAAAAATTAGACTCAGTCAAACATCTGGTCATAAAGGTAGTCAAGAAAGAACAATGAACCTGGTTGTAACTACATTTCAGAATTAACTGGCTACATGAGTCCTGTCAAGTTCTTCAGGATTTTCTTCAAAAATATTTTTTTGCCTTAATTTCTCCATAAAAACATAATTTCCTTGGAAGAATTAGTTGTGGCCATTATAGCTGCGAAGTAACATCTTGATAGTTGTGGGAATAGTTTTCTCATGCTGGAGTGCTGCTTGAGTTTCTTCCCAAAAAGGCCACATGTGAGTTGATTGCAGTTGGGCAACAAGGATCAGACATTTCAGTCTCTGAGTGTCTACAGAAACTTTTCAGGGAAAGACACGTTTCTGGAGAAAGAGCAGCTGAAATATCTATGCCTATTTACCTCAAACTTTTTAGCTTACTTTCAGAATGTTGATGCCTAAGTTTCTTAATTATACCTTCCTTTTATTGAACCATAAATTCTTGATGTTTGGGAAGAATATTGTCATTGCTCTTCTAAAAGAGCAGTGAGCAGGACAGCCATACTGAGTAATAACAGTAAATATAGCCTGGATTTCTTCCTGGTTCATGGTCCAGATGATATATTCTATGTTAATATGTTCATGATGGTAACATTTTCAAGCAGCTGAAGAAAAATCACTTTCTATAAAGACTTGTGAGGAAAAAAGACTAATCTAAAGGAAGGATGAGAGGGTGTAACTGATCCAGACACGTTGGCTCTACAAGTAAGATCTTTTGATGAAAGGCCACTATGATTTGACAGAGCTGGGAAACTGCTAAATTAAGAGACACTTAGAAGCAAAAATAGTTAATATATAGAAGTTCAAACTACTCTTATAAGCTTGATAATTTTTTTTAATTTTAGCTTTATTGAGAAATAACTGACATACAAAATTATAAGATACTTAAAGTATGCATTGTAGTGATTTGATATACATATACATTATGGAAGGATGCCCCCAATCAAGTTAATTAACACACCCATCCCCTCACATATTACTCTTTTTTTTTTTCAGTAGGAACTTTAGGTTCTACTCTGGTAGCAAATTTCAATTATACTAGTACAGTGTTATCAACTATTGTCACCATGTTTTTACATTAAATCTTCAAACTTTATTCATCTTATGGCTGAACGTTTATACACTTTCACCAACCTCTCCCTATTTCTACTCCACCCTGGAAACCAGTTTTCTATAATCTGTGTCTATGAGCTTGACTTCTTTTTTTTTTTTTTTTGCTTTTATTTATTTTTTTGGAGTCTACATGTAAGTGATACCATATTTGTCTTTCTCTGTCTGGCTTATTCCACTTCACATTATGCTCTAAAAGTTCATCCAAGTTGTTGAAAACAGCAGGCTTTCCTTCTTTTTTAGATATATTTGTATATGTATGTGTATATATACCATCTTCTTTGTTCATTCATCCATTGATGGGCACTTAAGTTGTTTCCATATCTCGGCTATTGTAAATACTGCTGCAACGAACATGGGACTATAGATATTTCTTCAATAACCTATTTTCATTTCCTTTAGATATATATCCTGAGGTGGGATTGTTGTATCATATGGCAGTTCTATTTTGTTAATTTCTTGAGGAAACCTCACAGTGTTTTCCATAGTGTCCGTGACAACTTACATTCCTACCAACAGTATACAAGGGTTCCCTTTTCTCCACATCCTTCTAACCCCTGTCATCCCTTGACTTTTTATAATAGCCATTCTAATAGGAGTGAGGTAATATTGTTGTTTTGATTTGCATTTCCCTAATAACTAATGATATGGAGCATCTTTTCATGTACTTGCTCAGCATTTGTATGTCTTCCTTGGAAAAATGTCTATTCAGTTTCTCTGGTCATTTTTTAACTTTTTAGATTTTATTTATTTTATTTATTTGTCAGAGACAGAGAGAGAGAGTGGCAGGCAGAAGGAGAAACAGGTTCCCTGTTGAGCAAGAAGCCCAATGTGGGACTCGATCCCTGGACCCTGGGATCATGACCCGAGCTGAAGGCAGATGTTTAACCAACTGAGCCACCCAGGCACACCTATAACTTTATAAATATAGTTTGAAATCAGGAAGTGTGATGCCTCCACCCTTGTTCTTCTTTCCAAGACTGGTTTGGCTATTCATGGTCTTTTGCAGTTCCACACAAATTTTAGGATTGCTTCTTCTATTTCTGTGAAAAATGTCATTGGAATTTTGACAGGAATTGCATTGAATCTGTAGATTGCTCTGGGTAGTAAGTACATTTTCACATCAGTTCTTCTGGTCCATGAGTATGGGGTATCTTTCCATTTATTTATGTCTTCTTCAATTTCTTTCATCAATGTCTTATAGTTTTCAGTGTACAGATCTTTCACTTCCCTGGGTAAATTTATTCCTAGGTATTTATTTTTTGTGATACAATTGTGAATGGGATTGTTTTCTTAATTTCTCATTCTGATAGCTTATTTTTAGCATATAAAAATGCAACTGATTTTTTTTTGTATATTGATTTTGTATCCTGCAACTTACTGAATTTATTAGTATTAGTTTATTAGTTCTAAAAGTTCCTTGGTGGAGTCTTTGGAATTTTTTATATACAATATCACATCCTCTGCAAATAGAAATAGATTGGATGACTTTTATTTCTTTATTATCTTACCTAAGTGTTCTGGTTAGGACTTCCTGTAGTATCTTAAATAAAAGTTATGAGAGTGGGCATCCTTGTCTTGTTGCTGATCTTAGAGGAAAGGCTTTCAGCTTTTTAATATTGAATATGGTGTTAGCTGTGGGTTTGTCATGAACAGATTTTATTATGTTGAGGTATGCACCCTTTATAAGCAATTTATTGATAGTTTTTATCATGAACAGATGTTGAATTTTGTCAAATGCTTTTTCTGCAACTGTTTAGATGATCAGATTTTTATCTTTCATTTTGTTAAAAATTAGTCACATTAATTTGTGGATGTTAAACAATCCTTCCATTCCTGAAATAAATCCCACTTGATCACAGTGTATTATTTCTTTAGTGTCCTGTTGAATTTAATTTATTAATATTTTGTTGAAAAATTTTGCATCTATGTTCATCCTGTAATTCAATTTTCTTATAATGTCCTTGTCAGATTTTAGTGCCAGGGTAATGCTGGTCTTGGAAAATGAGTTTGGAAGTGTTCTTTTCTATTTTTTTTTTTTTGAAGATTTTGAGAAGAATGGGTATTAATTCTTGTTTAAGTGTTTGGTAAAATTAACAAACTATTCAGTTTTGGATCCTTGTTTTGGGGATGTTTTTGATTACTGACTCAATCTCCTTAGTAATAATTGGTCTGTTCAGATTTTCTATTTCTTCATGATTCAGTCTTGGTAGGTTTTGTGTTTCTAGAAATTTATCGATTTTTTTTCTAGGTTGTCTAATTTGTTGCTTGTGATTATCTAGTTCATATTTAAGATTTAAATAGGAGAACCAGAGGTTTATATGACGGCCCTTTCTCACAGACATTCCATGGGAAACCATGGACAATGTAATATTCCCACCAACTCCAGGCAAGATGGGGCAGTGAAGGAGATTTATTCAGAGCCCATAGCCAGCCTCTTGGTAGTCAGGCCCTCTTTTGATTCTAAAGCTCCCTCTTAAGTTTTTCCATTGTAACATACTTTCGCAATTGTTCTTGTCTGAATATTTTACAACCCGCCTCCCCTGAAATGTGCCTGCTTTATTTCCCCTTTCCCTTGGTACTGGATAGTAGACTGGCTAATCTAGTAGACTCACTATGAGAAGATCTTGTAATTGTTAATAAAAACTTAGCACGCTAACTCCTTAATGTTACATTTTAACCATTGCTATCTATCTCTGCTTTCACCCAGTGGCTTTTTAATTACTTAAAAAATAAAAATAAGAAGTTGTTATCTGACTCATGTCCTGTTGGTGCCATGGGTGGGTAGGGACTAGAGAACAGCTAGTGATAATGGAAAAAACAATGGGATGTTTATTTAAAATAAGCATCCTTAAAAGACACCATTTATTAGATGGTCTTACAAACTTTTTTTTTTTTAGCTAAGAGAATTAGGAGGTAGGGTAGTATGAGGGGGAAGGAACAGGAAAAGCATTAGAAAGGAAAGGAAGTATTGAATAAGAATGAGGAACACTGTCATTAAGAAAGTACAAAATGATTATATAGAGTGAAGCAGAATGCTTCACTCTATATATGCTGTTCGTGTTAAATGAGAAGGAACATTTAAATGCTTGCCTGAAATTAAGAAACCTAGTAGTTAAAATTAGTAAAATATTCTTGAGAAAAAATAACCATCTTCAAAATTATGCTGGCAATGTAGTGTTATTTTATGTGTTATCCATGGTAGCCTAGAAAAAGAATTTTAGCCTAAGAAGAGAGTTTGTAAAAAGTGATTAATATAAGCCCCTTACTTTACAGATATAGAAACTGAAACCCACTGAATTTAAGTAACTTGCTTAAGATTAATAAGTTACAGCACTGACATTGAATAAATTGCCCCTAATCTAATGCTCTTAGATAGGCTGAGTCATAGCCACTCAAATATATCCACCTTATAATCCCCAGAACCTATGAATATGTTACCTTAAATGCTAAAAGAAACTTTGCAGATGTGATTAAGTTAAGGATTGTAAAATGAGGAAATTATCCTGGTTTATTTGCGTGGGTCTAAAGCAATCACAAGCGTCCTTGTAAAAGAAAGTGGAAGCTCAGAGGCAGAAAAGAGATGTGATGAGGAAAGCAAAGCTCAGAGTGATGTGCTTTGAAGATGAAAGAAAGGACCACAGCCAAGGAATTTAAGTGGACTTGAGAAGCTAGAAAAGGTAAGCTATCCCTAGAGCCTCCAGAAGAAATGAGGCCTTGCCAACACCTTGATTTTAGTCCATAAAACCTATTTCAGATTTCTGACCTACAGAAACGTAAGATAATAAATTTGTGTTGTTTTCAGCCCCCAGGGTCACATTCACTTGTTATCGCAGCAATAGGAAACTAATACATGCTCTTTCCATTTAAACACCTTACTTCTTTTCATTAAAATAATCACGAATGTTATTGAAAGGAGCAGAGAAATCCAGAAACTGTACTGAAAACTCGAGTTACTGTTACCAGATAAACTGTGGCACAGATAGATGAAATAATGGGCTAGTTTTCCCACAGCTAACATGTGAACCAAACACTATTTAAAAATTTTGTTTAAGTTTAAAATAATGAAAAAAATGACCACATTGTTTTAAAATAAAATGAAAGAACTACTGTGTTAGGAATCATTTTGTTGCAAGAAAATAAACTAATTGGCTAGCTTAAGTAAAATGGAAACAAAAGTCTGGAAGAGAAACCAAACTACTGAAGGAACAGGAAATCTTACAAGAATGAAAGTGACCTCCTTCTCTATCTTTCTGTCTCAACTTGCATAGTCTCTTTGTTCTTCCTCTCTTTGTGCATAGGCTTACCTGCAGCCTAGCTTTTTTTGTTCCAGCTGATCATGGGTTAAACATGGTCGTTCCAATTCTGACTTTTTCTTAAATCCTAGTTGGAGTCTAGCAGACACTGACTGGAGTCACTTTTCCAAATCCGATCTTCAGGTGAGAAAAATATGATTGGTCCAGTTGAATAAGATGCCCACCCTTGTCTAATCAGTTGGGACTGTAGGGTCCTAGGTTCATACTCATTAAAGGTTGTGTGGGCTCACTATTAGAAAAGAGGAATATGTAATAAAGACCAAGTGAGCAATATGTCGATTACATCTCTAAACATATTCAGATGTAAATTGATAACATTAACTGCTACTATTGCTTTAAAAAGATGAAATACAGAAATGAACATTTTCATTAAAGAAGCATAAAAGGATTCGTAATCAAACAAACTAATATAAAGTAAACCACAACATCAATAAGAGATGAAGTTCAAGGAAAGCAGCAAACAAGATGAATAAAGGTAAAGGCAAAAACTAATGAGTTAGAAAACCGACAAAATTTAGAATCAATCACTTAATATAGGTGCTCAGAATATTTATAGAGTGAAGTGAATGAAAAGAGAAACTCTCAGTAAGTCAAATCAAGAAAAAGTGGACAGTAAACAGAAGTAAATATCATTATAAATGAAAGATAAAATAAAACCACAGATACCTAAAAGAATTAGAGAAGCAAGAGAGCACTATGTACAATATATTCTTGGTGAATATTATTTAGTAAAATAACAAACTATTACTCCAGTTCAACTAGAAAACCAGAAACTCAGATTTTTTTTTTGTTAATGTAAGTAATAGCTCTCTGCTCAGGTCTTCTTCTTGTCTCCTATTTAGAGGACAAGAAATATAAGTACTATCTTTTGATGACAGGCCACTACAATTCGACAGAGTGGATGTCATATTATCACTAGCCATTATGTTCCCTCCTCGCCCACTTCCAGCTCACAAAATAAGAAAGACTCACTTAGCCACTGATTTACTTAAGACTTCTAATAACATGATGTTTTCATCAAATAACGACTGTGAGAAGTGTTGGAATTTGCATCTACATTTTTCCTTTCCTTGAAGTTATTGCTCATTGGAAACTTTAATGCCTTAACCAGATAAAGCCCTCTGCTACCTCGATGATATTAGAAATTGGACTGAAAGAAATCCTTGATCTAATACAAGAAAATGGAGGAAATCGACCTGGTTGTAAGATAAACCTTTGTAAGATCAGTTAGGTAGCAGAACAAAAGGGCTGGGATCTCCAGTGAGGTGTGGACGTCCACAGAGATGAAATCCCTTGGGACAACCCTGATGTTCAGGTGCTAGCAGGCAAAACATGGGGTGAGCACCAGGTAGGCACTACCTTCGCTCGGATGTGTGTGGTGGGAGGTGTGGAGGTGAGGCATGCGATCCAGCAGGTCAGGCACAAGGCAGCTCCTGTTTTCTTGTGATGACATTTCCTAGCAATAACCACACCTGTGTGGGGAGTAGAGGAAACAAAGTCTAACTATTTTTTTTTTCTCCCCTCAGAATAACCTGCTGAGGCCATTAATATGTTTCCTGCTGTTCAGGACTGATTCGGGAAATGAAATGAGGCAACAGAAAAGCAGACTGACTTTTACAACTAACCTTTCTTTTCAGAAACTGAGATCCTTCTTTCTGAGACACTCCTTTTAATTCCAAACTGTGAACATTACAGCATATGGAGAAACCAATAGTGCTTAAGACTTGTCACAGATTAAATAAACGATATAGGTGGCAATCTTACACAGGAAAGAGAACAAGTTTATTTTAAGTGGGTATTTTTAAAAATTCAACTATTGTTTTAGCCCCTTTGTTGGTATATACCATTTCCATCAACAGGAGTTAACCCAGCCACACCAAAATTAGCAAGTGCCAAGACTGACAAATTTCTTTGGCTTCTCCAGCACCTATTTCCTATACTTTTCATTATCCTAACTCTGAATTTGGTGTGAAAATACATTATAATTAATGTCTTAACATGATGCAGTTTATGATGTAGTTTTAGATTCCACAGGGAACAGAATTAAACCATTAGACCCACTTGCTAAGTCTAGGGTGAAAGGTTAAGGGATCCACTAAAATGCTAAACAAGTTCAAAATAGTATCCTTTGGAGAGAGAGATGAGGAAAAGCATCAAATGCTTGTCTGGACAGATTCTTTTCTCCATTCTGAAAACATTTGAAAAACGTCAAAGGAAACACAGAAAAATTATCGAGGCTAAACAATTAAATAATGATGAGTCCCTCATTACTGCCTTCCACTGAGTGTTTTCTAGCGAATTTGAGTTACCTTGCTTCTTGGAAGACATAAAATAGTCAACAGCAAATGTTATCTACATGGAGCAGATGGGAGAGATGAGACTGCAGAAAAACTGATATGCTCAGCTCCGTAATCAGTGGTAGAAAGGGGGGATAATATTAGACCTGGGAATCCAACGACATTACTCATTACCTGTACCATCCTTTCTTCCTGAGGAATAAAAATAGGATATTGCAGTTGAATAAATAAAAGCCATATTGCTTCAAAAAAGCTGGGCTCAATTATAGATGAAGT
This sequence comes from Eumetopias jubatus, assembly GCF_037043125.1. Taxonomy (NCBI): domain Eukaryota; kingdom Metazoa; phylum Chordata; class Mammalia; order Carnivora; family Otariidae; genus Eumetopias; species Eumetopias jubatus. Next base: position 160,172,576 of record NW_028274810.1, read on the forward strand.
AGAAAGCTACATTATTGTTGAAAAATATTCATTCCCCTTTCTACCTCCATAGGAGTATTCTTCCCTAACTTTAGAATTTGGGCTGGCCCACACGACTTGCTTTGACCAATGGACTGTTGGCAGATGTGCCATTGGCAAGCGCTTGAAATGCGCTCGTGCAATTGTCTTCCTGTGTCTCTGCCATTGCCATGAAGAGATTCTTCTGCTTACCTGTTTGCCCCAGAATAAAGACAAGTGGAGCCAACCATAGCCAAGCCTGAAGATTAAAGCAGAGCCATCCAGTGAAGTCTAGATCAGCGAACTGCCACCAACAAGCTGACCCATGGAAAATAAGCACTTATTGTTGAATGGCACTGAGATTTTATGGTTGCATGGTAATAACTGACCAAACGTGAGAATTCTGGGGTCAAGAGTCTAAGGCCCGAAAATCGTTGATTTCCTTTCAGCTCTGTTTCTGGAGTTATTTTTCCTATTTTTAACTCGTGAGCCTTAATTCCCCCAGGCTAGGCTGATTTGCTCCAGCTCCCAGCCATTTCTCCAATTTCGAACCCAGTTTAGCTATCTTTACTACCGTCCCGATATTTACAACTTATATTACCATTACCTCTGTGTCCCATGTTGATTGGGTTTTTCTGCTATTGCCCAGAGTGGTCATAGAATCTGCAGGGATATAAATGGGCTTAAGGTATTTCCAAATTTGGTGGCTGCATATTCTTGCTCTTCTGCTATATTTAGAGGAAGACAGTTCTGAGGTTACTATTTGTTGAGGATAGGTTTTACCACCCTGAAAATCTTATTTTCACGTAAAATTCAGAAACTATATTTTAAATTATACAATCTGAGTAGAATCCCATAAGAATGATGCTGATTAAATATAAAAATTGCTTTATTACAAGTCCAACTTTTATAGATATATCTATTCATAAAATGTGTATAAGAGGATGTAATTCAGACTTTCAAATTACAGGGTGCCCAGTTTTCACACTATTGACATTTTGGGTCAGATAATTCTTTGCTACGAGAGGCTGTCCTGTGCATTGTAGGATGTTTAGCAGCATCCCTGGCCTCCACTCACTACATGCCAATAACACCTCTCTCTAGGCTGTGTCAACCAAAAATATCTCTAGAACCTTCCAAATGCCCCTGGGCAAAATTACCCAAGTTGACAGTCACTGAGAGAGAGGACATTTATTTTCATTTATCAACTAAAGGTACCTCTCACTCAGATACTTCCCCATTTTCCCCTTTCTCCCCCATGATTTTTCTAATCTACTTGATCTCCATACTCTCTCTAAAACCAAGATAGTCATTCTTTCCTCATACCTGTTAAAGTTTAAAGAAATGTTCCACTGCATTGAAGTTCAGTTACAATGCAATGATAAATGTCAAGGCATTATTAATAAAGATGAACTCTCAAAGAGAAAGGGCCTAGTAGACATAGCATCAGTTATACTAACTTTTTGGCTCAACAGTATATAGTGAAACCAGATCAACAGGTGACACCAACAATGGATCATGTGTCGGAACTTGCACACAGTCTTGTTTCATAGATCTGGGCATCATTATGGTATTCATTAAAGTGATATTTTACCTCTCTCTCATTTTTCTCAATTATATAGAGTCAAGAGTAGGAAATTTCCCTCAGATTTGAAGAAGCTTTGCACTCCAAAACAGTTACAACTAGTTTGATTCCTATAATTAAACAGTATAAAATTTCTTGCATGCAAACACCATCATCGTATTTTGTTTTCAACAAAGAACCATCTGTTTTATAAAGGATGCCCTCCCAGGCATGCAATATTTCATGTAGATATCATGGTGTTGCCATATTTTCCTTGCCATGGGAACCACAGTCATTGCAAGTGTAAAGTCCCCAGCCTTGTATTGCAAGAACGTGATCTCCTTTTCCGATGTGAGTGTAGAAGCAGCATGTCAATATTTTATTCATAAAATGACATAGCAAATGTGGTAGTAATTAAAACAGTTCAGCATAGAGCCAACTACACTGGCAGATGGTGAATACTTCTTTACTGACAGTCTTCAAGCAGAAGCTCTAAAGTCAAAGACGTTTACTTGGAGAAGGCATTGGCCAATCTAATCACCACTTTTCCCTCTGAGTCTAATTTTCAATAATTCTTATTTTTAAACACCCTAATTTCATTCAATTAACCTTTGAACTATTCTTGGAAAGTGTTATGAGAGGTAATGCCTAACATTTATCACATATATTATCTCATTTTATTTTCTTCAAGGTCTTACCAAATGGGCATCATCATCTTCATTTTACAGATGGAGAAACTGAGGCTGAGAAAGATAAAGTACCTCTTCCAACTGAGTGTCAAAGTAAAGATTTAATCCCAGGTCCAATCTGACTACACCACTGCTATCCTGAAGTGGTAGACTAGAGGTCAGAGTCATAACCATAGGATGAGTTTGTAGCCAAATCATAATATATGGGCCACAGATTTTTGTCATATACAACAAACTTTCTCCATCCTACTTAAAATTCTGGGCGCTGTTATCACTTATGACAAAGTTCTATATTAAACAAGAAACTGAGAGGCAAGGAGGAGAACCATATTAATATCTTGCTACAAATGAAGCTCTGTTCTCTAGTTCTTAAGTAATCATACTGTTCAAAAGCATAATTAAATTTTTGATGTAAAAAAACTCAGCTAAAAAGGAAGAATAAAGGCTTATCATTTTAATTTTGTTATTTCTTTTAAAACTGTGTATGCCAATTAGTGAAATGGTTTATGTGTATTTGTGTACATATGTGTGTGTGTACATAATTTGTAAGAAGTCAGTTTTGAGTCTTCGATCTCATATTTATGCCATTCCTTTCCATACTTTCAGAAACACAACTGAAAATAGCACACTTTAGAAGTCAGAAAACTATAAAATGAGATGCCTCATTGCAGTGTATATATTATTTCAGAGCAAGATGAAGAAACATAATGCCAAAAGCATGCACTAGAAGTGCTATTTCTGTATAAAAATAATGAAATGTCAGAATCAAGAGGAATCCCATAAATCCCTATTATTCACTTATGTTTCTTAGTTTACTATATGAAGTCCATGCCACTATGGGTCTGTGACCTTTTCTCCTGTTAAGCCTACAATTGACTAAATTGACAAAATTCTACTCTCTCATAAAAAAAAATCTTATCCGAATTACATGATTTGGTTTTATCCATTATTTGACCTTTCCTTACCTCATATTTCTTGTTTATAGTTTCAAGCTTTTGAAAGCTGGCTTGACTTATAAAAGTATTTTCCTTATGGCAAACAAAATAAAGCAAGACAATTCCTTCAGAGCATTTTATTGTATTTACATCTTATCTTGTTCCAAATGCTATTTGAAAGGACTTATAAAATGATGTATAATAATATGACAATATTAAAAGAGACAAAAAAAGCCAAGGAAAATAAGAATAATGAAAGGGAAGACTTAATAAAAGTGAAGATGATTGATCACTTTGTACCTATTATTTAAGATTATAAGCAAAAGAACTGACTCCACACAAATATGCCCTACTAGTTTTATTGAACTGGCCATTTTTCTGCTTATGGCCCATTTTTACTTATTTCATATGAAATCTTTCTGGAAACACTCCAGGTTAGTAGCAATGAGGTAGTAATGAGCATGATTTGCTGAGCACCTCCTCTGTGCTACACCCAAAACATTATTCATTATATTTGGTCACACTCTAAGCTGAATTCAGTTTAGCTAGTGGACATTTCTGTACTGTTATTTCATTTCTTTTACCCCCACACATTTATTCCTTGTGTGCCCTGTGAGTATAAGCCCTTCTAGGTAAGGACAAGATAATTTACTCCTTTATATTGCTCACATTGCCAATTTCACCACTCCCACCCACACCAAAAAAATGTGAGGTGATACCTTTCTGTTCTTTAAACCATCCTGTCTGTGATACTTTGTTACAGCAGCCCTAGGAAACTATGGTATATATATATATGTGTGTATATATATATATATATACACATATATATATATATATATACACACACACACACACCACATCTTCTTTATCCATTCATCTGTCGATGGACATCTTGGCTCTTTCTGTAGTTTGGCTATTGTGGACATTGCTGCTATAAACATCGGGGTGCACTTCGGATCACTATATTTGTATCTTTGGGGTAAATACCCAGTAGTGCAATTGCTGGGTCGTAGGGTAGCTCTATTTTCAACTTTTTGAGGAACCTCCATACTGTTTTCCAGAGTGGCTGCACCAGTTTGCGTTCCCACCAACAGTGTAGGAGGGTTCCCCTTTCTCCGTATCCCCACCAACATCTGTCGTTTCCTGACTTGTTAATTTTAGCCATTCTGACTGGTGTGAGGTGGTATTGCATTGTGGTTTTGATTTGTATTTCCCTGATGCCGAATGATGTTGAGCATTTTTTCATGTGTCTGTTGGCCATCTGTATGTCTTCTTTAGAGAAATGTCTGTTCATGTGATAAAGATGTATATTCTTATGAAAAACTTTCATTAGCTCATAACATTTATATCCAGCATTTGGCAGAATAAATTGGAGAGAATAAAAGACTTCTGAGAAAAGTAGCTACCAAACATTTGTTCTTAAAAGAATGTACTTTTGACCAAATACCTAAAGGGAAGAACAGAACATTCTATAGTTACTAGCAAAAGCCTCAAGAAAGAGGTACTGTGCAAAGTAGCAAGGTGTGAAGCGAATACCAGTGTTTCTCACCTAGGGTAACTGTAAGGATTAAATGATTTAATGTGAAGTGCTTAGAACTTTAACTGTCACACAGCAAACTTTCATAAAATGTTCTTGATGATAATGGCACTATCAATTTTATCATTCAGACCGGAGCGGAACATATATTATTCTCTTGGAAACAGTGGTTAAAGATGACCACCCATTGATCAGTGAGTAGGAGCTAAAATATTGGTATCAGACCCTACTGTGAATATATTCTTAATAGTTTGCAATATATAGATACAAAGAGTGAAGCATATACGGTTCTTATCTCCATGAGTTCAGACATCTTCAAAAAATACCTAGCTGCTTCAGATTAAAAAACACAAACAAGAAAAACAAACAGAAGAACTTCCCTATTAGTTTCCTAGGGCTGCTGTAACAAAGTATCACAGACAGGATGGTTTAAAGAACAGAAAGGTATCACCTCACATTTTTTTGGTGTGGGTGGGAGTGGTGAAATTGGCAATGTGAGCAATATAAAGGAGTAAATTATCTTGTCCTTACCTAGAAGGGCTTATACTCACAGGACACACAAGGAATAAATGTGTGGGGGTAAAAGAAATGAAATAACAGTACAGAAATGTCCACTAGCTAAATTGAATTCATGTTTTGGGTGTATTTTATATATATATATATATATATATATATATAATGGAATATTACCAACCATCAAAAAATGAAATCTTGCCATTTACAATGATGTGGATGGAACTAGAGGGTATTATGCTAAGAGAAAAGTCAATTAGAGAAAGACAATTATCCTATGATCTCACTGATATGTGGAATTTAAGAAACAAAACAGAGGATCATAGGGGAAGAGGGGAAAAAAATAAAACAAGATGAAACCAGCGAGGGAGACAAACCATGAGACTCTTAATCATAGGGAACAAACTGAGGGTTGCTGGAGGGGAGGGGGTGAAGGGATGGGGGTAATTGGATGATTGACATTAAGGAGGGCATGTGATATAATGAGCACTGGGTGTTATATAGACTGATGAATCACAGGCCTGTACCTCTGAAACCAATAATATATTATATGTTAATTAATTGAATTTAAATTTTAAAAATGTTTAAAAAGAAAGAATACAGGTCTTTATCATCCTATGGATCCACCTATTTCAGAATCATCTTGTCTACTCATTTAAAATTCTCTTTGCAGGGCCCTATTCCAGACCTAATGAGTTAATTTTTGTTGGTAGGGCCCTGAAAATTGCATCTGTAAACAGGCTTCTTGGGTGATTCTTCTACACATTCAAATTTGAAAAGAAAGGCCTATTTTGAAAATGCCATCTGTGTTTTCACAAAATATTAATTTGATTGTTAATTAATTGAGACCTTGCTTATTTATCATACTGGAAGAGCATTTAAAAATGATAAGAGGATAAATATAAAAGTACAATAAAATGGGAAAAAATCAATGTGCCTTTAAAGCAGATTACATGCTTTAGGAAGACAAGGAAAGCAAGCATTAATAATCAACAAATGAGCCAGGAAACATCACTAATCCATCTGCTTTACATTAAATGTCTCATTAAGGAGGATAATGTTCACGTATGGTTACTGACCCCATGGATTTCACCAATTATTTCATAATACTGCATTCCAAGTTACAAGTTCAGAGCATATATTGATAATGAAATTTAATGGACCAGAAAGAAGAAAAGAAATAATTATAAAAAGATATGGTATTCTCATTATTTTAGGAACTTTTCCAACAACTTGATTTGTTAGAAGTCAGTAGTTTTGTAGGAAAGACTAAATACTTCTTTTTTTTTTTAAAGATTTTATTTATTTATTTGAGAGAGAGAGAATGAGAGATAGAGAGCACGAGAGGGAAGAGGGTCAGAGGGAGAAGCAGACTCCCTGCTGAGCAGGGAGCCCGATGTGGGACTCGATCCCGTGACTCCAGGATCATGACCTGAGCCGAAGGCAGTTGCTTAACCAACTGAGCCACCCAGGCACCCAAGACTAAATACTTCTAAGTTTCTGATTGGTGACAACATGAGTCATGTTCTGGCAGCCAACCTCTAAGGTGCCCTCAATGATCCTCACCTCTTGATATTCATACTTATGCCTAGTCCTCTCTGATGTTGAATAGGGCTGACATGTCTAATTAGTAGGGTATTGCAAAAAATGATGGAATGGGACTTCTGAGCCAAGGTCATAAGTATCACTGTGGTTTTCCTCCTGTGTTCTCTTTCAGATCACTTACTCTTGAGGAGGACCACTGCCATGCTTCAGGGACAGTTAAGTACGCTGTGGAAAGATCCATGCGGAGAAGAACTAAGGTCTCTTGCCAACAGCCAGTGCCAACTTCTTACTCATGTGAGTGAGCTGTCTTGGAAGCAAAGCCTCCCAGGCCGGGTCAGGCTTTCAGATAACTATCACCTCGGCTGCCATCTTGATTGCAACCTCGTGAGAGACCCCCACACCAAAACATTGCATCTAAGCTACTCCTGAATTCCTAACCCCCAGAAATTATTTGATAATAGCAAATGTCTGTTTTTGTTTTAAGAAATGTTGTCATATAGCAATAGATATTACAGGTATAAATGTGATAAACTCAAGGATGTTTTGGAAATGCTGGAATAACATTTGACACTATTAATGTATCCATTCTTGCTTAATCCTCCATATCCAGATCCCATTTTTACTTTTACATTGTTTTTTGTTTGTTTTCAGATAGCTCCTTCTCAGTCTTCTTTGCTTTCTTCTTTCTCCTCCTATCGCCACTGCATGACCATTTCCCAGAGATCTACTTTTCTCATTAGTTCCTTCATCCCATACCAAACCATCTCCACTATGAGGCTAGTTTAAAGCCTTGAGCGCCTCTTTTAGTCTACAATACACAAATGGAACTTGAACATTTCCACTTAGATGTTCATAGTCAATGTATCTGCAACCAGATTTGTCTTTCTTCTTTTTTTTATTATGTTATGTTAATCACCATACATTACGTCATTAGTTTTTGATGTAGTGTTCCATGTCTTTTTTCTTTAAAATTATCCTCTTCTGACTTCACTTGCGTTAGTGGGGCCATGCTTCTCTACATTGAGAAACCATCAAACCACTAATTCTCTAACTCTTCATTCATTTGTCTCTTGACTTCCATGTTCTATCTTTAAATTCTATAAATGTATTCTTCATAACATCTTTAAAATTCACTGCTTTTTTTTCATTCCTATTACATGACTCGCTGCCGGATCTTTGAGAGCTGATAATTACAATAACCCTATGAGGTAATAATTGCACTAACCACCTTACCTACCCTTTTGACTCTAGTTTCTCTTCACTTCCAGCCATCATGCACAGGACTGTCAAGTTAATCTTTCTAGACATTACATCCATTCCTTTTCCACTTACAAATTGTCAATTGCAATTCCTTATCCTTAATTTTACCTTCCCCACTGCCTTCTCTAATTACTGCATTATTTTAATACTCCTCAAGTGAGCTGGAATTTTATTTCCACTCTAACATGCCAAATATAGTTTCTCCTCCATATATCTTGCCCAGTCCATTCCCCACTTACTAACCACCTCCTTTGTCTCTCTGCATATCCATATCTAAATCTTTGTAATGGGTCACAACCCAGCTCAAGTCTTGAATTTCTAATAGATTTTCTCAGATCTCTCCGTTTCGTAAAATGTTACTAGCATATATATTCCAAAGCACAATGAATAGAAAGGCAATATTAGCCTGGAATGAAAAGGGAATGACACTCTTTATAAAAGTTCTCTGAACTACTATTATATTTGCTACCTGTTGCATTTATTTAGCAATAAATAGCATGTATCTTTGTATTTTCTACCAGTGAAGATTTAGGTCAGCACGAATCAACTGAAATGGAAGGAGACGACCTCAAACCTCTGGACATTCCATAATGCCAGCTAGAATTATAAATGAATGGTGGTCATTAATTAACTGATTCTCACCAGATTTTGCCAAGATGATTGGGTCAGAGTAAATGAGTTCCAATTTAAAACAGAAAGAGAGTGGCCCTATATTCAGCTGTTTGTTTTTCTGGCCATTGTGCAATAGTGTCATGCTGAATTGATTATACTTTCTACACAATACTTTATTAATAAACAAGAGCACTGTGCTCTTTCTCTTATAATTAAAATAATTTTACATGCCCTTAAAATCTCTTAAATGCTAGCCCTAAGGGCCAAGCCCATAGAATGGTCTTTCTCTAACAGCACCAACATAGAACATCTACCAAAGCCCAGAGAGCACCTCATAAAGTCACTGATAATTTATCCAACTCCAAAATACTGGCAACAATATCATGGAGCTTCTTCATGCTTTTGAGTCTCTTCTCCCTTCATAGATAGCTTGTCCCTGGAAGTCAGAAACCAGGTTCGATAATTCATTCAATACATGTTTACTCAGAATTAGTTCATGAATGACTCACTGAGAGATGTGAAGCAAAAACATAGGAAGTATACAAAGTTCTGATTTGTAAGCAACAAAAATCAATCCTGGCCAATTTTAAGAGAAAAAAGTATATATATATATATATATATATATAGAAAAGCCTTTGGGTGGCACACAGAATTACGTAGAAGACTGGAGAACCAGGCTCAGAAATGAGGCAGGAACCAAAGACAGCAGGGCCGTGACATAAAACTGTTTGGACAAAAACACTGACACCCTACATCTGATGATGATCCTGGAATGACCACCACTACTGCCTCAGCCCCAGACTCCAGAGGCCACTCCTGGCATTCTTGCCTCGGAGACTGGACGTTGCTGTCACTTTTTGCTTTGGATTCAAGGTCTGCAGTAGGCATGTCCAATTGGGCTAGCCCAGGTGATGGTTATGCACCCCAGCAGCCAGAGGCTGGGAAAACACTGATCATTCTTTCTAGCTTCAATAGCAAGAGGTAAAACAAACTGAGCATACAAATGAGATTCAGATGCCAGACAACAAAAATAATTTTATTTAAAAAGGATATACATTGGGCACCTGGGTGGCTCAGTCCGTTAAGCGTCTGCCTTCAGCTCAGGTCATGGTCCCAGGGTCCTGGGATGGAGCCCTGCATCCGGCTCCTTGCTCAGCAGGGAGTCTGCTTCTCCCTCTGCCTGCCGCTCCCCCTGCTTGTGCTCTCTCTCTCGCACGCGCTCTCTCTCTCTCTCTCTCTCTGTGTCAAATAAATAAACAAAATCTTTTTTAAAAAAGAATATACATCTACTTTGATGCATTATGATCATTTTGCACTTCAGATAGATCTCCCTAGCAGGAATATTGAGAGTAGATTACAGAGGCAAAATTGGACTTCCAGTTTGAAGATGCATATACAACTTGAAGCTAAGGCGATGAGGAAGGAACAATGGATTTGAGAGAAAGTGATGCGATAAACTTGGCAGAACCTGGAGACCGACTGGACTTGATAAACACAAAAGGCTTGTCAATAATTGCTCTTAGATTTCTGGCTTGGGGGTCGTGAATTAAAACAGAAAATTTAGGAGTATCAAAAATTTAAGGAAGATGATAAATACCAGTTAGGGGAATGTTAAATATAAGGTGTGTGTGATAGTTTAAATATGGTTATAAATTCTTTGTAGGTTTTCTTAGCAAGACATGGAGTCCATTTTCCCACTTCTTGAAATATAGCTGGTCATATGATTTGCTTTGACCAAGAGAACGTGGCAGAAGTAACATGTGACTGGCAAGTCTCAGCCACAAGTGGTCTTACAGTTTCTGTTCTCGCCTTTTTGGAATGTTGTCATCATCTTGTGAAGAAACTAGCTTCTGAAGACTAGAGAGAACATGGTGCAAGAGAGTTCCAGCCATCCCAGCATTTTGAGCTGAGGCCCCAAATACATGAATGGGGCCATTTGGGACCAGCCAATCCCCAGCCAACCCATTAGCTGACTGCAGCCTACGTGACCCCAGGCCAGACCAGCAGAAGAACCACCCATCTGAGCACCAAATTACAGAATCATGAGTGAAGAAATTATTGTTTTTTTTATTTTATTTTATTTTATTTTTAAAGATTTTATTTATTTATTTGACAGAGAGAGAGACAACGAGAGAGGGAACACAAGCAGGGGGAGTGGGAGAGGGAGAAGCAGGCTTCCCGCAGAGCAGGGAGCCCGATGCGGGGCTCGATCCCAGGACTCTGGGATCATGACCTGAGCCGAAGGCAGAGGCTTAATGATTGAGCCACCCAGGTGCCCCAGAATTATTGTTTTTTAAAGATACTATATTTCAGGTTGGTTTATTATACAGCAATGGAGAACTAATCTATTGCTGGTGGAATATCCAGGGGAAAATGTCCATTTGGGAGTTGGATATGAGTCTAAGAGCCCATGGGAGAGAGAATATAACCATTATTATGATGGTCAACACCAAGGACTGCATGAGATCATCCAGCATGAGGTCATACTGTTTCAGTCATGGGCAAAGGGGTTAAAGGTGTTAATTTAAACCAACATTGAATACATGAGTAGAGAAAAGAAATTAGTGAAAAAAATTGTAAAGAAGCATCCAGTAATGATTCAAGCAAAGCCATTAGATTGTGGAAGTCATGGGTAGCCTTAGTGGAAACAATTTATGTTTTTTGGCATGTTGGTGTAAAAGCTTATTGGTAATGGAAAGTACAGAAAAAGAGTAAGTGGAGATATCTCTTTGATAGAAAAAAGTAAAGAAAAAGAGATGGTAAGTGGAGATATCTCTGTGCAAATATATTCATGTGACTAAAAACAAGAGATAAGATAAAGTTGGAGTGTTTTTTTCCCCAAGAAAATGGGGAAAATGCAAAAAAAAATCTGCATATTTATAAAATGGCATGAAACTTAAAACAGATATTTAAATTATTCAAAGATTTTAGTGATGATGGAAGTTTCTCAAGGAAAAAGTAGAAGAGGGAACAGGCCGAATGGTAAAGAGACCAGCCTTTTTCAGGAAGAAGACCTGTATATCTCTGACCCTGGAATTAAGAATAAAAAGATAAGTATCAGAACAACTAATTCCTGGGAATGGGGCCAAGGATAGGGGAGATGGGGGGGATGGGGGGGTAGGGGAGATCAGGGGGAGGGGAGGCACCATCGACAATGAATTAAGTGCCAGGTAGAAGCAGGAAACATAAGTAATTTCTGCCTAAGAGTCTCCATTTTCTCTGTAAAGTTAGAGATCATTTGCCTTCCAAAAGTGGGCATATATGAAGAGCTAGGAGACTCAAGGAGAGTGTAAGGATTTGAGTAGGGAATGGGAGAGAACATCTGTGGTGGTTTACTTATGGCCACACAATCTTTGTAGTTCTTCTTAGCAAGAAGTGGAGTCTGTTTCCCCAACCCTTGCAATCCAGTTGGTCTTATGACTTGCTTTGAGCAATAGCATGCAACTGAAGTAAGGGTGACTGGCAAGCCTGAGAGATCTGAGTTCTGCCACTCATTAGCTGTGTGACCTGTGGAAGGTGTATTTGCTCATTCACTCATTCTTTCATTTAGCACCTACTTGTTGAATAACAGAATCTCATATGTGCCAGGTATTGTGCAAAATATTAGATAGTCCGCCATGAAAGCCAAAAGGTGTAGCTAATAATAGCTAGTGCCTGCTATGGTTTGAATGTTTATGTCCCCCCGCCCCAAATTCATATGTTGAAATCCTAATGCCCAGTATAGTATTAGGGGTAAGGCTTTGGGAGGATGCTTAGGTCATGAAGATGGAACCCTCATGAGTGAAATTAGTGCTGTTATGAGAGAAACCCCACAGAGGTCCCCAATCCCTTCTGCCATGTGAGGGCAAGGAGAAGTCAACAGTCTATATGCCAGAAGTCCTTCATCAGGATTTGTCCCTGGTGGCACCCTTTTTTGGACTTCCAGCCTCTAGAACTGTGGGAAATAAATTTCTATTGTTAATGAGCCACCCAGTCTATGGTATTTTGTTATAGCAGCCCACACAGACAAAGACACTGCTTCTATGGAATTTACAGTCCTTGGAATATATTCTGTGACTTAGTGTCTGTCTGAAAATGTGTCTTAAAACTATGTAGCAATTATTCTGACACTAGGTACCACTTGGTGAGTGTAAACTATGTGTGTGACACCAATCTTATTCCTTAATCATATTATCTCATTCTACCCCCCTAATAGCACTAAGAGGTAGATACTCTTATTTTCCCCATTTTACAGATGACAAAACTGAGATCAAGAGGTTGAATAACTTATCTAAAGTCATATAGCTAGTAAGTTAGGGCGCTGGATATCAAATACAAGCAAAATGACTCCAAAGTCTCTTTCCTTCTCATAAGGAAGCTGTAAATAAACTAATTGAATACATGAGTAGTATTCATGTATTCAATTAATGAATACATGAATACTACTCATTCATGTATTCAATTAGTTTGAATTAATTGATGTGATTGTTAGTGATTTAATCACTAACAAATTAATGTTAGTGATTGTTATTATCACTATAACTACCGCTTGGCTGAGATTAGAAACCATTTATCTGTGCTGGAAACACATCTCACCGGTTGTGTGATATCAGTTTTCTATCAGTACTCAGTATTGGAGAAGAGAAGATGGACATTTAGATTGATCTGGGATTGGGCTTTTCTTGGACAGATATAGTAGATGGTTATGGAAATCACGTACTACCGAGAAATGGTTTAAATGAACATCATGTGTGGGCCTAGGCTGGATATAGAAGGAAAGTGAGCCAAGAGCATGGTGATAAATTGGGAGAAAATTAAGGAAATTGAAGGAAAAAGAATATCAGCTAGATGCAAGAACACTTGTAGATGGAATATGAAGTGAAAGAACAGGAGAGACCATAGATTTGGGTGCATGACTAGATCACCTGAGTTAACGTGCCATGAGTGATCATATAGTCTATGCACATAATAATCATGTAATAAGCATGTGGGCATAAAAGAGTGTCATAATGGAATCTTGATAAGGAAACTCTTTTGATGCTTGAACAAAGCCTATTTTCGTTTAGGTAGAATCAAACATTTGTTGATGGCATTAATGTGGAAATTCACCATTTCTAGAGAAATGTAGGGTTTCCTTTTGGAACATTGTGACATTAAGTCAGCATTTATTTCTTCTCTTTTTGAAAATTATCCAAAAAGCAGCAAGAAATACAGGAGAAGGGAAGCAAAGCACCTCAAATTCTATTTCTGGTGCCATTTTTAGTAAAACTGGGAGAGGAGCTAAAACTCCAGGCTCCATAAAAGTGGGAAGACTGCCCAAAGCAGTAGACTGTGGAGGAAGCAGCAGATTGAGAATACTAGGCAGAAGGAGCGCAGTAGCCACAGATCTCACAAACAGCCAGCAAAATAAATGTCCTGAAGGTGGGGAGATACTAAAGTAAAAGGTTTAAATATAAACCTTTTGCTATAATGAGAATAGGGACAACCAAATAGCAGCATAAGCTTCCTGGACCTGCCTTGTATCCAAGAGGCAGAGAACATGAGATTAAATGGGGAATCATACACGCTAGCTACATTTGCAGGCAGCAGTCCATTTCTTTGGCAGTAGAATGAAAGAAAGATCTTTCATGGTAAAAAATAATAATAATAAAAAAATTAAAAAGAAAAAACTTTTAAAAAGAAAAGAAAGAGAATACCATAGTTGCTTATCTCCACAAGCTGGGGAGAAATAAGGCCTCATTGTATTAGATCACAAGAAAAATTCAAGTTAGCCCAATACATAAGCTTGACTCATCCATATCATGAGCCTCCTACAAACTTATCTGAGGAAAATTTGCATACTTTGTTGATGAGGAATTAAAAAGGCACTAAAACGAGAACCATACCAAAAAGTCTTCTGAGGAGAAATAAAAAGGAAGAGACACAAGAACACAGATGAAAGATAAAAATCTCACCAGAAAGAAGTTGCCATAGAACAGAAAAAACTTATGACCAAATATTTTGCAATGAATTAAAGAGGAGGGAAGAAGTCAAATGAAGCCATCACCTCTGTATAACAAGGGCGTAGGGCAGAAATGCAGTAACTTAGGGGCGCCTGGGGGTGGGGCTCAGTCGGTTGAGCGTCAGATTCTTGGTTTCGGCTCAGGTCATGATCTCAGGGTCATGGATCAAGTCTGGTGGAGTCTGGCATGGGGCTCTGCTCTCAGCGCGGAGTCTGCTTGAGTTTCTGTCTCCCTCTCCTTCTGCCTCTCCTCTCTCTGTCTCAAATGAATAGATAAATCTTTTTTAAAAATGCAGTAACTTAGAAAAGAGATAGCAAGAAGGAATGAAATGTGAGCCAGTGGAGTTTAGGAATGAAGTAGAAAGATATCATCACAACAGAAATAAAGAAAAATTTCGAGGGGATTTGTGGGAAGTAAACATGGCTGAAAGTCCTGTGGTAGACACAGAGATAAAAATTTTTTTAAAATAAGGGATGCCTGAGTGGCTCAGTCGTTAAGCGTCTGCCTTCGGCTCGGGTCATGATCCCAGGGTCCTGGGATAGGGTCCCACGTCAGGCTCCCTGCTCCAAGGGAAGCCTGCTTCTCCCTCTCGCTCTGCCTGCCGCTCTGCCTACTTGTGCTCTCTCTCTCTCTCTCTCTGTCAAATAAATAAAATAAAATCTTAAAAAATTTTTTTTAATTTTAAAATAAGTAAAATGAGAACAAAATACGTATTCAAAATTTTTTTTCTGAAATAAATGACTTTACACATACTGACAATGTACAATTTCCCGGAGTAAACTGACCCAGAATGACCCAGAATGTATTTCACTGAGAAATACACCAATGAAGTTAATAGACTTTTAAAAGAAAGAAAACTCTTCAGGCACTCAGGAAAAAAAGACCTGAGATTGCTCTCAGATTTTTCTATACCTCCCAACATCAAAACACAATAAAGAAACACCTAAAATATCTTCAAAGAAAAATTGTGACTTCAACATTTTTATGCCCACTCTAACTGCTTTTCAGGTGTAAGGACAATAGAAAAATTGTTTTAGAACATTTAAGAATTCAGGGCATATTGTTCCCAGAAACACTTCCTAAGAAATCAGCTTGAGGAAAAACTTCAGCCAACTACTGATAGTGGGCTTTGCATCTAAATAACTATAAGACCAAGACTAAAATAATTATAGGCAACAGAGGGATGAATGGGAAATATTATAACCTCTGACAAGTTATAAAAGATATGAGAAAAGAGTATAGATGGGTAGAGGGAAGAACAGGTTAGAGAAGAAATAAGTGCCTTAGCCTATGTTCCTCAGAAAGCAGAACTTGCAACAAAGGCTTTCGTGCAAGTACGTTACTGCAGAGTGTGTCGAGATGATGAGTCTAGAGGATGAGTGAGGGGTGAGAGAAGGGAAGCGGGGTGGAGGGTTCATATAAAGATGTGCTATCAAGTTTTACGTTGCTTAAGACCTCGCCAATTGACCAAACATCATTCAGTGAAAAAATCTACCTTCATCCTACTGATGCCACCTTTTTTATATGCTAAATTCTCCTTTTATTTTTTTCTATTCAATTCCGTTGATCTGTCATTCTATTCAGGTACCACACTGTTTTTATTATTGAAGATTTTAAATATTTTTGGTGGTGGTGGTGGTTCTTTTTTTTTTTTTTATGTTATGTTAGTCATCACCATACAGTACATCATTAGTTTTTGATGTAGTGTTCCATGATTCATTGTTTTCATATAACACCCAGTGCTCCATGCAGTACGTGCCCTCCTTAATACCCATCACCAGGCTAACCAATCCCCTCACCCCCCACCCTTCTAAAACCCTCAGTTTGTTTCTCGGAGTCCATAGTCTCTCATGGTTCATCTCTCCCTCCAATTTTCCCCTCTTCATTTTTCCCTTCCTTCTCCTAATGTCCTCCATACTATTCCTTATATTCCACAAATAAGTGAAACCATATGATAATTGACTTTCTCTGCTCGACTTATTTCACTTAGCATAATCTCCTCCAGTCCCATCCATGTTGATGTAAAAGTTGGGTATTCATCCTTTCTGATGCCTGAGTAATATTCCATTGTATATATGGACCACATCTTTATCCATTAGTCTATTGAAGGGCATCTCAGCTCTTTCCACAGTTTGGCTCTTGTGGACATTGCTGCTATGAACATTGGGGTGCATATGGCCCTTCTTTTCACTACATCTGTGTCTTTAGGGTAAATACCCAGGAGTGCAATTGCTGGGTCATAGGGTAGCTCTAGTTCTAATTTTTTGAGGAATCTCCACACTGTTTTCCAAAGTGGCTGTACCAACTTGCATTCCCACCAGCAGTGTAACAGGGTTCCCCTTTCTCCACAACCTCTCCAACATTTGTTGTTTTTTGCCTTGTCCATTTTTGCCATTCTAACTGGTATAAGGTGGTATCTCAATGTGGTTTTGATTTGAATTTCCCTGACGGTTAATGATGATGAACATTTCTTCATGTGTCTGTTAGCCATTTGTATGTCTTCTTCGGAGAAGTGTCTGTTCATGTCTTCTGCCCATTTTTTGACTTGATTATTTGTTTTTTGGGTGTTGAGTTTGAGAAGTTCTTTATAGATCTTGGAAATCAGCTATTTGTCTATAGTGTCATTTGCAAATGTCTTCTTCCATTCTGTGGGTTGCCTCTTTGTTTTGTTGACTGTTTCCTTTGCTGTGCAGAAGCTTTATATCTTTGTGTGTTTCAGTAGCATTTAAAAATGTTCTTTATGTAGATCCTTATATAGATCTCACACTTACTCCTAAACATTCCATCTTGCTTGTTGAAGAGTTTTTTCCTCCTTTTTCTCAAATATATAAAATTAACTTCTGTAGACTGTTTATTTACAGCCTTATGAAGTTATCTTACTTGGGGTGGTTTCTTTGAGTTTTTGTCATGGAATCTGACCTGTGTCTACATTGAATCTTAACTTCGATGGATTTAATGTGCCTTGAAGTCAAAAATAAATCCTTTGCATTTGATAAGTGTTATTTGAACCCAGATCACATCTTCTATAAAAGCATTATTCCATCCTAATTTAGGCATATGATGTAATGTTATGATTGCTCTGGATCTGTTTACTTTTCTTCAATATTGAAAACAATATTTAGCTGTTATTTTTTATTATCATCAAATAATCCACGGGTACCCTGGGAGCATATTTTCTATAATTTAGTAAATATGTAAATATTTAGTAAAGATATATTTTCCAATATTGAAAAATGAAAAAAGAAAAAGAAAAAAAGATGTGGCTTTTATCTTTAAAAAGTTTCAATTATTCTGGGATATGTGCTCTCTCCTACCATGAAACATCCAAGTGATTTCTCACACATGCCTCAAGCTATAACAAATCCTTCCTGAGCCACAGGGATCTGAAGCACCAGCTATTGGGAGCCAGGGATATAAATATCGAAGAAAAGCTAGAAGGATCAAGCAACTATCATTGATCAGAGCTAAAGCAGATAGGTGAATTGATGCTAGCACACATATATAAATCACAATAGTCAGAAACCAAGCAAAAAGAAAATGATCCAAGGAGGGGTGCTTGGGTAGCTCAGATGGTTAAGCGTCTGCCTTTGGCTCAGGTCATGATCCCAGGGTCCTGGGATCAAGCCCCACATCGGGCTCCCTGCTGGGCGGGGAGCCTGCTTCTCCCTCTCCTCCTGCTCCCCCTGCTTGTGCTCTCTCGCTCTCTCTGTCAAATAAATAAATAAAATCTTAAAAAAAAAAAAGGAAAGAAAATGATCCACGGAGGAGGGGTTGTATCTAATGGAGGATAAGAAAAATCGATGGCAGAAGGACTAGGCAGAAACATCAGATATAACTCATTAAAGATGAGAAACAAATTATCCAACCCAAAAGGAAGGAACTATCAGTAAATGTGATGGGTTATAATGCAGCTGTTAAAATGATAGCTGTGAAAATCAGGTAGAAACATTGAAATGTATTTACAAAACGATTTTCAGTGAATAATGCATTTTCAATATTATTATTGCTAATAAAAAATCAACTCCATGTGGACAAAATTTGTGAGAGAATATGAAGAAATAAATATTAAAGAGTTGAGGTTATGTTAAGATTAAGAAAATAAACTTCTTAAACTTGACAGTAATTTTTAAATCTTATTTTTAAGATATGAATTTAAGAGAATAGGCAAAGTGATGGTAGCTAGAAGACTTTTTTTTTTTAAAGATTTCATTTATTTATTTGACAGAGGGAGAGACAGTGAGAGAGGGAACACAAGCAGGGGGAGTGGGAGAGGGAGAAGCAGGCTTCCCGTGGAGCAGGGAGCCCAATGCAGGGCTCGATCCCAGGACCCTGGGATCACGACCTGAGCCAAAGGCAAATGTTTAACTGCTTAACGACTGAGCCACCCAGGCACCCTGCTAGAAGACTTTTTAACTAAGGCATGTGTTTGCTTCAGTCAAGACATCTTAGATGCCTCCTGTTATTATTAATAAGAGCTAATATTGATTTATTATCTCCCCGTATGCTAAGTCCTTAAAGCAAAAGTCAGTCCTTAACCATGGTTAGGATCAACTTTGCACTCCAGTAAGAAATGGATAAAAGGAGAGTATATAGTGCATATGGGGAGAGAGAGAGAATGACAGAGACAGGGAGACAGAGGAAGAAGGGAAGAGACAAAGAGAGAGAGACATGAAAATAAAGGCATTTTATTCCATTCTCTCTAGGAGGATGTGACAGAAATAGATGAGATCACATCTGCCTTCAAGGCACTGAGAACCTCACTGAGTCGGGGAGGGAAGGGAATGGACTTCAATAATTGACAGTAAAATACTCTGTTTTCTGTTGCCTTGAAGTGCAATAAGAGATTTCCAAAAATAAATAAACACATAAAAGAAACTGCAGCAGTGTTTCTTAACAGCAGTGTTGGAATTCGTGGCAGAACAGTTCTTCAGTTGTACAGGACTGCCCCATGCATTGCAAGATGGTTTAAATCCCCAGCCCCTCTCTTCTAAATGCCAGTTTTACCCAACTATTGTGTCAAACAAAATTTAATTTAATTTAATTTAGAATGTCCCCACACATTTACTTGTTTTCAAATTCCAATGTTCCAAAAAGTCTTAGTTTTTGTTTGTGTTATTCAACTTATCAATAATGAACACTTGATGAAGAAATAGTACCATGAATTTCCAAGACCCTTAAGCATCTTTGACTCCTCTCTTTCTCTCACCTCCCACATGAGATCAGTCAACACATTGCGTCTCCTCTACCTTTAAAACTATATTCACTTCTATCCTTCACTACCACACTATGTCATATGAGTTCCCCACCATCTCTTACCTGAGTTACTGCAGTAACCTCCTTTTAGGGACTAAGTGATTGTGTCCCCCCAAAATTCATATTTTGAATCCCTAACCCCATTGTGATGGTATTTGGTGATGGGGCCTTTGAGGGGGTGATTAGGAATAGATAAGGTCATGAGGGTGGAGCCCTAGGATGAATTGTGCCCTTGTAGGAAGGCGCAAGGAAGAGACTGCTCTCTCTCCGTCAGTGTGCACACACACTGAGGACAGGCCATGTGAGCACACAGCAAGATGGCAGTCGCCTCCAAGCTAAGAGAAGAATCCTCAGAATAGAAACGCAGAAATTCCTAGATTTTGAGGAATAGAAATTCCTCTGATTTTGGAATTCCAGTCTCCAGAACTGTGAGAAATAAATTTCTGTTGTTGAAGCCACCCAGCCTGCGGTATTTTGTTACGGCAGCCCTAGCAGGCTAATATACCTCCCAACTAATCTCTGTTTGCCTTGTTCAGTCCATTCTCAGCACAGCGATAACAGTGAGCCCAGTAAAAGTGTAAATAGTTATATCATTTCCTCCTCAGAGCACTCTAATGACGTCTTTTGTCATTAGAGTTAAAAACAAGGTCCTTACTTGACCCTTCATGACTTGGGCCCTGTGAACACTTTGAAACGGCTTTTTAATATCCTTTCCCGATTTCTCTACCACAGCACTGGTTTGCCCCTCCTCCAATATGCCAGGTTTGTTCATGCCTCGGGGCCTTTGCTGTTCCATTTGTGGAGGGACATTCTCACTCACTCCTTCACTCAAGAAGGCCTTGACTCAAATGTTCTTGGCCACCTTAGCTCAAGTGTCAATGTCCTTTCCTTCCATACATCTACTTCCTATCTCCTTCTTTACTTTTTCCTTGTTACTTACTGCTTTTTTTTTTGCCACATTATGCATTTTACTTATTTATGTTGTTTCCTGTGGGTCCTCCTCCCGTATAAAAGCTCCATAAAACAGGAGTTTCTTTTCCTTGTTGTTCACTGTTATTTACCCAGTATCCAGAACAGTGCTTCTCAACATTTTTTTTCCACTGTTGCTCCCCTAGAAAGACTTTTTCAGACATTTGTCCTTGTAGCTCCACTACCTTATTGAGTACCTAGAACACAGAGTATGCACCTAATAAAGACTGTTTGAATAAATAGAGGCTATCCCTATTCAACAGGAGTTTATCGAGAATCTAGAACCTGAATAGAGACTGAAAGTACACATTGAATTTCACTGGGGAAACACTTCTCAGTTGGCAGAATATTAGGAAAAAAGATTGTCATTGAATATTGGGGAACACAGAGAAACCATATTGAGTATATAAAAAAGTTTGGTTATGAAAAATCTTAAAAACAAATCTTGGGAGTTTGGCCTAAAAGCTGAAAGCAAAAAATCATTACAGGAATTTACAGAATGGAAGTAACATGCTAAAAATTGTTTTTTAGGAAAACTGGCCTGGCAGCAATATGAAAGATGAATCAAAAAGAGGAGAGAATGAAAGTATGTAGATTCACTAGGACAATGCCAGTAATTTGATGTTCATTGAACAGATGACAGTTATAATGGGGAAGAATGGACAGAGGTGAGGGTACTTTTAAAGAGAACATGGCAGAACATTTTCTCACTAAGAGTCTCTGGTTTCAAGTAACAGAAACTGACTTAAACACCCAGGAAAGATATTGACTCCCATTGCTGGATATCCAAAAGTAGTGCACCTATTGGGACAGACTTAATCCAGTTTTCCGAGCTCCATTTTCTTGAGATTTATTTGACTTAGCACTCCTCCATTTGTTGGCTTCATCCCCAAGGTGGTATTAATATAATGACCTTCCTTCCCGATGTCATAGCCACATGGGAATATATCCTGATAAAAAGCAAGGGAAAAAGAATTGCTTTTAAAAGCTCTCTCAGAAGATAAAAGAAGAATTTCCCCCAGAACCCCCATTAAGTCTTTCCTTGAATCTCAGGGAACTGAACTGGTTTGCATGACAATTGCTGAACCAACTGGACAAGAGGAGGAGATTCTTCTTAGACCATTCTGGGACATTCCTGGATTTGGGAGAGGATTTAACTTCTTCTGAGCCATATGGGCTACCTCGGAGAAGATGAGCTGACAGGTTAATCAAATGGACGGTGAGAAATGACCCTGGGACCTAGGGGAAATACCAGAGCAGGAAACAGATATTTAGATGTCACCCATATAGAAGTGAATGAGCTCACCCAGAGAGTGAGTGTAGAAAAAGGCAGATGATAAATCTTATGCTCAGGTTGGAGGAAGGAGTAAAAAGAGAACCTAGCGGATTAGAAAAAATAATAGAAGAGAGAGAGCTGTCAGATCAAAGGAGAGTAAACAGCATAATAATGGCAGTTGAAAAAAAATTCATGCAGAAGGTGTCAATGGTACAAGGAGATTATGGAGAAAAGAGCTCACAAAATCAGGTTAGGGGCTAAAAAGGTATGAGAAGTTTGTAACAAAGTTATTACAAGATTCATGAAAGATTTCCAAACAGTAGCAAAAGCCCATTTCAAGTTCTCAGCATAAATCTGCAATAGGTCAGGTCTGACTTCCTCCCACAAGCTAATATGACTTCTGTACAGACAACAACAACAACAAGGTTGATTCCGTCATTGGGGATGTGTTATTGGGTTTGGGAAAAGAGAAAGTATAGACAGAATTTAGAGTCCTAGTTCAGCAATATTAAGTAGTCGACTATGAAATTTAAAGTGGAGAGGGACTTGTAAGCCAAAAGGTGCTAATGGACTGATTTCCCTTGCTTATTAGGGGACACAGCCATCTTTTGGTTCTGTTTTAATTGGATCTGCAATATAACATAGCAGACTTGCTAGGTCTGTATCCTAGTTTGAGTTCCCTCAAAAGCAGAGCTTAAAATAAGGACTGGGGGTATAGGTAGTTTATTTGGCAGGCAAGTCCGGGAAGAAGAGTATGGGAAGTTAGGTAGGTGATAAAACCCAAAACGTGTGTGTTCCCGAGTTCAGCCAGCTACAGCAAACGGGTCAGCGTAGTTACCAGCATTCCACCTCAAGCTCAGGTGGTGGTGTCTTTGCCCCCCGTGCCCCAAAGCTTTCTCTGAAGTTCAGCAACAGACACAGCCTGGAATCAGCACAGGTGTTGACAACCCTGGGGCAACCCTCCACGGGTGGGAGATGGCACTGGGTCGGTAATGTACAGAAGGCCCCCGGAATTGTCCCGGCCGTGAACAGGGAGGACGCACCCTGAGGGTTTCCGAGAAAGCCCCGAGGCGGAAAAGCAAAGAGCCACTACTTCATGCGGCAGCGAGATGCTGGTCGTTGAAGCCCGGGGTCCACCGCAGCTGCCCGGCACAGCTGCTCGGAAGTCACCGCCCACGGCGCTGTGACGTGGCCATCGTGTGCCATCACACAGCTGCTCGCCCAGCGCTTCTCAGCCACAGCACCGTTGACGTTTTGGACCAGACGATTGTCTGTCGTGGCGGCTGCCGCGTGCACTGCAGTGTGTTTCGTAGTATCCCTGGCTTTTTCTCAGGAAAAAGTTGCCGCCCTGCCCCGTTGTGACAAAAAACCCCATCTGTAGACATTGCCAAATGTCCTCAGGAAGGCAACACCGTCTTCAGCTAGAACCACTATGCAACACTGCGAACTTGGGCAAGTTGCTTCACTTCTCTAAATCTCAGTCTCTTATCTGTAAGACGAGGATAATATGGTATCGGCCTCATAGGCTTTGGGGGAGGATGAAATGAGATGGGGAACCAGAAGCACTGAGCAGAGTACCTGGTGCATAGTTTATGCTGAATAATAATAATAACGTAGAAAACCTCTATACTTCAGAGTGGTGTCTTTTTATGACTAGAATTCCAAGTTTATTTTCCCCTTCTTTGATGAAAAATAATGATAATAAGGTACTTATCCCTAATATCTGTTTCAGCAAATGAATCAGAGGCTGAATCTCAATGTGAATAAATCAAAGTGAAAAAGGTCAGCATCAATCACTTTTGATCTTCTTCCATTACGAAACACCAATTAATGCTCTTAAGTTAAACATGACCATGTGTCATTTTGTTGTAGCTAAGTGATCTCGGGGTGTGAAGGAAATAAAAGAACTCAGCTTAGAAAGTGAACAGAAAATTAGAATATTGTATTCAAGAATAATCCCGCAGAGTTTACACTTCATTATTCTACCAAATGCAGATTTAAAATGTACATTTACTAAAACAAATTTTTTTAACACAGTCTGCAATCTCAGATTCAAAGGCATGAATATTTTAGGTTTATTAGCATAAACTGAACACCAGCATGCAAACACTGAAATGAATTTAAGGAAATTGTTAATGATTCATTACACAGAGTTATTAGATTTTTGTGTGATCGGAGCAAATGCATTAGCAAAAACAATTATGCACTGATACAACGAAAAACCACTCTCAGGGAAAAAGTCATTAGTGTAATAAAAAGGATGTTTTGCAGGGGTTCCTCCTGTATTTTCTTTGACTCGATCACAAACAGCTGTTGCCATCTGCCAGAGAGAGCCCTTGGCAAAGATACTTGACAAACCTCTGCCAAGCCCTCATGTGTTGAGAATGTCTACCCCCAGAACTCTCGGAGACTGAATATTGAGAAGTAGCAAACGAATCTCCAGTGAGACGGATTTATCTCATTGTTAAGGGATCGTAGGAGAAAAATAAAACAAAGTATGCATGAAAAGTATATTCATGGGAAATTGCTTTTGTGGCTTCTGCTTCTGTCTCTGAAACTTTTAGAGGGTGTGTGCTTTCACCCACAACAGATTCATTGTTCAAATTTATTATTGTATCATACCTACTTTTTAATGTGTCTTTGAACAGTTTGGACATCATCATTTTTGTATCCTCAGGACCTGGCACAGAGCATTCATAAATGATGAATGAGTGAATGAATGAAGAAAAATGTCAGTTGGTCCAGTTCACCATGACTGGTGTCAAAGACCCTAAGATCAGTTAAGAACTTAAAATACTAGTCTAAGTGTTCACAGGGATATCTTCGTGAGAACTGTACCTCAGAACCACTGAACCTTTCTATCATGGCTTAGCCTTCCTAGAATAGATATAGCCCGAGGCAGCAGGAAATGAGGCAATCATGTGCAGACACTGAATGCTCAAGCCATGTGACATAGACCAGATCCACACCCACCCCCTCCAAAAAAGAAGTTAGGCAGTCTTCCAGATCAATGAAACAGAAAAAGACGTTTGCCAGGAATTTCCAGATTACTCAGGCAAAGTGTGTTCCTTTTTCTGCTTGAATTAATAGTATAATTGCCTTGGTTCTCCATTTGTCTATTCATGTTCAGACATAGCTTCAGATAAAATAATTTGAGGCAGAGTGTCCTAGGGGTATAAAAGAGGTGGAGCCCAGAGACAAAGGAGGAACCTTCAAAATTAGCTCAACTGTGTCACACACAGAACAACTTGAATGCATCCAGGTGGCAGTTTGAAAATTATGAATCGAAACTGGATCTACACAAATGATTAGGAAATGCTTATTTGAATTTTATGAATAAGAATGGTAGCTATTTTCACAACATGAAGCATTTGACTTTACCTTCACATATCAATATTTCAAAAGCATCTCTCTCGATGTTGACTGCAAAGAGACTTTCCTGTAAGAATTCAGTCTGGAAAGCTTAAAAGAAATAGTGGTGAAGATGAAATGTTTTTAAAAACTAAACATAAGTAAGAATACAGCCTCCCAGGAAATGATGTTGAAGAATAAAAAAATCAAATTAAGTACAGTAGAGTCTCACGATGATGTTATCTCTAAAGCCCTGGCTCTGAGATCATGTTAGAGATGGAATGGTATATGGAAGAGTGCCTTCTGCCCTCCCATTATCTGTCTGTGTTATATTTTATCCAAGACAACTCAACTGCTAACGAACTCCAGATTATGACTGATCATAGCAGAATTCTAAAATCTGATAGAAAAATAAACAGGCACCACATAAACTAAAATAAAATAATCTGTGAAAAAGCTTTGTAAACTGCAACACAGCATGCAAATCTGAGTTATTATGGTACAGAAGGCTCATCGGAGTTTTTTTTTTTTTTTAATAAAACAACATGACTAATTTCGAGAACAAAACCTCATTAAATCTTTTAGCCTGATTTTCCTTTTTAATTATTGGAAGCTTATCGATTTTCTGCGACTAGATTTCTTTCCTAAAACTAGATCTCTCCCTGCTGGGATTGGATTTCACAGAGACTGAGATGCATCACCTCTGGAACTGTTTGAGTCAAGGAAGATGGGATTAGTCTACCTGCGTTAAACGAATTTACCATAGAAAACACAGAACAGGAAAAAAATTAGTGAAAGGAAAGCAAATCAAGATCACTATGGACTGTTGAGTACTGGTAGTTAAAACTGTAGCGAGGGTCCCCTTGCTTACTTGGAATTCTATTCTGGGACCTTGAAAAGAATGCACAGACTTCCTTTAAGTCAGACTTGGGACATAAAATGAAATGATTTTGTTGTAGTAAGCTAAATGACCTGCAAAATAATTTTTTTCCCTGTAGACTTAGTCATTTTTCCCCAGACCTAATAGTTTAAAAATGATATGTAAAGCTGATATAAATTTTAAAAAAGTACATAAATGCTCATGCATTTTAAAAAATAGTCTCCAGGAGTCAGAAGACTGTAGTGAATGACCTTATAAACCAAATTGTCAGTGATATTTTTTGCTTTAACGTTATTTGTTCTTTAGGAATTGCATTTTTTTCTTTCCGAGCTTGCTGCTCTGAGAGGAAAAAGTGTGCTTTTAGATGTCTCATCGGATTAAATAATTTTAATATTAAATTCTTTTGGAAAATCTGTCTGCAAATATTTTGCGTCTCCCATCAGTTTAAAAAAATTAGCATATCCTCAGTTGATGTATATTAAAACATTTATAAAAAAATAGATAATTTAAAGACGTTTAAATGAAAGTATTTGATCTTAAGAAGAAATAATTAACTCCGTATCTAGGATATTTTTTATAATTACCTTTGATGGACTTAAAAATAACACATCCCATTCAGCCATTGCTTCATTATTTGTTATTGTTATCACTGTGTCCTTGGGCTTTCATCACTTTGTAAATTGCTTTTAGATGCCTATGTTGCTACCCTAAGTCCCATCTGGGAGATTCTATACTTTGAACACATTATGATGCAGTTTGCAGCAATTTTGTCTCAGTAGAGATCAGTTTTTCCTACTAGTATCTAGTCAAATTCAATTTGAATGAAATTTAGTGGGTTAATCAAATTCTCCTGACAAAAACTTTGTACAATTAAGTATTTTATAAAATGAGAGGTCTATTTTTATACACTTAAATTTCTTTATTCAGAAATTTGGGTCACAATATTACTTTAGTAAGGTATACTTGGGAATATCTATTTTCATTCTTACCAGTTTCACTTTCTTTTAGATTTTTTAAATAAACAAAAAGACCAAAGGACTCACCAGTGTATTGATACTGGTGCTACAGTTCCCAAAATATGCTTTAAGATGGGGATTAAGAAAATGAGCAGAATTGGAAACCTCTTCCCTTTTTGTTGTTGATGTTGTCATTTAAAATACTTTAAACCATATTTAATAAAAATAAATTCACTCAAAAATGTTTAAATACATAGGTGTTATATTGTTACCACAATTGGAAATGGTATGGAGAAAATTATGTTTCAAAATGATTCTGAGTAATCTCATGCATACACACACACACACACACACCCCACCCATGACTTTTTTTTCCAGAGCCTAAGAACCTGTAGTAGTGTGGTGGTCCCACAATTAAGAATAATCTTGGGGGTGCCTGGGTGGCTCAGTTGGTTAAGTGACTGCCTTCGGCTCAGGTCATGATCCTGGAGTCCCGGGATCGAGTCCTGCATCGGGCTCCCTGCTCAGCAGGGAGTCTGCTTCTCCCTCTGACCTTACCCCCTCTCGTGCTCTCTCTCTCTCACTCTCTCTCAAATAAATAAATAGAATATTAAAAAAAAAAGAACTTTGAAAACCTCATTAAGAAAAAAAAAGAATAATCTTGGGAAGTACAAAAGATTGAAATGAGATCTTCCAGTCACATATGACTTAACCCCAAACATGGTGCAACAATGTACTCTCAACTCCTGCAATGAAAATGTATATAAATATATTTAAAAATCAAATGAAAATTTTTAGAATCAGGTAGTCATTACAATGTGATTCACATATGGGTTTTGCTTTGCTTTCTGTGGATAACATAAGTTAGAGGTGTATTCTATTTTTGACCATATTTCTGATTAAGTTTATTTGGTCATAGTAAAGGACAATTCAATGAATAGTTTTCAATATATAGCCCCTTTTATTTAATGGATTCTCTTTTCAAGTTTTAGCCACAGCTGAATGACGATGGGGTCTTAGTTGCTACTCTCATAATGAGAGGAAGAAAGTACATTCTACCAAATGTTCAAATGTGCCTATTCTTAGGTTTTATTCTAACTAATTTAATAACATTAAAAATTAATCTTCTCCACTCTTTAGGGAAGTGAAAATTTTAGATGAAGGATTGGAGATATGATTTATATGGGTACTTAATTATTTAACTATTGATGTCCACCGCTGCCCCTAGGCTGTAAATCAGAGTAGATAGGGCCTGGTGCTTTGTGACAGTGACTGGGCATGTTAAAATCTGTGATGGGTCACTTTAAAGCATAGGTATTACCCAATCTCCTAGCGTAAGCAACATCCCAGGGGGAAGGGAAACCATCTTTCTAAGGGTGGATGGTATATTTCATCAGACTTTTGCTACAGACAGTTTTCTAATTTATTACACCAACTTTGTTTCTAACGTACCAAGTATCTCCCTCCCTTGTTGCTCACCCATCTCTGCCAGTTTAAGAAGAGACAACCAAGAGAGCTACCTCCGTTCTTCAGTTTCACCTGCTCTTTACCTTCCCGCTCCCCCAGCTCACTTCCTGTTTGAAGACAGCTTATTGCTGGCACCTCACTGCTGACTTCCGCAGCCGACCTCAGCAAACTGTCCCTGGCAAAGCCTAATGCACTTGGAGGTGCCGGTCAGAGGTCGCCTAGGATTTGACCTTCCCCTACCGAGCTTCAAAAACACCTTCCTCTACACAGTGGTCGCAAGCTCAGACACAGAATGATCCGTGGTAGCATTTTCTCCCTCTGAAAGTCTTTTCAGGATTTGAGTAAATTTCACAGAGGCAAGTAAAGAAATTGGGAGCAACCAACTGGAGATTAGAAACCAAAAGTAGGTCTGGATTAGGAAGATTTTAGCCACTGACAACAGCCAAACTCTGAATTCTCAGCTGTTCTTGAGTAAATGGTGAAAAGGAAGGTCATAAAGATTAATCATTTCTGACCATAAAGTAGGTGTTCATTTTATTGGCCACCAGATACTTATATAATTCTTTCTCCTTCTTTCTTCCTCCACACTCCTGTTCAAGAGCGAAAGCACCAGAGAAGAGGAGGAGGTGGAATGGGGAGGCGCAGAGCCCGGGCACACTGGGTGAAAATGCTAGTTTCACATTGTCTGCCCCTGTCAGCTTCCTGTGCTTCTGTTGTCTTCCCCGACAAACTTCCCTATTTTTATTGTCAGGCTGAATGAACTGGAACATTCTCTGGAGGATCTTTGCCTATTTCACAGAATCTCTCTTAATAGACAACTACTTCACCATCATTTTAGAAAAATGGCGGTAAAATGATCAGGCTTTTTATATGCTCTCCTTAATTTAAACTATTTATACTTTCCTTAATTTAAACTTCATCAGCATGAGGGACTTGGTAATACCTCTTCCAGTTTCCTCCCCAGATTTCAGGTCTTTTTGTAGTTGCCATTGTTCATCAAAGCAGAGGAAGATCATCCTCCATGTTCATTATTTGGAGGGAAAAAAAATGGTAGCCTATTTATAGCCAAGAATTGTTGCCCTGTAGACAAATGGGGGCGGGCTATCATCTTGTGCCAAGGCTCCGTGACCAGGCAGGAGATGATGGTGTGCCCAGTGATTCCAAAGACTACATGATGGGGTACATCATTCTAATTATCCTGATTCATTAGCTGTTAATTCTGTCAGGAATTTTTGACAGAAAACCAACACATCAGAGATAAAACTGAATGCATTAATTCTGGTCCTTTAAGCCTAAAATATTAACATAGCAACCAATCTGATGGAGGGAACTGTGCTGAGGGGGAGGGGCTAGTATCACAGCTGCACAATTGCATGTTGTAATCACCGCTGTTATCTTGTGTGCTTTATATTCAGTAGTTCTCTGATAGTCTCTGTGCTGAGCACTGCATATTGATTTGGAGAAAAGTAAATTAGTTTCTGAATACATGAGGCCTTTCTGGTATACTTAGAACAATTCACTTCCCTTTTTTTCTCCTCTGATTTATTTTCTAACTGCAAATGTCATGTGACTTGCTTATTTTTAACTTTTTTATTACATAATTTATTAGGCAGCCTATTTGATGGGCTTAACATGCAAAAAAATTAAGTTAAATTAGCAATGAATTTCTTCTTCATAAGAGCCTGATTCAAAACTCACATTCAAATGTTCTGACACGGTATATGGATGTTTATGAAAATCATCCTACGCAGACATCTAGAAGGTACAGGGGAGCAGTGATTATGTTAGAAAAGCAGCACTTTGATTCAAACATGAGGCCTTTCAGTTGTTGGAAACCTCAATGTTCTCTGACAAGAGGCTTCAGACTATAGCTATGCCCTGAGACCCTGAATATTACTGCTGCCTGCCATTCATGTCCCCCTGACATCCCTATCCCCCTGAGACTGGGTGGTGGGAAGTGCATGCTTTCATGAGGGCAACTGGGCTGCTCACCCTCCATGAAGAGGGCTGGAGAGCGAGGAGTGTCTTGGGGACAGTGTCAGTTAGGGTCCCCTCCCTCCATCAGGGGGCTCCATTTGAGCCACCGTCTCCAATCTGGGAGGACACAATGGGCTAGTGGATGTCATCGAGCTTAAAAAGAGCACCCTAAGCACTAAATTCTCTCCTCTGATAGGATAGGTAGCTGCCATTTATTGAGTGCCAAATGCACCAGGCGTGATGCTGGATACCTGAGAGAAGAAGCTCATTTAATCCTTAAACAACCCTGCAAGACAGATTTTGTTATTATTCCCATGTTAGCGATCAGGAGACTGAGGCTTAGGAAGGTAAAGTTACTGGCCCAGTGTTACATGGCTAGAAAGGAGTAACACAAACTCTAACTCATGTTCTAATTCAGGCACACCCATCATTGCTCTCGACTACTCCCCAGGCTCCCTCCCAACCAGCTGTCATTATGCTGAGCAGGCAGTTGGTACCTCATAAGATGACCCCAGGATCTGGCATCAAAAGACCTGTGCTCACAGGATGTTCTGCCTCTTTTTAGTACATGACCAGTGTGTCAGGCTGTTCCCTTGCCCCAGGTTGGTGAAATGGGGAAATTAGACTGACCGCAAAGGATAGAATCAAATCCGTTTTCTAAGCAGAGTACTTGGTATAATAGGTGCTCAGTTAACGTTTGTTGAGTCTGATTCCTGTGTGACTTAATTCTACCAAGAAAATATATTAATTTATTTTATATAGCTTTGCATTAAATAGCATCTTGATAACATCTCAGCTCATCTTTAACTGCAACTTAAGAAAGTCTCAGTATGCCTTTGAGAGCATAATTTTCTACTTCACTCTTATCTTGTACATAGATACCAAAGCATCTGCTTCCACATTTAGACCTCACATTCTCAGCCAGACGTGCATACATATGTTAGGAAGATGAAGCACAAGTCCCCACAGCAGGAACCCGGTGACAGGTCGTTGAACTGAATCTTGGGTTTGTCAGTGAGCTTCACCCACGATTCCGTTTACACACACTTATTTCCCCATCCAGCCTCCTTGGTCACACAGGGGTCTTGTTCTTGGCTGTGTGGGGCTCCTTCCAGCTTAGAGCCCACAACACCTCACCGTGCCCACTTCAAGAAGGAGAAGGTGTTGTTGGCAGTGTAGCTGGAGTGGAAAGGTAGGTTGCACAGGGTGACAGAAAGAGAGACAAAGGTCAGGGAGAGAGAGGAGGCACACGCAGGGACACCCTTGGCCTCCCTGAGGTGATAGGCTGCCTCTGAACACAACAGAGTGAGGTGCACCCACGTGCTGTGAGAACATGCCTAGCCTTTGTAACACTGGAAAAGCTTCACAGAACTGCACATCTCAGGACCTTTGCACGTGCGCTGTTGAAATGCTCTCACTCCAGGTGAGGCAGCTGGTGTCTTCTCCTCTAAAGCCTCTCTGACTTCTCTATTTAAAGCAGTCGTTAGGGGCACCTGGGTGGCTCAGTGGTTAAGTGTCTGCCTTCGGCTCGGGTCATGGTCTGGGGGTCCTGAGATCGAGCCCTGCATCGGGCTCCCTGCTCCGCAGGGGGCCTGCTTCTCCCTCTCCCACTCCCCCTGCTTGTGTTCCCTCTCTCGCTGTGTCTCTCTCTGTCAAATAAATAAATAAAATCTTTAAAAAAATTTAAAATAAAAAGCAGTCGTTATCACTCCCGTGACATGGTGTCATCTTCATGGCACCTTATCATGATCTGAAATTAAATTGTTTATTGAGTTACTTGTTTTCTGATTTGTCATCCCCTTCTAGAGTGCAAGCTTCTTACTGCTATCTCCCCAATGCCCAGATTGACTCCGAGTATATTTATGAAATGAGTAACTATTACCAGTGACATTTCATCCCCTTTTAGGCTGTTAATTTCCTCCTTATTCTAGGAGATCTCCACTTCGATATCCCATATTTATTCAAAGCCAGACATCAAAAATTGAGTTACAAATCCTCTTTTCAGTTCCTAAAAGAGCCAAGATATACCCTATCCCCCAGCTTTGGCATGGTGTTCCCTCTGTCTGGAACATCAACCACCCCAACCCCTCCTTCTCCCACCACATTCTTTGCTATTAAGTGGCTGACTGCTTCTCATCCAAATACAATGTCATTCCTCAGAAAGGACTTCCCTGATCACCCCAATCAACCAATCCCTCATTATTTTCTATCAGAATAATATAAATTTTCTTTTCTTTTTTCACATAACATATTAATTTCAAGTATACAGCATAATGATGTGATATTTGCATCTATTGTGAAAGGATAACCCCAATAAGTCTAGTGAACATTCATCACCCCATATAGTTACAAATTTTTTGTAACAAAGGTACAAACTTCCAGTTATAAAAGTAAGAAGTCCTGGTGATGTAATGTATAGCATGGCGACTATAGTTAATACCACTGTATTATATAGTTGAAAGTTGCAAAAAGAGTAGTTCTTAAAAGTTTTCATCACAAGAAAAAAATTGGATTTCCTTTGCTTGTTTGTTTGTTTTCATTTTTCCATTCAGTTACTAATTTGTTTCTTATCTATCTCCCCCACTAGACTCTAAGTTTCATTAAGGCAGAGACCATGAATATTTTATTTTATAGTGCATGCTAAGGACATAACACATTGCCTAAAACACAATGCCTAGGGGCGCCTGGGTGGCTCAGTCGTTAAGCGTCTGCCTTCGGCTCAGGGCATGATCCCAGGGTCCTGGGATCGAGCCCCTCATCGGGCTCCCTGCTCGGCGGGAAGCCTGCTTCTCCCTCTCCCCCTCCCTCTGCTTGCGTTCCCCCTCTCGCTGTGTCTCTCTCTGTCAAATAAATAAAATCTTAAAAAAAATAAATAAGTAAAACACAATGCCTAAAACATAGTGGGTACTAAATGAATTGTTGAATGAATGAATGATTTTAAGTCAGTCACTCACATTTGGATTAGGAGACAAATCTTCCATCCAGATTTATTAATTGCTGTAACTCCTTACCTCTTTTAATTTCTAGATAAACTCTCCCTCTGCTAAAGGACAAGTTAAAATTCTATTTTGTCCATGAGGCTCCTCTAAACATTCCAACCACAGTCACCTTTCCTTTTGCCGGTCTAATTCATTTAATTGACCAACTGGTGCCAAGGGCTGTAAGAGATACAAAGGTGCACCGGGTATGATTCCTGACCTCAAAGAGGCTTGAATATTTATCACATACTTTTGGATTTGAGTGGAATTTATATGTGTCAAATGAATAAATGAATGAGCTTAATTATAGCTTTGTTGACCTCCCAACTCATTTTTCATATTAAACACAACACATAACTTCTTCCCATAATCTTCCTGGGAAGGCTCAAGAAAGATCATCTTTCCAGAAGAATTGAGAGAGCAATCTATTCTCAGTGCAGAACTGATGCTGAGAAATGAAGTAGCTTCCCAGCATCTCCTGAGTCTTGTTTGCACTCCACTAATTTATTATATTTAAATGAACTTCCAGAAAACACACCCTCTTGGTTTTAAATGCAAACACAAAACCCTTTCCTAAGCCAAAGGTGAAGGTTTTTCATTAGCTATTAGATGAAATGACATCCTTTCACTTTTCTTTTTCTCCCCCAGGTTTCTCATGGTCATAGAAGGCAGTGTTGTATTTGTGGCCCCACTAATTTGAAACCAAGTTTGAAATCAAATTCAGATTTTTTTCCCTTGCTTTGTCCATTCCATCCAATCCTTAAAAAAAGTGTTGTGTCTTAGTATAAAAACAAGTAGCTAATGTGTGGGAAATGCTGTCAGTCTGTTGGCTGTCTGTCTATATGATGCTCCACCAGGTTTCAGTCATTTTTCTCTGCATTAATAAATGGAGCAGCTGTTTTGGAAGTGTTATGGCACAACTGGTGGCCCACCAATTTCCTATAACATCGCTCACCTTTATTCTACTTTCTAACACCCCCCAAGTGCAGGCTACTACCTCTCGTTCTAGTTTCTCCTCCTTCTTTCTGCTCTGCCCATCTCAGCCACACGATCAAATTCCAGTCTCCTTTAGGTGTGTGACCTCCAGATCAGTCCTCGTTCCTAGCTCATTGACTCAGCCTTCCAACGAACAGACATCAGGAAGCTCACCATCCGTCCTCATCTCCTATAATGTTCTGGTTATATTTTCCACTTAACTAAAACCATCCTGTTTGTCACCCTCTGCTGTTCACTCACTCATTCAGTTGTTCAATCTCCTCCTTAAATCCTTCAACTGGTCCTGCCCATCCCACCTCTATCATATACCCCAGAGCCAAGCACTTCTTGCCAACATCACTGCTACAACTTCATCCCAGCTGCAATCACCTGTTTCCTATGCTTTGTTAACAGACTCCTGGACCAGGCCTCCCTGAGCCTCCTGCCAGACCGCCTCCTGCATGGTGACTACAAACAACTCTGCAGATGTTCTTTCTAAAACCCAAGTCACGTCATGTCACTCCCCTGCTTAAAATGTTCAGGTGCCTTCCATTTGAGACCATGATGAAATCCCAACTTCCTACCTTGACCTGCAAGGTCCTGTGTGAGCTGACATCTCCCGCCCCCTCCCTCTTGCTCTGTCAATTCATTCTGGGCACACTGGCCTGTCTGGCTCTTGGGAAACGCCAAGCTCATTCCCTTCTCAGGGCCTGGGACTTGCTCTTCCTGGCCTTTGTGGTCATCTTTCCCCAAATCTTCTCCACATGGCTTCCTGCTTCTCAGGATCTCACAATCACTTCAGATTTCTCCGCCAGGAGGCCTTCTCTGGCCTCTGTAGTAAGCAACATCCCTCTCCACTCTGTAGGATGGATCCAGAAATCATGCACTTGGTATTTGTAATCTGTGTCCTTGGCACCTAGCCGCGCGCATCAGGGCTAAGTCCAATTTTCCTGCAGAAATACTGTGATGTATTTGAGGTCCTTCTCTTCGATGACATTACACTGCTCTCCTAGATAAGCAAAAGCAACACATCTTTCTTTTTCAGTGCTTCCAGTGTTTTTTTTTTTTTCAATATGAGAAGCAATAAAAGGCTTTAAGCCCTTCTTTATTTTTAAAGAATTGGTTCCCGGGTAGCATCTTTGATATGTATAAGGAAACTATAGATAAGGAAAATAATGAAATCTGACTCTATATTAACAGAAGGGATATTAAAAAGAAAATTAAGTTTTTCTCAAAAAATCTGAATGGTGGGAAAGTACATCAAGAGAGCACATACTTCAGGACCAGCCAAGCAGTTCATGTCATTCTAAAGATACCTCAGGTACCCCTACAGACAAGAGAAGAAACAAAGGGCCAATTTCTCTGGTAAAAGAATACAATGACTATTGTTATAGGAAAGAGAGAGGAAGAGATGATTTTGTTGCGTATTATACCGGATTTCAAAATACATGTGGTTTCCTGCTAGAAACTTAATTTCTAGTCTCATCTCAGAACAGCTTGGGCTGGGCTGTCATAGATTTCCTGTGCCCCTCTCTGATAATATGTGTATAAAAATAGAAAACAAGAAGAAAACACTTCTCAACCAAAAATATATCATATTGTGTTTCAAGTGGGAGGTAAGAGAAACAAAGACTACACCATTAGTTAAATCTCTATTACACATTCAGTTTTTATGTCCCTCAGAGTAGCTCCCTAACAGCTACTGGTGCAGAATGCTAGAGACCTGTTGGAATGGGCACCTATTTGGCAAGTGTGATCCAAGCATCTGGAGAAGATCCACGGTCTTGCAAAACAAGTAGGGAAAAAATCCAAAGCAAGTCTGCAATCTATACGGAAAGTAGTATGAAACCAGTTTTTTGGGGGGCAATATAAGGACTACCATATCATAAGGCCTGGAAATGGGGGTCTTTCTTGCCAGTCTGCCACTGGTGTGGGAACCGCTAATGGATCCAATGAATCATGTTTTAGCTATCTCATAAATGGGATCCTTTAGAATGCTCAGCAAATAAAGCTTCTATTATTCATCCATCTTTGACTAGCTACTGTACACAGTCCACATCTTGTTTGCTATGCCTATGAAAAGAAGTGCTTAATGTTAAACACCAATGTCAAGAGTTTTTCATTTATTTAGAATTTTAATTATTATAGGTATTTGGAGAAAAAAATTTCTCAGATGTGCTCAATTATTTCTGCTATCCCGTAGGTTAGAGAAGGATGCATATGGAATGAAATTGCATCAAATCAGATTGGAATGCTTTGACAGCAAGATATGGCAAAAGGTTACACTGGTGTTATAAAGCAGGAGAGCATAACAAGTGATTTACTGTGGTAGCAGAGGCACAACCTTGAATTACAATGAATAGAGCGAGCTGGCTCTTAAAAATAGATAGCTGTTAATAAAACTGCATTTGATTAGATGAAGATTTGGGGGATAATTTCTAATGGATCACAGTTCTAATATAGCCAGGTGGATTTTATTATTTCGGTTTATAATGCCCACTCTTTGGTAGACCCTCCAGACATATGTATAGCAGCCCAACAGAATACAAATAGGTCAAATTGTCAAGAGAGCCCATGTCCATTTTTATCAGGAAAGTCCTGATTTAACAGATGTGCTTTGTGTAATGCCTCAACGGACAACAGGTTTAGATTTTTTCTGAATCAACAGAAAGCAAAATTCCAGAGCCTTACATTTCTGCGTAAAACTCTCCTACTCTCATCCTTGACTAAAGGACAACTCAGATAATTCAGTCTTGACTTTAGAATAAGACATCCTTCTTTAAGCCTGAAAGACAATTGAATGGAAATCCAAGGCAATGGCAAAGATGTGTTATTTTCACTATTTTAAAAGTAAGTGTTTTTATAAGAGGGATAAAAACAGTGTGTGGGTGGATTTGAAATGGGTTAGATCAGACTTGAGAGGATGTCATTGATAAAACAAAAGAAAACAAAGATAGTTATCATGCTATCGAGCACCAGTTTCAAAGTGTTTTCATGTCTTCTTCTCCAATGCTCAAAATATCCTTTTAAAAGGAAAGTAAATTCTATCCCCATTTTACAAATTAGAAATTAGATCTCAGTGTGAAAAAGCCATCCTGATAAGAGAGCAAAATGATCAAAGATCAGAAACAGTGCTTTTTAACAATCTTTTATTACCTTCCATCAGATATTTCTGGGATAGCTATATAAAATAATCACGAACTGTCTCAATGTCCCCTTACCACTGTCCCAACCCTAGTATTCATTTTTTCCCGATATCGCCCATCCCTACTTCCCAGATTACATATTGTGCCCATGTGTAAAACTACAGATACACAGAAAACAGTTTAGTGGCTAAGAGAAAAAATATATCTACATTAATATACTTAAAAGAAACCTATTTGTGTTAAGGTCATTAAGTATGTGAAAAATGTTCATCTTTGGGGGACGGAGCAAGATGGTGGAGGAGTAGGAGACCTGGATTTTGTCTGGTCCCAGGAATTCAGCTGAATAGGGGTCAAACCATTCTGAACACCTACGAACTCAACAGGAGATCAAAGAAGAGAATAGCAACAACTCTCTGAACAGAGAAGCGACCACTTTCTGGAAGGTAGGACGTGCGGAGAAGTGAATCCGAGGCGATATTCGGGAAGATAGACGGTGGGGGAGGGGGCCTCCCTCGGCCACTTCTGGCAAGTGCTAGAGCCGCGGAGCACAAAATCGGAACTTTTAGAAGTCGGCTCCGCTGAGGGACGTCGCTCCAGTGGCTAAGCAGGGGGTGGAACCCTCGCAGGACAGTGTGGTCTCAGGACCCTCGGGGTCACAGAAAGACCGGGGGTGCCTGAATGCGGCAGAGCTCCCAGGTATCGGAGCGGGGAAGCCGGCTGCAGAGACGGAGCTGAGGCGCGGGCTCTCAGCTCGGGGTTGCCATAAACTGTGATCCGCCGCCCAGTCGGGCCACTGCTCCTCCAGCAGGGACCCAACAAGCGGCAGAGCCGGGGAGACTCCCCTTCCTCCCCCAGGAGGAGCGGCGCGGGAGCGCACTGCAGGGATCTGCTGGGTTTGGAGACTCCACACTGAGGTGGTGCCAGAGATAGAAACGCTCGGTCACAGGCCGGGTGAGCGCGGAGTGTGGCCGGAGACCAGGGAGACGGGAGTGACTGCTTTTCTCTGGGGGCGCACTGAGGAGCAGAGCCCCGAGTTCTCAGCTCCTCCGAGCGGAGATTGGGAGGCCACCATTTTCACTCTGGTCCTCCAAAGCTGTACCGAGAGCTTACAGGGAACAAAAGCTCCTGAGAGCAAACCCGAGCAGATGGCTTAGCCAGAACCGACAAGGGCGGGGCAATTCCGCCTCCGGCAAAGACATTTGGGAACCACGGCAACAGGCCCCACCCCCAGAAGATCAGCACGAACAGCCAGCAAGCCAAGACCAAGTTTACCGATCAAGGAGAATGGGAGAACTCCAGCGCTAGGGGAATACTGAACATAGAATTCATGGCTTTTTTTACCATGATTCATTAGTTTTTCAAAGTTAATTTTTTTAACTGTTCTTTTTTTTTTTGAATTTTTCTTTTTCCCTTTTTCAACCAACATCTTATCAATCCCTCTTTTAAAAAAAACATTTTTTATTTTTCATTTTTGGAGTCATATTCCATCCCTTCATAGTAGTTACCCTTATTTTTGGCATATATATATAGGTTGTTCTGTCTTTAAAATTTTGAGATACAGTTTCTTCCAACAGATCAAAATATACCCTAAATCACTAGTGTATGGCTTTGTTCTAGTCTCCTGCCTGATCACATTCTCTCCTGTTTTTTTCTTTTTTTTTTTAAATCTTCTTTCTTTTTTCAAAAACTTCTTATCAATTCCTTTTATAAAATCTTTTATAAGTTTCATCTTTACAGTCATCTTCCACCCCTTCATTGTATCAACCCTTATTTTGTACATATATAAGTCTTTCTTCCTCTAAAATTTTAGGAGGCACTTTCTTCTAACAGACAAAAATACGCCCAAAATCTAGTGTGTGGCACTGATCTATGCACTAGCCTGATCATATTTGATCATATTCTGTTTTTTTTGTTTTGTTCTGTTTTTGTTTGTTTTTATCTTTTTCTTTTTTTTCTCTCTCTTTCTTTTTTCTTTCTTTTCCTTTCTTTTCCCCTGGTTTCAGGTCTTTTCTGATTTGTATAGAGTATATTTGCTGGGGACGTTGTTAACCTGTTACCATTTTGTTCTCTCATTCATCGATTCTCCCCCGGACAAAATGACAAGATGAAAAAAATCACCTCAGCAAAAAGAACGAGAGGTAGTACCGTCTGCCAGGGACCTACTCAATACGGACATTAGTACGATGTCAGACCTAGAGTTCAGAATCATGACTTTAAAGATACTAGCTGGGCTTGAAAAAAGCATGGAAGTTATTAGAGAAACCCTTTCTGGAGAAATAAAAGAACCAAAATCTAACCAAGTCAAAATCAAAAAGGCTATTAATGAGGTGCAATAAAAAATGGGGGCACTAACTGCTAGAATAAATGAGACAGAAGAGAGAATCAGCGATATAGAAGACCAAATGATGGAAAATAAAGAGGCTGAGAAAAAGAGAGATAAACAACTATAGGATCACGAGGGCAGAATTCGAGAGATAAGCGATATGATAAGACAAAACAACATTAGAATAATTGGGATCCCAGAAGAAGAAGAAAGAGAGAGAGGGGCGGAAGGTATATTGGAGCAAATTAGAGCAGAGAACTTCCGTAATGTGGGGAAGGAAACAGGCATCAAAATCCTGGAGGCACAGAGAACCCCTCTCAAAATCAATAAAAATAGATCAACACCCCGACATCTAATAGTAAAACTTACGAGTCTCAGAGACAAAGAGAAAATCCTGAAAGCAGCTCGGGAGAAGAGACATGTAACCTACAATGGTAGAAACATTAGATTGGCAACAGACCTATCCACAGAGACCTGGCAGGCCAGAAAGGACTGGCATGATATCTTCAGAGCACTAAACGAGAAAAATATGCAGCCGAGAATACTATATCCAGCTAGGCTGTCATTGAAAATAGAAGGAGAGATAAAAAGCTTCCAGGACAAACAAAAACTAAAGGAATTTGCAAACATAAAACCAGCCCTACAAGAAATATTGAAAGGGGTCCTCTAAGCAAAGAGAGAGCCTAAAAGCAGCATGGACCAGAAAGGAACACAGATATATATATATATACAGTAACAGTCACCTTACAGGCAATACAATGGCACTAAATTCATATCTTTCAATAGTTACCCTGAATGTAAATGGGCTCAATGCCCCAATCAAAAGACACAGGCTATCAGATTGGATTAAAAAACAAGACCCATCAATATGCTGTCTGCAAGAGACTCATTTTAGACCCAAAGACACCCCCACATTGAAAGTGAGGGGTTGCAAAACCATTTACCATGCTAATGGACACCAAAAGAAAGCTGGGGTGGCAATCCTTCTATCAGACAAATTAGATTTTAAAACAGAGACTGTAATAAGAGATGAGGAAGGACACTATATCCTACTTAAAGTGTCTATCCAACAAGAAGAGCTAACAATTGTAAATATCTATGCCCCTAACATGGGAGCAGCCAATTGTATAAAGCAATTAATAACAAAAGCAAAGAAACACATTGACAACAATACAATAATAGTGGGGGACTTTAACACCCCCCTGACTGAAATGGACCGATCATCTAAGCAAAATATCAACAAGGAAATGAAGACTTTAAATGAAACACTGGACCAAATGGACTTCACAGATATATTCAGAACATTCCATCCCAAAGCAATGGAATACACATTCTTCTCTAGTGCCCATGGAACGTTCTCCAGAATTGATCACATCCTAGATCACAAATCAGGTCTCAACCGGTACCAAAAATTGGGATTATTCCCTGCATATTTTCAGACCACAATGCTTTGAAACTAGAACTCAATCACAAGAGGAAAGTCGGAAAGAACTCAAATACATGGAGGCTAAAGAGCATCCTACTAAAGAATGAATGGGTCAACCACCAGGAAATTAAAGAAGAATTAAAAATATTCATGGAAACCAATGAAAATGAAAACACAACTCTTCAAAATCTTTGGGATACAGCAAAGGCGGTCCTAAGAGGAAAGTATATAGCAATACAAGCCGTTCCTAAGAAACAAGAAAGGTCTCAAATACACAACCTAACCCTACACCTAAAGGAGCTAGAGAAAAAACAGCAAATAAAGCCTAAACCCAGCAGGAGAAGAGAAATAATAAAGATCAGAGCAGAAATCAATGAAATAGAAACCAAAAGAAC
Source organism: Eumetopias jubatus (assembly GCF_037043125.1). Lineage (NCBI taxonomy): Eukaryota > Metazoa > Chordata > Mammalia > Carnivora > Otariidae > Eumetopias > Eumetopias jubatus. The sequence goes on from NW_028274810.1 coordinate 160,214,581, forward strand.
AGTAGAACAGATCAACAAAACTAGGAGCTGGTTCTTTGAAAGAATTAACAAGATTGATAAACCCCTGGCCAGACTTAAATCCAAAAGAAAAGAGAAATGACCCAAATCAACAAAATCATGAATGAAAGAGGAAAGATCACAACCAACACCAAAGAAATACAAACAATTATAAGAACATATTATGAGCAACTCTATGCCAGCAAATCAGATAACCTGGAAGAAATGGGTGCATTCCTAGAGATGTATCAACTACCAAAATCGAACCAGGAAGAAATAGAAAACCTGAACAGACCTATAACCACTAAGGAAATTGAAGGAGTCATCAAAAATCTCCTAACAAACAAAAGCCCAGGGCCAGATGGCTTCCCAGGGGAATTCTACCAAACATTTCAAGAAGAATTAATACCTATTCTCCTGAAATTATTCCAAGAAATAGAAATGGGAGGAAAACTTCCAAACTCATTTTATGAGGCCACCATTACCTTGATCCCAAAACCAGACAAAGACCCCATCAAAAGGGAGAATCACAGACCAATATCCTTGATGAACATGGATGCAAAAATTCTCACCAAAATACTAGCCAATAGGATCCAACAGTACATTAAAAGGATTATTCACCACGACCAAGTGGGATTTATCCCTGGGCTGCAAGGTTGGTTCAACATCCACAAATCAATCAACGTGATACAATACATTAACAAAAGAAAGAACAAGAATCATATGATCCTCTCAATAGATGCAGAAAAAGCATTTGACAAAGTACAGCATCCTTTCTTGATCAAAACTCTTCAGAGTATAGGGATAGAGGGTACATACCTCAATATCGTAAAAGCCATCTATGAAAAACCTACAGCGAATATCATTCTCAATGGGGAAAAGCTGAGAGCTTTTCCCCTAAGGTCAGGAACGCGGCAGGGAGGTCCACTATCACCACTGCTATTCAACATAGTATTAGAAGTCCTAGCCACAGCAATCAGACAACAAAAAGAAATCAAAGGCATCCAAATCAGCAAAGAGGAAGTCAAACTCTCACTCTTTACAGATGATATGATACTGTATGTGGAAAACCCAAAAGACTCCACCCCCAAACTGCTAGAACTCATACAGGAATTCAGTAAAGTTGCAGGATATAAAATCAATGCACAGAAATCAGTGGCATTCCTATACACCAACAACAAGACAGAAGAGAGAAAAACCAAGAGTCGATCCCATTTACAATTGCACCCAAAACCATAAGATACCTAGGAATAAATTTAACCAAAGAGGCAAAGGATCTGTACTCAGAAAACTATAAAATACTCATGAAAGAAATTGAAGAAGACACAAAGAAATGGAAAAACGTTCCATGCTCATGGATTGGGAGAACCAACATTGTGAAGATGTCAATGCTACCTAGAGCAATCTACACATTCCACGCAATCTCCATCAAAATACCAACCACTTTTTTCAAAGAAATGGAACAAATAATCCTAAAATTTGTATGGAACCAGAAGAGACCCCGAACAGCCAGAGGAATATTGAAAAAGAAAAGCAAAGCTGGCGGCATCACAATTCCGGACTTCCAGCTCTACTACAAGGCTGTCATCATCAAGACAGTATGGTACTGGCACAGAAACAGACACATAGATCAATGGAACAGAATAGAGAGCCCAGAAATGGACGCTCAACTCTATGGTCAACTCATCTTTGACAAAGCAGGAAAGAATGTCCAATGGCAAAAAGACAGTCTCTTCAACAAATGGTGTTGGGACAATTGGACAGCCACATGCAGAAGAATGAAACTGGACCATTTCCTTACACCACACACAAAAATAGACTCCAAATGGTTGAAAGACCTAAACGTGAGACAGGAGTCCATCAAAATCCTAAAGGAGAACACAGGCAGCAACCTCTTCGACCTCAGCCGCAGCAACTTCTTCCTAGAAACATCGCCAAAGGCAAGGGAAGCCAGGGCAAAGATGAACCATTGGGATTTCATCAAGATAAAAAGCTTTTGTACAGCAAAAGAAACAGTCCACAAAACCAAAAGACAACTGACCGAATGGGAGAAAATATTTGCAAATAACATATCAGATAAAGGGCTAGTATCCAAAATCTATAAAGAACTTATCAAACTCAACACCCAAAGAACAAATAATCCAATCAAGAAAGGGGCAAAAGACATGAACAGACATTTTTCCAAAGAAGACATCCAAATGGCCAACAGACACAGGAAAAAGTGCTCAACATCGCTCGGCATCAGGGAAATCCAAATCAAAACCTCAATGAGATACCACCTCACACCAGTCAGAATGACTAAAATGAACAAGTCAGGAAACGACAGATGTTGGCGGGGATGTGGAGAAAGGGGAACCCTCCTACACTGTTGGTGGGAATGCAAGCTGGTGCAACCCCTCTGGAAAACAGTATGGAGGTTCCTCAAACAGTTGACAATGGAGCTACCCTACGACCCAGCAATTGCACTACTGGGTATTTACTACAAAGATACAAATGTAGGGATCCAAAGGGGTACGTGCACCCCCATGTTTATAGCAGCAATGTCCACAATAGCCAGACTGTGGAAAGAGCCAAGATGTCCATCGGCAGATGAATGGATAAAGAAGAGGTGGTATATATACACAATGGAATATTATGCAGCCATCAAAAGGAATGAGATCTTGCCATTTGCAACGACATGGATGGAACTGGAGGGTGTTATGCTGAGTGAAATAAGTCAATCAGAGAAAGACATGTGTCATATGACCTCACTGATACAAGGAATTCTTAATCTCAGGAAACAAATTGGGTTTGTTGGGTTGAGGGTTGCTGGAGTGGTGGGGGGTGGGAGGGAGGGGGTGGCTGGGTGATAGACATTGGGGAGGGTTTGTGCTATGGTGAGTGCTGTGAAATGTGCAAGACTGTTGAATCACAGATCTGTACTTCTGAAACAAATAATGCAATATATGTTAAGAAAAAAAAAGAAGAAGATAGTAGGAGGGCAAGAATGAAGGGGAGTAAGTCGGAGGGGGAGGTGAACCATGAGAGACAATGGTCTCTGAAAAACAAACTGAGGGTTCTAGAGGGGAGGGGGTGGGGGGATGGGTTAGCCTGGTGATGGGTATTAAAGAGGACACATTATGCAGGAGCACTGGGTGTTATGCACAAACAATGAATCATGGAAAACTACATCAAAAACTAATGATGTAATGTATGGTGATCAACATAAAAATAAAAAATTTTTAAAAAGTTCATCTTCAACCAAAACTTTAAAAAAGCAAAGACATGAGATATTTCTCCACTATTAGAATCACAAAATTTTTAAAAATTAATAATGAGTTTTCACAAGGATGTAGGATGAGGGGAGATCTTATGTTGTACATTGGTAAAAATATAAATTGGTATCACTCCCTATTGGCAGTATCATTGAAAAAATATTACATGTGTAGTATGTGTACATATAAACATACGTATCATATGTATACACATATATACACATATGTACACATACATACGTATTTTGTAGCACTATTTTCCTCAGGGGAAAAAGATGTACAAATATGGAAGTATCGCTTTCTTAAAGGACTGCTATAACGTATTTTTAATATAAAAATTTGCAGAACACCATTTCTAAGCTGATCTACATTAAGAAAAGAAACATATGCATTAAACAAACAACTGCATATATATATATATAGGAACTATACAAACTAAAGTGTTAACAGCACTTACTTTTGGGAATAGAGGTTATCTGAAGAATTATGTTACATTATTTTCACATGCTAAAATTACTGTGAATTTTAACTTCTTTGTATGTGCTTGAGTATATATTGAGTATATATCTCAAACCATATTATGTCTTTGAGAACTATATAGATCATGAGTGTTGGAGACAGGTAGACATAGATTGGGTCCTAGCTCCATCACTCGAGCATCTTAGATTTCCTAAATCTTTATTTCCTCGGCTATAACGTAAGAATAAGCTTAGTTCTTATGTCATGAAATAGGAAAGATTAGTAAGATAATGCAGAATGATTCATGAAAATGCATACTGTAATAAAAAGAGAGCTCAGAGTGCCTGGGTGGCTCAGTTAGTTAAGCGACTGCCTTCGGCTCAGGTCACGATCCTGGAGTCCCGGGATCGAGTCCCACATCGGGCTCCCTGCTCGGCGGGGAGTCTGTTTCTCCCTCTGACCCTCTTCCCTCTCGTGCTCTCTATCTCTCATTCTCTCTCTCTCTCAAATAAATAAATAAAATCTTTTAAAAAAAGAAAGCTCAGTAGGTATTAGTTATTATTATTATTATTTTTCATTCAAAGTCCAGGTTTATCTGCCATATCAGACAAACTTTAATCCCAGCCCATTCTTAAACCAGGTAGGATCCTTGTCTTCCTTGTTCTCTTAGAAGTTTGCATTTACTCTTAGATTCCATTTACTTCTCCCCCCGAAAAACTATGCTTTCCTTTGACTTGCCTCTTCACTAAAAAACTTGTCTCTGGGCCCCTATTTTCCAATTTTTTTTCAGATAGAACTGCCCCCACCACCCTCTGCTCATCTCCTGCAGCTCATTTCATTGGAATTCTATCCCAGTCAGAACTCCAACCCACTCTGCTCCTTGTTATGTCTGACTGCCCTTTGCTTTCTAACTGAAAGTTGAGTTTTGCTCTTTATTGGAGAAGGACCCAGGGAGCCCTGGGATCTCAGAGAACTTGTTTCCCCTATGATATCTATAAAATGAGAAAAGGACCACCTTATAAAATATTGCACAAAAAACATCAATGTGACCACAAAAATACTATGCTCTGGAATGATGACTGAGCTAATTATGGAGGACAAAGACAGAGATGGTCCCATTTTGGAAAATATTTTCATATTTCAAGTATCTTCCTTAAAATCTTTAGTGGAACAGTTTCACTATTTCTTTTCTTTTCTTTTTTCTTTTCCTTTCTTTTTTTTTTTTTTTTTTGGAACAGTTTCACTGTTAATTAGAACACAAAACTAAAGTCTCCCAGCCTCTGCAGTTGGCCCTTGCCATGTTAGGTGCTCACAGAAACTGCCGTTCTTCTTGATTCTGCGTGTAGATTTCGGTGCTAATAAGAGAAGGAGTCAAGTGGGAATGTGAGGAATGAGTGCTCTATGAAATCAGCAGAATTTTAATTCTTTTTTCTTCTGAGTAACAATATACTATATGATTGTTCAGCCAAGATTTCTCTAAAAAATACATGGTTTTGTTAATTTTCTTAGAGTTAATAACTGAGAGATATGTTATCTCAAACACATATGTTTGCCTCCTAACTGTAACAAAAAATAATCTCCAGGTATAATGAAATAGTCCATCTTGTTGCAATAAAAAGCAAGGAAACCAGGGCAGTGAGACTTGATGCTTTCAGTAGTTTATGTCCCTTAAGACCTTTCACGGTAATAATCATTCCACCTGCTATTTCGGTGGCGCCTGATGGCTTGCAAAGTACTTTCACATATATTATTTCATTCAAGGAAGAAGAAATGCATATTCTATATGGGCCATTCCTGAGAGAAAATAAAATGTCAAGTAAATGAAAACTATTCCTAGATTGAATAATTCAGGGAGCGGCTCTATCAAAATAGTGAACCACTTCATGAGAAACAGAGGAGCCAAAAAATAAAATAAAATCACCATTGCTAGTATAAATATGAACTATGTGGGGCTTACTAAATCTTTTTCATTATGTTCATGATTCAGGGACTGTAATTTGTTCCATATTTGTTGCAATTGGAAATAAAATGATAAATAGACATCTTAGCTCTCATGTACCCTGTGGAATTCCAGTGCTTCGCCACCTGAGGCAAAATGCATATATAGTATTTGACCCTGTAATGACTTTCCTTTGCCTTCTGATTCCCTCCAAATCCCACTGCCTGACATGACACCTGCCCCATCTTTGCCTCACTGTACCTTCTGCTCCAGCCACGCTGGAGTCCTCCCTTCGACAAGCATATGCACATCCTCGTCTCTGCTCCCCACACCATTCTTCACGCTAAAATAATCTTTCTTCCTCCAAGAACTACTCTGAGTACTTCTTCCTCCCAGCTACTCTGAGCTACAATCTCCTTTCTTTGTCTTTCAATGGTTCATACTTCTCTTCCATTCATTAAACAACTACTTAATGAGAATTGATTCCCCACAAGGCATCACGGTAGGGCAACGGAGATAAGGAAATGAAAATGAAAAAAAAAGCAAACAAACCAAAATCTCTGCTCTCAAAAAGCTTGCATTCTCTGGGGGAAGGACAGACAATAAAAACAAATGAAATAGAAGATGACTTTGGAAGCCGCTAAGTGTTAGGAAGATCTATAACAGGATGATAATCAGAACGTACCTGAAGCAGGGATGGATAGCTTAGATTAGGGGATCAGGAAGAGCTTCACTGAGATGACATCTGAGATGAGACCCGGATGAAAAGAAGGAGCCAGCCCTGCAAAGATGGAGTGCACACTGTCCCAGGCAGAATGAATAGCAGCTGCAAATGTTTTAAGGAGGGACCAAGCATGACAGTTTCCAGGAACAGAGAGAAGGGTGGTACGGACAGAAAGGTGGTGAGCAAGGGGAAGCTGGGTCGAGGTGGATCTGAGAGCCTGTGCCAGATCATGTAAGGACCTCCACTTTGACTTTGAGTGCATCCAGGAGCCACGGCCAGGTTTTAGGCAGGAGAAGATAGGAGATGGTTTATAGTTTTTGGAAGATCTCTTTGTCTACTGGGCAGAGAATGGACCATGAGGGAGACCCAAATCAGAGCAAGGGAGACCGGTCGGGAGGTTGTTGCAGGTCAGAGGGTACAGTGAGGTTTCGAATGAGGTTGTCTGGTGAAGATGGAGAAAGGGTAACAGATTTGGGATCTATTTTACAGGTTAAGCCCTCAGGACTTATGGGTAAACTGAAGATAGAAGAGTAAAGAAACTCAAATGTGAATTCTATCATGTCATGATTAAGCTATTAAATGTGTTTGTATATGTGTTCCCAGCAAGATTATAATTACTTAGCACCCAGAAATTAATTATATCCTACTTTTTTTGGTCAGAACTACAGAAATGTGGATGACCGTTTGCAGAAATGAGCACATAACAAAGACTTATTAACTTGAATCCAATTAATATTTTTATTTGTATTGGGGTCAGAAATAGTCCAATCCAACTGACCATTGCAAAGCCAAGTGTCTCCCCTCTGTTTCTTTTCTGCATGTGCCATCTGTCCTTTCACCTCCTGCTACTGTGGTAGTCTCTATAATTCTCACTGTGTGATTTCTTGGCAACCACCCTCTGCCGATTAGATCTCTGTTGCTGTGAGAGAGCCTGCTTCCTTGCTTACTGCACACCCCACTTACACAGCTCACTGTGGTCGTTTACTCTGCACAAAATCTCTGCCAGGTCTTCTGCTGGGTGATAGGGTCCCAAAGATAAACACGAGAAGGCATGAGAAACCTCACTGTCTGGTCTTCACATAAGAAGTAGGGGGGAGAATCTTAGATCACATGTACACGTAAGTAAGAAAGGGAAGAGTTATACAGGAAAACACAGATTTGCTTCTCTTCTTTAGAGTTGAGTCCTCTAAGCACTGCATAAAAAGGGAGCTCCATCTGCTTCCTTGCCCTTTATTTCTCAACTTTTCTAGACACTATGTGCTTCAGGTTCCTAGAAACGGGATCTTTTATCTCTCAGTGAGAAGCAAAGAGAATTTAGCGAGGGTGTGCGCAGAAATTATTTGGGATTGCTTAGATAATGCCACCTTTCTTCCCCCATCCTCTCTTCACACAAACAAATGTTTTTTCCTGCATTTTAATTAATTTCTTTTCAATAAACACTTGTCAAATTACCCCTCCTATGCATAAGACCCAGGAACGGTGCTAGAGATATAGGTCCCTGTCTTCTAGCTCTTTGAAAAAAAGACATAAGATGAAGTAAAATAAAATCCATGCCAAATACACATCTGCACAATATGATGTTTGAGCACAAAAGAAAGGTGCTGCATCCTGAATAGATGGCTCAAGAAAGATGCCTCAGAGGAGAAGGAGCCTATATGGACATGGAAATGAGAGTGGTATTTTGAGAGGCTGAGAAGGAGAGTGTGGAGGTGCAGGACCAGCTGGAGCAAAAGCTCAGAGGCATCACGCTGCATTGGAGCTCTGGGGTATGGTGTTAAGCTGTCTGGCTGGAGAACAAGAATCGGGATGAGATACACTTAAAGTAAAATAGATGGTGTAAATGAATCCTATGTCAAGGTTGCAGAAACCTCCAATGCATGTTGAAAATTATTCGGTAGCCAACAGGGAGCTAGTGCAGACTTTCAGATAGGGGAGCAACATGAGCCGATCCAGAATGAAAAAGATGATGCTGGCGTGATGGCCACAGGAGGGCCCTACTCAGATTTCCCTTCAAGACAATCTCCTGGGGAGTCGAGATGGTTGACAGTCTCCAGCAGTCACTCCTTTGGGTTCAATGGTGAATACCCCAGCGCCACTCTTCCTGACCAGCAGGCAACCTCCTCAATGGGAAACATTGGCTTGAGTATTTCCCGTTAGCCTGGCTGAGACTATCTCAACCCTGTGTGGGTTCTGTGTGCTCAATCCTTCCTCCTCTCTTCTCTCACAGGTGTCAGGTCCGTGGGGCACATTTGTCCGATGGCATATTTGAGCTGTTTGACCACCTAATAAAAAATGTTTCAAAAATTCCCGATACCTTGATAGTAATTATACATCTGTGTGTAAATATGGAATTTTTTTAACCCAAAAGGGGTGTTTATGTCTTATGATTCTTCCTAAACCGTGCCATGTAAACTGGTTTCATAACTTGTTTTCATTCCACATCCTGTGAAGTGTTTTGTTTACAGTATTCTGTTTGAAGTCAGGAAAGCTTTGCCGATGAAAGAGATAGCACAATCTTGTCCTTTTATATTATTTTAAAGTAAATAAAAGGAGTTGTTCATTTGATCAGTAGCTATCACTCTGAAATAATTTTCCACCAAGTTCAGAATCTTGGAATTGTTTGGGAAAGAACAGTCCCTACTAGAAACCTTTATGATCCAAATGGAAAATTGAATGGTTGGTTGCCTTTGGCATAGCATAAGTTCACATTCCAGCAGAGTGCACAGGCCCTTCAAAATCTAACCCATAAGGATAGCTTTCATTATCTCCTGACATCTATTTCCCTCTTCCTCTGGGCCTGAAGTTTTGCTTGGGAATCTGTGTGCCCATTTCCCAGCAGTGGTCATAACTGGCCTAAGCAAATTATGACATTCGGTTCACCACACTTCCAGCTTCTCTTAGAGCGAGTGGTAGCCCGTAAAACAGCAACAGAAATCTGTCGTGGGGGCTTCTGAAGAAGCTTTGGCTTTCCTGAGGCAGGGGACAGCTGTGCTGGTGCCACCCTTTCCTTCATCCTCGTGACCTAACATAGATGAGAGATCAGAAACTAAGGCGGCCATTTTGGCACCATGGGGCAAGGCTGATAGAACTACAGAATCACTGGCCCCAACACCGAACCCATTCCTCAGTCTCCTACGTTTAGACTTTGAGAAAAAAATAAACCTGTTATTTGTTTAAACCATTGCTATTCCCTTCTTGTCACTTACAATAAAAAACAATCCTAACCGAAACAGACAGATCGCTTGCCTTTCCAGCCTCATTACCTGTACCCTATTCCTCGAGTTACAAAATCTACTTCTATTCTGCAAACCCACGGGGCTATTCCGTGATGGGCACAAAATTACTTTCCCTCCAAAATCCCGCTCACCAAAACGACTCAGCCCAAACTCTTCCCAACTCATCACCTCCCAAGTTCCTCTCGTGCTTCTTTAATGCTTTCCACCAGCCTTACACTTACTACCTAGCCTAACGGACCCTTAAGGAAAAGACTCGATTCCCATTCTTTGAATCGCCCCAGTACCATGACACTAGTCCCAGAACCTAACACGGTATCAGAAACATTGGGATGTGTTATCTTTGTTAAATCTGCATTTTCTAGACTACTTGAAGAGATAAGCTAGGTCTTATCCCAGATTTTCCTTGAGAGGGTTTCCTTTGGTTCTAAATGAACTTATACTCTCCCTCCACCAGGCTAGGTGAAAGAAATATACTGCAGCAGCTTTTTCAAAGGACACCTATTATAATAACAATTAACATTTTAAATATATGTAATTTTTGATCCAGCAATTCCAATTCTAGAAAGTTATCCCAGAGATATATCATACAAGTTGCCAAAGACATCTGCACCTAGATATTGATGCAAACCTTGCTTGTAACAGCAAAAATTGAAAACAGGTCACTAATAGGAGGCAGGTTATATAAATTATGGCACATCTATTAAAAAAGATACTATGCCACTTTTAAAAAAGAACCAGAAAAATACATATTTGGTGACATGTAATGATTGCCAAGATACATCACTAAGAAAAATAATCCAGTTGTGGAAGAACCTATTTTTATTCCTTTTCTATAAGAAGTATTTATATACATTGAAAAAAATCAAAATGAATAAAATAATTTATAAACAGTGTTTAGTTCTGAGGCTGGGGGCTTTCATCCTCTAAGACTTGAATATTGATATTAATGGATTTCTACGATCCATACATATATGGTATTTACAATCAGAAACAAATCACTAAAGAAACAGATCTTCTCTGGTGTTTGTTTTCAATAATGGTAGGAGGCCAGGAGCATCTGCAGGAGCACTGCCTCTAGGCAAAGATGAAGAAACACAGAAACAGTTTGAAATGCAGGATAGAGTGGCTGGAAATTAGGCAGGAAGATGGAGGTTCAGGAAAGAAGAATCATGATGGAAAGAGTCCCAAAATGGAACAAGTTGCTTTGTGAGGTATCAAGTTTCCCATTCATGTGTGTGCCTTTATACCTCTCTGTCCCTCATTCCCCAAAATTCCTCAACACATACCCTTTTCTCCCATCTCTGTCAACACTGATCTTGTTCAGAGAACCAACCTCTCCTGCTTGAACTATTAGAATAACTTTCTAATTGGTATCCCTATATCATGTGCAGTAGGCAGAATTTTGGCTCCATGACTTTTGCCCCTCATGTCACACCTATGAATAACTTATGTTACATAATAACTTATATGGTAAAAGAGCCTTTGCAAATGTAATAAAGATTATTCATAAGTTTGACTTTAAAATAGAGAGATTATCCTGGATAATCAAGGGGAGCCCAATGTCATCACATGAACCCTTAGAAGCAGAGCTGTCTGCTGGCAGAAGGTAGAAGAAGAGGAAATAAGAGAGAGGCAGCAGAAAGTGAAGCTGGAGAGATTGGAAACATGAGAGTTTCTGGCTTTCTTACTGGATTGAAGATGGGAAGGGCTACACGGAAAGCCGGAGAAGGAAATGAATTCTTCCAATAGCCCATGAGTTTGAGATGCGAAACTCAGCCCCAGCCAACACGTTGTTTTCTACTTCCTGAGATCGTAAACAGAGAGCCCAGCTAAGCCATGCTGTGCCCAGACCTCTGATCCATGGAAACTGTGATATTGTTTTAAATTGCTTAATTTGTGATAATTTGTTTTGGCAGCAATAGAAAACTAATACATTAACCCTGACCCATCTCTAGTCTACTCTTCCAAATATAGTGTGAGTGATTTTTTCCCCCCAAAACACAGATCTGGTCAAGAAACACCTGTTTACAACCCTAATTAGTTTTCTATTACTCTTTGGAAACATCGCAAACTCCTTAACATAGCGGTCAAGTCTTTCGTGGTTTTCAGCTTCCCTGAGCCTCTCCAACCTCATCTTCTCCACTTGCCTTTAATTCTGCATCCAGCAACAGTGGCTATCTTTTGTTTACTCATACTACCAAAAGCCTCAGGGCTTTTGTGCAAGCCTTTCCTTCTGTCTGGAATGTTCTTCCCTCCCATCTTCATCTTCTGAGTACCACTAGACATCTTTCCTGAGCTTTCTGACTAAATCAAACATAGAAATGATAGGTTCCTGTGGAATTACATATCTCTCTCTCTTTTTAAAAAAGTTTTTTTTATTTATTTGAGAGAGAGAGATCACGAGCAGGGGGGAGGGGTAGAGGGAGAAGCAGACTCCCCACTGAACAGGGAGCCCAACCACGGGGCTCGATCCCAGGACCCTGGGATCATGACCTGAGCCGAAAGCAGACACTCAACCGACTGAGCGACCCAGGCGCCCAGAATTACATATTTTTCCCTGCCACCAATTGTCAGGGTTACAATGACTTGTGTGATTACCTGACAATTATCTGCCTCACACACTATGCTGTCACCTCTGTAAGAATAGGGAATGTGAATACCTTTCCTTGCTATTGTATCAATAGCTCTTAATAGCGTGTCTGAAACATGGTCAGTTCTCAAGTAATATTTCCTGGCTGAGTAATTGAATTCATGAGTCATACTGAATCAGTGAATTGGTGCTCCAGGAAAGAATACGTGAGAGAACACCAGCCACCAATAGAAATAGTCAAGTGAACACACAGTACCCTATCACTTCTGAAACCGCACAATGTTAAGTATTCTGTGCCCATGTAAAGTGTGATAACTATCTTTTAATTCTACATTACCTAGGGAAACTTAGCTTTTTTCATGAAGATAGCTGCCAAAACATCACTTTATCACCAATATGTGTCCTGTCTCTCCAAATAAATTTAATAAATATTCAATGGGTAATGACCCAAGTGGAAGACACTGTATTCTGTGTCCCCAATGATATAAATAAGCCCTTGATTGTTAACATATTGAATTTATGTATTGAACTTCACACTTTTTAAATATACTTTTGCATACATTATCTCCTTTAAACTTCACAATAACTTTGCAAAGCACTTGCATATTTTTTACAACTTTTCTCAATTCAGCACAGATCAAATCAGAGAGTCATTGCTCAGACATTAACTGACATGTTCAAGTTCAAAAACTTGGCAGTGATAGAACTCCACCTCAGGTCTTCCTGCTCCACCTGCAGGTTTTAACAGCCTCAATTTTCCAGGGACAAAATGAGCCTCCACTTCTCTGTGCATTTCCTTTCTCTCCTCTCACTCCCTGGTGCCAGCCGCAGTGCCCCCAAAGTGGTCTGGGTGACCATCAACCGCACCTGGTGTAATTTCTATTCACGTCTGCCATTACATTTCCCAAAGATGACAAGATGACCCATGATGGGTGATCAATAGTGTTTGTCATATTGATTGTCTGCTGTACCCTCACATGTTCATACAAAAAAAAAAACCAATTATTCAAGCTTTAAGCTCCTCAGGTTTGAGAATATAAATTTCTACATAAGAAGCATCCTTGGGGTACCTGGGTAGCTCAGTCGGTTGAGCACCTGACTCTTGGTTTTGGCTTAGGTCATGATCTCATGGGTCTTGGGTGGGGCTCTACCCTCAGTTGAGAGTCTGCTTGAAGGTTCTCTTCCTCTGCCCCACCCCCACTCACGTGTGCGCGCACACTCCCTCTCTCTCTAAAATAAACAAATAGATCTTTAAAAAAAAAAGAAGCATCCTATTTATTATTTGTTCCTTTTGGATGGCTTTAGAGGATGCCTCTTTTTAAATAGTTAACAGCTAGAAGGGAAAGTCTTGTGTAATTTCTGAGAAGTGTGCTTTTTTTCCTATGAATGTACATCATGATACCTCAGATTAGAGTGGAGTGCGTCTTACCCAGAATGACTGGAACATGATTAGCTCATAGAGATGTGCTCAAAGATAAACTTCTGCTTAACTGAAGTGGGTGTAATATCCAGTAATTCTGCTGAATACACTGGAAAATCCAAAAGAAATTCCAAAAATGATTTCAAATAATCATTTCTGGAATAACGACATACTCTCCCCAATTACTTTAAAAGAAATTATTCTTATTTGGATTCGTCTGGTATGTTCCATTTTCAGAAAGAAACTTAAGAGTAGAATTATAAGTCAAAGGGCACAAACATCTTCATTATAAGTTTTCTTTCTTTCTGATTGTTACATTAATGCATGCTTCTGTAGAAAATACAGAAAGTACATAAATGTGTCCAGAGGGATAGAAAAGTTAACTTATAATCATCATTATACTGTCTTGAGGCAAATATTGTCACCATTTTGACATTTTCATCTCTACCATACTCTTGTTAGTTGAGATGTAGTCTATTTTTTCTACTTAACATTATTTTTTTTACCAGTGAAGCATTTATTCCAATCCTTTAATTAAAGATACTACTTCCTTGTGTTACAGTTCAAAAGTTTTCCCAATTAATGTAATCACTGTGAAAAATTTGGTATGCACCTCCCTTGTTCCTTTGCTAAACTAGCATAGAATATACATATAAATATCATCGCTGCTATTGTTGTTTTACAAAAATGAAATCATGCACATAACTAACTTTTTTCTTAACAATGAATCATTATGCTGTCCTAAATCCCTTCATATAGATTTACCTCATTCTATCTAACAAGTACATAATATTCCATAGAATGGAAGTACAATAATTTATGAAGCCATCTTCTATTGATAGACACTCAGGATATTTTCCCTTATCTTTTTCTGTTAAAAGAAACAAAGCAATAAAAATCATGGTACATATATTGAAAATATGGCATTTTTATTTTAAAAACTATTTCTTTGTTAGCAATTACAAAGTTAACTAACAAATGCAATTAAGTTCTTTCCATTATTTTCCATGAGGGCATGACCCACATTTTGTTGGGTTCATTTGCCCAAACAGAACATAGAACATGGCATACAGAAAATTTGAGTCAAATAAATATTCACTGAATTGAATTGAACAGATAACATCATTTGTGGGAGCCCTGAATTTAAAAGTGGTCAATGTGTAAGTTCTGCACTATGATGTTCTGCACCCCGAGTCAGGGCTAATCAGGACATTCACAAATCCATACTCATCTCCTTCCACTTCATTTTTTATTTATAAATTGGTTAAATGGCATGCTGCTCGTCTTTCATAGATGTATCCCATTTTAATACATATTTTATTCCTATCAAGTGTCTGAAAATAACATGTTCCTTTAGCATTAAAATAATATATTAATATTATGTGTTTGTAATTATGAGAGTATTCATTGACCTCTTTCTAGAGCACATTTCACATGCAGAGGATGAAATGATTATTAAATTAAATTCTTCCCACTAATTGACTTAGGTTTAAATTATTCAAATTCTATGTAAGAAATTACTCCATTAGTCTACAATCACCTTGAAAACTACACGGCACCATCAAGGGGTGAAAGAAGAAGTCAATGCAAAGGACTCAGTGTAAGCCATCCCTCTGAGCAGGAAAACCAGAAGTCCCCTGGGGTGGGGCCACAATGTCTTAAACGTCAGAGATCAAGAGTACTCAGTAATTAACACCATTGTTTTCCTCACTTGAATTCCAAATAAATTAAGACATACGGTAGTTAGGTAGATGGTGGCCACAGTATATTATTTATTACCAATAAAGATGTTATTGGTGGATGTAACTTACACATCCATGGGCAAGCAGGGATCTCAGCACACCAGACTCACCCATTCTGCTGCAGTGGGTGCTGGGCTTTGGGAACAGATCAGTCTCTGTAACACAAAAAAGAAGAGAAGGAGCAGAGCAGAGCAAAGCACTCACTTCCTCCAGGCAACTCATACCTAAAAGCGAAGAGGAGGGAGTGGGCTACACACACCCTGTTTCTTCTCTCAACCTCACCAGTTAGAGAAGTCACTCTCCCTCCCTGGGTGGGGAACTAGTAACAGGGAGAAAGGACTCCAGACAGCTTAGGCTGATGGAACCCCTTTTACATGGAAGAAAATATCAGGGTAGGAAAGAACAGCTTCCCCCTCACTGTTCACTATTGAAAGACAATTTTTTTAAACAAAATATGTCTTTTTTTTTATTATGTTCAGTTAGCCAGCATATAGTACATCATTAGTTTTTGATGTGGTGTTCAATGATTCATTAGTTGTGTATAACACCCCAGTGCTCATCACAACACGTGCCCTCCTTAATACCCATCACCCGGTTACCCCATCCCTCACCCCCTTCCTTCTGGAACCCTCAGTTTGGTTCCCAGGGTCCAGCGTCTCTCATGTGTTGTCTCCCTCTCGGATTCCTTCCCATTCAGTTTTCCCTCCCATTTTTTTTTTTTTTTTGATTGTACACATGTTGCTGCCTTTCACAGGGATTTGCCTTTCACTGTGGCTACCTCCGTGAACAGATACCACACCCCCACGCACTTCCCCACCCCCAATCCCAACCCCCCACAGGGGAGCACAAACACATCTGCCAAAGCATACAGGGAGGGTGTTTCTGGAGATCATGAGCTAGAAGAGACTCTATTTGTAAAACTGTGTTGGTATCTAGACTTTAAATTCTTAACCAGTTTATAATGAATTTTGGCATATAACTTTTTTTTAGTTTATTTTGAAAACAGAGCATGGAAATCAAGCAAGTCCATGATTCCATATATACTTTTAAAATTTCCACAGCATATATTTTTCCTGCTGACATCCCTGTGTTCCTTCTTTTTAAAGCATACTTATTCAAAGCATTTGTTGAATACTTTTAATAACATTTATGAGTGCCAGCACCGATCCAACTCTTTCAAGGAAAGTATTATCAAACCCATTTTATAAATGAGAAAATTAAGGTCCAGTTAGAAAACTTGGTTAAAATTAAGCACAGATAGGAAAGAAGATTTTGGGGCACCTGGGTGGCTCAGTCAGTTAAGCGGCTACCTTCTGATCGAGTCCCACAGCAGGCTCCCCACTGCTCGTGCTCTCTCACTCTCTCTCAAATAAATAAATAAAATCTTTAAAAAAAAAAAAAGGAAAGAAAAATCGTATTTGAGCCCAGGTCTTCCCAACTCACAAGGTCTCTCTTTCCTGCTTACTTATGCAGGTGTCTACCCTGTTAGATAAAAATTACTTCTAGCTGAGATCACAACTTCAATTTATTCTTTTTTTTCTATCATTTTGTATTTCTAATTTTTTTTTCATCCTAGCAAAGAACACAATGTTCTCATTTAGCAGGTATTTAGTAAATGTTTAAGTTTAAGTAAGTGGACTATTGTGAAATCCTAGATATGGAAGCTATGTAAAAATATTCCAGTTTGAATCTGTCATTTTATAATTTTGGAGATTAAGGCCCAGAGAAGATCTTTAAGTTCACTTGGCTAGGAGACTGTCAAAATCCAAACAAGAATGTAAGCCTTCATGTATGGTCTTTCGGCTCTTGCTGCCACCATTTCTCCCTCACAATGGGAATTGGGCTTGTCATGAATTATGGGAGGCTTAGCAATGGGGGGGCAACTGCTGCTCCTCTCGGAGCACAAGCCCTGAGGGAACAAAAGTCCTATCTGTGCCATGAAGTTGGAAAGACTTACAGGAAGGAAAACAACAGTAATGAAACATCACACGTATTGATCAGAGAAGCGGCGGAAAATAGTGGCTAAATGCATAGACTTGGAATGACACGGCCTGAGTTAAAACGAGCAGAGGCAATCTGCTACTTACTAGCTGTATGATCTTGGACAAGCTACTTAGCCTGCATGTGCCTCGGTTTCTTCATCTGTCAGATGGGAATATGGTATCCCACACTGTGAAATCTAAAGGACTTATATATACGTAATGCACAGACTTCCCCAGGGACAGAGTAAGCACTATTGGTTATTATCTGAACACTTTCTAGTTTCCAGAGACTGTGCCAAATGCTTAAAAACCATTAGTTTTGCTTGGTATCTTGTTATTAAATATTAAATAAGAAACGCTGTGGCTACATTTTATAAAGGAGGCTCCTTGAGACATGGTGAGAATAAGCAATTGGACCAGGATTCTGTACCTGTCACTGGAGGCCTGTAAACCTGGTTACCTTCCCCCAGAGCCCATGCTGCTAACCACTGTGCTGGGGGCCAAATCTCATTATCAGCTCTCTCCTACATAAAAGAAAAATTGCTTTGGGGTCCCTACTGTAGCAGATATAAACCCCTAACCAAAGCCACTTTTTTCTAACCAAGCCCCCAATTCTCTTGTGGTCCCAGGAGAGTGGGCCTACAGTGGACCTTATCATCCCTAATTCAAAAGAGTCTAGATTAGTTGAGACACTCATCTGAAATTCTGAAAGTTTGAAATTACCCTAAGTGGGGGATCTTAAAAAAAAAAAAAAACAACAAAAACGGATCTGGACTTCCCTGGAATTAAATACTGTTGAAATAATTAAAATCAGGCCAACTCTGAGGCCTCTTCTTGAAAAGTCCTCTCATACAGATGTCTCCTATTCAACAGCATATGCATACAAAAGCTTGCATGGAACGGATGTCCAAAGTCAGGAGCATGTCATTATTTAGCCAGGAGTATTCTAGAAGGGAGGGACCATGAACCTTTCCTTTAACTACAAAATGGCCACCGAAATGATCCATTTTGTCTCTGAGAAAGTGTCACAAGTAGTGCCTAAACTTAAGACTCCAGAAAACAATTATTTCTGTCAATGTTTGCTATTTAGATAAAGCTCCTAGGGAAATGGTTTGAAATACAGCCATCAACACGTTTATTACTGAACTTGTTGTGTACTCAGCACTGGGTTAAATAAACTTTGAGGTTTCCTACCATATTTTTGAGGAGAACTTAAACCTCTTAATGGACATGATTGCATGCTGTCAAATCGAATGTTACAGTAATGACAGTTCCCAAACTCCAGGCGCCATCATTTTCAGAGATTCTCTTAGTAATAATGTAAAAGTTGGGTGCGTTAGAAAAGAAAGTAATTACTTCTGAAGAGTAACATTAAATCAGATAAAATAAAATGAGATTTTTCTCTCTGTTCTCTAGTCTGAAATAAATTGTTGGCTGGTATTCCCCATAGCTATTAAAAACTCCGGCTGCTAAAGTTACTGTTTCCATTCTGATTTATAACGTAAAGAAGACTCAAAAAGAGTGAGTCCAGCTATGACTCGATAGGGCTAATTAAATTTTAACCTGCTAAATAAGCAATACAATTATTTTTATACCCTTGAGATTTCTTTTTTTTAAATGTTTGTTTCTGTTTTTGTCAGTACTTGAAGTATATTTCTCATCATTTTTAAGAGTGTACATGTTAAATTGAGTTAGATTCCTAAACTTTTCTATCATTATAAATGATTCATTGACTTAACCTGGCAAGAAGACACTGGATTTAATTACTAGCACAAACATAAGGCTAAACGAACCCTTCTAAAATGAATGACAAGCACCCCGTGCATAATAAACCTGATTCTGAATTTCGATGGCTACTTCAGTGCCTATCATTATCCATATAGCCAGGGTTGGCACTGAAAATGACCAGTAGCTCTTACTACTTAAGAAGGGTGTGATTAGCAGGTGCCTGGGTGGCTCAGATGGTTAAGCGTCTGCCTTTGGCTCAGGTCATGATCCCAGGGTCCTGGGATCGAGTCCCACTTCGGGCTCCCTGCTCCTTGGGAGCCTGCTTCTCTCTCTGCCTCTCTCTCTCTGTCTTTCATGAACAAATAAATAAAATCTTTAAAAAAAAAAAAAAGAAGGGTGTGATTAGCTAAGTAATAGGCTCGGAAATCCAGGGCAGATGGACTTTTAATTTCAGTTCTTGTCCTGACTTACTCTGAGATCCTAGGAGAGATGCTTATCTATGGCTTAGCCTTTCCTGTGTTTTTTTTTAATGTTGATTTTTATTTTTTTATTTATTTATTGAGAGAGAGAGAGAGAATGATAGAGAGTATGAAAGGGAGGAGGGTCAGAGGGAGAAGCAGACTCCCCGCTGAGCAGGCAGCCCGATGTGGGACTCGATCCTGGGACTCCAGGACCACGACCTGAGCTGAAGGCAATCACCCAGCCAACTGAGCCACCCAGGCGCCCTAGACTTTCCTGTTTATGAAATAAGGAGAGAAAAGAGAGTATTAAAGCAATGTTCACAGAGACAAGACTGTTAAATGGCATGTAATGCAAGGTGAGTATTATAATTAATAAGTATACTTATTCGTACATCATCATATAAACCATAAAGCAGGTCATTAGTACTTAAGACTTTTAAGACAATGCAGTAGGCATGGTTTGAAATACATAAATGTTGAAAATGTGAACTCAGTTCCCAGAAGCCCTCAGCCCAGCTGAAGGGATGGGATGCACATACTAAAATTTGTTGATTACTTCTCTGACCATCAATCAACATTGCAGTTTGATACAGACATAAGCACTTGATATAATTGCTCTCTTCTTCATCTTGAGGTGGTGATGTCATTTCTGCTGTATGCTAATCAAAACTATAAATAAGGCGATGCAAAAACATGGTGTATTTTTAAATGCACTACGTAATATTGTGTTCTGACACCAAATGAGTGTCCCACAATTCAATTAAATTCTGATAGTAACTAACTGGTGTTAACATCAGATCCCACAAGTTAAAGGGCAGGATCCCCAATAAGATTGCCCTTACATCACATGCTAGCTGCAAGTGGGGTCCCTGGGCTTCCTGTACTTCTGTCTGACTTGGCTACAAATTCAGAGACTCACAGAACCCTCCTTCAGATTTGATAATTTAGTAGAATGACTCCCAGAACTCAGAAAAGCACTATACTTAAGGGTTACTGTTTTGTAATAAGGGATACAAATGAACAGCCAGATGAAGAAGTACACAGCACAAGGTCTGGAAGAGTGCTGAGTGTAGGAGCTTCTGTGGAGTCAGGGTACATCACCCTCCCAGTGCATCAACATGTTCACCAACCTGGAAGCTCCCCAAGCCTTGGTGTACTGAGTTTTTATCAGGGTTTCATTACGTAGACACGATGGATTAAATCATTGGCCATGTGATTAATTTCAATCTCCAGTTTCCCCCTACTCCACTGTCCTCCCCCGCCACCCAGAGGTCAGGAGGTGAGGCAGAAGATTCTAACCTTCTGGAAAGAAGGTTCTGGAAATTTCCCCCCATATTTCATTAGCAAAACTCAAGTATGGTCCATGGGGGTTCATTATATATATCATAACACACTCCTCTCAAGAAATTCCAAGGGTTTTTGAAGGTCTGTGCCAGGAACCAGGGACAGTTTAGGAGGAGTGCTATGTGGATGATATATAGAAAGTAGTTGTTTCAGAAGCTCCCGAGAGGAGAGACCCCTTCAGCAGGGGAGCTAGAATGATCAAGGTCAACTTCATGAATGTGGTGAGACATGAATTAGGTATTAGAGCATGGCTAGTCTTTAATGGACAGAGAGACACGGCTGTAGAACTTCAGTAAAAAACAACAGTGAAACACAAAAGCAAGAAAGTACACAGGATAGTGAAGCAGTGAAAAGCAAACTAGTTAGACCAAAATAGAAGATTTAGGGTGGGATATAGTGAAAGATAAAGTAGGTTGTGATCACTTCTGTAAACCCAAGTCTCTTTTTTTTCCTTAATTTATTTATTTGAGAGAGAGAGAGAGAGAGAACAGGAGTGGGAGGAGCAGAGGGAGAGGGAGAGAGAGAATCTAAGCAGACTCCATGCTGAGCATGGAGCCTGATGAGGGGCCCAATCTCACAACCCTAAGATCACGACCTAAGCTGAAAACCAAGAGTTGGACGCTTAACCACGGATCTTTTAGTCAAGAAGTTTAGTCGTGTATTTTCAGAAAAAACTCTAATTATTCATATGGACAAAGCAAACCACTATCAGGTTGCCTCTACTTGGTTTTAAAATTTAATAGTCTAATATTTTCTTAAAAAGAAAGAAAGAAAAAACCCAAACAACAAACTTTAGAATGGCATTGTAGTTGGTTGGATACTGAACACTCCTTGAATAAGTGATTTGGACAAAGTATGTCAAAGGAATATAAATAATATTTTAAATTGCTGGCTCTATGAACCAAAGTAATGTCTCTTGGGTTCAGCTGTCCTCTTGTATATATAAACAAAACAGACTCTACATTTTGTTTCTTTTCTGGCCAAGAGAAATTAGGCTCCCATGGCTTCAGACAGCTGTCATGCATTTTCCTGACTGCCGCCACACGGGTGTTAGGCTCTGCGGATCATTACCAACACCAACATCTGGCTCTGCTTGCTTGCTTTCAAACAGAGCTTAATTTTTTTTCTAAGTTTCCAGAAACAGGAAATACCATGTGCACATCAGTCGAATTTGGGATTAAATATTTCTAAAACCGACTGCTGTTTTTATAAGACATCTTGGAGTGATGGTTTACTTTATGGCTTTTCCCTCTGCAAGTCTTCTCTCTGTAGGAATTTCTGTGAAATCTCTAAGGTCCCTTGCCTTCCCATCAGGCTACACAATTGTGTTTTTATTCATTTCCCCAAAGAATACGTTTGAGACTCCACTGAGGGTCCAACTACCAACCACACAAGTAACATCTCACATTCCAGGGGTTTTTGTTGCCCGGTCAGAACACTAGTAGGTTTGACCACTGCCAAGAGTATAGAAACTTTGAGGAGCCCTCACTCTCACTAGCATTCACTAGTATTGACCATGATTTCTCTCTAGAAGGGGTTTTTTTCCTTCGGGAAGAGAGTTTAGCAGAAACTGGGTGCTCCTTCTACATGGGGAAGTAGGAATAGGTAAATGGCTGACTCAGAGATTAATAATAGCCACTACTATTATCCTCATTTTCAAGATGAGGAACCTTATGTAGACTGAGGAAGAAACCCATGTAAACAGTGCACATTCCTGCATTTCTAAATGGGCTTCTGGCTCAAGGAGAAAGCCACAGTATGCTGAATTTCCTCTCCCTGACATCTTTTATCCTCTGTAACAGGAGATGGCCTCAAAAGTGTTGAGGGGGTGGGAATGGAGGAAGAAAACGTACAACAGGGCAAGAAATGATAGACACACTTTAGCCACTAAATACCTTTTACAGCTTTTTGACTTTAGAGACTGTGCAACTAGCTTCTCTTAGAATGAAGATTCTTGCTAATTTTACACATCTTCCTTTCCCAATCTTGAACTGTTATTTGTTGACTGGCAAACGATTATCACTAATGAAACACAGTTTCCTCTGATGCCTACTTCAAATATGAGTTTGTTAGAATTACATTCTATGGAGAGAGTAAAGGCAGAAGAATTAAAAAGTGAACCTAAGAAATCTCTGCCAGCATCATGAGTATCCAACCTTAGTTTTACAGCCATAAATCTTGAGTGAAGATGTTGGGTTAGAAATGTAAGGAATGTGTAGGGTCAGGATATCAGAAGATGATGGGAATATCCATTCTTTAATTTGTAATGTAAAGACATTTCCTTAAGGCACGCTCTGTTTTCACTTCTGTTAAGTACTCTCTTTCTTCCCACCATCATTTCTTTCTCCCAGTAGAAAGATCTACACATGTCAAGTTCTAAGCCCTGCATTTTCCCCTGCAGTACAGCGTGAGGCCACAGAGTAACATTAGCAGTCTTTGTCTTGATCTCCCCTGAAAGCCTTTTTTCCATGATTCCCCTGTTCTCAGAAGAGCCCTGGAGTCACTCTTAAGTCTTCTGTCAGAAAAGGAAAGCACTCCATTAAAATCTACAGTTAATCACTGCTTACATTAAAATGATAAAATGGACCTTAGGAGACAGCGAGCTGCAGATTTTAACTCTAGGAGAGAAAACAAAGCTGATACTAACAACTGGCTTTTATTAAGAACCTACTATGAGCTTGAAGCTATCGCCACTCCATGTTAGGTAATTACAGATGGCAGCCATGTGCTTTCAATGGACAGAAGGAAATGAGGGGACCTGGAGCTATACACTTCTGTGTGGTTGGTTCCAAGTGTGCATGTGGCTTCTCCACCAGCCACTTTCTTCTGTTAGTGGGCAACTTGGCCGGGGGGGAGGTGTAGGTATATTTCTTAGAGATTAAAATTGAATGTAGAGTAGTTCTTTAAAGCATTTACCTATTTCTATTTATAAGGGGTTTGTAATCTATTTATTAATCTCTGATCTTTCTTTCCTATAGATTAAGTCAAACATGGGACCCCCTAAGATCTTTATGTAGAGACAAAAGCATGAGGTTCCAGGTACAGTTTCAGTGCTACAAATCCATACTTCTGTCAACTTGATCTCAGAGGCTGCTGATATCCAGTCTTCCCCAGCACCTGCTCTTCAGCCACCAAAGGCCATAATCAGTCTTCCTCTTTAGTCCCCAAATTCTATCTTGCCCAGTCCCAAACCCTACTCTTACCATTAGGCCAGAATCCTTACCCAGTGCTTATTTCCTTTCAGGGTTGGGGTTACAGTGAACTCTATATTAACTTTCTTGTGGGTTTAAAAAACATTTTGGAGCTAGTCTGAAAAATCCAGATCATTTATTACATTGACTGTTCTAAGTTCTAATAAGTTATTTAGAACAAACAATTTAGACGTAAAAATTCAGGCACTTGGTAAATTTCCTAGGTTCGAGTGAGAGGAATTGGGCTTTCTGATGTTTTTCCAAAGTTTCCCAGGAGAAAAAGACAGAAAGCTCATCTCCCTATCCCCACTACCTCCCCCCTACACTCCACCAGGGATTCAGTTATGGTTTCCAGTAAAGTTACTAGCAGCTGCATGTGTTCAGACAAAGCAAACCGTAATAAGCCATGTCCAGAAATCAAGCACAACTTGTATTAATCTTTATGGTAACCTTAGTTTTTGCCTGGTGAAATCTTGTTCTATGTTCCCACTTCTGTCTCAGCTTTGCCAGTCACCCTGGACTCCCCAGAGTTCTCCTATCTGGACTATAAGTATGAAGTAGGCAGAGGTTGAAAGATTTTCATGTCAAAGAATCCCTTTGAGGGGCACCTGGGTGGCTCAGTCCTTAAGTGTCTACCTCCGGCTCAGGTCATGGTCCCGGGGTCCTGGGATCCAGCCCCGCATGAGGCTCCCTGCTCAGCGGGAGGCCTGCTTCTCCCTCTCCCACTCCCCCTGCTTGTGTTCCCTCTTTCACTATCTCTCACTCTGTCAAATAAATAAATAAAATCTTAAAAAAAAAAAAAAGAATCCCTTTGAGTGAAATGGATGAAGAAATGTAATTAACAAATTTGGGGTCCCAAACTTCTCAGCTCTGCTTGTGATTCTTAGCCAGAAGAGTTTAATAAAAATCCATTCTAGGTACAGTTTCTCTAATGAGCAGAGAATAGGTTCAATGGAGTCACTAACATCTATGTAATTGAAGTCCTCACTGTTGGGACTTTTAGAGGCATTGAATGAAGAAATTCTCACCCAAAGAGCAGGCTTTGCTGACCCATAAGGAATGTAAACCTCAGAGAAAAAAAAAAAAAAAAAAAGAAGCTGCTATTCCTACCAGACATCACTACCAGCTAATGAGAAGCAAATTCTAAATCATACATGGTCAATATTAAGGCAGTCAATATTAAGCCAATATTTCACATTTCATGTGTTTAATGCCAATAATAGGGCTCAAAATACAATGGCAATGGGACATACTAATTAACTTTTTATAAAATTAAACTCTGGATTTCTTAGAGTCAATATACAAATGAATTCATATACTATACAGATAAATATTTTTACTGGAGTTTCTAACACCTTAGAAAACAGGATGACAACTCTGGGTTCTTCTAAAGGTCCCAATATGACTAGTATACCACCTCTTTTTTTTTTTTAATTTATTTAAAATATTTTCTTATTGAAAAGTGAGCTAACAAAATTCTACAACCAGCTCCTTCATTTACAGAGAATTCTCTTTTAATCAGCCATTCATTTTTTATTTCATAATCACACAGAAGAATAGCTCCAAGGAAAAGTTACATCAAAAGCAAAGATAAAGATGGGTAGGATTCCAAGGCAAACCTGTGCATTGAGAGATTGTGTGTAAGTATCACATACTTCCTTCTAAAACTTTACACGCACTGAGAATATAGTCTATAGCATTTATCACAAGCGTAAGAATTGTTCCTCATATTTCTGGTTCTGTATCAAGGAATGGCTTTGAAATACATTTGGTTCTAATTTAATGATGGTAAACCTTGGTATGAAAAATTTGGAAATGAAAAATAATCTTCATTATTGTATTTCATTTGGTAAAACAGGAGCAGAAAAGGACAGAGACTAGATTGCCTGGATTCTGTCTAAATCACTTGGCTTCTTTGGGCCTGGATAAAATGAGGATGGTATTACACTTGTCACCAGAAAATATGAGCGTTGCTATTTGAACTTGTTGGTGAAGCCTGCATTATGTAACTGCAATGTCCCGGGACTGGGATGCTCTCCGAACATTTTGCATTCCAATTTGTAGAGCTGTAAAAGTGGAGTGAAGATATAAAATAAATGCATTTCCTCTCACAAAAATGAAATGCTTTCTAACTCAAAATTTAGGCACAGCCTTTAAAGAATGTGAACAATAAACACAGAAACCATTTTCTTTGTAAGATCTGAACCACTGTTTTCCTTAGAATTATAGAAGCCATGTCCAACATTTAGATCTGTACTCTAGTTCAAGTTCCACTGTTTGCGCAAGTCAACTAATGTCCAGAGCATCCTTTTTTATCTATAAAATGGGACCATTATCTTTTTTATCCAATTTACCAGACCACTGTGAGATTTCATTGAGGTAACATATGTGACATGTCACATATTCATAAGCTCTTGAACACCTGAGTTTTCAATCTGTGCTATGAGACAAGAGGCCAAGACCGATTCCTGGATCTTCTCCAAGATGCAATTCCAGGCTCTAGGGTGAAGCTAAGGTTTGTTTCCTCCTACATACCCTTTCCTCAGCAATGCATTATGGGACAGACCATCTAACATCCCTTATTCCACCCCTCCCCTCCTAATAAGCCTTCTCCCTCAGCCAACTTTAAGCCACTTTAATATGTGTAAAGAATGCAGAATGTGTTGTGTGCATGTGTTTCATATGATTTATATATATTTCCTATGAAGTAAAGCAATACATAATAATTGTAGAAAATTTGGACTAGATAAAATACCATTTGGGCTTGGACTTGGACTCAGATGTTCTGAGTTCTAGATCTAGCTTGGCCCTTCTCATTGCAACAGTGTATGCCCAACTCCAGGTTGCTGGTCTAATATGAAGTGTGTCTAACAACACCCAATATCAGACTTACCTGGAGTGCTCCTTACCAGTGGAATTAGCAGAGAGAGCCTCAGAGGCTGAACCACATGTGTAGGGCCTGGGAATGTGCTCTGCAATTAAAACAAAAACAACAAAACAGGGGCGCCTGGGTGGCTCGGTTGGTTAAGCAACGGCCTTCGGCTCAGTTCATGATCCCAGGATGCTGGGACTGAGCCCCGCATTGGGCTCCCTGCTCAGCGGGAAGCCTGCTTCTCCCTCTCCCACTCCCCCTGCTTGTGTTCCCCCTCTCACTGTGTCTCTCTCTGTCAAACAAATAGATGAAATCTTTAAAAACAACAACAACAACAAAACACTACTCAGTTGATTCTCATACAGGCCAACGTTTCAGAAGCTCTGGTCCAGATCCTACACTACACTTTGAGTAGTAAGGAAGAGATGGTCTGGTCCTATAGCACTGGCATCATCTGGGATCTTGTTAGAAATGACGGATCTTCCCTAAGCGCCTACGCCTATTGAATCAGAAACCTGCATTTTAACAAAATCCTCAGAAGATTCTGACACACATTAAAGGTTTGAAAACCTCTGCTGTACGTCGGTATCATCTGGAAAGCTTTACAACCTACTGATACCTGCGCCTCGCCCAGGGATTCTCGTGTACTGAGTCTGGATTCCGGGGGTGCGGTGAGGGCAAAGGGCTCTTACAAGCTTCCCAAGTTATTTTAATGTACAGCCAGGTAGAGGAGCATTGTCCCCTAAACCGCAGTCCTTTACGATTTAAGCTATAACCTGAGTTAAACTGGCTTTCCTGGCCTTGCCCACCGCCCTAAGGACCGCTTAAAGAGTGGCTTTTAAGGGACAATGGACTCTGGAGCCAAGTTCAACCACGCAGCTTTAGGTTCACAAAACCCAAGGCGGAAGACTTCCTGTACCTTCCCGCAAGGGAGCAAGGCGCAGCTCCCGAGTCCGCCCCGGGGGCCCCTACCCCGGCCCCGCCCAGCTCGCTCCCTTCCCGCCCCTCCCTGCCCCGTGACGTGCCGCAGCGGGCCGGGATCATGCGCACTCGCGCCCCGCGCCCCGCACAGCTGCTCCGCCTCGGCGCTTGTCATTCTCCGCGGCGCGGCAGCGAGTGCGGACTGCGGTGCTCGCCCGCTAGCTCCCCCGCTGGCGCGCCTGCGATGTGACCCCACTGCCTGGGAGCGGGCTGGAGGCTCTGCGGCTAACAGCGCCTCGGCTTTTCCCTTGCCGCGTTCCTCGTTGAGTCGCCATTCCCTCGGAGCCGGAGACACGCACCAGGGACTAGGAGCGCCGCACTCCGGGGTCGGTGCCATCTGCAGCTCTCGGTCCGCGCGGCCGCGTGCAGCCTCCAGTCGCCGCTGCGGCCGCCGCCGCCGGCCGGTGCGCCCTGGCGAGTGCCCGGCCCCGGGCACGGCGGAGCGAGGCGGCTGGTGCAGAGCGACAGCGCCTAGCCTTGCACCCGCCGCCGCCCGGGCAGTGCGGGGCCAGCGGGGCTGAGCGCGGCGGAGCGAGGTACCCTCGGAAGGCTCCCTGCCTCCTGCGTCCCGGTAAGTTGACTGTAGTTTCGGAAGTTGGAGGGAGCCATGGGGAGGGGAGGTGCGTTTTTATTATCCTCATGGGGGAATCTGGGGGTGGCCGCTCTTCTTAGGACCTGGGCTCCATCTCGGGGAGTTCAGGGTGCGAAGAAGCGGACCCGGCACGCGGGGAGAGGCATTCCAGCGCGGGCTGGCAGCAGCCTCAGACGAATGTGCCAGTTGGAAATGCTGCGAGAGGACAGGTGCTCCGAGGGCATTTCGCCTGCTGCTGATTGCACGTTCCGAACTCCTTGACTGTGTGTTTGGCAGTGGAGGGTGCGTGCAGGGTCTGCTCCCTCTATCCTAAGTCCTCCGGGGAGTGACTCCCGTAATATTCCTGGATGCGATAGGTCTTTGGGGGTGGGAGCTAAGTCATTCCTTCCCAGCCCTTCGGGCTTCCCGCGCATCGCACTTTACTCTTCCCCTAGGCAGAAGTTGCCAATGTTTCCCTAATTGGAGCCCAGTCCTTTAGGGAGAAAACAGCCTTTAAGTCAACACAGCGTTTTGTGCCGTAAGGCAAATAAAATGAGAAATCCGTTCATTGTATATGACTTAATACATTTCAAGAATGTGGGCAAATCTCAAAGAAATAGGATTCAGATGATGACACTTGGGTTTCACCCTGCCGGTCCTGCGCCTCTTATATAAGCCTCCCGGCGGGATAACTGTCTGCAGTGGCTGCAGCTGTGGCTCTCCGTGCCATTTGTTTAAGGTCCAGCTTGAACAGTATTTAATGAAAATGCTGACATGATATAGCATTCTGTAGTCTGAAACAGAGTGCACTCTTCAAATTGGAGTGTCTTCTCCTAATAGGTAGCGTGCGAGGAAAAACCCAGTATATTTTTCAAGGCAGCTCCAGGAATTAGACACATAAATCATGTTTTAAAATAGCAGGCATTGTGCAGAGAGCCTGCAGAGGACCCTTTTTAAACACATCCCCTTTGTTTTAGAAAAAGTGGAAATTGTTCATCCCAGACATTTGTTGAGTCTGAAAGTTAAGTGTACTGATGGGCTTAATTATATTAATAAATAAAGAGCATGATTTATAGGTAACTGTCTTGTCCTACTTTGAAGGATAGAATTCTATAACGTTTCTTTTTCATCTGTCCCCTAGAGATTCCTTTTCAGTAGAGCAATAGATTATCATCATTGATGCTTAATATTTGAGTCGATTAAATTTGTAAAAAGAATACTTTGAAATAAATATGGTACTGCTCTGTTAAAACTGAACATTAGAAACGAGAATTTTCAGATTATTTGACATCGAAGTCATTAGTTTAACAAAACAGCATTAAGACTTGATATATATACACAAACACACACACATACACATACTTACATATATTTAAATTTGGACTTATAATAAAGGTTTAAACCAAAACTCAGGAGTGTGTTTTAATGTAAGATTCATTTAAGTAATCTTTAGAAAGAGAAGTGCTTTTATTTATGGTATTCCAACACATAGAACAAGATAAGCTAGTTACAGGCACCACATTTAAGAACATATGCTAGGTTTTTAAAGAATTCTAGGAAAGTACAAAAATGTTATTTCAGAAGTTGAAAAGTTAGGCACACACTGTGGTTTGTGAGAGCATCCATTGCTTATGTCTAGAAGAGAAAACATCCAAGCATGGAATCTCAAAAGACTTACCCCATCAGCACTGTTGTATCATGGTTGGGAGGGTAGACTAGGCAGCTGAGCTCCTGGCTCTCGTACCATCTGTTTGAATCTGGGTGAGTTACCTAAACTCTGTGCCTCAGTATCCTCATCTGTAAACTGGGGATGACAGTAGTACCTACTTCACGGGATTATGATGAGGATTAAATGAGTTCATAGATGTAAAGCCGTTGAAGCAGTGTCTGGCATATTAAGCTGATAAAATTATCATTACTATGAAAGGAAACCTATCTTTGGATACCAGGGACATTGAATGGCTGCTGATGAAGGTTAATGGAAGCAGGTCACATGTATAACAGGAGAAAGGATATAAACATTTATTAAACACTTTCTAGTGATGCAGAGCAGCTGGTGTTTAATTTACTGTCTCCCTCAGTTCCTCACTGAGGTCGGTGGTTTCTTCTCCACTTGGGAGATGAGGAAACTGAAGCTCAGCGAGATCAGATCAGAGTTAGGATTTTAGCCCATGTCTGTTTCTTTCAAATCCTGTTCCCTTTGACCTTGCTGCCTTAACTTGCGAAGTGCTTTTTCCACCTATTCTCCTTTAATCCTCATAATAATAAAATAGGTGCACTATTATCTTCAGTATACAGATGAGGAAATTCACGTTAAGCATGAAAGTATGCAAAGTGCTTACCAGTACTCACAACATAGTTCTCCAAGGCTGGGAGTTGTTATTATTCCCATAATTATTATTAAATAACTTGCTTAGCCTAGCAGAGGGTAGATGTGCCAGCAGGTGAAGTATGTTTTCTCCTTCACTTTCAAGTGGATTCCATTGCTTTTTACTTCCGTATTCATGTATTCAGAGAATCATTGGGGAAAAAAACTGGTATGTGACAGTTCACACTGGAGGACGGTGCTCTCTGGTTCATTTCTGCCTGCAGATGTGGCTGCAGTGATCCACGCAGCCTAGAAAACCAGCACGGGCGGCAGTCATCCATCCACAAAGAGCATCATACCTGAGCATGAATTCAGTCCCAGCTGGAGAACAACCGTGGGGCAGAGAGAGAAAGAGAGAGGCCTTGTACTTTCCCGTGCATTTTGCTGTATATTCAGAAATGGGAATCATTTATATTTTACATTAAATAAGCATGCTTCTTCTAGGCCTTAATGCCGGTGTCACAGGAAGCAGTGTCTGGGGTCCTTTGTGAGTAGTCTGGTCCATAGCCTGTTGAACTTCTCACGTGACTTCAGAGGGTGGGAATGATTGAGAGGCCACTTGTGTGTGTGTGTGTGTGTGTGTGTGTGTGTGTGTGTGTGTGTGTGTGTGTGAGAGAGAGAGAGAGAGAGAGAGAGAGAGAGAGAGACTTTCCTAGGTTATCATCCAGATACTACATAGTGTTCTGGTTCTGGTAAATATTCTGTTTTCTAGATGTTAAAATCTAATTGCTATATAAGGCACATAAGCAACAGACTCCTTGTAGACCGGTGTAACCTCTTAGCTAACGTACTATTCTACGACTGACAGTACTTTGGACAGATGTTCTAAGTTGGCTTTCTTTTTTTAAAATCAAGACTCTCTGTACAGCATGGTGACTATAGTTAATAATACCATATTGCATATTTGATAGTTGCTAAGAGAGTAGATCTCAAAAGTTCTCATCACAAGTTGTAACTGTGGTGACAGATGCTAACTGGACTTATTGAAATCATTTTGCAGTATGTACATATATCAAATCATTAAGTTATACACCTGAAACTGATATAATTGTATATGTCAGTTTAAAAAAAATCAAAACTTTCTGGGAATGAGCTTTTAGGAGAATGCCTCAGTATGCCCGAGGACACAATCCCACAGAGACAGTGTGCCAAAAAGAGCCCTTGCCATCAACAGCCCTTTTACATCTTTGAAATATCTTCTACTTCAATTTTAACCCTCCTTGTCAGAGTACAAATATTCCCTTCTCTTCAATCAATATTTACATTTCAAATGCTCTTCTGTTCTGGGTTATTCTATAATTGAAGTCTTCCTTGATCATTTTGACATAAGCTGGGTCCATAATTTAGTTTTAACTAATTCTTTAGAATTTACACAGCTCTGTTTTATTTCTCATCTGTGTGAACTATTTATTGGCTTATCTGTGGCCACCTCTAGATCTCCAAATAACTTCTTTGACATCAGCTTTTTCCTGCTGTCAGAAAATATATTTACAGGAAACACAAGGTAATTTTAATATGGATAAAGTGAATGAAGATCATTTACTCTCCCTAGTCATAGCTACTGTTTTGAATTATCTTCACTTCTGGCTTGGGGAGTTGGGAGCTGATTCTCTTTCTAGAGCTCTTGCTCTGTACATCCGTGAGAGATATGTTGGGGAATTATACAAGTTTCTGGTTATACAAGCAAGCAGTTCGTATTCATCATGGCAGAGACAGTCCCTCAAGGCTGGGGCATTGCTGATTTTGAGGACAAGGGGCAGAGATGGGGGGAGACAGCTCTGAGAATGATTTATCTGCCACATTTCTGGTCCTCATCCGTCGTGCCTTCTGGATAAGAACTGGAGTGAATAGTTAACACAGAGAACTTACCATGTGCCGGCTGCCGTGCTAAGAAGTTTACATACGGTATTTACTTTAATCCTCACGGCAACCTTATATGGTAGTTACTTTATTATCCTGTTTTTCAAAAAGTGGAAACTGAGGCCTGGAAAGGTCAGGGCACCTCTCCAGGGTCACATTAGTGAGTTTTGGAGCCAAGAATGGAGCCCACGGCTGTCTGAAAAGGCCTGGGTTCCATCCAGTACCTTCTGCATCTAATCTTGGAGCTTTCATGATCGTTCAGCTGTGCTGCATAGGTGTCCTATATTGTGCTTCTCAAAATAATCCTGTACTATCTCGCTTGGTTCCCACAATGACCCTGGGAGAGCACTAAAGAGATGGTGGGAGGGCCCATTGCCCACCCTCTTGCCCGTAGGCAGCATCTGGCATTGACTACATAGTGTCATCTCCATGTCTTTGTGGAGGAAGAACTTGGCTTAGTACATACAACAAGCTCAGAAAAGAAAACCACATGTTAGCCTTGTGCAGTAAGAAGCGTAAACCTTCCACTGATAATGGGACGCAGCGGAGAGGCATGTTAACTTCATTTGTGTTTGGGTAACATTCTTGTGTCACTCTCATTAAAGAAAGGGGAAGTATAGAAACCTGAGATTTTCTCTGGTGATTAAAAAAAATGTTTATAAAAAAGTATCAGTAATGAAGATTACTGCAACAGTGTCATACGCTATTCACAACGAGACGATGGTTTTTAAATTCAGTGAGTATATATGTCTTAACAAGTAAGGGTCAAGAGTGTTGTCTCAGAATTGCATCAAATCTATGCCTGTATTATAGTCTAATTCCAGTCCAAATGCACAATACAAAGAATTTATAACTAATTTGTAATATTTTTAAAACCCTTCCTCTGAGCCTCACTTCCTCCATTTTTTCTTGATTTCACATTGGAGTCAGCATTTGTTTAGTAAGTTCTTCATATTCCTTGGGTTTTGCGTTATTATTTTTCTTGTTGTTAAAACATTTTGGGGGGCGCCTGGGTGGCTCAGTGGTTAAGCGTCTGCCTTCGGCTCAGGTCATGATCCCAGGGTCCTAGGATCAAGCCCCACATCGGGCTCCCTGCTCAGCGGGGAACCTGCTTCTCCCTCTCCCACTCCCCCTGCTTGTGTTCCCTCTCTCGCTGTGTCTCTCTCTGTCAAATAAATAAATAAAATCTTCCAAAAAAAAAACATTTTGGCATATTGTGTTGATGTTTCATCTACTCTCCCTCCTTGATTTTATAGGACTGCACAATTTTCAGACCTGTGAGTCACTCAAAACTTACGAAAAATTCAATTTTCTAAATATAGACGCTATTGCAGAGGACAGGGAAATTTGGCCTGACTAGAGGGCCTTTACTTAAAATGCAGAGTGCTGGAAACCCTATGAACCTTATGGAGTAGGCAAGTAAAAAAAAAAAAAGTTTTGTAATTGATCAGCAGCAGCTTTATATCTTTCTCTGTGAATTCATAGGACCCAATATCTACATACTGTATCCCTTATTCATTTGCAAGTTTACAATTTGCAAGATCAGCTTCAGTTGATTTTGTAAAAATACCAAAAGATGTGACTAAGTCAACATTGTTGTCATCTGTCCTTCTAGTCTTCATAAAGCTCCCGGTGTTGCATACATAAGCCTTTCTGTGGATTTATTCTCTAAGTGAAGAAGGGTAATCAGGTAAGTCTTTGGGCATCTGTTCTCACTACATCTGTGACTCGGTCATTACTGTTGATATTGCTTCTGCTCGCTCCGGCCCTTCACCCCTGACCGTACCCATTCCTCTGTCATTCCCATAATGATTGAACATGCCGAAGCTACTGGCAAACTTTAATGTGGAGGCAGCTCATGTTATAAGTTAGGGGCAATAAAACCACACAGCACAATGGTTTTTTTTTTTTTTTAATTAAAAAAAGCCAAGCTGTACGGGCTCCCTGCTCAGCGGGAAGCCTGCTTCTCCCTCTCCCACTCCCTCTGCTTGTGTTCCCTCTCTTGCTGTGTCTCTCTCTGTCAAATAAATAAAATCTTTAAAAAAAAAAAAAGCCAAGTTGTAACACAATTGTACACAAAAATACTGCAACCTCTGCATTCAGCACTGGGGAGTTGCAACCACTGTGGCCTTATTTTTCCCTGACACCTGAGGAGAGCTGTGAACCTCAAATTCACACGTAATCAATCACTAACAGGTTGGCCTTGTTTGAGTCAGATTGAATTGGAATGATATTTACTCATTTATGCATTTACCAGATATATATTGATAGGATACCAGCCTTGTTGTTGAATGTTGAAACCTCAAACAGAAGAAGCATCCTCACCCTGCCCTCCAGAATCTCAGCAGAATGGAGGGGAAAAGATGCAGTTGTAAGCAGTGCATAAAAGATGCTGGGCTCTGGCAGGGGTACCTGACTCCAAGGGAATGCTTTCCCCTTGGAAGTGTAGGGCTGGATCTGAGTCTGGCAGGCAAGTCAGAAGGGACCAGGCAGCTGAGGATGGGAGTGGGCTGACAGAAATCATTCTGAGCAGAGGAACCAGAGAGAACAGTACCGTGCAAGTACCCAGCAGGCAGGTGGCATGTCTGTAAAACAGCTGGTCGTTCGCTGTGGCTGGTGCACATCCAGGGCCGCGGATGAGGCCGGAGATGGGGCCAGTTTAGGAAGGGTTTTGGGGACCATGCTTGGTCCAGATGAATTTGGGCGCTTTAGGTGAGTGTTTTAGAATAATTACTCTGGGTGTTTTGTAGAGAATAGGGGGTGTCGAGTCAGGGGGCAGACACAGAAGTCCTGTAAAAAAACAAACAAAAACTGTTGAATGAATCCTAGTGCAGGTTTAAGGTCTGAACTTAGACTGGTAAGAGTGGGGAGAGGCAGGGAGGGGATGGTGACTTTGAGGATGACTCCCAGGTCTCTGGCTTGGGTGATTGCCTGGAGAGAGGTGCCATTGGTCATGATCGTGAATACAGAGGATGGTGCAGTCTGCAGGGGAAGCTGATGAATTTATTGGTGAATTTATGTAACGTGAGGTACCAGAGGCTTACCCAGGTCAACTTGAGATTCGGGTGACCGTGTGGTTCTGGAATTCAAGACAGAGGCCGAGCTGAAAATAAAAGCTTGCCAGCCTTCTGTGTGTTTCACATTGTTGTTGAGGTGGCGATCTGCCTGGGAGAACACGTGGAGTGGGGAAAAAAAAAAAGATGAGGGCCAAGGTGGCAGGCGGAAGAAAAGGAGATGGGCTAGTGAGATTAAATGAGGGAAGTTTTTGACAAGTGCTTGGACACAAAGTGGCAGAAGCCAGAGGCAAAGCAAAATGAGGTGCTTGATGGAATGGGAGCAGGGTAACAAAACAATGAAATAGAAAGAAGAAAGCAGCGAGCAGAGGGACAGGTCTGCCTGTTAACTGGCTTGTATCTGCACAGATGACGGTGGCTCCTTCTCGTACAGCTTTCTGGTCTGTCAATAAACATGAAGGTCTCACATCTGGAAAGTGGATGCCATGGGTAAGGGTAAAGGGAAAAGAAAGGAAATCATGAAAAAACACGATCCTGGATCTGAAGCTGCATAGGGGAAGAATTGCCGTTTCTTATTTTTCTCCTCCATTCATTTATCTCCTTCATTGGCTGCAGGTCGTGGGCACTTGGGAAGGTGGGAAAGATGAGAGAGTCACTTTCTCGGTGGATAAAGTGCTTGGTTCTTCTAACAGACATGCCTTACTGTATCCATGAACAAACACGCTGGGGGGAAAAGTGGTAAAGGGCATATTATTTGGCAGTTTACAGAAACTAAGCTTTTATCGTGGTCATAGCATCTTAAGAGGGTTTGGACCTTTGAACCAATCCTTTTATAGTTATGAATGAATCTTTTGGCTCAATGGTTTATTTGAGATATGTTGAGTATAGTTTCCTGTAATTTTCACTTATCATAAAAACAGTCCTCGTTACATTATAGACAAACTAGAGTATTTGAGGATGAGGGAAATAGTGACCATGTATTTTAGTTTATATCATACATGTTAGCCGTCACCCATTTTGGCTTTAATTTTGACCTAAAGGCAGAACTACTCCAATTATAGAAAGAACTGAGATACAGGGTTCAGATAACTGGGTTGAGATAAAACAGCTAATAAACGGCACAGCTCCTAGGACCCAAACTGAGGCGTTCTGACTTCACATTCCAGGTTCCTGCCACTCATCATGTTGCCTGTGTCTTCGTGAAGAGCTGCTAAAGAAAGATTAGCAGGTGGAACATTTCATAGTTGCTCAAAGTACCCACAGTAGAAACTGCGCTGGCTACAGTCTTTATTTAATGAGCCAGGGTTATTTATGCAAATGTATGTAATTAAGTTAGACTGGGGGGGGGAATCTTTCTTCACAAAATAAGCATCTTTCTCTTTCATAAGCTTAAAAGCATCTGAGTTATAAAATAAAAAGATTGAATATTTTAAACTGCAAAATTATTGTAGTTAAACCTGATACTTGTGATGCAATGCAAATGTGTTGTTGCAACAAGTTTGGGTCAGTTGTTACAGTGGCTGTTGTACTTGAGTGTGTGTGTGTGTGTGTGTGTGTGTGTGTGTGTGTAGGTGTACCTGTGAAATAAAAATTAACCAAATTAAGTTTAAGCTATTGGTTTTCCTTTTATTATTCTTGTATATTACAAATCCATTAAATGATGTCGCTTGCTTTATCTCACCAAAGCCGCTATTACGTTACCCGTTTAATGCCAAAGTAGTAAAACATTTGCCTTGAGCATTTTATACTTGAGGAGTGTAAAATGATGCAGGATAAATCTAAAGGGTTTGTTTTCGTTTTACAACTTCTCTTTTGGCTCCTGATATTCTAAAATTATGATTTATCGAATTTTGCTACTTTAAATCGGATATTAGCTATTAATATGCAGGAATGTTAGAATCATGAGAACATGGAATTTCATAATAGTTTGAAAAGTTTATGGTGCTATTTTTTTATTTCATAAAAAAATATCTACGAACCTTGCTAAATGGCAGTTTCCAGATGAAAGCAATTTCTAGCAAGTTGCAAAGGGCTGGTACCAGTGCTTATCCTTAAATCTCAATTTCAAGCTTCACAGTGCCAATTTTACATTTTAGCTTTCAGTAGGAAAAGTAGACTCTAAAGGGACTTATGCTTTTGCTACATTTGGTGGGGTGATCTTTTGTTACTGGTACTGATTTTTTAAAAAATAACTCTACATTTATACATTTTAAAAAGTCTTATGAAAATGTTAGTCACCTGCCTTAATTCTGGTAATTACCATTACACTTGGTGTATTACAGTGGCCTTAGTGCAGTGTAGAGAAGATATGAAAATTTAGATAATAATATAAAGTAATATAGCATTTTATATATGATTTTATTGCATTTTATATTTATAATATGTGAGGAAACACAAATGAAGTAAGATGAAAATTAATCTGGCCATTTCATGCCTCATGTGTCCCAATTTCATCCAAATACAAATATGATATTCCAGGGCAAAGAGTTAGTATTCTGTTGAGGTGATTTGACACTACTGTATTTATAACCCACTACCAAGATAAATAATTAAGCTGCATTTCCTACTCATCTTCCCACGAGTATGCATTTTAATGTTATGTACTAGGAGTTTTCATTTGCTAAAAAGAATAATTGAATTTTCTTTACCTCTTTTTACTTGCTACTGAATTTTGTTCAGACATTTTTATGCCAGTGTATACTTGACATGATAGAACATGTCTAAATTAATAATCTAATTTTAATACCATAATGACGTGTATAGTTAGCACTTGATTGAATAGAGTGTTTTTGCATATCGTGTCTATTCTTTCTCTTAGTGGATTTAGGAATTATATGTTTAATATTCAAAGTCCTAAACCTGCTTATGTTTACTGATAGGCACAGAGGGAAAAATATAAACATTTTTCAAACAGAATTTAAAAGATATGCTTCCTTTTCAAATGTTAGGAATCGACACGGAACTGTCTACTGTAGCTTTTTCTTATATATAACATTAATAAATGCCGAAGTGGTTATAAACGAGAATAGTGTCATATGTAGTGCCCAAATTGTTGGTGTTGAAGTCAGAAGTGTATACCTTTATTTTTCTAAATAAAAAATAAAGATGCTTTCAAGTAAAGTATTATGAATCTCATTTAAACATATTTGGAAGATGTTAAGAATATTTTTCCTTTGCTGCATTATGTAATAGTCACTTTGCCCAAAATGTGTGTCTTAAGCTTTACCATCAATATGAAATGCTCAGTATCTCCAAAATGGAATTAAAACTAAAAACTTTGGAGTCTCATTAAAAGCATACAGGATGGGGGCGCCTGGGTGGCTCAGTCGGTTAAGCCGCTGCCTTGGGCTCAGGTCGTGATCGCAGGGTCCTGGGATCGAGTCCCCCATCGGGCTCCCTGCTCAGCAGGGAGTCTGCTTCTCCCTCTGCCCCTCCATGTGCTCCTCCTCTCTTCCAATCTTTCTCCCCCTCAAATAAATCAAATCTTAGGGGAAAAAAGCATACGGTATGGATAACAGCTTTTCAGGCTTTGTGCTGGGATATTTGGAACAAGATTACTAAACACTATGGTTGTTGAGAAAAATAAAATAAAACACCAAAAGTGTTAAACTTACACTTAATTTAATGGTTTCTGCCACCATGGCTCTTAACCTTTCCCACTGGCTGAGTGATTTGCTAATAGTGGCATGTCAGGACCCAAATTATTGTAGATCTTTTCTTTTAATAAATATTCAATAGCATTTTCAAAATTGTTCTCCTAGATGCAGTTCATAATAAACAGCCCAGTGCTGGCAGTGAACATGCTTCTTTTATACTGTTTTATAGCCATGGGACATTTGGCATTTGGACTCTTCTCTTATGTATTTTCACAGCTCCACATATCCTGAAAACTGTCAGCCTTGCATTAGAATAAGCCTTTCGCATCTCCACAGTTACAGGAAGAATAAAAAGAATGTTCTCCTTTTCTTCTCCCTACAGTATGCCAAGGCCTGTAGTCAGAAAATCATCATTTCCTGGTGATAGGCTTTTTCTTTCTTGATCTCACTAACTGCAGAAAGTAACAACACAAAAGGCATTGTTGAAATGTGAACGCGTTAGTTTGGGTTGATCTGTCTTACTCTTGTCCTGCAGGAGACGTTTGACCATGTCTGGAGACAGTTTTGGTTGTCATGACTGGGGAGAGGGGCAGAGACCAGGGATGAGTGGGTAGAGACCAGGGATGCCATCCTACATTCTGCAAGGCACAAAACAGCCCTCTTCAGGGAAAAATTCTCTGACTCCAAATGTCAATAGTGCTGAAGTTGAGAAAAACCCTGATCTAGAAAGTAGGGAATGTCTGTTTAATTTGCTTTCTATTGTTCAGGCAAATGGAAATGTGATAGATGGTCCTTGGAAAGAAATCATTGCAATCAATATAATCATTTATTGAGCACTTAAAAGGTCCTGAAAATACAGGGCAAGCAGTGACATCGTCCCAGCCCTCAAGAGTTTATGCTCTCTTTGAAGATGACTTGCAAATAAAATGCTATTATTCAATGTGTGGTGTATGCTGTAATTAGAGAAATATATGACATGTTAAAAAATAATTTTGATTTTATTTGCTAAATATCAGGGACTATCCAGAAGAAATTTATGTTCTCTGGCTAGATGTAAAATTAGTCATTTATGGGTAAAATTTCTTTTTCCCTTGATAATGATGAATAGGTCCCCTTTATTTGCCTTTCTCTCTCTCCATTTCAACTGATATTATTTGAAACATCAGGAAAGAAGAGGAGGTATTGACATAAAAAGTGTTACTTTAGAAATTTAGCGTATTAGTTTTTAACATCTTCATTGAGTTATAATTTACATGTCATAAAAGTCTCCTGTTTTAAGTGTACAATTCACTGGTTTTTAGTAAATGTACAGAATTATGGAACCGCCATCACATTCCAGTTTTAGGGCTTTTCCATCACCCCAAAAAGATCCGTTGTGCCTCTTTGTGGCCACTATATTCCCATGGCCAACCC
Organism: Eumetopias jubatus; assembly: GCF_037043125.1. NCBI lineage: Eukaryota > Metazoa > Chordata > Mammalia > Carnivora > Otariidae > Eumetopias > Eumetopias jubatus. Next base: position 160,255,323 of record NW_028274810.1, read on the forward strand.
CAGGCAACCACTGCTGATCTGTCTCTTTCTCTCTTCTCACTTTCTGTCTGTATAGATTTACCTTTTAGGAAATCTCTGGACATTTCGTTTGGGATATTAATTTTTACAAGTAAAAATGTAGTTTGATGGCTTCTTTTTGAAGGTTATCTTGTTTATATTTTCCTTACTACCATTGCCACACCTTGGTACAGTGCAGGTTTGAGTATACTTCGTTATCAGAATTCTCAGGTTAATCAGGTGAAAAAGGTGGCAAAGGAGAAGATAAGCATGTACATTTAATGTGGTGTATGTGCTACATCAAAGAGTCCGTAGTGTGCCTGTTTTTCAGTTTTGCTCAGTTTTTTTCCCTGTGACTCTGTCTACTAAAATAATGTCATTGAAATCGTTGATAAGCTGACTGAGGTCAGATGAATACTGCATCATGTGGGGAAACTACGAAAGGATTAAATCCAGAGAATTCACCTGTCTGGAGAGTTGTGTAGGGGGTCAGCAATCCCTTTGGGGCCACATGTCTTTCAGAATTCAGCTTTTAGAAAGGTAATAGGGTTTATATACAGTATGTTATGTAATAGTCCCGTGTGATCCCAAGAAACAGTAATTTCTGTAGCAAAGTGGATGAATATTCACATTTAGGAGGACCGAGGATGACCAAATAACTTGATGTCAGTTCAGGTCAGTTTTTGGAGTCAATTCACTTGGTAGCAAAGTAACAAAGAAACCCTGTGTTCAGAAAATTTTGCATTTCAAAACTGGGGGGAAAGGCTTGTGAATTTGCCTCAGTGGCTCCCAGGATGTTACACCTCAAATAATTGTTCCTTCCTCTTTCCCACTCCCACCCTCCCATCCCCTCTGCCACATACACATTTCATACCATTTAGCCCTGAGTATACTTGTCTTGCTTTCATATCATTAGCTTCCCATCAGACTTGATACAATGCCAAGTTAGCTGTTCAGTTTTGGTGGAAGAAGGCCAGGTATGGGTGTGTTATGGCGGCCAGATCTACATTCTCTTGTGGTTTGTGGTTTCACCTCCCTGTTATAGGCCTGGATTGTAGCCATGTTCATTTACTCCAGAACCTCTGGGGGCCCAGGGCCCCAGAAGATGAAGATGGTTTTGTTAGGTCAAAAAGATGTCCATGGAGAAAAATCCAAAGGGAACAATGGCAGCTGTCGCTCCAGGTAGCCCCAGACTCATGCTAAGTAACCATCACACCCATCCCAAAATCTTTGGGCAGTGAGATGAAAGATAAAGACATGAAGAAAACAACGTGTGGTATCTAGTGGGTTCTCAGCTCGGAGGTAAGACGCTAGTACAAAGTGAGATACTTCAGACTTGTTCCAATTTTTAAAAAATTCTGCATAATCTTACATAATTTGCCTAATGGTACTTAGAGAGCCTTGTTAGTTTCTTTTCACATGTATTTATTTTCACATGTATTTATTTCACATAAATTTCATATCTCTATTAATTTCCAGGTTCCAGTGGTGGTACTCAGAAAATTGTAACTATATGGCACTGGGGTTTAACTAATTTTCCATGGCACTCCTAAGTGACTATGAATGTGAATGAATATTTCGATCAATGTGCAAAATTTGCTCTTGCTGCATGTGAGTGTGTGTACTCCCGTGGCAGTGTTACTTAGGCAGAACATACTGCAGGTTGTGGGACCCATTTACCAGCAAGGGGGACCCAATTTCTGTAAATTAGAGAAAAGAACAGAGTGTGGTGTTACACCAGCCTTGGGGAAATACTGCATGTGTCTAGGGACATCCAAGAATTTTGCATTTTGAGAACTCAAGAGCATCATCAATGTGAGCTAACAGTCAACTGTGTGAAGAAGGTAATTTTGAATGTTTCTGTAGGCATTTAGGAGTATGTAGTAGGGGTTACAAAGTTCTTCATTGCTTCCGTGTCATAGCAACATTTCATCTGAAGGTGAACCTGAAATCCGCATGAAAAGACGTTGAATCATTGCCCCTTGGTGGTGGAAGTACGTCCCTCACCTTTCCCATCTGCCGACTTCATTCTTGGGTGTCTTGGTTTATCCCCACCTCCTACTCCAGCTGCAGCCTCCTCGCAAGTATCATTTTCTTTCCCACCTCCCAACTTTAAAGAGCTAAACTTGTCCCGCCTTGGTTTTGCACCTGTCTTTTCTTGCCAAGCGTCTTCCTGAGTTTGCAAGCATTTCTTCTTATTACCACATTTCCTGTTAAAGAGCTGACAGCCCACAGGGGCCTCACGTTGTCACTGCTGCATTCCCTTCCTCATTAAGTACAGCCCCCTTTGTGTTCTGGTGATGCTTTCCCTCTCTTTGGGGTCAGATCATCTGATCTGTCTCACCTTTATCCTTCTCCCTCTTTCGGTCTAGCTGCCTTTAGAGCAGTGGTTCACCTGGGGAGGTGTACTACTTAGTGATGTCCAGGGCCTCCCCCCAGTAGTTCTGATTAACATGCCCTAGGGGGCCTCCACCTTGGTTTGTTTTTTTGTTTTTTGTTTTTTTTAAAGTGGGGTCCACACCCGGGGTGGAGCCCAACACGGGGCTTGAACTCACAACCCTGAGATCTAGACCTGAGCTGAGATCAAGAGTCAGACGCTCAACCAACAGAGCCCTCCAGGCACCCCAGACCTTGGTGGTTTTTGAAAGGCACCTCCCCTCTCCCCCTCCCCCCCCACCCCAGGAATACAGCCATCACGGAGAACCACCCGTTTAGAGGGCATGATAGCTGCTGTCAGGTGCTGTAGGTCACAAGCCACTGTGGAGGGAGGAGGAGGGAAGTTGGAAAAAAGATGAGAAGAGATTGAACAAGAGCAACACTCCCTTGCCCCTTTGTTTACTTTTAGTTCCATTCGGGGGAATGGGTTTCCCTTAAGGGCCACCTACACCGGCCGCACTTCTTCCCCTTGGACTGCATTCCCATCTGTAAATCCCTGGCGGCCATGTGCCCCCAGCAGGTCAGAAACCATTGGAGGTGAAGTGTGTACTTACCTCCTCGTGAGGCTGGCCACAAGGGGCCTTATTTTCCTTTCATAACTATGGCCTCCTGCCTTGCAACCCACTATTTGCATTTTTCCTTTCTGTCCCTCTCTGTAAACCAAAGCCGTGTGCCCTCCTCCCTCATTTGTTGTTAGTTTGAAACTCACTGCCATAAAGACACACACAGGAGAACCAGTTAAAGTTCCGAGGTGGAGATTTTTCACTTTGCTTTTCCCTTGTGAGAAAGATGGGTGGCAGGGACTTTGCTGGGAAGCGATTGTAGAGAATATAATTTTTCTGAATTAGTGGGGGAGGGGAGGCCACTACGAAAATTGAACTGCCCTCTATTCATAGTTTTCTTTTATTCTTAATATACCTGTGGGTCTCTGAAATCCTTCCTTACATAATAAGGAATTCAGACGTTGGACAGAATGCGTTCAGATAGCCTTCCTTATAAAGCCTCTTCTCTAGACTTTCCGTGGTCATAATGCCTGTCCGTCTTCCAGAGAGTGGCACACAAGAGCCTTTGGGTGGGCTCCATTGTTCCACAGTTTCTAAAGGGGCTGAGAACAGTTCTAACATGAATAGATTTATAATACTGTCCAAGCCTGACTGTTTTGTTGTTGAGGAATATTTTGTTCTAAAGACAGTACCTTTATTTTTTTCAGTAGGTAGGAAAACCTAAGTGAGGTGATTTTTGTGTTCATAAAAAGTATACACAACTCACTCTTTTAAGGACATCCCATGTGAAATTTGTAGAAAATCCAGTTGTGTGGGGAGAAAGAAGAAATGTCTCACTTCACAAACAACTAGGAAGATATAGGAATGATTTAAATGCCAGTTTTCTTTAATATAATGGGGTCAGTTTACAGAAATTATGTTTAAGACTTTCCCCTGAGCCACAGATACTGCACAAAGAAAATTCTGCCCCACGGTCATCCTACTGCGTGGTAAGAAATGGAACTTTTCTGTCAGCCTCACACATCCGGTGTGAGAACCTTGCCAAGGCTGGCATCGGTGTAGGCCAGTAATTCATTAATGTGTTCATCTATTCAGCATACATTGATTGAGTTCCTACTATTTGCTGGGCACCATGATAGGCAGTGGATGGAGCAGCCAATAAGCTACCTCTTCTGATGTTCTGGTGGGAGGAAATAACCACATAAAGAGGGACTATCAGCAGGTATTAGGTTCTGGGCAGAGAAGTAAGATGTATTTATGTTATTAGGAATGACTGGGCAATTGGGGAGAGCCCCCTTGAGGGGGTGAAATTTAAGCTGCCTTCTGAACAAAGCAACCAGGGCTGGTGGGAATTCAGAGACCAGCTTGGGCAGAACAGACCCAGGCAGTCAGAAGATAGGGCTTGGGCAGAGAGTTGAGGCTGAGTATGCTGCAGCAGGGAGCAGCCTGGCCAGGTTTGTATTTTAGGAAGATCACTTTGGAGCAGGACAGAAGGTGAACTGGAATCAGAGACAGGGATGGTGGGGCCCCAGCCTGGAGCCCAGATCTTGGAACCAGGGTACCTGCTGAGAACAGAATAGGCAGCATGCCAGCTGGATGCTAAGAGGCTGATCCCAGGTTCCTCCTCTGTCGCCTGTCCAGACCCAGATTGAGCCTCTCAGCCTGTTGAGGACACGAGCCTTAATTCACCTGTTAAAATGCTTGTTAAAAATGCCAATTTCCAGGGGTGCCTGGGTGGTTCAGTCAGTTAAGCATCTACCTTCGGCTCAGGTCATGGTCTCAAGGTCCCGAGATAAAGCCCTGTGTCGGGCTCCCTGCTCATCAGGGAGTTGGCTTCTCCCTGTGCCCCTCCCCAATCTTGTACACCCATGCACGTTCTCTCTCTCTCTCTCCCATAAATGAACAAAATCTTTTTAAAAAAATGCCAATTTCCACACCCCATCCCAGTCTCGTGATATGGAAGAGAACCCAAGATTTCATTAAGCTACCAGGTGTCTGATGTGTGGAGTCTGTGGACCAATTTTTTTGAAATATTATGTTTACAGACTGTGCTGTTACTTGAGTATCCAATTTAATTCTCTCAACAACTCTGTAAGAGAAGTGTGTTTTCTGTAGATTACAGATCAGGAAACAGGGTCAGTGTGATTAAGCATCAGGCCCAAGGTGACACCACTGGTTCGTGTTATGACTGGCAAAGCAATCTGCCCCTTTTTATAGATAGCCCTGCCTGTGTGAAAATGGGAATTTTGGCCTTGCAAGATCCAGAAAACCTTTGCAGGTTAATGTGTCTTATGAATGAACAGGATCCTTCTCTCAAATCCAAGACTCAATATATCCCATCTTCAGATAAAACCAGAAATGTTCATTTTTTAACCAGCTTTTCTTTTCTAAATGAAAAGTTTAATTTGCTTGCCTGCCTTCTTTCTTTTCCTTCCTTCCTTCCTTCCTTCCTTCCTTCCTTCCTTCCTTCCTTCCTTCCTTCCTTCCTCGCTCCATTCCCAGTGTGGAGCCCAAGACAGGCCTTGAACTTGGCACCCCTTAATTTTGTTTCTCAAAGATAGAATTTAAGCCCTTGGAAGAAACATATATTGCAAAGGAGAGATTTGATCTTTATAGGTCTTCCTGGGGGTCTTTTTGCCTTTTTTCCATGAAAGAATTTAAGAGGGTTAAGGGGTAGCATTTTTTTTTTATTAGCCATAGACCTACAAACCCAACCATTATGCCTCACAGAAAATTATCATCTCCTTTCAGTTGCCATGAATCATTTATTTCTTAAGTGGCTCTTGAACTGAGAGTTGTAAAACGATGTTGAAGAGGTGGAGGAGGGTTGCTGAGTGAAAAGTCCGCTGATGATTAGAACTCTTGTTTAAAAGCTAGCTTGAAAGCACATTTACTTAAATGAATTACCTGCCTGCCCCGTATGAAAGTGTGAGGAAGTTTCCAGCTTTATTTTCTTCTGTTAATAGGGTATTGAATGTATTTATCTGGAAGATTTAATTTCATAATGAGGTGTATGTTGGCCTGACTTTTAAACAGCATCCTGTATTAGTTTGCTAGGGCTCCCATAACAAATAACAGACACGGTGGCCTTAACCACAGACATTTATTTTCTCACAGTTCCGGAGACCGGGGGTCCAAGACCAGCGTGTCAGCAGGTTCTGTTTCTCCCAAGGCCCCTCTCCTCCCTCTCTGCTTGGTCTGCAGATGGCCATCCTTTTGCTGCCTCTTCACATCATCGTCCCTCTGTGCCTCTGTGCGTGCGTGCCCCTGATGTGTCTCTGCGGGTCCTAATCTCTTCGTAGAAGGACACCTGTCATATTGGATTAGGGCCCACCCTAATGACTTCATTTTAACTTAATTACCTCCTTAAAGGTCTTGTCTCACATTCTAAGGTACTGGGGGTTCGAACCTCATTGTGTGAATTTTGGGGAAACACAGTTCAACTCATAAAAGCCCCCCCCCTCCCAGGGGGGAAAGGTAGAGAGGAAGAACATGAAAAAAAAGGACAAGAAAAAATTTTCCCAGAGCAAGGTTCCCTCCTCCCCCGCCACCCCACACCATGTCCTACCCTACCCTGATCCCCCTGCAGCAGGCCAAGGGGAGGACCACTGCAAGCTGCCAGCCATAGGGTAGCATCCTCTCTACTAGACTCCAGTTGTGAACTGCCTGGCTCTGGCTGAGCCAGTTGGAATGAGCTTCCTCGAAGTGATGAAGGGGGCCCTCTCCCCTGAAGCTCGAACGCTAGGTCGTGTAGAATTGGCAGGGAAGAGGCAGGCCTTTTGGTTTATAGACCCGGCCATGACTGTCACAGCACAGATTGCTGCTTTCATGATGAACATTAGATGAACACTCCTTCCTGAGGTTATTTTTATCAGCAGCCATCAGCTTCATTTGCTACTATGTGGGACACCCTGTCCAGAGAGGCTCATTTCTTGTGTACAGGTTTTCCGCGGGGCACGTTTTGGTGCTTGGTGTTGGTGGTCAGTCTCATTCCCATCACTAAGGGTGTCAGGTGGGCTCAGAGCCACCTCTGGGGATATAGCATGCAAGACAAGGCATCCTGTCGTGAAGGCAGAATGTCCCCCCATCTGTGCCTGCATTTGTATGTAAGTGAAAGAGGCGCTTCAGTGGCAATCTTAAAAGGGAAAGAAAACTAAAGGTTTAACTGCAGTTTAAAGAACGGTGGCTTTGTAAAGGGGAGAGACTTTGGCTTTATGATCTTCCTTAAAGCGTTTATGTGATGATCACGTAGATTGTAAAGTCCAGAAACAGATATATGTGTCCTAGAACATAGTGCGGCTTGTAAAGTAATAACATGCCATTTGTTATGTGTACTCAGCAATTTCTAGACGTTTGACCACCCTCAAGCTTTTTAAAAATCGATTGTACTAGTTTGTTCCCCTAAGCCCCAGCTGCGCCCTTGATTCCTGGTTCACCCACTGAAGGGAGGATTCCTTACCTGGAGCAGCCTTGGGTCGGGGATCTAGTCCCGTCTGTTTCCCGGCAGCTAGTTTTGATGGTGCCAAAAAGGCTGCATATAGTTAGCATATTATCTTCTTTGTTTTATATTTTGTTTTGTTCAGTATATGTCTTGGAGTCCTCATTCATCAAACCTTTTTTGAAAACCAAGCATTTTTCAAACACAATGTATATTATCAAGGCCCTGTAGTTCGTACTTTGAAAGGGAAGAAATCTCGTTGAAGCTGTGCCATGACTACTGGGCTGCAGGCTAGGAAGTCTCTGGGTTGGGACTTAACAGGAGGTCTGACAGAAGTCATATTCTGTGCTCACTCCCTCTATTTTCCCGTGATTTCCCTATTAAAGCTCACCCTCACAAGAAATAGATCCTAGTTTTGAGATCAGTTAGGGGCTAAAGAATGAATTATTAAATCAGATCACATGTCCTTCTCACATGTTAAATCTGTATACACCACAACTTGACTTGAGAAATAGTTTTCTTCATTGTTGTTGTTTTTGTTTTTTGTTTTGTATGATGTTGGGAAAAGCATTCTGCTAAAGGATGGGCTTAATTTATAAAGTTGTAACACTATTGCAGTTGTTTAATCAGTTCTGTGACATGTTAAAATTTTGGACTAACCTAAGATTGCTAAATCTGTAGAGGAACATCAACATTTGATGGTTAGTTGATTGACATTTAGAAACTTCTTTGCTCTGAGATGCAACAGTTCTTTGGGTTTGTCATTTTGACAAAGATGAAATCGTAAGAATAAATATTTCTCTGAAGCCTCATTATACAAAGCAAAGTCATTTTAATATTCATAAATGGATTTATCTTTATTCAAACATATGTCCAAACTAATAGAAGAGTTTTTTTGCTTCACTCTGTGATGCAACTGTGTGGTATGACTTATTGATACAATTTCCCATTCACTGTTGATGGTTTCATTGACCCTAGCATTTATCAAGTCCTGCTGTGAATAGTTTATCCATATATATATATATTCTCAATCAGATCATGGAGAAGAAGAATTATGTTTAGTGCCTTTTTTCAGAGCACCCCCCCTTTCCTTCTGCCACGTCTTACCTTTTCCTGTAGTCTTTGCCTTACTTATTGTCACCCATTCGGTAGACTGGGCAAATAACACAGGAAGTCACTTTTTTTAACTAAGTTTTTACTTTTAATCCCAGTTAACATAGTGTTCTATTAGTTTCATGTGTACAATATAGTGATTCAACAATTCTGTACACTACTCAGTGCTCATCATGATAAGTGTAATCTTTAATCTCCACCACCTGTTTCACCCATCCCCAACCCACCTCCCCTCTGGTGACCATCTGTTTGTTCTCTATAGTGAAGAGTCTGTCTCCCCTCCCCCTTTGTTCATTTGTTTTGTTTCTTAAATTGCACATATGGGTAAAATCATATGGCATTTGTCTTTCTCTGACTTATTTCACTCAGTGTCACACTCTCTAGATCTGTGCTGTTGCAAATGGCAAGATTTCATTCTTTTTTATGGCTGAATAATATTCCTGTGTGTGTGTGTGCGTGTGTGTGTGTACACCACATCTTTACCCATTCACTATCGATGGACACTGGGCTGCCTCCATAATCTGGCTGCTGTAAATAATGCTGCAGTAAACGCAGGAGCGCATGTATCTCTTTGAATTAGTGTTTTTGTATTTTGGGGGTAAAATACCCAGTAGCATGATTACTGGATCATAGGGTAGTTCTATTTTTGACTTTCTGAGGCACCTCCATTCTGTTTTCCACAGTGGCTGCACCAGTTTGCATTCCCACCAACAGTGCACGAGGGTTCCTTTTTCTCCACATCCTCACCAACACTTGTTCTTTCTTGTGCTTTTGATTTTAGTAATTCTGACAGGTGTGAGGTGATATTTCATTATAGTTTTGATTTGCATTTCCCTGATGATGAGTGATGTTGAGCATCTTTTCATGTTGAGTTCTGTTGGCATCTATATGTCTTCTTTGGAGTGTCTGCTCATGTTTTTTGCCCATTTTTAAATTGGGTTGTTTTTTGGGTGTTGAGTTGTATCAGTTCTTTGTATATTTTGGACATTAACTTGTTATTGGATATGTCATTTGCAAATATCTTCTCCCATTCAGTAGGCTGCCTTTTAGTTTTGCTGATTGTTTCCTTCGCTGTGCAAAAGCTGTTTATTTTGATGAAGTCTCAGTAGTTTATTTTTGTTTTTTTTTTCCCTTGCCTCAGAGATATATCTAGAAAAATGTTGCTATGGCTGATGTCAGACATTACTGCCTCTGCTCTCTTCTAGGGTTTTTATGCTTTCAGGTCTCACATTTAGGTCTTGGTGCCTCTTTTTCCCTCATCTTCATAGCCTTTGGCCAACAAGGTTTGTACACAATATCTATTAAATATTGAATCAGTCTTTTAATTTCAAATCCCTCTGCCATTTTCTTAGTTTAGATTGTTATCATCTGGGTGACATATGCCCCAGTATTATTTTTGAAGTCTTCTAATTGGTCTCCATTATGCCAGACACAGCCAGAACTATACTATTTTCTATTCTAGTACCAGGGAAAATGACCTAATATGCAGATTGGTTCATGCCATCCTTTAAAATTCTCCATTGATTTTTCTGGCTTCCTGGAAAACATGGTATACAAAGTCTTTAGTGATCTGGACCCTGATGGGCAATCCAGCCTCATCTTTTACACTCTCCTGTGTGTTCTAGTTATACATCAAATCAGAGTCCCTCAAATGTGGCCTGAGACTTTGCATAAACTACTCCCTAAATCCCTTACCAGACTCCTGCTTCATCTTCAGGTGTCCCTTTCTCTGAGCAGCTGACCCTGATTGTACAACCACCCTAACCTAACCTGATTTAGATCTCTCTTATTTGCATTCCCATAATACTCTATTACATCCCCTTTAATGAGTGACTCACATTCTTGTAATTGCCTGGTTAGTGGTCTCTCTTTCTCCCATTGGACTATGAGCTCCTTAAAGGCAGACAAAAGACCTTATTAATGTTTATTTCCCCAGTGTCTAGCATTGAATCTGGTCTCTAGTAACCAATCAAGTATTTGCTGAATTGATCTGAAATGAACTGAATATAAAAGTAGGATGGGCGGATGTTGTTCTATAGACACTGTCTAAATAGGAGAGAAAGATCAAAACCTGTAATTTTATGACAGTTTACACTTTACTTACCTTTTATGACATTTTACACAATTTATCATTTTCTCACTTGCTTCTCTTGCTAAGCCTGTGAAATTCATAGAATAATTAGCATTTTCTTTGTGGCATTGAAAGTGAAGACTTAAAGCTAGTACATTACTTGCCTGTATACATCAAAAAGCTAGGAGTTTGTGAGACAGGACTCTGAACTAAGTCTCCTATCCTGAGGGCCATAGCTACATTTTAACCAATCCCAGAAACTCCCTACTGGAGAGTAAAATCAGTGTGTGTGTGTGTGTGTGTGTGTGTATAAAATATATATTTTCACACATATATAAATATTAAGGCTTGACTGGAAGTTCCTTGAGGGCACTTAGCATGTTCTTCCACTTGCGCATGTGTTATCTGGGGCGAGTAACATATCCTGTCTGTTTCAATGTCCTCATATGAATAACAGAATTTATCTCATAGAGTATTTTTGAGAAATAAAAGAGCTACTACATAGAAAGCATCAGTATAGTACTGGCATATAGTAAGAGCTACATAATGCTTAACTGTTTTTATAGTCACTCCAAAGACATATGCTAAAGGCACTGAATATTTGTGGAATGCTATTGATTAATAAAGCAGAGTGGGAATTCCAGAAGTTCCTTTGGAAACAGTTCAGAAAGGTTGTGGGATAGATCACTATTGTGTTCCTATACACCAAGAGAATTAGACAATTGCTTTAGATTGTTTGACATAATACAAAAAAATACCACTTACATTAGCAACAGAAACTACAAAAGATCTAAGAATGGAAAAATCTTACTTTCATGAAGAGAAGTATGAGACTTTATTGAAACAGATTAAAGACAAGGAAATGGAAAGACATACAGTGTTCATGGATTGAGAAACTCAGAATAGGAAAGGTGCAGTCATTCTCCAAATTAATCTATAATTGTAATGCAATTTTCATCAAAGTCTTCACAGGTTTTGTTGATTTTTTATTTCATGAGTGTTGAGGGGGGCATCTCTCACATTTCTGCATGTCTTGCAAGCAGAAGTACTAAATGCCTTTTCGTTCTGAACTATTTTTTCAAGGATGTTTGTAATATGAATAGCTTTAGAAGTTAGTGTCTGCATTCAGACCAGAACGTGGGATTATTTACTGTTCATTACAGTAAAGATAATGTCTTCCTTCAGGGCAAGGCTCCATTATGAATAATTCCTGTTCTCCAAACTCAGGGTTCTTTAGGTGTAATGCAGGCCCACTGTAAACACAGCACCCACCTGAGTCCCTCCATCACGTGGGACGTGAACACCACGCAGAAGTGACTAACCATGAAACTCATGCTGCTTGCTATGCTTCAAGTAATAAAATCCTTTGTCTCTCCAAAATCTATAAAGAACTTATCAAACTCAACACCCAAAGAACAAATAATCCAATCAAGAAATGGGCAGAAAACATGAACAGACATTTTTCCAAAGAAGACATCCAAATGGCCAACAGGCACATGAAAAAGTGCTCAACATCGCTCGGCATCAGGGAAATCCAAATCAAAACCTCAATGAGATACCACCTCACACCAGTCAGAATGGCTAAAATTAACAAGTCAGGGAACGACAGATGTTGGCGGGGATGTGGAGAAAGGGGAACCCTCCTACACTGTTGGTGGGAATGCAAGCTGGTGCAACCCCTCTGGAAAACAGTATGGAGGTTCCTCAAACAGTTGAAATTAGAGCTACCATTCGATCCAGCAATTGCACTACTGGGTATTTACCCCACAGATACAAATGTAGGGACCCAAAGGGGTACGTGCACCCCAATGTTTATAGCAGCAATGTCCACAATAGCCAAACTGTGGAAAGAGCCAAGATGTCCATCGACAGATGAATGGATAAAGAAGAGGTGGTATATATACACAATGGAATATTATGCAGCCATCAAAAGGAATGAGATCTTGCCATTTGCAACGACGTGGATGGAACTGGAGGGTGTTATGCTTAGTGAAATAAGTCAATCAGAGAAAGACATGTATCATATGACCTCACTGATATGAGGAATTCTTAATCTCAGGAACAAACTGAGGGTTGCTGGAGTGGTCGGGGGTGGGAGGGATGGGGTGGCTGGGTGATAGACATTGGGGAGGGTATGTGCTACGGTGAGCGCTGTGAATTGTGCAAGACTGTTGAATCACAGATCTGTACTTCTGAAACAAATAACGCAACATATTTTAAGAAAAAAGAAAAAGAAGAAGATAGCAGGAGAGGAAGAATGAAGGGGAGTAAGTCAGAGGGAGAGACGAACCAGGAGAGATGATGGACTCTGAAAAACAAACTGAGGGTTCTAGAGGAGAGGAGGGTAGGGGGATGGGTTAGCCTGGTGATGGGTATTAAAGAGGGCACATTCTGCATGGAGCACTGGGTGTTATGAACAAACAATGAATCATGGAACACTACACCAAAACAAATGATGTAATATATGGTGATTAACATAACAATAAAAAATAAAAAAATAAAAAATAAAAAAAATAAAATCCTTTGTCTCTGACCCAGGAGTTTTGTATCTTCTTACAGTATCTGTGAATATTGGCAGGCCAACTAGTTAGCTTACAAGTTGGATAAAATCTCGGAGCCTTCACAGTTCTTGACAGCATCATGATAAATCTCCACTTATAAACATAATTTAGCATAATGAATTTCAAGAGGAACAGTAAGAATTTGGTACAATGATTTCCCAAAAAGCTAAGAACAAATAGACTTAGCTATTGCCTGGAAAGAGACTCCAGTTCTTTGCTGACTTAACCCACCCTCCCCTCCAAGGATGACAGATGAACTTCTTCAGTTTATCCAAAGCCTTTCATTTTGACATTTTTGGTAGTAACTTTTCCAAGCCCTTCCTAGAACTTAGCATCTCTGGTTCTTCCCGATGGCATGTTAAGCTAGCTTTTTTCTGAATGTGTGTGTAGTGGTTTGGTTTTGTTTAGTTTAAATGTTTGCTTGGCAAGGCAGATTTAGTGGGTTTCTTTCTAAGTCTTAGCACTTTCCAACTATTTTTCCAGGTTTCCCTACCCATTTTTCTCTGATTGCAACCAAAGGTATTGTAGTCACTTTGCAATTTCCCCATAACAGGGAGAAGCACATTAGGATTATACACATTAGAGGAAAAAACAGGTGAAAAAAATCCCCAGTTAATATGATTTCATTTTATGTAATTCTATGTACATATTTAAAAGAATACAGCTTACATTTTTTTGTGTCCTTAGAAAATCCTTCTGATCCTGAGGTTGTAGGAAGACTTCCATTGTCTTCTCAATGTTCTATGGTTTTGCATTTAATTTATCTGAAGTTGATGTTTGAATCAGGTTGTGTGGTAGGATCTAATAATTACATGACTAACTAGTTGCTCTAGGATTTTTAATAATATGCAAGCATTTTAAAGGAAGACATTGGTGATAGTATTTTCAGACTAGGAGACATGGATACTTGGAAATAGGTTTAAGTTAGAGCATAAATATTAAATAAATAAACTCATGGGAAATAAACACACTCACACATACGTACTCTTTTTTTCTCCTTCCCTATCAGTGAGAATAAGAAGTACTGATGTTGGACCTGAACTACTTTAATGGAGTCTTGCCTGAAGATAAAAAAATGAACTATATGACTTTTTACAGTGCTCCCAGCTGCAAATTCTGATTTATAGTATGTAATAGCTATTAAATAGGGCAAAATTCAGTTTTTTAAATAGCCCATATATCCTGGCCAGACTAAAAAATATGACTGCTTACCAGAAGAATTAGAATTGTATGTGAAAAAAAAAAGTCATAAAACATAATTGACCAAAATGCATCCTTTTTGTTTTCAAGTATTCAAAGACTTTGTATATTGACAGCGTACTTAAGTTTCCCTGACTGTATTAACAGTTCTGTTTTGTATATGAAAGACGTATTCAGACTAAACAGACCCCAAATTTATTCCGTCTTCTACGTCCCAGGCAGCCAGAGATGGCCTTTGCCACACCTTAGCTCTGTGAGGATGTCTCATGTGTCCTTTTCGCGTAGAGGGAAAATAAGTCTCCATACTGTCCTATGCGTTCCTCTCCATTGACTAGTTCTCTTCTGTGGAGATAGGTAGGGGAATGTACTATGTGTATCCTAAGCAGATTTTACAGTGGGCCAGTGGGCTCTTTTGGACTTGCATATTGAGTACAGAATGGACTCTTGTTATTCTAGTAATGGACTTGGTTGATCACAGAACACAATGCACCTTTTCATGATTTTAATGCTTCTGGGAGGGATTTAAATTTTTTGTGCTATGTGTCACTTCACTGTTAGTTTTCTTTCTAGGATGCTTTTTGCCAGATTGGCTGTGAGTCAAGCTGGTTGATGAAGCTTAATTTTGCTAAATCTCCAGAATGGCTTGTTAATCCTTATTTTACATTTCATTGAGTGCTGTACCATGCAGTTTCCTTCTGTTCATCCAAAGAAGAGAAAGGCTATGTGAAGTAATAACATGATGAATTTGGAGACTACCCTAAGGAATCGCCATTTGCTTCTAATTGGCAAGTGAAGCACAAATTCAAACCCTGATTTTTCCAGAACTATTCCAAGTAAATGCCCAGCTGTCTTAACTCAGAGCTGCTCTTAGATTGTTTAAAGTTCATTATCAATTTGAAGGTTATTCTAATTTACACATTTCTTGGGACTTTCTATATCTTATTTGATTCTGACACTTTCTTAATTAAATTTCTTAAGAGTAACCTTTTATATTGAACTGTAAAAAATAATTTCTGTCAAAAACAGACTTCATCTCAATGTATTTTAGGCAGACTTTTACTTTTAGCAGTGTCTTTGCTATTCATCTAAAGTAAAGGGTTGATTAAGGGAAAATTGATGTAATGTTAGGACCCTGTCTGCTCTCTCATGATGACTGCCATCCTTTAGCATACATCTGGTTCTCTTAAACTCTCTAAAGAGGTTGTTTGGGAAAAGAGCTTTCAGATAATATAAATATAATCATACATAAGACCTGCACAGCTACTTCCTACAGACAGCTTAGGAAAGAAAGACACCTTCAAATAATGACCGAAGTAGGAAAAAAAAGCTAAAAACCTCAGTATTCTACATAATCAATTGTAAAACATTAGCCACAGGGATAAAGTCCCTTTCTTTTTCCTGAAATATCTTGAAATTAAAGGTTAACCCTAGAATTTGGGTATTTTTGGAGAGCATTTAGAACATACTTTTTGTGAATTGGTTTTCTTATTTGTTAAATGCCATGCACAGTTTTAAAGTTTTAACCTAAAGTTTTTTGATAAGTATTCTAAGTTGATTTCATGTAAACTTCTGCTAGTACTTGATGTAGTTTTTTCATAATAGTAAATGCAATTTCCTTACTTGAGAAGGTTTCTCATTTTAACCTCAAAATGAAAGGAAGGACTATTTCTGTTTCTGGGAAGATGGAGTGAACATGCCTTTTTCTTTCAACCTGTTATTCCCACAACATACACCCCAAAACCCTGGACACTCTATGTAAAACAAATATAAGAAGATGTGAAAGGTGGAGAGAAGAAGCAGCGCATCAGTGGACCTCAAGACCCAAGGAATGACACAGTGATGAGTTACATGGGTTTTCTTTTTGCCTCCTATATCCCAGATTTGGAGTTAGAGAAACCAGCAATCAAGAAACACCAGTGGGAACAGACAGAACAACAACAGCAAAAGCCTGTCCTCTTCCCAGGGACCAAAAGAGGGACACCCCACCAAGATGAAAAGCTTTTATGCAGCAACTGCTGTACTCTAGCCAAACATCCTTATTCTCTCTCTCAATCAATCTCTCTCTCTCTCTCTCTTACACACATACACACTCACACTCACACTCACACATAAACTGTGGCCCCACGCTACCAGGAAAGGCCGATTGGGAAGCTGAGATTTCCACTCTCACCAGTTTCTAAGGAGGCCCCCAAGCCCTCTACACTGGGCAGTGTCACAGAAGGCTGAGTAGTAGGAAGCCAAGACTTTGATTTCTGCTGCGTCGTCACAAAACCTGCCACCTCCACCTCTGTGTATAAATGGAAACCACAAGAGGAGTCTGGATTCCACCCCCCTCCCCCCCACCACTGGGGTGGTGTCAGCGGAGACTATGTGGGAAGCAGGAACACGACTCCTCCCAGCCGGGAGGGTGTCAGCAGGGACCCAGTGGAGAGCCCAAACTACTCTCTGCCCAGCAGCAAGGAGGAACCCCTCTCTCAGGTGTCAGTGGGGGGTGTACGGGGCCCCTGATTCCACCCCAACCTGGCAATGATGACACAGTCTCCCTCCTCCCTTGTCAGAGTGGTATTGGAGGAAGCAGCTAAAACAGAAGGTTTATGTAAGATCCAGGGTCACCCTACCCCAAATGTCCAGGTTTTAATAAAAATCACTTGTCATGCCTACAACTAGGAATACCTCAAACCAAATGAAAACAAGACACTCCCTAGAGGCCAACACTGAGATTTCAGATGTTAAAGCAGTCATCATAAAGAGGCTTGTTGAGCAATTGTGAACATGCAGGATACACATGAAAAATAGAAGGTGTCAGGGAGCCTGGGCGGCTCAGTTGTTAACCATCTGCCTTCGGCTCAGGTCATGATCCCGGGGTCCTAGGTTCAAACCCTGCATTGGGCTCCCTGCTCAGTGGGGAGCCTGCTTCTCCCTCTCCCACTCTCCCTGCTTGTGTTCCCTCTCTCACTGTCAAAAAATAAATAAAATCTTAAAAAAAAAAAAAAATAGGTGTCATCAAGAAATAGGAAATTTGGGATGCATGGGTGGCTCAGTTGGTTAAACATCTGCCTTCAGCTCAGGTCATGATCCCAGGACCCCGGGATCGAGTCCTGCATAGGGTTCCTTGCTCAGCGGGGAGCCTGCTTCTCCCTCTCCCTCTGCCTGCCACTCCCCCTGCTTGTGCTTTCTCTCTCTCTCTCTCTGACAAATAAATAAAATCTAAAAAAAAAAAAGAAATTTAATGAAGAACCTAGTGGGCATCTTAAACTGGAAAAATATAACAATCAAGGTAAAAATCTCAGTAGATGGGTTGAACAGCACAATGGCAAGGACAGAGGAAAGAATCACTGCCCTAGAAGAGAGAACAATAGAAATTACCCAATCTGAAGAAAGAGGGGCCATGGATTTAAATGTAAAGAATAAAAGTATAAAACTCTTGGGAAAAATATAGAAACAAATCTTTACGACCTGGAGCTAGGTATAAAGGTTTTAGACCTGACACCAAAAAGTATAATCTGTGAAAGGAAAATGTGATAAATTGGATGTAGTCAAAATTAAACACTTTTGCTCTCCAGAGGACCCTGTTGAAGGACGAAAAGCTACTGAGTGAGGAAAAATATTTGCAAACCATGTGTTTAATAAAGGTCTAATAAAACTCAACAATACAAAGAAACAATGCAATCAGAAAATGAAAGAACTAGACCTTTCACTGAAGAAGGTATGCAGATGGCAAATAAACACATGAAAAGATGTTCAACATCATTAGCATTCTTTCTCAATGACTGACTCTTCTGCCTCTCCTTGTGGGCTGTTAATTTTGTCTCCCAAGTATCTCTCTGGAGTAAGGTGATGACCTCAGGAAGTTTAAGCATTTTTTCCCAGGCCAGAGGGGGAGTCAATCTGGAATTGGAAGTCCAGGCCTTTGCTATCCAAATTCCACCTTACTCCCACCTCCTCAGAAGCCATATATCACATGGCCCTCAGAGCTCTCCTCAAGCCTATTTTGTTGACCTGCTTAGTGTTGGGTGGGAAAGTGCTATTTTAAAATTTATGTTAGCATACACTAAAACATTGTGAGGTATATAAAAATCCAAATTTCTAGCTTCTCTGAGGAAAACACAGAAAATCTGCCCACATTGGGTTCACATTCCCAAATTCCCCCAAAGAGGTTGGATACATATGCTTGGTGACTGGCTCTTTAGAAGAGGAATGTTTGCCACAGGCCTCAGCACTCCTTATTGCCTCCGGATAACACAGCCAGTCAGCAACTTTTTATCCTTGCCTAAGCACTGTCATTTTTCTTAAAGCAGAGTAGAGGAAAGTCACATTTTAACCCACCTCTCTACCCAGTCATAGACCTGAGAAGGTTTTGGGTTCCTCTCGTACATTCCATTCATATATGGTACCTGCCTGACGGGGTGAGCACTTGAATTTCTGACTCTTGCCCTTCCTGATACTGCAATGCTGTTACTTCTGCTAGGACCCTATTCTCCCTCCCTCACCTCACCTGCCCAAATGGGACTTATTCTTCCAAGTTTATGCAGCCTTTCTGATCTCTTCAGTAAGAAATCTATTGCTGTCTTTCTTTCTTCTCTCTTTCTTTCTTTATTTCCTTCTCTCCTTCCTTCTTTCCTTCCTTCCTTCCTTCCTTCCTTCCTTCCTTCACAAGCCACGTTTCTTTCTCATGGCTTTAATGTTCTACCTTTTATCTCAGCAATTTGTATAGTTGTATCTTCCCTAATTATAAAGTCAAGTCCTATTTCTGAAAACCTGTTATTTGAGAATTTGCCATTCTAAGACTTCGGTATAGTTGGAGGAGTGAATATCATTTGGCCATCTATGAAAGTTATTCACTAAAATGAAATTGGTATACACGGAAGGGAATATGTCTCCTTTGGCATTTGTTAAATCAATAAGAATGTGTATTGTGCAGTTACTGTCTTCATTGTTACAGTTACTTTTATGGTCCTCCCTAAGGACTTTCTGGTAGTTCTATCTGGAGTTTCAATGAGGTACTTATAAATTGATTTGGTTTCATGGTACATAATATGCATAGTAGGAGCTAATATTTTTTCTGCATCCAGTTTTCCAAGAAAATATTCAAGCTGTTTTCAGTTTTACAACTCAGAGACCCCAGCTGCTTCCTGAGAGGCCCAACCTTGAGCGTCTCTCCTGATTCTCAGATACTCAATCTGAAATAGTTGACCTAGTAGGAAATAGGAGTAAAAAAATTTAAAGGGAAATTTACCATGAGGGAAGGATTAATAAATTATTGATATACTTTGTAGTACTTAGCCCATTTTTGTTACAGAGCAGACATTGAGATGTGAACTGATTATGCTCAATGTTGAACTCCTAAGTAATTCGATATTGTCTCAAGATAATGGTATTGCAAATGATATTACGATTAGAAGTTTGTTTTGTTTGCTTCCTGAGCAAAGAGGAGGTGACAGGAGGCGGCCTTGTTTGTACAAATTGTGTTAGGATTGAGAGATGATTGAAGATCCTATGAAGAAGACAGCCTGCCAGGCTGGGCAGGTGGCTGGTGCTGATAGAAAAAGGGGGGAGGTTTCAGGAATGGAAAGTCTGCTGGGCTCTCATCTGTGGACTCCTGCCCATTTCACAGCTCACTGCTAATCCGCGTCATCTTTATTCAAAGGGAAGGTCTGAGAAGGCTGAGACGTGGCTGGGGTTTCACCAGACCAGGGGATCAGCAACTGCTTAGCTTATAATGGTGCTGTGGGCAAAACTGGAGCATTTGCAGGAGGGAAGGAAGATAATGGAGAAGTGAGTCAAAGAGTGTCAAATAGAGTAAGGGTTGCGAGGATAAGAGCTTGTCCTCTGGAGCCAGACTTCTGCTGTATGTCTCCCTCCCACCCCCTTCCCGTACTTGCTCTGTGCCCTTGAGCAAATAACAAATCTCTCAGTACTTCAGTTTCCTCATCTGTAAAATGGGATAATAATTGTATTTCCCTCATAGGATTGTTGCCATATGAAAAGTGCATAGAACAGTGCCTGCTATGTGTTGTCAGCCCACTGGCAGTGTTGGCTCTTCTAGGAGGGAGGGCTCACAGGGCAAGGGCAGAAGACGGGCCTGCTCTTTCCTGCACCAAACAGTCAATGTTTCCTTTCATAAATAGCAACATTTCTGCACTGTACATTTTTTTTTCTTTTTTGTCAATTGCTCTTTTTATTCTGTACCTACAAGGTCATCTGAAACATCTTGTCTTTTAATGTAATGAGTCAGGAGCCTGGGAACTAACTTAGATACGAATAAGGAAGGATAAAGAATGGCAGTCAAAACTACACATCCTTTTGAGGCACTTATCAATGTGTGAGTGTTCTCAGACATCTGTTTGCGGGCTGGCTTCCAACCTTAGCTGTTTTTTCAGGTTTAGTCTTTGCACTAAACCCAAATATCTGCTCATTTCCAAAATACGGCCATTCATGACTTATAAAATGTTAGGAAGATCTTTGCCCCTGTTGGAAAATGCCTTAGTTCTTATCCCCACCTTCCCAACTGTGAAACTGATTTGTTTTTAAGGTATCTTTAGTAATAGATTGAAATATTTTTGCAGGCAATTTTATTATGCAGATGAAAAACTTGTCATCTTACCTCGAGAAACAAGTACAGGAGAAATAACATGCAACCGAGTAATTTGAACCCAGAAACTGTAGCATTCAAAGAAATACCCTAGCAGGGGGTGCCTGGGTGGCTCAGTCAGTCAAGTGTCCAACTCTTGATTTTGGCTCAGGTCATGATCTCAGGGTTGTGAGATCCAGCCTCGTGTCGGCTTGGTGCTGGGCATGGAGCCTGCTTCAGATTCTCTCTCTCCCTCTCTCTGCCCCTCTCCCCAGTCACGGGTGCACTCTCTCTCTCTCTCTAAGGAAAAAAGAAAAAGAAAGAAATACCCTAGCAGACAGTTTCTATATTTTTCCTTCTTCTATATGTCAAGAGGTTTCCTGAGTACATTTGTCACAGTGATCCTATAAGGAAGTGTCTTTTTGAGTTCAGGAGTTTTCATCTATCTAGTTCCATTCACATGGCCTTGATTCCTGGACCAGGCAGGCAGTGGTAGGCACAGTTATACCCCAGCTGGGCAGGAGGAGAGTCAGGTCTTCAAGGAGCTGCTCTTCCAGCCCCAGGTGTGGTTTCTCGGAGTGGATTTAGGGAGGGAGCAGAGAGAGCAGACTGAATCATGGCAGAGACATTCACGTTGCCAGGGAGAAGATTGGGCCTGAGAAGCACACACGGGAGTGAAGGAGGTTTAGAGGCTCTTGAGATGGCAGGCAAGGTTGGTGTGAGGAGATTTGACTGCCCCTTCTTCTCTGATATCCTCTCTCTTCCGTCAGCAGCTGCAGACTTTACCTCTGAGGTGGGGGATTATGGAGAGTGCGTAAGGAGTAAAAGTGGGGATGTTTCTCTCTCTCGTCTCTTGCCTCCTCCACCTCACTCTTGATCCTCCCTTGTCACACAGACCTGACCTGTGGAGTGGAAGCTGGGGAGGGGAGTTCTAGAAGTACTGGAAGAAAATGAAACAACTTTTTTCCTTCATCTTTTCCAGTCTTCTTGATCACTTACTGTGTTTCTTTATAGGTCGTGTGGGGATAAGAGATCCAAATCCGGAAAGCATACAAATGCCTTCTGTGTCCTTTTTACCTCTTCCCTTCCTCCCAACCTCCTTCTCAGGAGAGTGCCCCCCACCCCGCCACACACACTCACACTTCAGGCCCATGCTGAGGTATGCATGTATGTGTAGGATGGTGATGATTATGGCTCCAACAGAAAGGTTGAGAAGCTGCAGCTGGTTGTTGTGAGCAATCAGAACTCCGAGATGAGGAAGAAGATTAGAAGATAAATGATAATGATAAATCATTAATGATAAAATGATTCATAGTCCAGAGGACTCATTCTAAAATTTTAATACATATAATAAGGAAGCAGTAGATTCTAACTGAGGAGGTCAGAAAAGCCTTGAAGAAGTGAATTCTAACTGGGGATGGTAAAGGGGGGAAGAGAATAGTCCTGGCAGAAGCAACAGCTTGAAAGCATTATTCAGGGCAAGAGTCACAAGCTTAGGTGGGTACCATAAATGAGTTAAGTGAGCCAGATCTCAAAGCCCTCCCAGGAGGTCAGTGATTTGGTGGAGAGGTGGGTAAACTACATCCCTTTGTGTTAACTCTAAGAACAACTGCCCTGCAGTGATCAGAAGCAGCTAGTACCTGGCTGAGGTATCTGGGACACACTTGGGAGCGGTGAGGACTGTGGCCGACAGGGGGCATATGCTTTATCTAAAAGGCAGCAGTTGAAGTTTCATTCAGTTGCTGCTTTTCTGGAATTGGAAATATGGGTCTAATGCTGGTAGATTTTATGTTCCCCCCACTGACTGTAAGCTAGGCCCTGTTCTTAGTGCTTAATATACTGATTTAACACAACCTCAAAGATGCAATGAAGGTTTCTTAAAACCTGATACTTCAACTAGTTTGTGATAGGCTTCTTGGGCTATGCATTTCAGCAAGCAGTATCTTCTCTTGGCACTTTTTCTCCTTTATCTTTTCTGGGGGTGCTTTATACCCTCAAATGATGGAATGTTGTTCTCTTATGAAGGATGTTGCCTAGAGAGAGAGGAGAATGCTTCTGAGGTAAGCCTGGCTGTCTTTTGTATGGTGGTCTCTCTCAAGGTTTATTTAGGAAGTGGTACCTACAACATAGGTCAGTCTGTTCTTGTCTCCAACTAATCTAAATGTGTTGCTTTCAATAAAATTTTCACATTTTTTCCCCAAACCGTTAGTCTAAACATCGAATTATTGATTCAATTAATCTTTTGTGTTTTTAAAACATACTTTATTCAGCTTTTCTTTTATGTTCAGTAAATTATTTCTGATTTCTAAATATGCAGAAAAAACTCCCAAGTTGTTGAAAAAATATGGCCGATATTTTCATACCTGGAGAAATTAATATTTTTTCCAGAAATTAATATTTTCACCACATGTTGGAGGGTGCCGTTTGGTATTCACATGTGAAGTCAAGACAGACATCTGCCATATACAGATCTGACTAAAGTGTGCCTCAGTCCTTTTCTACCTTTTGGAAAATATTAGTTGCACAACAGTGATGGAATTTGAGTGTCGAATACTCTTTACTTTTTGTGGCTGAAGTTTAAGGGGAAACCCGTAATAAAATTCCCCTAATTTAATTAGAAATTAATGGTTCCTGATCCGATATAGGAAATGCATCATGTAGCTGGACCAGGAAGGTGTGGAGGGAGCTGGCTTAAAAGAGGTAGTGACAAACCGGTTGGGTCAACAGCAACTCAAAGACGTTTTTGCAAATTTTCAAATGGTTCTTTTTTTTTTTTTTCTTGAAATACATATCCCCGAGGGTTTGAAATATTCATTTAGTTGAACTCCAAGGCAGAGCCATGGAGCAACCAGGACTTAGGAGCATTTAGTGAAGTAGGGAATAAAGGGTAAAGATGATTGGCAGCCTGGGCTGCATCCCTAGACCTGAAATGTGCAGAAATGTGGGACCTGGATTTCGACCAAGAAGCCTGGTGTCCAGTTTCACATGCCGTCACGATGTGGTCTGTCATCATGGGCAGCATGCAGTGAGCCAGCCCACTACTAGGAAATGGTTTTCTAGAGCTCTGTTTCCAGCATCTTATAAGTATTCAAAATGTTGAAAGAGGGTGCCTGGGTGGCTCAGTCGGTTAAATGCCTGCTTTTGGCTCAGGTCATGATCCCGGGGTCCTGGGATGGGGTCTGCTTCGGGCTCCCTGCTCAGCAGAGAGTCTGCTTCTCCCTCCCCCTCTGTCCCTTCCCCGTCCCCACGCTGGTGCGCTCTCTCTCTCTGAAATAAAATCTTTAAGAAAATGTTGAAAGAATTGAGGCCTCTATGGCAAACAAAAGCAACCTGGGGTTCGCAGGAAGCTGTGGACTGTAATGTATTCACAGATGCACAGAAGAGTACTTTTGGGAGGAATATGGCTGAAGGAACAAGAGCCAAGAGGTGGTGGCACATTAGGGTGGGAAGTACCAGGCCCAGTTCAGGATCTGTCACTCAGCCTTTCTGGGTGTCTTACTTCCCCATCTGTGAAATGAAGGACGTTGAACTCTATATATGGTTGTCTGGTCTGTGCTATGTGCATACACATTGCCTGGGCATCCTGTTAAACTGCGGGGTCTCATTTCGTAGGTCTGGGGTGGGGCCCGAGCTTTGCCTTTCTAAGGAGCTTCCTCCGGCGGGGATGCTGCTGCTGGGCCACAGACCACATGTTGTTTCGCTAGCTCTGCACCATCCCCGAACCCACTAGCTCTACAAGTCTATGGGTGTGATCATCTGACATTTCAGAAAGACGGGAAGGTTTCAGGAAACATGCCTGCCATGGTATTAACTGTTCTCAGTCTTCATAATCATCTTCATCAAAAACCCTTTAAGTGCCTAATTATGCATAACAATTTCACATGCTTTACCAAAAGAACTAAATAGGTTTGGCCCTTGCCTTACCAGACTTGACAACCTAAGACAGATGGAGAAATATGCGTAGAGACAGTAATAAATATATGATAAATATTCATCCAGATATAGGACATATTAAAATAAAAAGGTTATGTATTTAGCATGGGCCTTAGCATATTTATTTTCTTACAGCTTTTGTTCCTTTTAAAATCTGGGAAATTGGAAAGGTGGTTCTGTAATTTTTACTTAAAGAGGTTTCTGTTTCTGTTTTACCGATGGGGATTCGGGAATGGGAAGGTCAGTTTCTGAGGCTTCCTTTGTTGTTATCGTTTATTTTGGCTGTACTAACTTCAAAAGAAATATTTAGGGGCACCTGGGTGGCTCAGTTGGTTAAGTGGCTGCCTTCAGCTCAGGTCATGATCCTGGGGTCCTGGGATTGAGCCCTTGCAATGGGCTCCCTGCTCAGTGGGGAGCCTGCTTCTCCCTCTCCCTCTGCTCTTCCCCCTGCTTGTGCGCGCTCTCTCTCTCTCTCTCTCTCTCTCTCTCTCTCTCTCTCTCTCTCTCTCTCCCTCTCTCCCTCCCTCCCTCCCTCCCTCTCCCTCTCCCTCTCCCTCTCCCCCCCTCTCCCTCCTGCTATCTGTCAAATAAATAAATAAAATCTTAAAAAATACATTTTATTGGCCTCACTTGCCCTAACTCTGATTACATGTGTAGGTGTCCTGGCCTGATTTTGTATTGCTCAGTGTGAGTGTGTGGACAAGTTTCATTAACCTCAGCTCTTCCCATCCCAGGGCCTTGGGCCCATCAGTTCATCCTCATGCTGTCCTTGGGAAGCAGGGCAGGCAGGGCCAGACATTGGTACCTCTGAATTGTGGGCGGTTAAGTGATTCAGGGAAGGAAGCTGGTGTGTCCAAAGTCTCGTGGTAACTAATTCACTCAGGAAGGTTTGTATTTGGTTCTCTTTTTTCCTGTATGCTTGCTAAACAGACCTGAGGTATCTGCTGCCTTGGTGGAGGAAGGGGTCAGACGAGTGGCCATAGCCAGCATTTTCTCCTGACAGCAGAACAGATTCTGTTCCTCCGGGCCATGCTACCCAGCCAACCGAGATTGCATTCATGTACCCATAGTCATGAGCGGCTTTGTTATAACCATATCAAAATGTATCAGAGTGATGCTCGATTGGCTCAGTTTGTTCATTTATTCTAGCTGAGAAACAGCTAAAAGAATTATCATAGATCTAGAAAAGGGCCCCATCTAACCAAGAGTGTCTGTATCAAATATTGACTCATGATGAGATTAGAGAGCATCTTGATTCATGTAGGCACATATAATATTTAGCAATGACGGTGCATAGGCTTTGGGATGCAGGGATGCAAAGAAAACTGTACGGCCACACTCTGAGGTGACAGCTATTAAGGGAATCCGGTCTGAAATGGTATGTGTCAGTGAGGCCCCACTTTGGATCAAACTTGGGTTTGAAACTTGGCTCAGTCACTCACTGACTGTGTTACTCAACCTTTCCAAGGCTCAGTTTTCCCATCTGTAGAACCAGCATTAACAATAGTACAGATCCCGTGGAATTCTCATGAGCATTACATGAGATGAGGATGTATGGGATGTGTATTTGCATCTGCAAATAGTAGGACCCATAACCCGGTAATTTTTAATTATCAAAATAAAAGTATTGGAAGTGACAGCATCTGGAATCATTTGGGGCTTGAAAGAGAAGAGTGAGAGATTCTAAATTTGGGATTTTTATATTATTTCACCTGTGAGTATTTGTACGGGAGTTTGTATCTGGGTTAATGAAAATGTCACACTCTGTTATTAGGAATAAAGCTGTTATTGAAGCATAGCCTACATTAACTAGGCTCAAGCTCATCTTTCATTCTGTAATGTTGTGTACAGCTGTTGTTTCCTTTGTTTTATGAAATTAACTATAAAGAGTGAAGGCGTTCTGCTCATATTAAAGGAGATACAAAATCCTGAGTAATTATGATAGCAGGAAGCTAAACCTTTGAAAAGCCGTATTACACATTTTGCCAATACCATATATTTTCCATCAGTGCCTAGTAATCGGCCTGTGTAGGCACGTGGAATTATTCAGGCTGAATGGAGGGCACTAAGAATCAGCTTGCCACCTCGAGGGCCAGTGAGAGCAGAGGGAGCTAGGACCAAGCAGGAACTTGGTCTCAGGAAGCAAGGGGAGGCCATTTGCTCACAGCAAGGGTGGGAATGTGAATGAGGCGCTGGGAGGGGCAGCATTCTTTGGTAAATGGAATCTAAAGCCTGCCACCAATATTGTAAGGCTGCAGGGCAGGACAGAGCAAGGGCATGAGGCAGCTGGACGGAAACCCAGGAAGCCAAAGTGAGCCGTTTAAAGTGGAGGAGGGGGAGCAGAGCCCCAGGGAAGTCCCTAACCTCAGAAACTGATTCAGTAGCACCTTTTTCTCTGGTTCCTGTGGCTTCTGGTGAGGCTTAGACATAAGCCAGTTCTCCCTCAAATTTAGTGTGCACATGAGACACCTGGTAAAATGTAGGTTCTGATTCAGTAGATCTGAGATTCTGCATTTCACACATGTCCCCAGGTGCTGATACTACTACTGGTCCGGGGACCACACTTTGAATAGTGAGGGTTTAACCCACTCTCCCTCCAAGCATCCTGTTCTCTGGTCACCACCACCTCTTTCTGTTCAACTGTACCCCACACCTCATTTTCAATCATTTTTGGGCTCTGCCAGGACCTACAATCCATTGATCCTACTAATTTCCACTATTCTGTCACTCCCGCCGGTTCTTCTTCCCCACTTACCGCAGCTTAGATTCCATTCGCTCTCTTTATAACACTCCTTTGCCTACACCTTCAAGTTCTTTGCTTCTTTCTCTTTCCTCATTGTACTCACCTGCATACTTCATCACTCTACCTGCCCCACATCTTCACCTGTGCTGCTAGATGTGGCTAGAGGAACACACACACCCCTATGCTAATAGGTCTCATTTTTAACTCAGTGGGCCCCTAAGACTGCTGGTTTCCTTGTCCATTCACACTTTCCCTCTCCCAGAGGACGTCTCCCTACTTTCTGCTCTCCTACGAAACCTTCACTGGTTTTTTTCCCCCTCCTTACTCTCAGCTGATAACCTTGCTTCTGACATTCCCTCTATTGGATTCACCCCATGTCTTCATGTAGACCCATGTCTGGGGTCTTCCCTGCAGGAGCCATGGAAGCACTGGGCATTCTCTGATTCTGCCAGTGGTGCCATCATGATGGTCACATGGAGGGGCCAGCATGACTGTACCCATGCCCTAAACTAGCTTCAGTTGTTCAGTAATTATCATAACTGTTTTGCCAGATGGCTCGTTTGTCTCCCCCCCCCCCCACCAGAAAGCTCCATGAAGGCTGGGAATTTTGTCTGTCTTGGTCAGTATGGAAACACCACCAGGAATAGTGTCCAGCACATGGAAACTATCCTTAAATAAAGCATTTGAACAGATACTAGATATCAGATGTATTAGAGTGGAAGATGTGATTATATGTGAACAGAATCTGAAAAGCCAATTATAACAAAAACTACATATCAACATATATATTTTAAAAGCCACTGTCATCCTTTCTGAATAGACAAGGCTACAGAAGACCCCTGTTTGGGGGACCCTTTCGGACCTGACTGTGCTGAATGTCATAGAGATTGTTGAGCCTGCTAGGCCCTTGTGGGATCAGGAGGGAAAATGACCAACATCCAGTTCTGTCCAAGATTTCCTGTCTTCTCTAATTACTTTCAGGGAGGTCGGTAGTTAAGTCAGGGCTCTGGGCTATAGAGCATGATGTCTTCACCTGGGACACTGACAAAGAGCTATACTGAAGTAGCATTCGACAATTCCACAGGCTAACTATGCCTACTTCGTCGTGCGTTTAGGAAAGAGGATATTTTTGGCCATGCATATGACACCATTTGGGCCTACACTTATGAAAACAACCACATGGCTTTAAGTTGGTAGAGGAAATATCCTATGAGGCCACAAATGGAGGCACTCTCTTTGGGAATGTATAGTGATGCTCATTCTCAAGGATGAGGAGTTAGGCAGTTGGTCCGTTGCAAGTGAAGGAAAAGCATATCAGTGTGCAAAGTTCTAGAAATATTTAATTTCACTCTGAAGAGTTTTGCTCTTAATAACGTTCCAGCATAAATCCTTGCCTCGCAAGGTTTTGAGCAAGCTCTGGTTTAGGAAGCAAAAGCAGAGTGTGTTTTGTGAGTATTAGATAAGATGACTGACCTCCCATAGGGCCGGGAATACAGAGGGTGCTCAATATATGTGCTTTCCCCCCTCTCTCTTCCCCCACCTGTACCCTTTCTGATGGTCCCCATCCAAATTGTTGTCTTCCTGCATAGGAAGGAAGTTAGGATGTAACTATTAGTACGTTCTAATAAGTCGTCATTCATTTGAGACCGGTGATTTTCAACTGGGAAGTGATTTTTGCCATTCAGGGGACATTTGCCAAAGTCCAGAGACCTTTTTGGTTGTCACCACTGAGTGGCAGAGGAACACCAACCCCTCAAAACAAGGAATTATCCAGCCCCGAATTCCAGTGCTCTCTACTTCGCACTGCTGTTTATAGTTCATTTCTCCACTGGACTCTAAATAAAAGAAGGGCCAGATTGAGACGGATGTGACAGGCTGGGGATCTAGGTTGGAGGACCCACCTTCCAGGTACCAGGATCCACTTACTCTTAATAAGCATATTCCAGATGGTTTCCAGCTTCAAAACAAGTGCTTTCCTAGATATTCATTTCTAGATTAGTTGTTTAGCCTCTTAAAAAAAAAAAACAGCAATAAACAAACAGTGTGGCAGAAGCATGGAGAACTCTGGGTGGGAACTAGGGAAGATGAGACAGATGCTGAGCTAGGACGCTGGGCATGGTGGCAGGTGCCATGACAGGGAGCTTGTCACACCATGCCAGGCGGCTTGGGTTTTATCTCAAGAGCTGTAGAGGGTTCTACATACGGAGCCCTCACGCTCTTTTTTGTACTCTACTCACAACCTGTACGTACATCTGTGGTTACCTGTGTCTCTGTATCATATATATTGGTAACTTGGTCTCTTGAACTTGGCCTTCTCATCTTTGCTTTTAGATAGCACAGAGGTTTATCAATAAGGCTTATTAGGCAGATTTCACAGTGTCTCAGAATAGTTCTCCACTTTTGAATAGGTGGCCATTCCCAACACTTGTTTCTGAGGCAGTTGATTAGAGCTTGAAATAAAAACCAGGAAGGTTTTATAAATGATAAGTTTTCAGGAAACCTACCAAAACCCATAATATTGCTGAACTGTAAGGCTTAGTGGTTCAGAATGGGGACTTTCCCAGCAAAAGGCAAAGAGGAAAGAATCTCCATTGCCTTTCTTTGTTGAAAGTTGGTAAATGTGATTTTTACTCTTTTCCTGACTCGTGTAACTCTCCCTTGCCTTTTGCTGCACTTTTCTTTTGGAGCTTATATTCAGGCTCTTAGAGACCATGTGGGTAGAGGCCCTATGAGGTACAGTAGGGGTTGGGGAGCTCTTGTCTTGTTGGCCACTGGAGAGTCTGACATGGCAGGTCATGGAGAGACCACCATCTTGCTTGTTGTCAATTTTACTATTTTTTTTTATCTTCTAGCATTGCTTTACTTTTCATTTTTTCCCCTAAGAAATGGCTTTCTCTCCTCTTTTAAATTTTACCAAAAAAAGAAAAAAATTGCATTGTTTTACCTCAGTGGATACTGTTTCCAAGAATATTCAGTCTAGTTATAGGGCCATTCTTTCATAACCCCTGCTTTTTACTTCCACTTAACATACTTTAAGTTGCCTTCCTAGATCCAAAGTCAACAAAAACAGAATTTCAGATTTGAGATTACATTCCTCAAACTTGCATCACACTTTCTCTTAGAGGAAGTGATCTTTATAAGTAATACAGTTTTTATTTTAAGGTAAGAAACCATGCTAACAAAAATACAGCATGTTTCAAGATGAAAACAAAATTCTATGGCTAAGCATATTGTAATAATTATCATACCATTCTGTACCACTTTGTTCCAGCCATCTTTGTTCTGATAAGGCTGTCATCTTCTTGGGGGGCATGCAACCCTTCTTGTTTTAATCCATGGTACCTTGCAGAACTCAAAAGGTCTATGTGTAAGGTGTGTGGTACTGGCCCACAGTCACTGTCCATGTCTGTGGAGAGAGAGGTAGAATGAAACAATGTGTCTAAAACAGCATGGGCATAATTATTCATCATTGGGATGTGATTAATGTCATTTTCACTTTTCTACATATATAAAATTTAGGATAAATATATAAGTCTGTGAATATTTTAAGAGCAAGTTTTAACCTTTGTTTTTCAACATCCTTTTTTTATAGTATTAAAATAGTAAAGGTTAATTAAATAGTTGTCAGTTGCTTTTCTTATTGCTCAAAACTTTAATAAGTAAATGAAAAGTTAATCATTTTACCCTTAGTTATTGTAATTTTCCTTCAGTTCAGAGTTTTGAAATTGTTTCTTCTTGTGTTTCCTTTCCAGAGAACACGAGGTCTTCTCTTATTTCAGCAGTTGGATGTAACTTCAGAGCTGGGAAAGAGTGATTGCAAGGTATTCATGTATCTGATATATTCTACATTCTCGGTTTTTCAAGCTTGCTTTTGACTTACCTTTGTACAAGCATCTGTAGATTATTTGGGGACTGCATTGTATGACTGCAGACACAGCTTTGAAGTTGAAAAGTCTCAAGAGTATTAGCTCGTGCAGTTTCAAATTTAGCACCACGGGTTTTTGCCATAGAGATTGTGAGACACCAATGGTTATGCTTTCTATAGTCTGGTGTTTCCTTTCAGTGACGGGCACTACCCTGGCTCTGCCTTCTAATGCCAATAAGAGACTGGGCAAAATGCCTACGCTTTCAGTGTCTCTACTCAACTTTGAGATTGGGATAATCATTGGATAGTCTAACGGGTTTGTTAGATTAGTAGGATACAGTAGTGTTCACCACTATCACCACCACCACAAACAAAATTATATGAGGCTGTGTTTACTGTTATTAGTGGTGTTAGTAATCTCATATATGCTAATGATAAAGTTGTATCAAATTTCCGTAATGATCTTGGGTCATCTTCGAATAGAACCAAATCCAGAAAAATATTGTCCAACCTAAGTGAAGGACAAGTTAACACAAAGACATTTTATATTTAATTGTAGCAGTTACCTGACTACTGGATTATCAATTTTTATAATGAATCCTGGACTGTGAAGTGCTATGT
Organism: Eumetopias jubatus; assembly: GCF_037043125.1. NCBI lineage: Eukaryota > Metazoa > Chordata > Mammalia > Carnivora > Otariidae > Eumetopias > Eumetopias jubatus. Next base: position 160,287,375 of record NW_028274810.1, read on the forward strand.
TCACCCATTTAAGAGGTTTACAAACCTCAAACACTGTGACCTGGCTGACCCCTATCAATTATACATCATTACCCAATTCCTCTCTGGGGCTAGAAAGAGAGGCGTACATCTGGCTCAAATGTTCCCAATCTCTTTACAGAACAAATCTTGTAAAATAGGCCACTGTCTTTTAATTAAATCTTTCTTTTAAGTTGCTGAGAATTTCATTGTCTTCCAGAGTAACCCCTTCCTCTTAACGAGAACAGGGAGCATTTTCAGGGTCATTTTGATTACCCTCTGAGATCTTTCTAAATATAACTACAGATCCTGGAAAACAGCCTGCCTTCTGTTAGTTAACTTATTCTAAAGAATCAGTGCATTAAGAGCTTTGATTATCCACACTCCAAAAATGCCTTCCTCTGATCTCCCAACATTTGACAAGAATCTCGATTTGGGGATTAAATATTTTCTCTAATGCACTTCCATTTCCACTAGCTGCTTGCCTTACTCATTTTATTTGTGGGCCTGAAATGTAGAGCATTTTCCAGTTAGGGGGCATTAAGATTTAACTCAAGAATCTATATATTCTAGAATAGGTCTCAGATGTTTCTATAGTCGAATCACAGTCTTGAGTTTTTGGAAAGCATTGTATCGTGTGCTACTTTTTTTTTGTACTTGGCTGCTTGCGTAAATTTAACTAAGGATTTCTTTTTTTTTCTGCCTAATTTCCAGTGTGCTCTCTGCCAAATTCCTGACCCCAATGTTTTGGTTATTTTCACCTGTATATCCCGAGCAGCTCTCAAAATTAATACAGATTCAATGAAACCTCTCCCCCTGCCCATCTCACTTGCCTTCTGCTTATAACGGATTCCTTCTCCTGGAATCAATATTTCAATTAAAGACATCCTGTCGACCCCATGACTCAAGCCAGAAATCTCCGACCTGACATTGCTTCACCATCTGCATTCAATCCACACCAGATTCTGTATTTAAGATCATATATGAAAATTCCAAGAGCAGTGACTGGGGCTTGATGAGGCCAAATATTAACTGGCAGCATCTACAAAAGTTCATTGTAAATATCTTCCCAGTCTCTCCTCTGCCTCCTTCCGTCACGACATTAGCTCTGACCCTCGTGACTCGGCATCGGTCTGTTGCTGGATAGCATAGCTCTCTTCCAATAGGCTCTACCCATTCTAGGTACCTTGCTCCCAGATTTAGAACATGGTTTCCTGCTCAGTGACTTCTGTGTGTCCTTTAACCTTGAAAATAGATCCAAACACTTTGGTGTGGACTCCACAGTTGGCCCTGTGCACCCCTCCCATTCACTGCTTACCTTTCCCCCACTTTGGCATCTCTGCTTCATTTAGACTGAATTTCTCAGGATATTCCAACACACAGTGTGTGCTTTCGGGCACACGTGCCTTTGTGCATGCTGTTCTCACTTCTGAGAATGCCCTTGCCCCTTTTTTCTTCATAAATTCCAGTGTATCTTTCCAGATCCACCTCAGTTTCCATGTCCTCCGAGAAGCCCTCCCGATCCGCCAATATAATGGGGCTTCCACAATTCTTAAGTTGTTTCTCTGATCACGGTGTATTTAATTATCCACTTGTATCTCTGACCCTCCTATAGATACTTTTGGAACTTTTAATTGTGTGTCATTTCCACCTTCGAAGTAGATTCAGCCAATATTCTCACCAACTTTGGTGATGACGGTAGTTACTTTTCACTGTGCTTAAATTTGAGGTTCAAAATTTAAATTACCCCAACCCATTTTCAGGCTTCTAATGTGCGTTTGACTTGGAAGTGTGTTTTAAATTTCCAGAGTTGTTCTTCCCACTTATCAGAAAGACAAGCAATGAGAACGAACAGCATCAGTAACTATTTGGTGAGACATGAGCCCCTAATCCAAATCAACACATGAGTGTGTTTCTTGAGAGACCACAGTTAACACAATTAGCAATAGACTGCATCTTTGAGGAGCTAGAAAAAAGAATGGGATTCATTTTTAATTCCAACCAATTGTGAGCAGGAAAGCAAAAGGCTTGGCTTTCTGGAGTGGCTTTGTAATCAGAGGTTACCACAAGCCTGTCAGGACTTTGAACAACTGTCTCCACTGTGAAAATAGGTTTAGCTTGTCGGGTGAGTGCAAGGCTGAGCAAATAGTGACTTTTGCCAGCTTTTATCTCTTGGTTGATCTTTGGCTCACAAAGATGAGGTTAATTGCAGCATAAGCTATTAGCTTTATTTTTTAAATCAGTCCATTTTAATAGCAACCTGCTTCTGCCCTGAAAAATGTCCAAGAGCAGTAAGAAAGAGCTAAATATAAGTATGTGTTATGTTGTGAATCTTGGCTTTCTCTGGGCCAGTAATCAACAAAATACTTGGCAGTCACTCTAATCTTTCTCTTTTTTTCTTGCCGTCCTTAGCTACATTTATTGTGTATGTGTCTTCTGAGTTATAAAAGCAATAGGCATATTCACTGCAGAAAATTGGAAAATGCAAAACTCCCTAGGAAGGAAAAAAAGCTTCCACAGGAGGCTCTTACCCAAAGAGAGCCATTGCCAGCATCTTGGCTGATATTAGCTTTACAGAGTTTTCTCCACGCAAGCATACATACTTTTCAAATTCTTATGCAAAATTTTGCATACATAGGAGAATTAATAATATAGTGAGTTCTCATATATTCACAATCCATATTCACAAATTATCGAGATTTTGGTACCATTGGTTCATCCATCTCTTTTATTTTCTTTCCCTTCCTCTTTCCTTTTGGAAATATCTGCTAACTACTTTGTAAAGGAAAAGGGGTATCGTGATATGCTAAGAACTATGGCAATTTCCCATACCCTCGCTTACCTTTTATTAAGGTGCAAAAAGTATGGTTTTACACTCAGTATTGCATTGTACTTTGGGGATAAGTAGCCTTAAAGCTCAAGTCTATCACATGCTAGATGGGTATTGATTTTTCCTCTTAAATCAATGTTTCCCTAGAGCGTAGTTTTATTTATTCATAAAGCTAAGATGATGTCTGACAGGACTTATAGCAGTGTAAATCTATGGTACGGGCACAATACGGAGAGCTTTTTTGTAAGACTCAAAAATCAATGATGCTAGAGGGTTACTTCATACGCCTGAAGAAGTGCATTTGCTGTGCTTCCAAGTATGAAAGGAAAATTTCAGCATATGGTTAACTTCCATTTCTCTGTTTTTTGTTTTTTGGGTTCTTTTTGGTGCCACTTTTCAAATGAACCTAAATGAAGTGTAACTAAAATTGGAACATCAGGCTGGATAGAATCAAAGCTTCGGCGACAACCCCTTGTTGACACCAAATCTGTCAGCTCGCTCCTGAAAGATGTGCTGGCCCTGTTGATCTCAGCCCTGTCATGTTGCCCCATAGTGCAGGGATCCAAAAGCATGGGTTTTCTACCCAATGGGCAGGGAACACAGGTGTGTTCCATTTTGGGGATACTTCCTTCACTTTGGAATACTTTTGTCTACTTGGTGGTATTTTAAGAAGATATGGTAGCTCTCTGGGGTGCCTGGGTGCCTCAGTCAGTTAAGCATCTGCCTTCGGCTCAGGTCATGATCTCAGGGTCCTGGGATCGAGCCCCACATCGGGCTCCCTGCTGAGCGGGGAGCCTGCTTCTCCCTCTCCCTCTAACCCTCCCCCTATGCTCATGCTCTCTCTCTCACTTTCTCTCTCAAATAAATAAATAAAATCTTAAAAAAAAAAAAATATATGACCACTCTCTGCATAGCTAGGCTGTATAAGTCACACGTAATTCTGTTCACTTTTTGTTGATACATGGGTGTGGGTTCGTCTAAATTTTTTAACATCAGCTGATTTTTAAGCGATTAAAAATGTATCTAATGGCTAGAATGTCACCATCTGGGATTTTACTTTATCTTTTTAAAAATTTTTATTTACTTACTTACTTGGGGGAGAGAGAGAGCATGCACATGTGAGTGGGGGAAGGGGCAGAGGGAGAGGGACAGAGAGACTCTCGGGCAGACCCCCCACTGAGTGCCAAGCCCACCACGGGGCTCGATCTCATGCCCCATGAGGTCATGACCTGAGCCAAAAAACAAGTCAGATGCTTAACTGACTGAGCCACCCAGGTGCCCCTGGAATTTTAAATATCAATTTTCTGTTAGCTATCTGATCTTAGCACAGTAGAACTGGCTGGGGAGTCAGATGACCTAGACGCTAGTTTCATTATTTACTCCTAGCAGCTGGGTGACCCAACGTTCAGTGTTAAGCATCTGCCTTGAACTTCTGTTCTTGAACTTCTCAAGGACTAAAGTTTTTGTTTATAGTGTCATTGTGTTTGTTCATTTAAATAAAGGTAAGTGAGGGTTTGTGGAATGGCAGACATTCACTTGACTTCTGTAGTCTTCTGTATATCAAGACTTTTTTTTTCCTTTTGAGAGTAACTAGTTGATATTTTCTTTTTTTATTTTTATTTTATTATGTTAATCACCATACATTACATCATTCGTTTTTGATGTAGGGTTCCATGTTGCTATTTTCTAAAAAGGAAGGAAAGAGGAACAAAAGAAAAAAATGGATAGTTGAAATGCGGAATATTTTTTCAGGAAAAATAGATTTTTCCAGTTTCAGTGGTCCACAATTTTCTGTGAGAAGATTTCAGATGATTAGCTCAACTACCAGTAGCCACAGTTTCCTTAGAAAGCTCAGAACCATTGAGGACACACCTTGAGTTTAGGAACTGGAAACTTCGCTGCTTGCTTCGGAGAGCAGCTGGGTGCTCCGTCTGGGTCTGTAGCTCCCAGGGGGCCCCAGTCCCCCTCCAGAGCTTTGGGAGAAGTCTCTAAGATACTGCCTCTTTGGATTTCCCCTGCTTCCTCTCTTCTAGAAGCAGCAGTGAGAGCCTCTTCAGAGGAGGGTTCTAGAAACTAGAAAGGAAAGGATGTAAAGCTGTTCACTGTGGTTACTGTTCACTGCTGGTCACATTTGGTTTTCTTTGTCTCACAGCGTTAGGCATTAACACAGCCTGGTGGCACGTCTGTGTTCTAGGGTTTCTCCCAGTAACTTCCAAGAATGTTGCTGTTCATTTCATGAGCAGATGGCTCACTTGGCAAAAGTGAGAAGATTCTAAGAGCTGCTTTTTTGGAGCGCCGAGGTTGAGATCTTTTTTTTTTATTATTATTGTGATTATTATGTTCAGTTAACCAGCATATAGTACTTCATGTTTTTGATGTAATGTTCAACGATTCATCAGTTGCATATAACAACTCATCACAGTGCTCATCACAGCACGTGCCCTCCTTAATACCCATCACCCGGTTACCCCATCCTCCCACCCCCTTCCTTCTGTAACCCTCAGTTTGGTTCCCAGAGTCTCTCATGGTTTGTCTCCCTCTCTGATTTCTTCCCATTCAGTTTTCCCTCCCTTCCTCTGTGGTCCTCTGCACAGAGGGACCTGTGGACCCCTGAAATTGGAAAAATCTATTTTTCATGAAAAAATATTCCTCATTTCAACTATCCATTTTTTTCTTTTGTTTCCTCTTTCCTTCCTTTTTAGAAAATATTTTTAGAAAATATCAACATGGAACACTACGTCAAAAACTAATGATGTAATGTATGGTGATTAACATAACGTAATAAAATAAAATGCATATTCTTTATGTTCCACATACGAGTAAAACCATATGATAATTATCTTTCTCTGCTTGGCTTATTTCACTTAGCACAGTCCCCTCCAGTTCCATCCATGTCAATGCAAGTGGTGGGTATTCATCCTTTCTGATGGCTAAGTAATATTCCATTATATGTATATAAACCACATCTTTATCCATTCATCTGTTGAAGGACATCTCGGCTCCTTCCACAGTTTGGCTTTTGTGGACATTGCTGCTATGAGGTTGAGATCTTATCTTCAGCAGAAACTCAAACTGCCTGGCGTGAAAGGCACACTACTGGGCCTGTTTGAAGAGGAAGGAGTTGGCTGTTTGGACTGTAACCATTATGTTAAGGTTATTTGTTATGTTTTCTAAACAGCTTTCACAAAGTCCTCCAAAGTCTTCTTGACATTCCTCCAATATCATCAACTTCATATTCTTTAATCCTACCCTTCTTCCCTATCTTTGGAAAATTAATTCTGCACTCCTCTAGGAAGCTGATTAGGAAGGTCATTCTCCTTTAGCCTGTGTTTCAGAGGCCCTCTGGGCTCAGCAAATCAGTGCTGGTCATCAGTGAAGTGACAGGTGTCACAGCTAGCTGGCCCTACATCTAAATTGGTGACACGTGACGATTCTGAGTGGTGGACCTCTGGGAACAACCCTAGTTTCTGGTGATGTTGACATGTTGCTTGGTTGTGCCAGAGCCCTTCCTTCTTCATGTGCCTCCTGCATGTCTGCAGACACCAGGCAAGTTATGCTGATAGCCTGGCTCTGCTGGGGGTTTTAACTGTGAGGAATCAGAAAATGGGGGGAAAGACAAGAAATTAAAACTCTTTCTGAAACTTCCCGTAGGGAAATGACCACAAGGTTGAGAATTCTGTGAAACTGATCATTTCCTAGTGGGAAAGCCAGAAAATATAGAAACTCTGGAGTGGTAAACCAGGGTTTGCCATTCCATTTACGCAGTGCTTTGCCATTGCCCTGTAAATGCCCCATAGCATGAAGGCATGCTGCCAAACATTAATGTTTGAAACTCGTTTTCCCACATTTGAATGTGTGTAGTCTATAAAATGTGTACATACAACTTAAGGTATTGCTAAGCAATTATTAGGCCAAACAGGTTATGTTTGCAGAAGACAAGGGAAGTTTATTTTTTTTTAAAGATTTTATTTATTTATTTGAGAGAGAGAGAGAATGAGAGATAGCACGAGAGAGAAGAGGGTCAGAGGGAGAAGCAGACTCCCTGCCGAGCAGGGAGCCCGATGCGGGACTTGATCCCGGGACTCCAGGATCATGACCTGAGCCAAAGGCAGTCACTTAACCAACTGAGCCACCCAGGCGCACAACAAGGGAAGTTTAATTTTTAGTTTAGTGTGTTCTTGAGCCTCTGCTAAAGAAAGATCTCCTGTTTACTTTAACTGGAGACATTTGCCTCTTGAGTGTATGAGTGTGGTATAGGCTGCAAATAGCCACTCAGAGCTGAAGCCAACTGATGGCTCTGGGCATGGATGTGGTGCTGTTACAGAGAACTGAGGCATTGTTAGTTGAATTGTCAGGAGTGACAGGATCCGATTATTGTTGACTGATTTCAAATTGCTTTGTCTCATAACCTTTTTATATAATCTGACCAATATTCTTATATTTAAAAAAATTATGTATGCCTCAAACACATAAAAAATGGTGAAAACCGGGGCGCCTGGGTGGCTCAGTTGGTTAAGCGACTGCCTTCCGCTCAGGTCATGATCCTGGAGTCCCGGGATCGAGTCCCACATCGGCTCCCTGCTCAGCGGGGAGTCTGCTTCTCCCTCTGACCCTCTTCCCTCTCATGCTCTCTATCTCTCGTTCTCTCTCTCTCAAATAAATAAATAAAATCTTTAAAAAAAAAATGGTGAAAACCCTCAGGATTGTGAGACTAAGTCACATCTCCGATTTTTCCGTGAAAGATAGTTCTTACGGGTTGAAAGCGTAGAGGATGGCTCCTTCTTGTCATGCAGATCTCAACTTAAATGTTACCTCCTCAAAAAGAACTTCTTCAAGCAGCCATGGCTCAGGAAGCCCTCAAGACACTCTCACTTCTGTATCCTTGACCTTTTTAATTTACTTCCCCCATCTGACACTTTAGTGTTAGTCTTTTGTCAGTCTCCACCTACAGGGAAATAAGCTGAGACTTCATCTGTTTTGTTCACCTTGTATCCTCAGTGCCCAGAGCAGTGCCTGACATTTAGAGAGCACCCAAATGATCTGCTTTCTTCTCTGGATCTTCCCCTCTTGCTCATCTTTGAGACCATTTCATCATCACTGCCTGGAAGTAGACCTGACTGTCACCTCCCCTTGCTGTAGAATCCATGGTATTTTAAAGTCTGTATTTCTGTAATTAGTCAGTGTTTGCTTCCTGGTTGTAGCATCTGATTGGCACGATGATAACACATCTCTTGTGTGTTAATATGATAGGTATTTGAGGCAAGTGAGTCCTGTCAAGTTTTCCAATCATAAGATAGAGCTTACAAAAGATTTTGAGAGAGAAGCACATACCCATTTAAGAGTTACCTGTACACTGACATTAATACTAAGGGTCAGTTGGATAGATTGTTCTGCTTTGATGGTAGACTCAAGCAAAGGCTTGTTGTGGCATCCTTTTTTGGTAGTGTTATTTAATTTAGCCCTGTGAATAACTCTTTCCAAAGGAAGGCTTTCTTTTTTGGAAACGTTCTACCTCTTAACCCCCAACTTAAGCCCAGAAGCCAGAGTCTGATCTTGTTATGTCTGGGAATATCGATTTTCCACTAACGGCTGTATTTTACATGATAATGAATCCAGTCTTTTCTACAAATCTGCTTCATTTATGCAAAATAGATAAAAATTGGAACATGTATGACTCAAAGTATTTTTTCAGGCAGGAAAGAAGCTGCTGTGGAGCCTGCATATAATTTTATGGGCCCTCATGTCAGGTGAACCAAGGAAATGTTTGTTCGGTGGTCATCAAAGATAATGTTTATTGGATAGTTTTAGGTGGACAGAAGACAGCTTTTGAAATTCAGGGCCTTTGCTACTTCCTGTCTTAGAAACGTCAACTTGATTTGGACTATCTTTCACACTTTGAAGGAGTAACCTTTCATACAGTAGTGGCCTCAAAGCATTAACAGCCTCCTGCTCACTGATTTTCAATATTATGGAAAAGTTATTCCAAATTGATCTTAGCTATCAACAGAGAAAAGGCAGAAAATTAAATTAGCAAGGAGGTGTTTCAAAAGCCTTTTGTGAGTGCTATAGAGTCTCTCAAAAATCTAATCCTTGAGAGAAATTTATTTTGTTCTGAAAAGAATAGGTTACTTTCCCAAGAGATGCTAAGATGCCTTTCATTTATAAGAGATGGACTATAGCCTATGAATGGAATAGCAGGATTTTCAATTCTTTCATTTTGCCATCAACTTGCTGTAATTTACCTTTAAAAAAACGTGTAAGAAGAACATTCTGGTACTGCTATGTTCTTTCACCTATTACATAGAATTAACTCTACAGACTAAAGATAAGGCATACTAATTAATAGTCCAGCATCTCAAAAGTGCTCAGCTCTTGGGATATTTATTGATTTCTGTCTTTGAGCTTTATAAAAAGGTGCCTTAGATCCCTAGAAACAATGAGCTGTTTAAAAATTCTAAGTTAAGGGTGAGTTTCTCTGGGTGAATAGTGGGAAAGAAACTTGGCTTCTCACTAATGGACACAGTTTTGAGTTTGGATCTAATGCCAGTGGTCTGGGACAGAAACACAAAAACTTACTTGCTTAATTTGGACTAATAATCAAATCTTTTATTCTTTTCAAAAATAGGAAGTTAGAAAAAAACATTTAGGCTTTCTAAGTAAGATAAATGTGCTTTAAAGAGACCTGTTTACAGATCCCAGTTTAGCTTTGGAGAAGCAGTAGACTCCTTCAGGAATTTAATGACCATCCCGGACTATCTCTAAAGAAGGACTCATGCACAGAAAGCTTTGCATATAATTGCAGGCAGTCTATAGACCCTCCCAAAGTTGGCCAAGGACCCTTTGGTTATCTATCTATAGGGCCCCAAATAAGCAAACCCTGATTTACACCTCTAAGTAGGAGCTATGGTTAATTGTTATGCTGTAAATACTGGTCATTTAATCCTTGGCATTAACGTAGCACCCAGGGCATATTTGAATGTTTTGATGAGTTTTTTTTAAACAAACAATGTTTATTTAGTCCTTTAGCAATGGAGTATATGTTTAAGATTTTGATGGCTATTAAAGAAACAGTTATAAAGCTATTTATAGTTATAGGAAATAACTATAGAAATAAGCAAACACATTTTACGTGTTATGAATGCCGTTTGCCCTTATATAGCCTAATCATTTTATTTTCTCTTGCTCTGCCTTCCTGGCTTTTCTTTAATATCAAAATACTAAATTCATTTCATGGGTAGGAATAATTCATCCCAGCATTCATATTCTTTTGGAAAAATTAAAACTGACTTTAACTCCATTTTAGCAACAATTGATAATTAAATATATTTAATAGTTCAGTATATTTCATGTGATTATTGAACTTTTAAAAAATGTTTGAAAAAATAGTATCACTGGTAAAATAAAATATAAAAATTCATTATTTTTACTTATAACTTAGATTCCCTTTTCTTTTTAGGTTAGTAGCTTTTCTTGTACTTCTTTCTACCATATATGTATATCCCTATGCTAGCCATTGTTTCACATATCAAGGAAAAAAGTAAAAATATGTCCTTACTGAACTGAATAGAAATTGAGAATTACATGTTTTCAAATTCATATCATACTAATTTGCCTTATATTTATATGTTCTTCCTGGGTGATCTTATCCAGTCCCAGGGCTTCACTGTCCTCTAACTCAGGTTGGCAAACTGTGACCTATGGTTCAAATAAATACATTCTGACACCTGTTTTTTGTAAATAAAGTTTTATTAGAACAGACACACTCATTCGTTAGCTGTTGTTTATGGCTGTGTTGATGCTGCAAAGGCAGAGTTGAGTAGTTGGTGATAGATCGTATGGCCTACAAAACTAAAGTATTTACTGTCTTGCCCCTTACAGAAAATGATTGCGTACGTGATCTTGCTCACTACTTCAGACCTTCTTCCTGAGATCTTAATTCCTAAATTTAGCTGCCCCCAGATTTCTCTACCTCCATGCCCCACATCCACCATAAAATCAACACTTCCCAAACTGAGTTCTTCCTATGTTTATTTCCCACCCTAGTTGGTTCCTCCATCTGAGTTTCCTATCTCAGTTGATGGCACCACCATATGCCCAGGGTGCTTCTCTCCTTTATATTATTCATGCCTGATCTGTCACTAAGGCCAGTCCATTGACTATCCAAAATATACACATGCCTGACAGACAGTAATCTAGGCTTTTAAGTAACCAGTGCTTATCGTTCTTATGCTCTCAGGCCCCCACCTGCAGTTAGACCAGAAATTCCTTTTTTGGCCTTTTAGAAGTTGCCATAAACTATATTCAGAGAGAAATAACTGTTGGCATGTTTCCATCAAATAAGCCATGGAGAGATGGGTTCATTTTTCAACATTAGATACTGCTTCACAAGTAAGAATTTAGGAGTGCTAGGAAGTCAGAATATTGTAAAATTTGTACTTTTATTATTTGAATACACTGAGGAGAACATGACCATCTGATTTACTGAGTTGTCACTTTAAAAGTGTTCATCGATGTTTTAAAATTAAATCTTTGTTCTTTGTACAGGGTCTCATTGGCTGGGGTATGAGGAGTTAAAACTCTAACATTAGATTACCATTTTTTTTTTGGTTCATCCAAAGAATACATTCAGATAACAAATGCATTTCTATCCTCATCAGTATTATTTGACTATTATTTTAAAGTTTGTGATATTATTAACTGCATTCTCTTTTATGAATTTAAAATTATGCCATAATAACTGACGAAGAGCATAGAAGAGCATAGTAAAAATAAAGAAACTTTGAAATGCAAAAGGATTAGTGGGTATAATAAATATCCACTCAGAGTTTTAGCAGTTTTGATCTTGGCTTTATTTTACCCAGCAAATATTATCATAGTACTTTAATTTCAGTTTCTCTATCTGAAAAATTATGCAGGAGCAGTCTTTGTTTTCAGGAACAACAGTGATGCTTACAGCATTTAAGTCCAAAGCAGAGGTCATAAATTAATTCTAATCCTCTGAGCAAAGACATTAGCCTTTGTGTAACGTTAGGATTTGGGCTTGTTCACACAAAATAATCCCAAGAATAATAGTTCCCCATGCTCAACGGTGATCTCAAAGATTAATATTTTTCTCTGGTTAATGATTCTGTAATACATTAATAGGCTCCTCCAAACACTTCCTGAAATTTTAATTATCTGTAGACTCTCAAAGCTGTATTTTGATCACGCATGGAAAGAAGTGATAGAGCTCAATTACTGTCAAATTAAGGATGATTTTACATTCTGATGTAGAGAAAAATGCCACCCACTAGCAGACTTCAAAATAGCTGAAATGCTTAGAGAAAAAAAGTAAGTGGTTGAGGACATTAAGCTACACTATTGTCTCCATGCCCTGTGGGTCAGGTGGTCTGGTGCTGCGAGGTGGCTGCTATCTCTAGCACCGTCACTGTTCTCTCTGCTGCTGGTGCTGGTGCTGCTGGTGCTGGTGGTGGTGCTGGTGCTGCTGGTGCTGCTGGTGCTGGTGGTGCTGGTGGTGGTGGTGCTGCTGGTGCTGCTGGTGGTGCTGCTGGTGCTGCTGGTGGTGGTGCTGGTGCTGCTGGTGGTGCTGGTGCTGGTACTGCTGGTGCTGCTGGTGCTGCTGGTGCTGCTGGTGCTGCTGGTGCTGCTGGTGGTGGTGGTGCTGCTGGTGATGCTGGTGGTGGTAGTGCTGGTGGTGCTGGTGGTGCTGGTGCTGCTGGTGCTGGTGGTGGTGGTGGTGGTGCTGCTGCTGGTGCTGCTGGTGCTGCTGGTGGTAGTGGTGCCGGTGGTGCTGATGGTGCTGGTGCTGCTGGTGCTGGCGCTGGTGGTGCTGATGGTGCTAGTGGTGCTGCTGGTGCTGCTGGTGCTGCTGGTGCTGGTGGTAGTGGTGCTGGTGCTGGTCCTGGTGCTGCTGGTGGTGCTGGTGGTGGTGGTGCTGGTGGTGCTGGTGGTGCTGGTGGTGGTGGTGGTGGTGCTGGTGGTAGTCGTGCTGGTGCTGGTGGTGCTGGTGGTGGTGGTGGTGCTGCTGCTGCTTGCTGGTCCTGCTGGTGCTGCTGGTGGTAGTGGTGCCGGTGGTGCTGATGGTGCTGGTGCTGCTGGTGCTGCTGGTGCTGGCGCTGGTGGTGCTGATGGTGCTAGTGGTGCTGGTGGTACTGGTGGTGCTGCTGGTGCTGCTGGTGCTGCTGGTGCTGGTGGTATTGGTGCTGGTGCTGCTCCTGGTGCTGCTGGTGGTGCTGGTGGTGGTGGTGCTGGTGCTGGTGGTGCTGGTGGTGGTGGTGCTGGTGGTAGTCGTGCTGGTGCTGGTGCTGCTGGTAGTGGTGGTGGTGGTGGTGGTGGTAGTTGTGCTGGTGCTGCTGGTGCTGGTGCTGCTGGTGCTGCTGGTGCTGATGGTGCTGGTGGTGGTGCTGGTGCGGCTGGTGGTAGTGGTAGTGGTGCTGCTGGTGCTGCTGGTGCTGGTGGTTGTGGTGCTGGTGGCTGGTCCTGGTGCTGCTGGTGGTGCTGGTGGTGGTGCTGCTGGTGCTGGTGGTAGTGGTGCTGGTGGTGCTGCTGGTGCTGGTGCTGCTGGTGCTGGTGGTGCTGGTGGTGCTGGTGGGGGTGGGAGTGGTGGCACCCCTGGGACCTCCCCCCGAAGCTGCAGGGCAGCACAGAGTCTCCCTTCACGGTATCACATAAAAATCACTTTCAAGTCTTTAGTGAATAGGTTTGAGCAAGTTGATAGTCCCTTTCAGTGATCTTTTTCTAAGAACAAGGCAGTTTGGGGCAGAACAAAGAGTTAGAGGCTTCTGTTATAACTGTGGCGCCGATAGGGATTGTGTCGCCTCAGATGAGCCCCTTAACTCTTCTTCATACTTGAAATGGGAAGATGAATCCCTACTTGATGAAAGTTGCAAAGGATAGGAATGGTGTTTGCGGAGCCCTCTGGCAGGTGATAGATGCTCCAGGATATTGTGGTGGTAGTGGTTGTTGATGTTCTAGTGATGACAAGAAGGGTAAGAACATCCACAACTGTATTTGAGGCATTGCCCGTGTTAATTCTAGATCATCTCTGTTCGGGTTTCTGATGTCGGCCTTGTCACTCACAGGTGCTCTAGTTAGCTGAGGGAAGGAAGAGCACTCTCAGTCTTATAAATAAATGGGTCTTCTCTGGGGCTGTATTTTCTATCATATAAGATCATGACTCCATGTCATTGAGAAAACTGTGCAAAAGTCATGCAGATATTCGTAACAGCACTTTTTTTTTTAAATGAAGACATGAGAGATACTTGCTTCAACAATGAGGACATGACTAAGGATATAAAAGTAGATAATATTTTATAGTTTTTTAAATGATGTATGCAAGGGCTCCTGGGTGGCTCAGTGGGTTAAGCATCTGCCTTTGGCTCAGGTCATGATCCCAGGCTCCTGGGATCGAGCCCCGCATCGGGCTCCCTGCTCAGCGGGGAGTCTGCTCCTCCCTCTCCCTCTGCCTGCTGCTCCCCCTGCTTGTGCTCTCTCTCTGTTAAATGAATAAATAAAATCATTTTTAAAATAAAATAAAAATGGCTTATGCAGGCTGTTTTGAAACACAGAAATGCATATCTGATATAACTGAAAATGGTCATTATGGTGTTTCTTTGCGGATGGCAACTTTGTAGATATTTCTATAAAATTAGAGACCAAAGGAAACTTGAGAATACAATAAGTAGAGTTATAATGTTCATGGTTTCTTTATTTTCCACAAAGTTGCTTACCTTTATAAAAATTATGACTGTCTTGAGCGTGTCATAACCTTCATTTGCTCATTCTAATGAGAACGTGCATTCCATGTTCCTAATGACAGGTTTGAAGAGGAACTCTTGGAATGAAATTATTGTGTAAATGAGTCCTCTTTTTCCGGGTTGCCAAAATCCGGTATAGGTACCATAAGCCAAAGAAGGTGGGAAGGTTGAAGAGAAGATTTAGATTTTTAATTAATCCAACACAAATAGAGAAACACATAAATAGATGTATCGTGCTGTAGCAGTTTATGTGACAATTTGGGACCTCCTGGTCTAGAAAAGCTTAAGTAGTCTTTAAAGGGCAGCTGACAGTGATGTATATAAATTAGGACTTCTGTGTGTTCTCATTTTTCCTTTCCTCTTATCACATCTAACAGGGACTCTAGTGCGGCAGTGTTCATTTTACAGAAGAGAGCCATGCCCTCGGGCGCCGCGCAGGATGCTTAACTTGGGCTTGTAATACTGTTGGCATCACAGTGTCTGCCCCAGCATTCAGACATCATCAGAGACAGTTTACAGATGGACAGGGAAATATGCACTACCTAGGATAGAATGCTGCATTTGTTAAGAGTTTTTTTAAGACACCGATGGACTTTGTCTCAAGACAAGAAAGGTATAAAGCAAATATAGAGTTCCAATCGTCTAGAGGGAGAAGGTAGAAGGGGACGGACCCATAAAAACACACCTTGGCACCCCTCTCTACTTGTTCAATTCCAGAAGATTGATAACTCCTGGAGGGGCGAGGTGGGGGTTTGTGTTTCCTTTGTAATGAGCACATGTTCTGCTGTGTTCTGCCAGCTTCCCAGCAAGAGTGAAGCTACAATTGTGGGGTCCCCTCTCTGGCTGATTGACTCAGTCACCTACTTTTCTTTTTCCATTGCTTCGTTGGGTTTCTCTACATGATGATTGCTTGTCTTTATTGCTACCTGGAAGGAAACCTGCCTGAAATCCAAATGGATTTACGACTCATTGATTAATTTATGGGCAAAGATAGATAAAAAGCAACAGGGGTGCTCTTCCTTTTCCTTTCATGGGTCTTCTCTCTCATATTTTGACATTTTATGACAACTGCCCTCATGAAGAGGCAACCTCCCATTAAAACTGTGGCTCGAGAGCTACAGAGTGGTGCTGGCGCCCGTGTGTGATTTTAGATATGTAACGCCCCAGACCTGAGCTTCAGAAAGGGTCTCCTCTAGCGACATTCTCATCACTGTGACTGTGTCAATCTAAGTTTATGTCGTTAGGTACGTTTTGACATTTTGGTACATGAATGAGGTAGACTAATTTATGTGATTAAATTCTCATTCATTTGATAGAAGATTAAATGCTTCATTTAAAAATGCCAAAGGATATTTTTAATTTGGAGTCTCAATTTTAATTGAAACACTATCATTTGAATTTGAGCATTGAGGAGTAACAGTGAAACATGTTTTTAATTTTCTAAAGTAAATGATTAAGCTATATTAATTTTAAAGCAGTCTTCCCTAGCATTGCTCTTACAGGAAAAATATTTTTGTTTTTATCCATATATAAAATTAAAATAGTACATTGAATGTGCCATATACATGTTGATGACTGGTCCCGTGTCAATTAGGATGACCTGGGGGAGAGGCCAGGGACCATCTCTAACCCAGCATCAACGTGGGGTTTATTACACAATAGGTGCTCAATAACTATTGAATCTCCAAATGGGGGTCAGCAATCTGAAATGGAGTACCAGCCCTGCCAGTCCTTAGGAACATCACCAAACCTCTCTGAGCCTCAGTTTCCCCATTTGTAAAGCAGGTATAATATTTACTGTGTTGTTTTAAGGGGATACTGTGAGAGTCAAAGGAAAAATGTGTGACACGTCTTTGAAAACTGGAGAGGGTTTTCTATAAGTAGTCATTACCAGCATTATTATTGTGTTTCAAGACTGCTTCTTAGTACCATATGTTTGTTAGTTCTAGCATCAGTTAGCTAGCATTCCATAAAAGCATACTTCAGTAAAAAAAAAAAAAAAGATTGTGTGCCGAAAATAAAATTGAAGAGAAATTAGTAATTTATCACATTAATTGACCTCTAAAGTTTTATTGAAATACTGTGTTTATTTTAACATAATTGTAATCACTTATGTGTTTAATTTGCTTTTGTTTTTTCATGGAGGGACACTCAAAAACAGACCCTTAGACAACCAAATCATTATTTCCCAAAAAACACGGCACATTGGTAGCTTTTTGTGTATATGTGAGGCTTTTTACGTAAGAGTGAGATAATGTAATGTATAACGTGAAAGTGTAAGGTGTAGGTCAATGAAAATTTGGCTTATGATGGATTACCATTACTGTTTTGGAAATTAGATTTGGATATATATCACATAAAATTTACTCTTAGATGTGCTGTAAATTCAGTGACAGGGTTTTGTTGAAATGAGATCTTATGAGTTTTGATGAAAATCAGTATCCACCTTATCTTTTATTCTCTCTTCTTGCTCAGTGTGCAGTTAAATTTACTCTGTAGGATCACAGTATTTAGCATATATTAATTTTATATTTACCCTGCTTACATTAACTTTATGCTTAACACTGCTAAGTGATACCAAAAATGCATTAATAAAGTCCTAAGCATTAGCTGAACTCACAAGTATTGTAGTCCTAGGTTTTGTTTTTAATCTTCTCTATATCCTTAATTGGATGATATATTCATGATTGAACCCATCTGAGCATATTTTTACTGTACATTGGGCATTGTGGTGAAGCCAAAGACTTATGAGACACAACCCAAAATTATGTCCAGGCAGAGATATGGGACACAATCTCACATCAGTTTTTTAAGCTATCTAATCAGTATGTATACTACTTACATATATGAATGATGCCGGAGCCTTCGATAAAAACCACAATAGCGACACCTGTCAGACCCTCCCAAGTTCTGAAAAGAAAAAATTAAGAGATAAGATAAAATCATTGGCAGCTAAGACTTAAATATCACCTTTAGTACTAGTAAAGGTCACTTTGGAGTGCAGGGTTTATCTGTTGATCCCGAACCCCGACAGGCCTCTCTGTGGGCGTAAAGGAGCCGCTCACACTCTGGCACGAAGATCAGAGGAAACCACATCTACCCAGAGGGCAGCCCCACTCCCTAGAGGAAGAAGGGAGTTGCTGAGCCTGGGGTACCTCATTCGTGCTTCCTCCAATCACCCCTTAGAGAAGTCACTGCCCCTTCCCCTCATGGAGTGAATGGAGAGGTAGAAAGCTCCAGGAAAGCCCCAGCAGTGTTATCTGCTTGAACTGTGTTGTAGAGAATGGATTCACTCCCAACAGAGGACAGGTAATACTTGATGCCATAGGAACTGAGCAGAATCAAAGGAGGGAAGGAAAAGAGTTTATGTGCCATGCAAAGAAGGACCTTCAGGACTTGGAGCTAAGTGGTCAGGAGGAAGAGGGTAGAATATTGTGGGATGGCACAGGCAGGGGAAGGTGGACTTGTTTGGAGAGGAGGTGACACAGGCCTGGGAAGTCCTAGGAATTTAGGAGCTCCCTCCTTAGCTAAGGAGCCTTCAGAAGTGGTACAGAGTATTTCTCTGTGAATGTGTGTGAGAGATGGTTTGTTGTTGTTGTTTCTTGATTGCATCCTAGCACATTGAACTCTGAGAATGTTTTTTCATCTATTTGCATGGTTCTCTCCGTAACTTAGCTAATTACATGTAATTGTATGCTTTCCAAATATGTGTTGAACTTGGTGACAAATCATCAGATTTCAGTTGCTAAGAGTCTCATTTTTGGAGTGTGTGACCTATATAAGGACATGTTACAGAGCAAATGACTCCCTGCCTTTCCGTGATTAGCATCTTTGTGGTTACACAAAAAGCTACCTCTAAAATAGAGTTCTGAGTCAGTTTTCAAAGCTGGACTTGTACTATGTGTCAATCTGGGTGGATCCAGTGGAATCCTGCTCAATGAGTCATGCTCAAGCATGTTCATGAACCAACAGCCTATTGATTTTGAAGGCTTTTTTTATAGTGTACATTTCTCCAAAATAAAGTCCTTAGACATGGGGGCTTCAGAGAATGGTAACAATCCATTATGGAATCATTTATTACATAGGCTTTGTTGTTCCATGTGGTAAATCATGTTTGCTCCAAAACAGCGGTACTTTTAAAAAGGAAAAAAAAAATCTCTTCAGTACAGTGAGATTCTGAGATGACTGTATCCTGTACCCTGTAAGCAGTTGCTAACTCTTGGCTGAATGCTCTGGGTGTGGAATGGTGGGACTATGTGACTGCTTCTCTGTCTTCAAGAGGTTTGAAATTTCACTGGGGAAATGTGACAGGCATTTACATTATAGTTGGTGAATACAAACAGTATATGAATAAGCCCCGTGTTGTCTGCTTTTTGTCATTCTTTGCCTTGTTTATTCAGGAAACTTCTTGAACGGTTTGGCAAGTGTTAAAGATACCGTGTCTTTTGCCTGACACTGTGACAAATGTTCCTGTCTTGACTTACCCCAGAGGTAATTGGATTCACCATATAACTGATTTTCCCTCCACTATCTACAGCTTGGTAGATTTTTGTAATTCCCCTTCTTGGCTATCATTTATCATTTTATCTTAGTTCCCTCCTTGCTCTTGTATTTATTGAACTAAATACATCTCTACTATGGCACAGAGAGAAAGAAGAGAGAATTGGGTGCTTGAAGACAAAGGAAAAGTTCTGAGGTCTAATTAAGTTGCTACATCTCGGCTATAGGATGGTCCGAGTCCACAGAGTACATGGGCCTGATGTGAAATGGCCTGGTGGCTGTCATGTCTTCTTTAGGATGCTGCAAACATTACAGGATATGGTTTTTGTTTGTTTTCTTTTTCATCAGTGCAGAGGATTTATTTATTTATTTTTTTAATCTATGTGGATGTTTGGCAACTAAAGAGTTAACTTGTTTTAATGGCAATTCTTATGGACTGGATTGAATTAAGTGTATCATGCTTTTTTTTTTTAAACCGCTTTATTGAGTTAAAATTCACATGTCCTACAATTCAGTCGTTTAAACTTTACAGTTCAGTGGCTTTCTGTATATTCAGAGTTTTGCAACCATTATCGTGATCAACTTTAGAGCATTCGTATAACTCTGAAAGGAAACTCCTCATTCCTTAGCTGTCATACAGTCTCCCCATCTTCCACATTCCTCCCAGCCCTAGGCAACCACTGATCTACTTTCTGTCTCTAATGAACCACTCTAATGAAGGAAGCATCAGCTAAAGTTTCTCAGTGTGACTGATTAGAAGAATGAATCTCATCAAAAATAATAACAAGCTAGAAAGCAGTCACATAGTCAGTGTATGGAGAAGGGCTCCTCAGCCCTTTTCAGTTGTGTGCGTCAGCCAGGTGCAGTCAGCAGCCCTGACCTATTCTACTCCACTTCTTTACACAAGACATGTTTAACAGGATCAGGTCTAGGACACATTGCTTAGAGTTCATGGCAGTGTGCACTGTTTACCCAGAAAAATCCCATTTTGGACATTCTCTGGGTGGGAACTTTGCTAAGGTAATGGGTCTACCCTCAAGGAGCACACAGTATAGAAGAGCAGAGAAGAGAGGGATGGAGGTGTATAAACAAGTAGTACAAAATAACGTCAGAATCCTCTAAATACAGCACAGAGGGTACTCCCAGGATAGTCATTTATGCCTGGGGAGCCTGGCGGGGAAACAGGATGTCCGAAACAGCTCCTGAAGGAGGTGGCTCTGGGAGGTCAGCAAAGGCACGCTTGCAGTGCGTGCGAGCATGGGGAAGGGGGTGTGGGTCGAGGGACCAGTGTGTTCAGAAGCAAGGAGGTAGGAAGCATCCTGGAGCCTTTGGACATGAGCACATCTGGCAGTAGGGTGTTGTTCCCAGGAAAGCTGGGGAGGAAGATCCTGAGGGCAGTGAGCCACTGCAGGGAGGGTGCTAGGTGAGAGCTGAAGAGGTCGGACTTTACCCACAATATTAATTTCCTGTAGCTGCTATAACAAAGTGCTACAATTTGGGGGGCTTAGAACCACAAAAACTTATTATCTCACATTTCTGGAGGCTAGCATTCCAAACCAACATGTTGACAGGTTCAAGCTCCCTTTGAAACCTGTAGGGGAAAGATCTCTCCTTGCCTGTTTTCGTTCTGGTCGCCCCAGACATTCTTTGGCTTGGGTCAGCGTCGTTCCCCTCTCTGCCGCTGTCCTCACGTGGTGGGTCCCTGTGCTTCTTCGTGGTGTTTTCCCCCCATGCACGCCTGTCTCTGTGTCCAAGTTTCCCCTTTATATAAGGACACCGGTCATATTGGAATAGGGCCTGCCTTCATGGCCTCATTTTAACTTGATTACCTCTCTAAAGGCCCTATTTCCAAATGAGGTCACATTCTGAGGTACTGGAGGTTGGGACATCAACATACACTTTTTAGGAGAGAAAATGCAGCCTGCAACACCCACCAAGCATTAGGGTGTGATGGAAGGAATTTAAGCAAAGGAGTTGAGTGATTATATTTGCATTTTAGTAAGTCACTTGGTCAGCTGTGGAGGATGAATACAGAGGAGTCAAGAAAAGTTGGGAACCTGGGCGCCCGGGTGGCTCAGTCGTTAAGCGGCTGCCTTCGGTTCAGGTCATGATCCCAGGGTCCTGGGTTCAAGCCCCGCATCGGGCTCCCTGCTTGGCGGGAAGTCTGCTTCTCCCTCTCCCACTGCCCCTGCTTGTGTTCCCTCTCTCGCTGTGTCTCTCTCTGTCAAATAAATAAAATATTTAAAAAAAAAAAAAAAAGTTAGGAACCTTTTGGCCTTGTCCAGGCAAGAAGTCTTACAGATCTTGTATGCCTGACCAAGATAATGAGGTGTTACTTTATTCTTCACTCATCAAATTAAAAAAAGAGAGAGAGATCCACAGATCCACAGCAGCACTGGAAAGCCAGGCCAGACATACCACCAGCAGGCAAAGATACTCAAGAATCCCAGAAGGTATTAAAAGGAATTAATCTGATTGGCGGTGAAACCCAACAGAACAGAGAAGTGCATTCTCTTTTATAGGCTCGTAGACAATATATTAATACAACATTGGCTTTAGGTCAGTGAGGAGACGGAGAATGAAGTGAAAAGCGCACATGCCCTTTGACTCATCAGTTCCATATTGGGGAATCTATCCTATCCATATCCTCACTCACAACCAGAGATATATATGCAAGAACAATCATATAACATTGTTTCTAATTGAGGAATACCAAAAACATTTAAATATCCATTGCCCCAAATATAGTATCTCCATACCTTTGAATGTTCTGTAGTTATTCAAAGGAATGAGATAACTCTGTATGTGCTAACATGGAAAAGTCTCTAACATCCAGCAAATGAGTACAATGAAACTGTTGAACAATTCCTAGTGTAGGGATGCTCAGTATTACCAAATATGTAACAAAGAAAGAAAAACCCTTTAGATTTTTATATCTTCCCACATCTTTTTAAGTGTTTTACTCAACTCCAAGTTTGCTTCCTTTAGGGAAGGAAATGGGATTGGGGCAATAAGGTGAAAAGGAACTTTCATTTTTCATAATAGGTCTTTCTGTATTCTGCGAAAGTTTTCAATCAGCATGTATTATAACAAAACTGAAAATTTACTGTAACAAACATTCAGGGGTGTAGAACCTATGAGATTTGGCCAGTAGGTGAATGTGCTGAACAACAGGAGGGAAGGGAAAGGAGAAAGGAATAGAATGGAATGGATGAAATGGGGAGGATAAATTCAAAACCCCTCAGATATAAAAGGGCAACATTTTATTTTTATTTTTTTAAAGATTTTTTATTTATTTGAGAGAGAGAAAGAGAGCACAAGCAGGGGGAGCAGCAGAGGGAGAGGGAGAAGCAGGCTCTCCGCTGAGCAGGGAGCCCGATGTGGGGCTCGGTCCCAGGACCCTGGGATGGTGACCTGAACCGAAGGCAGATGCTTAACCAACTGAGCCATCCAGGCGCCCCAAGGGCAACATTTTAAAGAGAGAGCTCTTTTTTTTTTTTTAATCAAGCAAACAAAAAAGAAGGTATGTGGGGGGCCCCTGTGTAGCTCAGTCAGTTAAGCGTCCAACTCTTGATTTCAGCTCAGGTCATGATCTCAGGGTCATGAGATCAAGCCCCGAGTCAGGCTCTGCACTGGACATGGAGCCTGTCTAAGATTCTGTCTCTCTCTCTCTCTCTGTCTTTTCCCTGCTCTAAAAAAAAAAAAAAAAAAAAAAAAAAAAAAAATGAAGGTATGTATCTTACTGTAAAATAGATCTGGCGATTACAGTTTGAGAGGTAGGATTTCTGCATTTTCAACTACAGTTGGCAGGACCATGAGCATGGAAAAGCAGAGCACCATGAGCTGAGAGTTGGTTGCAGAAATTAGTGTCATCCCCAGAATTACTTCTGAAGAGTGTATAAAGCCACCAGTAACTTAGTGCTAGCTCTCTACTGATTGCAGATAAAATAACAGTCTCAGGGATGGTGCATATCTGTGGAATGGGACGGAAAACTTTCCCCTTTAACTCATTTGTTCCTCTCACTTTTCCTTCCTTTCTCTCTTCCCTCCTTTACCCCTTCCTGTCTTGCATGCCCCACACACCCACCCACGTCCATGATACAAACCTGCCAGGCTGAAAACAAGGTGAAAAGAAAAGGAACTAATAGAAGACAGTGACATCCAAATCAGATAAGCAC
This sequence comes from Eumetopias jubatus, assembly GCF_037043125.1. NCBI lineage: Eukaryota > Metazoa > Chordata > Mammalia > Carnivora > Otariidae > Eumetopias > Eumetopias jubatus. Next base: position 160,310,636 of record NW_028274810.1, read on the forward strand.
CTCCAGATGAAGAGATCTTCTGTCAAGAACATGATGTGAAAATTTTGTGGCCTACTTAGCATCAAAAATGTGATAGGTAATACTAACAACAGAAAGCTTGAAAAACAAGTGACAATAGAGTTTCCAACATCTGCTCTTATTTATTGTTTATGAACAAAACACTTTCATCTGCATTATTTCATGGAAGCCTCATAACTCTTTGAAGGAGGAAATGCTTCCAACTCTTTATGGGAAGGAGCACTGAGTCTCAGAAATGGGCAAGAGAGGTAGTTAGGGCTCAGAGCATATCTGCTAACATCTCAGCTGTCTTTTCTAACACTCTAATGTCTGACATCCCTGATACCACACTGATTTGTCTCTCAGGCTAAGTCTTTCAGACATTATCCTTCAAAAACTTGTGTTGTCAGCTGTCCTAACTTTGAAGAATCACAGAAGTTAGCAAAGTGTATTAATTCATGTCATTTATTGAGTAGAGTGGTCCTTTGGACAACAACAAAAAGCTTGGTAAGAAGAAGGGGATAGATTGTGCCCTTTTGCAGGGGCTAACCAACAATAGTTTACAAAACAAAAATGTAGAATTTAATTCCAGAAATAATTGTTTCATCACTCATGATGCTAAACACATGGGGTACAATCATAAGCTGTGAGCAGTGGAAGAAGGACCGTAGAAATGGGTTCCGTTTTAGCCAGGCTCTGAGGTATTTCCTGGTACTAGGGCCACAGATATTGATGATACTTGTTCAGATGAAGAAATAGCTGTTAACTGTTTCACTACTTTTTAGCATGCAAACCCAGCTTCTCCATCTGAAGGGAGAAAGCAGAGAAGTTATCACTACAGAGATTACCTGCAAGAGGGAGAAGTCTAGTAAGAAAGTCATTCACTAATCGATGTTCACTTTTTAGAAGTTTCCAGACATGACACTACTCAGCTGCCGTCTTGCCCTCAAAGTCATCAAAAAGCTACAATGTACACATGGGAATGGAAATGGAAATTAGCACCTGAAATAAACTGAGGGCCACAACAGCTCCCCCACTGAGAGTTGCCTGGCTCCTCCAAGGACCCAGCTCCTGGGCTGAGACCCCTTCTCCCCTGCAGCGTGCCTTTCAAACAACATAAAGCTCTGACAAATGGCAGAGCAAGTCTCTGGTTGCTCATTCTGTTAGGTCTGAGGCTAGTTTTGTTACAGCACACCTTTCTTATTCTTTCCTCTCCGGTGGTTTTGTATAGATTTCCTTACCTCTACTATTTCTTAACTACAGGGTAGTTACCATGGCAACACCTGTTGATGGCAGACCAAAAAAAAAAAAAAAGGTAATTCTTCAATGAGGAAGCTGTTCTGTATTTCTTGCTTCTGGCTCTCACAGTTAGATTTAGGGGACGTTTTTGTTCTTTCTAGGCTCCTAGGTGACACCAGTTTCTCCATTTGGGCAGATTGATATGGAAATTGCTCTTAGCTCTTTCTGTGCTAAGATACAACCTCTGGGAACATTTGTTTTCTGGTGATTTTTACCGACTATAATAGAAATTGTGTCTTTGTCCAAGGGAGTTCACATCTTTAAAGCCTGGGGTTTTTTCTCTCCTTTTCTCTCATTTTTTTCTTCCCTTTCCCCTTCCCTTTTCACTTGATCAGTTAGATGGGCTTGTATTCCTTCTTCAACCAAAGGGCCACAATAGCAGAGCCCAGATCCTGTGGCTCACGTAAAATGCCATTAGTCTGGAAATCAGAACAATGAAGAAAAAAAAACCTGGGTTTTTTTTATACATCATGCCAATTAGTTATACGGGCAGTTTCATGAAAATATGTCCTAGATAGTAAATGAAGAGACTTAAAAAAATAACAGTATGCTCAAGGACAGTCATGTACTATGAGATGCTAGTATCTTATTACAGAAACTTAGCTATATCATAAATAGTACAAATTTAAACAGGCATTTTGGTATGCCTGTTCCGGATAGGGCAGTGTAGCAGAATCTTTGGATGAGATTTAAAAAAAAAAAAAAGGCACCAACTCTGAAGCCAAATCAGTGGGTCAGGGAGAACACACACACAGGTCGCGTACGTGACACGTGGTGAAGCCACCTCTTTATAAAGCACAAGGTAACAAAGGAAGAGTGGCCTAGGTTCTGTTCATGGGTCAGACCCTAAAGAGCTGTGTCATCACAGCTGGGCCCTGGTTTCCTTATTGCTAAAATGAGTTGAGCTGAAATACTGTGGGTTTGGTTTTAACTCTAAAATGATATTAGTCCAACTCTGAAATAGGCACAAATGCTGAACAGTAGAACACTGGAAGGGGAACCAGAGCAGACTTTTAAGCCTGAATTTTGAGTGACTTTTCAATGACCAAGAAGAGCATAAATTAAGCAAGAGGAGGAGTCGGAGAAAAAACGAAATGATCTGTTAATCTAAATATAATATGTCCCAATAAAGTAAAGAATTCCTTAGAAGCTTTGATCAGTCCAAATTCTTAAGGCATCCTTTCAAAACTTTCCTCACAATTAAAGGGAAAAAAAAGATTATTGAAAGTTTTCTCTTTAATTCGACTTCATGTTGTTTGGTAATTATTCCCTTAATCGATTACTGAAAACAGTGTTTAAAAATACAAATTCCCTCTTTGAGATTGTATCATGAATTCTATGAATTATGTGAACCTCCCTGTTATTTCAGTGTTCACTTGAATTTATATAATTAAGAAACATCTCCAGGATAGCAGCTGGTTGATGTGTAAACCTTCTTTCTTGATAGGAGAAATGCAGAGTAATGACCCTTGCCTTGCTCACCCTCATCTCTGTGCCTTTAAGTCAGGACTCCAGTGTTAGAGAATGTGACCATTTTTCCATGCACTGCCTCTGTGTTGGCGTCCTAGGGTTGCTATAGTAAAGCACCACCATATATAAAGGTGCTTTATATATGGGTGGATTAAATGTCAGAAATTTATCATCTCACGGTTCTGGAGGCTAGAAGTGTAAGATCAAGGTGTTAGCAAGGTGTTCTCCTTCTGAAGGTGCAAGGAAAGGTCTGTCTGTTCCTGACCTCTCTTTTAGCTGCTGGTGTGTCCTTGGACTGTGGCTGCATAAGATCTATATACAGAATGCCAGCCTACCCACCCCCAGCACACACACACACACACACACACACACACACTCTCTCTCTCTCTCTCTCTCTCTCTCTCTCTCTCTCTCTCCCTCTCTCCCCCCCCTCCCCTACATATTCCTCCAAAACTCGTTTACTTTATAGACAACAATCTTTAATAATGTGGAAAGCTGCCAGGAAAACAACCCGAGCTTGAATGTATTCCCTTTTTTTGACCCCACAGGCAGAGCCATTGCCTCAGGCCAGCCCAAACAACACAGCCAGTTCTGCAGAACCTTCAGCAGGAGGGGTTGGGGTGGGGGGGGGTGCTCTTTCTATCCTGAGCTTACTCCACAGCCTGCAGCTGGGACTTGTAACAGTGAGTAGATGTCTATGAATTTGGGTGTGTCTCAAAAGCATACTTGGGCAAACTTCAAGTTAGTGTTTGACCCCCACACCTTTCCCAGCTTCCTGGGGAAGGTGCCCCTACCCCCACCCCATACATACACACCCATGCAGACAACTCCCGGGAAAGCTCAGTGATCAGGGACCCTCCAGCCCCCCACTATCCCTTGGTGATCCCAAGACTAGAGAAAACAGAAATTACCGCTCGCTGGGAAATGTCTAAAGGCTCATCTGAGGCTCTGTGATAGACAGGGAGGTGTGCCAAGTGGCTGCCCAGTGAGGTACCCACCAGGAGACACAAGCCAAAGCTATAGGCTCTATGAATGGCCACTTAAGTTCCATTCCAAAAGACAGCATCCCAGATAAAATAGAGTGGAAGGGACTGGAGTAGTGTTTACTTTTTGTTTTTAGCAAGGAAATAACACTGAAAGGTGAGTAAGGGAATGAATGAATGAATGACCTCTTTAATTGCCGTGTTTGTTTATTTAAAGATTTATTTCTTTACTTAGAGCAGGCATGGGGTGGGAGGGGAAGAGGGAGAGCGATAATCTCAAGCAGACTCCCCACTGAGCAGGGAGCCTGAAGTGGGGCTCGATCTCACGACCCTGAGATCATGAACCTGAGATCATGACCTGAACTGAAACCAAGAGTCAGAAGCTTAACCAACTGAGCCACCCAGGTACCCCTAATTGCCCTGTTTATTACTCCATATTTATTTACATTGCCTAAAGGAGGATGTTTTTAAATATTTATTTTACTAATTCATTAACTAGTAAGTAGAGGAATCAATTTGTATATTTTCTGTTCACTAAAGCAACATTTAAGTTCCAAAGCTAATCTTTTAATTGTTAGTGTTTGTGCTACCTTGCTTTATGTTTAGATGTCTGAGAAGCATGCAACTTTCCCTCAAATACATTGAATTTGCATATTGTAAACTATTCTAACTTTTGCCAGGAAGGAAGGATTTTTTTTTTCCTGTTGAGCACTTTGGTCATTTTGATTTTTTTTCTCTGTTAATATTGAAACTGCAAGGAATTCAAGTCCAAGCCTTGCTTGGGATGCATGCTTACAGATAGGGCTTATAGGAAATAGTGTCGTGTTAGGCCTCTTTCCAGGTAACATTCTTTCAAAAAGGTTTTTGCTATTAAAATGTCATTTGTTAATAACTCAGTGTGCATATTGTAATGGTATCCATGCTTACCTGGGTCCTGTACGTTGTGGATAGTGTGAGGATACATGCTTAAAGGATTTTTATCATCAGCTCCCCAGAATTCAAGAAAAGTATGTTCTTCTTGGAAAGGGGATTATTTTTATTAAACCACACTATTTAAGAGGATTTTCAGAAGGAATTATTTTCCCAGTGTCATACTTAACATCTTTTTGATGCCTAAAAATTTTGGGTTTTTTTTTTTTTTGGCTTTCATCTTCTCTTCATAGTGGCTTCTCTCTGGCACCTCTGAACTTTTTTTTTTCTGTTCTCAGCCAAGAAAATTAACTCCCTGAATATACTCTTTTCTAAACGGACTGTTGCTTTGCATACATCAAGGATTTCAGCTGTTAGAACGTGTGAGAAATGGGGCAGGAGACATCAGATGGCATGAAAACTAGAACCGTTCACACCGAGAATCCCAGGAAGGCTGCAAGTGTGAGCTAAAGCAGCTGGGGGGGGGGGGGGGGAGGCGGGAGGCACAGCTGGGAAAGCCGGCAAGAAAAAATGGCCAGAAAACACAAAGGGCTTAGCGAGGGGAGAAGTGCAGCCCAGGAAGTCAAGAATCCTGGGATGAGGGAGGAAGAAACATCCGTCATAAATTATGGTTTTCCAGGATTGTTCAGGACATCGTAGCCCAGATACATTGGCTTTAGCTACCCTTTTGATTGCTATACCATTGAACATATTCAGTATTATTTTCTTGCATGATTATGGTGAAGGACTGAATATTGAAATTTTCATGGAAGGACATGTCTGTGCTTTGAGATTGATCTCTGTGATATTGACAGTTTACTAAACCTAGCCTAGAATTCAGTTGGATTAATAAGAAATAGCATGCATTAGTTTATAGATATATTTGTGGGTTTTAATACCCAAAGTGTATCAAATTGCTAACATTTGTCATTTGGACAAATAGGGGGTATGTGTAATTAGCTAGATTAATAACTGGTTTGGTGGGTATATCCAGAGGGAACCCATGAATAAATTGCTCTCTTCCTAGGGAAAGGTTTCTGGTATTTGAACCCAATCCTGTCCTAGTCAAGATTAGGCCTCAGTTGGGTACAACTGTGCAAACGCATGGCCCAAAGATGGGAGGGAGGGCTAATGTAATAACAAAGAAATAGCATTCAAGAACATCGTGACATTTAACGCAATGACACAGATCTAAGAGGCAGAAATGGCATGGGGATGACGTAAGCACCTCACCATCACACCACCCATTAAATTGCAAAAGGGAAGGAGGAAAGATTTGGCTTAGCAGCATCATATATGAAAGAAAGTTAGATTTTGTTTTAGTCAAGTATAAGATTCATATATCGCAACAGTCTAATTAATGTAGCTGGTGAAAAAGCTCCTGTGATCACAGGTTTTCTAAAGAAGACTATAGTATCTGCACTGACACAAGTAAGTGTCCTGTTCTCTTCCTCACTGACCAAGTGCTACTTCATCCGGAGAAGTGCCTTTGAGCTTGGTCATTGGGAAGAAAACAACCAAAAAACGAAAGTGCTGGCCCCCAGCATGTGTCCTCTGCTTCCCCCATTTCTTCCCCACTTGTCCCTCTGACATGCATCATCTTGCCCTCCCCAAGGCTGAGCTTGTTCTCACCGGAGCAGGAAACCTCACTGAAGATGTTTAAACCTAGTCCCCAGGGTGGTGGAACACATCACTAATTGTGTTCTTTCTATGCCTTGCCCACTGAATGCAGTCTTGCTCGGTGCTGGCTGAACTGTTGGTTGATTGGTAGTCTCCCATGCTGAGAATGGTATTGCCCCAGTGCTGACCGCTCGGATGACCAGTGCTGCAGTCCAAGTGGCCTTTATTGCCACCCAGGTGTAGGACCTCATATCCCAGGAATGACTTCCAGATTCCCATGGTACTCACTCCTTGACCTTGCAAGTTTCAGCTCTTGCTGTCCCTTCTAAATGTCTGGGACTGAGTATCTGTTTTGGGTACCGTGGTCTGTCTTGATCTTGCCAGGAGATCTTCTCAAGAAATTGCAGCTCTTACCCTAAATCACTGCCCAGTGGCCAGATTCTGCAGCTGTGCTTAGATGCCGGGATGATAATGGACCACTGTCCTGAGTTCACCAGCCTATTATTACTCCCATTCCCCTAGCACCATCACTGTGCTGTTTCCTAAATCAGATCAGGGTTACCTTGTCCACTGGGTGTTATGCTTGGTTACTGGGATGCTCCCCTAAGTCGGGCTTTGTAGCAGGAATGGGCTCTTATGAGCAGGCCTGGCCAAGGCCTAGCTCTCTCCTTCTTCCAGCTCATAGCTTTTTTGAGTTAGGGTAGCTGGTACCCAGAACTCTATTCTTTGAAATGAAGAAGGGGAAGGTCAAGGGCAGGAGAAGAGGAACTTGTCTTTGAGTACTTGAAAGGTTGCCATGTAGGGAAATTATTTGACTTGTTCTGTATGGCCCTAGAAGTTAGAACCAAGACTCCAATGAAATTGAGGCCACTAAGTCACTGGGTGAAAAAGAACCTTCTTTACCCCAGCTCAAATCTAACAGCATTTGCCAAAGACAGAACGAATTCCTTCTGGGAGCCCTTCATTATGGAAGGGATTCTGGTATAGACTTGATTAGCAGATCTAAGTTTTGTTTATGATTTGTTTCCATTGCAACGTGGATAAAAGATGGTATTTACTTGGGTGGCGTTTGCATGTGTGATATGTTGCTGCGGTCACACACCAATCATGAGTGACCTGCAGTCCTGCTCCTTTCCTTGTCTTCAGACACTGCCCAGGAGAGCAGCTTTATTATAACAATATCCTCGAATCTTCTCTGATTTTTAAAAATTAACTCACTCATTCAGTGAATAAATATTCAATGTTGATTATATATTAGGCACTGCAATTCATTCTGTGCTCAGTACTTCTAACTGTCATGTTTAACCAAGTCCTTTCATTATTGTACTTATAACCTGGAGGTCACAGACATTGTAGAAAGGGTTCAAGTATCAAGTGGGGTTGATTTGTAGATCACCTTTAAGTTTCTTTTAAATTTGAAAATCCTTAAGTGAGCATGATTCTAGTCTCACAGTGAGTGGATAACCTGCCCCCAAGTATAGTTTTTAAAAGTCAAACATGAATTTGGAGTTGGGTTGCTCCAGTCTGTGCTACCGAGTCCCTACTTATCTACCCAGATAGCAGGGGGATCTGCTGTCAACATCATCACTGTTGCCTTAGAGAGGACTCTAAGGGCATCACTTAAAAAAACAAACAAACAAACAAACAAAAAAACAAAAAGAAACCATTGCTCTTCCTACACCCTCTTCCCAGCAGCGCCAGCTGGGGGTTGGGTCAGGCCATCTGTCAGGTGCGTAACCCAGCCCTCAGGGTCCCAGTGGCCCAGAAACTGAACTCTTTGTCAGTTTTTCTGAGTGGCTTTAGCTAGAACAAGCCTTCAGGTTAGCAGGCAAAATGCATCATGAATTATCAGCATTCACCTGTTTGAGCCTTCTTACGAATGTCATCATCTGTGTTAAGAACCTGCTAACAGTCCTAATGAAAACTCTGTCAGTGAACTAGGTGTGGACGACACAGTGCTGAATTTGGCATTCTACTGACATAGTATATGCAGGGGGGGAGGAATATTGGAGTAGACCCCTCGCTTCACAAGTCCTATAGTTCCATTCAGTGGAAAAAGAAAGCAATATGGACAGCATTGGATTTCTATTTGATTGGGTCAGTCATCATTTGCAGTGACTAACGGCTGTCCACCCTTAGAGATAGTTATGAGCGTGAAAGGGGACCTGAAAGGGGCACTTGGTCCGTGCAGAATGATGCTCCGATTGTCTCAGTCTGAACGCAATAGCTGGCCCACAGTGATTCCAGCCCGACTTACACTTGGGTTTGCCATATTTATTCCAAGTTGATCTGGAAAATGACTGACATTATAATGTTCACATTTCTTGGAGTTCATTTTTGGGAGCGGCTTTATTGAGATAGAATTCCCATGCCATACAATTCACCCATTTAAAGTGGACAATTTAGGAGCGCCTGGGTGGCTCAGTCATTAAGCGTCTGCCTTTGGCTCAGGTCATGATCCCGGGGTCCTGGGATCGAGCCCCGCATCGGGCTCCCTGCTCCGCGGGAAGCCTGCTTCTCCCTCTCCCCCTGCTTGTGTCCCTCTCTTGCTGTGTCTCTGTCAGATAGATAAATAAAATCTTTTAAAAAAAATAAAGTGGACAATTTAATGGTGTTTAGCATATTCACAGAGTTGTGCAACCATCCCACAGTCCCTACCTCAGAAAGCAGCTCTGTCCTCCTTAGCTGTCCTCCCCATCTCCTGCAGCCCTAAGCAACCGCTAACCTACTTTTTGTTTCTCTCTGCCCATTTTGGACATTCCACGTAAATGGAATCATAGAGTATTTGGCTTCTTGTGTGACTAGCTTTTTTCACTCAGCATATTTTCAAGGTTCATCCATGTTGTAACATGAGTCAGTGCTTCATTCCATTTTATTGGCCACATCTTTGATATGGATATACCCCATTTTGTTTGTTTATTCACCCGTTGATGGCTATCTGTACTGTTTCCACTTTGGGGCTATTATGAATAATGCCACTGTGAACATCCATGCACAAGTTTTTGTGTGAACGTATGTTTTCATTTCCCTTGGTACATACCTAGGAGTGGAATTACTGGGTCCAATGGTAACTCCTCTGTTTAGCTTTGGGAAGAAGAACCATGCTGTTTCAAGGTGACTGTATCATTTTACATTCCCCTCGGCGGGGTACGGAGGGTTCTGATTTTCCCACGTCCTCACCAACACTTGTTACCATATAGACTTTTTGATTATGGCCGTTCTGCGGGGGATAAAGTGGTATCTCATCTCATTGTGGTTTTATTTTGCATTTCCTTGATAACTAATAATGCTGAGCATCTTTTCATGTGCTCATTGGCCATTGTATATTTACTCTGAGAAATGTCTGTTCAGATCTTTTTCCTAGTTTTCATTGGGTTGTCTTTTTATTATTGAGTTATAAAAGTTCTTTATATATTCTAGATAAAAGTCTTCTATCAGATATGATTTGCTCATATTTTTTCCCATTCTTTGGGTTGTCGTCACTTTCTTAATAGTGTCCTTTAAAGCAGGAATGTGTTTAATTTTGATCAGGTCCAATTTATCTATTTTTTTCTTTTGTTGCTTGTGCTTTCGGTGTCATATATAAAACTCCACTGCCAAATCTGAGCTTATGAAGATTTATCCCTATGCTTTCTTATAAGGGTTTTTTTGTTTTAGCTTTTAAATGGAGATTTTTCTTCATTCTGAGTCAGTTTTTATATGGTCTGAGTTGAGGATACAACTTCATTCTTTTGCATGTGGCTATCCAGTTGTAGATTTTTTTGTTGTTGAAAAGACTATTTTTCCCCATTGAACAGTTTTGACACCCTTGTCAAAAATTAATTGGCCATAGATATACAGGTTTATTTCTGGATGGTGCATTCTAGTCCATTGATCTTTATGTCTATCCTATTCCAGTACCACACTGTCCTGATTACCTTGTTTCTTTGAAATATTTTTGTCATGAAATGCGTATTCTGAAAATGCGAAATTATGTACCACCTTTATGTTATTAGAATAACTGTCAAGTTATGTGCTCAATTTTCAAATTAGACTCTTTACTCCCACCTAGTAATAGAAAAAGCATTTGCAAACATATTATTTCTAATACATATTAATAAGATTTGGCATTTTAAGAAAAATATTCTTTTCATTTTTTTTTTTTTTTTTTTTTTTTTTTTTGCTGTAGCAGTTTGATTTAGGTCATCCAGTCTTGCTTCTAGTTCTAACAAATTCAGGAGAGTTCTCTGGGACCGACCATGATGACATGGGGAAGTGGAGATGTTTACATTTGGAATCCACATCTAAATATATCTGCATGGCAGGGTTTCAGGAGGAGGTTTGCTTTAAAATCTAATGAAAGAGCAAAAGGTGGTTTGGGAAAGGCTCTTGTCTGTCAAGCCCTCACCCAGTGAAGGCGGGCCCTGCCCTTTTAGTTTGCATGATTGACAGCAGAAAGACCTGGAGTCGGGTCAGAAGAAAATAGCCCATGATTGTGTGTCTTATTCCAGTCTTTTTAGACTTATTTTTTTTAAAGATTTTATCCATTTATTTTACAGGGAGAGACACAGCGAGAGACGGAACACACAAGCAGGGGAGTGGGAGAGGGAGAAGCAGGCTTCCCCCCAAGCAGGGAGCCCGATGCCGGGCTCGATCCCAGGACCCCGGGACCATGACCCGAGCCGAAGGCAGACGCCCAACCACTGATCCACCCAGGCGCCCCTCTTTTTAGACTTATTAATGAAAATAAAATAATAGCCGAATGCAGTGGCAAACAAAAGGGAGCCATTTCTCACTTGGTAACTGTCAGGGAAACAATAGATGTACCTCGAGATGGTATAAATAATCTGCTGACTCTGCTATGAAAGAAAGCAACCTATAGTCTAAGATGATCATATGTGGTCCTAATAATAGAACATCACTAGATGCAGATCTAGAAGGCTCGTGTTGTACTCAGTTTTTTATATTCAAATCAGGAATTGTATCTCAGTCTGTTAAAATAATTGAGAAGTTCTGAATCTTAGTTAATAGCTAGGATATTCCCCCTTATAGTGTAAGCTCATTCATTCATTCATTCCGTCACCTTCCCCTACTCCCTCCCACACTGCACTTATTATGGTGCCTTACGTCAAACAGAGGTTCAGTACGAGAGATATTTGTTAGGAGATGGGGAGAGACGTGGAGAGGAAAGCCTGGGCACCAAAACTAAGGCAAAACCATGGATGGGATGAATCAGGAGGGCAATGAAGGGAGAAGGCATCCCTGTCCTCCCCTCTCCCATTTCAGCACGTCTTCCTCATTCCCACAGTGAAGTGAGTGAAGGAACGTCGAATCAGGAGATCTGCGTGCCATTTAGGTCACACGGTTCCTGTGGTACTGAAGATGCTCCTTTTTTTCCCCTAAGATTTATTTGAGAGACAGCACACGCACGCACAGAGGGTGGGAGGTGGGGGGCATGTTGCAGAGGGAGAGGGAGAGAGAGAATCTCAAGCAGTCTCTACACCCAGTGGGGATCCTGACACAGGGCTTGATCTCAGATCTCACCACCCTGCGATCGTGACCCGAGCTGAAATCAAGTGTCAGATGCTTAACCAACCGAGCCACCCAGGTGCCCTGAAGATGCTCCTTTTAATAAAACATTCTTATAATTAAATCACAGCTTACTTTATTTAAAAGCATAAATAGGGCGCCTGCGTGGCTCAGTTGGTTGAGCGACTGCCTTCGGCTCAGGTCATGATCCTGGAGTCCCGGGATCGAGTCCCCCATCGGGCTTCCTGCTCAGCGGGGAGTCTGCTTCTCCCTCTGACCCTCTTCCCTCTCGTGCCCTCTATCTCTCATTCTCTCTATCTCAAATAAATAAATAAAATCTTTAAAAAAATAAAAATAAAAGCATAAATACTCTGGGGTGCCTGGGTAGTTCAGTCATTAAGCGTCTGCCTTCGGCCTGGGTCATGGTCCCAGGGCCCTGGGATCAAGTCCTACATCGGGGCTCCCTGCTCGGCGGGGAGCCTGCTTCTCCCTCTCCCTTTGCCTGCTGCTCTGCCCACTTGTGCTCTCTCCCTATCTCTCTGTCAAATAAATAAATAAAATCTTTTTAAAAAAATTTTAAAAAAGCATAAATACTCTTAAATACATCACTTGTTTTATCCCAAATTCAGGTAACAGATACTTGAATTTTAATATTAACTGCAATAACTCATAGATTTATTTATCATAATATGAGGGAAAATATGGAAAGAGCAAGTAAATTGATGGGTGTTTGATCAGACATTGTTATGTTAGAGATCATTTTTTATTAATTTACTACAATTTGTAGTTTTTCCTCGACTTTGCAGCTTGCTTTGCTCAGGAAGGAATAAAAAGCTCAGTGTTTGGCCCGAATTTGCTCGCGTTTTTATAACAAACTGGACAAGTATCTTTCAGTCTGTATCCATCTGCCTTTTTTTAACCTAATTTTCTTTCTCTTTGGTTACAGGCCCAGAAGGAAGAAAGGACTCTCACCACAACATTTCAAAGGGAGTCCACCGCCAGAACGTTGATTACTTATTTGGACAAACATTTCTCCAAGGTAAATAGTACCGTTGTACACGAAGGGGGCCCATCATTAGAATTTGCAGACTGCAGTGGTACTGCACACAGGCTTGATTGTTCCGGTTAACAAGCCAAGAGTGCCGCGAGAGTGGGAGGGAGAGAAGAGAGCAGAACAGTGGGGATATCCTACAGTCTCTCCTCAGTGTGTTCCCCGGAGAATGCCGTCAGGGTCCGGGAGCTCACGGAGTCCCACTACAAATGTGTGGGAGGAAGGGAGGAAGGGGAGGCGGTACTTTTTTCTTCGTGTTAATCTCTCTCTGGCATTCATGCAAACAAGAGCCAGTGTGGTTTGATTATAAAACTAGCATTTTTGTCTTCTATGGGGAAAGCGTGGTGCAGTTCTTAGAAGTTACAATAAAATATATGCTGTATCCATGTCACAAAGGGAAAGAAAACGGACTCATATTTTACACCAACTAAGTCTTACAGATGTGGAAGATGTTAAAGAAATCCATGTTCTCCTCTTGTGAAAATACCTACTAAGTAAGGCTGTGGTTGGTTGGTGACAAATACTTCATGAAGTTCTTGTTTTGGAAAATCATATCCTTAAAGCCTCTTTGGGGGTGGGGGGGGTGAGGAGAGAGCATCCGTGTGAGAGAGAGAACGTGAATAAGAGAGAGAGAAGGAGAAAAGGAGAGAGAGACCTCAAAGAGCAGTATCTCAGAATCACACTATATGTTCCAGAGGAGTAACTGCAGGTGCTTTCTTTATGAATCATGAGCTTAGCGAGAATAAAGGCTTAGCAGAAGCAGCTGAATTCATCGTCAGCTCTAGCATTCATGAACTGGCTGCCAATATTTTAACACAAATTGCTGTGTCATTTCTATGAAGTTCTCCTGTTGCTGCTCAGTCTGTAGCCAAAAGCTGTTTTTGCTAAGCCCTGAAATTATATCTGATAAAATGCCTCCTTCCTTCCTGATAAAGATACACATGTACAGAACCCACAGAGATGCAAAACTATACGATCCAATTTAAAAGAAAATAAACTTGTCACCTTTCTCAGTTTAGCGGTTAATATATGGCTGACATTTCTCAGTCCTTAGCTTGCTAGAATGCACTTTCGGATGGGCAAGGGGTGAGTAATGTGTTCCTCATCAGTACTCATCCTGGTGGTTCTTTTCTGAAGGGGCTGGGTGGGGGAAATGGAGGCTGTACACTAGAGGAGAATTTTGTGATACTATTCATTGTCTGTTCTGACAGAGAAGACATTGTTTGCTCACTGTAATAGGCTTGGCAGGAATCTGTGCTGTGCATACAGAATGGGAAAACAGCAGTGGAGAATCTCAAAATTCGAAGCAAGAGATTAGCTTAGAGATTTTTTTAAAAAAATATATTTTCATAGCTTCTCATTACTGTAGATGCAAGTCATAATTTAGGGAACTAATTTTGCTTTAAGTGATAGTTTTCTTCACCTTGCATCTTGCATGTATTACATAAAAAAGGCTTTAAGACAGCACTGTGTCTATCTAAATACTGTAGTAACAAGAATTACAATCATGAAGTTTATAAACACACCAGACCTGCTTGGGGGTCGCTCCCTGTGCATTAGTATTCACGTCGGTATGGATGAAAAACAACCGAGGCACCTCCTCTGGTGATTCACAGAAGCAAGTGTGAGCTGCCTAAGGTAAGAGAGAAAAGACACATTTAATGATGTGCTTGGAGGTAAGCAGTCCACTGCTAGGGACAGTGCAAGAGGGTGCCATGCCCCAAATGTCCAGAACTTTAAAGTCAACAGCTGTCAAAGTGGAGTCTGAGAGCAGTGTGCAAAACCTGCCTTGGACACTGAACTGACAGAGATGTAAAGCAAGACTGAAGCCCAGTGTTTCTGCTTAAGGCTCCCCATTCACCCCACTTCCCCGCTACCTGCCAGCACAGGAACTGCATGGTGTGGTGGTCCCCAGTAGCCCCAGGTGTCCGGGGACTTCACGTGTGTGCATGTGTGTTTCTCACTAGAGCAGAAAGAGATGTGGTCGTGCTGCGGGCTCGTGGGCCGTTGTGTTCATAGAGCACATGAGCTAGACCAGGGAAGCTCCAAGAGCAGGTGTGCTGGGGCCACTCCCAGCCAAGTTCAAGGGCCCCTCGTCTTTATGCTCCAAGAGAGATTTATCCTGTTCCCCAGTCTTGACTTGTATTTATAAGAAGAACTCCCTGTATATTTTTATAAGAACAATATCATATAAATTACGACACTTCTAAAATTACAGCAGTGATAATGGGTCGATATACAGTTGGTCATTAGATTTTTGCAAACCCTTCTTGGCTTTTTATGTAACCTATATAAGGACCCGCCTTAGACACCTAAAGCAAATCTTTTACTCTGCTACTTATGACATCGTTCAGGTACATTATCTGCTTAGTTTTTAAATTTCTCAGTCTTTTAAAATGTGTTTGGCAATCTTTTTAAAGATGTGTTTGTATCACCTCTTAAAAATATGTAAAATATATATGTTGGTATTTTCAAGTAAATACCAAAGGAACCAAGTAAAATTAACCAGGATGTTACAAAACCGTTTCCCTTTATTGCTTCAATATGTTGGCACATTTATTGTGTCTGTTTTAAAAGTAGATTTTATTTTATCATTTTTAACAACCACGTTAAGGGCTACCAAGGACGGTGAGGCAGAGGTGGGGCCAGTCCCGACTGCTCCGGCGGGGGCCCCTTTGAAGGCGCTGCCTTGTGTCGGGGGGGACAACGAGGAGCCTCAGAAGGCAGTTTGCGGGGTAACTGCTGGTGCCTCTGTGGCTTGGCGGCCCTGTCCCCTGTCCTGCCTTCTTGTTCCTATGCTGCTGGAATCCCCAGCAACCACTGTACTGGAGGCCTGATCATCAGCATGCACCAGTGACACCCGGCTCTGCAGAGCCTGGGCCTCAGCCTGCCAGAAAGCAGTGGGAGCTCGCAGGCTGCGAAGCCTGTGCACGCACCTCTCGAGGCAGAATCATCGCCCGGCCTGGCCTCATTCACAGCCTTGTCACTAGGGGACAAGGACTATCCTTGTCTTAAAATGAGGAGTTACAAAGGGCTTGGTTCACCAGTTACAGCTCACCTTTGTCTGTTGGGAAAGGAAGCATATACCAGTGGAGGGAAATTGGAGTAGAGGCTTAATGACACTATTTTATTTAGCAAACGCTTAAACTGCACTTACTGTGTGGCAAGCAGGAGTCTAAGCACCTTGCAAATATTAACTCATTTAATCCACTGCTCCCATTATTATTATTCCCATTTTACTGAAGAAGAAACAGCAGCTCTGAGAGGGTGAGTAACTTTTCCAGGGACCCACAGGTGGTGAGAGCGAATGGCGTGTGCCCGGGGGCTGTCTGCGCCGGAGTCTAGGCGTTAGGGCTCTGTGCACCCTATCACAGGTCCCTCCTGTACCAACAGCAGAGTTTGCTCAATGTTCCTGTCCCTTTGGGGTCCGCCATCCCCACAGAGGCACACACGGTGTGTTACATTGCTGGTTTTTGAACTGTACACCCGTGCCTCTTGGCATTTACATCAGGGGAAGAAGAATTTTTAATTTTTGTCCTTCTAGATTCAAAGTGGGTGCAGGTTAAGGCTAGCGTGGTCCAGCCAGGATTCCAGGCGCCACATCCCCTGGCTGTCAGGGTGAGTTGTACTCCGCAGCAGGCCTGCAGACGACCTCCCTGGCCATGCTGGGAGAAAGGCCAAGGGCCACTGCTCGCCCTCTTCCTCAACACCTCTTTCCCTGGCTGCATCCTGGACCTTTCCATATGCTCCGGCCCTGAGGCCAGTGGTGCTAGACTTGCCAATATTGAGAGAAGCCCCTATTCAAGCCAGTATGTCAATAAGATGGATGTTTGACCATCCTCCTCTCTGACCTGCAGTGAGGATTTAGCTGCCATCGGGAGGTCTTGCCTTAACCCAGTACTTCCCAGAGAGAGGTGTTAATGGGCGCAGCTCCATACCGCTGCTCCTGAAAGAGAAAAGAAGAAAGGTTTCATTTATGAGCAGGTATGTTTGAGAGACACGGATTAAATGAAATTAAATTGATGTATGTATTGCAAGTTTCTCAGAATTTTCTTGTGACTCTCCACAACAAGATGTAGAGTGCAGAATTTCCTACATGTTTTATTCTCTCAGATGGGGAGAAACGTCTAGCAACACCCGCTTGAGCAGTGCTGCCTTAAGAAAGGGAGAGACAACAGAACATGTCCTAGAAGGTAGCCCTAGAGGAAAGATCAGTCAGCTACATTTGGGATCCCTAAATTCCACCCCGTCTTTAAACCAGTAGACACTGGGACCTCAGAGCATCAGATTTCTCATTCGTGAAATATGGAGGATAGAACTGGATTATCTCTAAGCTGTTTTCATCTTTGTAAAAAGCTGGCAATCGCTTGTTTATGTCCTAGCTGGCTCCAGAAGGGCTTTTAAGAATAAGGCACAATATATAACGCCTTAAGACAGAGTAAATTACAAACAGGTGGGGGCAAAATGAGACATAGGGAATATAAAGTAGGAAAGACAGAGGAAGGAGGGAGATTAGCATGCAGAATGAATTCTGTGAAATCCTTCATGGTGGATATGAAGGAACCAAGTTTTGCTCAGTGCTTTTTGATGAATGGTTTGAAGAGAGAACTAGAATCATAGCTTCGTGATTAACGGGTCCTAAGCTAAACAAACGTTTCCTGCAGAAACAACTGTTCCCAGTTTTGAGACCAAATTTTTCCCACGGTTTTTAAATTCTGTGGCCTTTTGGTCTTTCAGGTAGAAATTTTGGCTCTGTGACAGGCTGGTCCCAAAGAGATTGGACCGTCCATAAATGTGCTTCGTAGGTAGCTGCGGGTACATCGTCCTCATTTATTAAACCAGTACACACTGTAGACCCGCTCTGCTTTGGTGTGTGTGCAGGTATCTGAGTCTCGATTTCTGGAGTGTTCCCCAGAACCTGGAGGGCTGTGTGATGGGAGGCCAATGGCCAGGTTGCTGTGCTGGGTTGGACGGTGTCTAGAGCAGAGCCCGTTTATGGGGCCTCCCTGGTACAGCATCATTATATCCATTCTGTTTTCAGGATGCCAATCCCCTTGCCCCCCACCCACGTCTGACTTCCTGCCCTTTGTCCTTGCCGGGATCAGGGTCTGCCTGCAGACTCTTATAAGATCAGAGGTGTCCTGGGGGGTTTCATTGCTAGGGTGGTAAAGGTTCAAATCCAAGTCCTCTTTTTAAAGTCTTAGGAAATAGAAAGATTACTGAAGTATTTTTGAAGAAAACGATACTGTTGGAGGACCTCATAGAGGACAGAAAGCCATTAGTGACAGTCAGATGAACAAGCATGTCACTCAAATGCTGCAAGCCCATGGCAGCTTTCATTAGTTTTTATATTTAGTCACATGTTGTTGCTTTATCTATATAATGGATAGCTGACTCGTGAGACAAGAAGCGTAAGAAGCATCAATGTCATTCTAAGCTGCCATCATCTGGCCAGAATTCTTATATACTTACCATAGTGTTGGTGACGTTTTATTTCCTAAACTGGGTAGCAGTTACATGGGTGTTTGTTGTATCCTACTTTCAGTAAATCTTAAATATCTTAATATATTTGATAAGTTTCATATCCGCTTCTTGGAATATCTGTGGTATAAAATTCAATGTTAAGAAAAGTAGTGACAGGGGCGCCCGGGTGGCTCAGTTGGTTGAGCGACTGCCTTCGGCTCAGGTCATGATCCTGGAGTCCCGGGATCAAGTCCCGCATCGGGCTTCCTGCTCAGTGGGGGTCTGCTTCTCCCTCTGACTCTCCCCCCTCTCATGCTCTATCTCATTTCCTCTCTCAAATAAATAAATATAATCTTAAAAAAATTTTAAAAAGTAGTGACAATCATACAATTCAACTTTGTATTTATTAGAAATAAGTATCATCCATACCCTTAATATATATGTCCTCGCACTCCTGTTGGCAAGCTGACAACACAGTCAGATCAGACAAAATATATATATTTATTGCAGAGAAATGCTTGCAAACAGCAGCCTAAACCTTTTTATCTTATCTCATTGTTTTATAAGTAAACACAAAAATTATCGTAGTTTGAGTATGTTTGTCCAAAATGTTAGATACCCAAGCGTCAGCTAATGAAGGCAATTATTATGTTTTGATATTGTAACATATTAAATATAATTTGGAACTTATATATTTGAAACATATATGAAAATATTTATATATTTGATATATATCTCGTATGCCAGTATGTCTTTTCAAAAATTTGTCTGCAAGTCAAGCAATTTATTCTGTAATGAATTTAGAGTTAATTGAATAGCACATCACTTGTTAAATAGGAAACACTCAAGGGGCGCCTGGGTGGCTCAGTCGGTTAAGCATCCCACTCTTGGTTTCGGCTCAGGTCATGATCTCAGGACCGTGAGATCGAGCCCCACATTGGGCTCTGTGCTGGGTGTGGAGCCTGCTTAAGATTCTCTCCCTCTCCCTGTGGCCCCCCCGCCTTAAAAAAAAAAAAAGGAAACACTTAAAATAGAATTATTAAAGTTTGTGTGTGAGCATGATAATACAAACTTTAATAATGAGTCTCTTTAAAATCAAATAATTGTACTTAAGTCACCTCTTTCTTATATACCATAAAATTTTTAATCAAAATACTTCCAACAGAGGCTTGCAAAAATATACCTACACGAGTCAAAACAGGTGAAGACTTGAGTGAAGCCTGGAAAAGACATTGCAATAAATATTTGTATTCAGTTTAAAGAGAATGCTGCTATTCTGGAGTAAGTGACTGGTAATGAGATAATACGAGGTATGGTGAGTTGCAGAAAGATTAAAGGCAGACGGTAGAGTCAGTTGATTAGATGTGTTATGAAACCACTGTTGCCCTGCCCCCCTCCCTCTCCCCCCCCCCCCGCCCCTCCTCCCACTACATCACAGGAGCATCTGCTGGGGTTTCCTGTTCCAGCTCTCTGGGAGAGTCAGCGATTGTCTCCCCGAGTGGGTGCTGACCTCAGATATGTTACACAAGCCCCTGCACTGTTGATGTTGTCTTTACTTATCATGAGATATGCATTACGTATATATACTGTTTTGAAATGCCAATCATAAATGAATGGCATGTCCCCTACTTACTGTTCTTTTTACAACAAAAGTGACTTCTTCCTAAGAAGTCTTATTTTTTTAATCGGGTCACATCTCTTAGAGTTTCATTTCCTTGTGTTCTTGGACATTGGAGCATTATTTGTACTGTCTTGCTAGGTGAGCTTCTTAGTTTTCATGTTCTGACTTCACTATTTACTTGTTTTTATTACAGTAAATACATTTTTACATCTTACTTTCAAATGCAGCTAATGAATTTCAAAATGATTTCAGTCAGCATCATTTTCCAACAATCTTAATGTTTGACTATTCTGATTGTTAATTTAAAAATCCAGCTGTCATCGGAGTAACTACTCTTTAATAAAACTTCGATAAAAGTCTAAAGAAGAATTTCAGTGGACTTGACCTCAGGAAAAAGAAATATACATAAGTGAAATATCTTCTGCATTTAATTAATTGGTATAAGCTACAGTATTTCTCTGTGAGTTGTAACTAGCTTTCATTTTCAAACTTTAGAAGAATGAGTCATTTGTACTAGGAAGTAGATGCTAAAGAACTATGTTTGGCAACTTGGAGAACATTTTTAGCATTTGAATTTCCCTATTTATAGTACAGCATCAGGCAGAGTAAAATGTTTGGCATTTCTATAAGGGATGCAAACTCTTTAACATTCTCTGTTGTGATCTAACAATTCATTTCAGAGTAAGATGAATCAGTCTTGTTTGGAAAATGTTTTATACAAATATTGGCAAGGAAACTGTAACTGCATTTCTGTGGATTTTAAAAATGCAAACTCCCCTAAAGTAAATGATGACAAATTTCACAATATTACTGCTTTCTTCTGCGTTATTATAGTTCCGTGCGAACTGCCTTTTATTACTTTAAATTTTCATACTACTCTGCCCCATTCCTTGCTTTTTAGATTTTGCTAACCCATGTTGAAATCAGAGACCATGTTTCTAGGTCCCTCCAAATGTCAAGTTCTTTTTAATCTAACTTTCCACTCTCCACAGTGTTTTTCTCATAATTAAAACTCTAGGTTACTTTATTAACATATGGCCTTTTCTTTTACATTAGACAATATGAGAACAGTAATTTGTAGAGTTTTGCACTTGAAGTGGCTGAATAGAGACACAATATTCTTTCATTCTCTCTTTCACACCACACACACACACACACACACACACACCACAGAGTGTTGAACTAATAAAAAATAATGCAAACTAAATGTAATGTGCTATCCTGCATGGGATAACAAAAATGGGACATTAGTGAAAACTAAGGAAATCTGAATAATGTATGGACATTACTTAATGTACCAGTATTGGTTCATTACCTGTACAAATGTACCATGTTAATGTACGAAGTTAATAGTAGATTAGAAAAATTACAATAACTATATTTATGGCTAATGTATTAAATGGTATAGTTGACTGCAGTCTGTTTTGTGATAAGAATAATTAGGGTACAAAGTGATAACTAGTTCCCTTTTTGCCAAGGTCCTCTTTGAACATAACCGTCTGTAGCAGAGATTGGCAAAATCTGGGGCCAGATCCAGCCAGCCCCCATTTGTGTGGGGCTTGAGCCTGCTCTGTAGTGATCTTGCCTGTGCCCATTTTCAGAAAGCTGAGAGGGTGCAGGCTCAGGCTTCCTGGGCTCAGTTCCCAGCCATTTGGTTAGGGGTTTTGCTTGACTTGTTTAACCTCGCTGGACCTCATTTTCCATTTCTAGGAAATTAGAGGGTCAAATCAGATTGTTCTCTTGGGGAATCTGTGGCTTAGAGAATTCTGACTCTGAATGTGTGCTGGAGGTCTGTTTGTGATGGTAGCTTTGGAATCCCTTGAGGATGAAATTTTGGCACTAAGCCAGTTTGCATGCGTTATTATAGTTTATAGCATAAGATTAATATTAATCATTGTTCAGCATTTTTGAACTTTGCCAAAAAAGAAATAGTCCCTGAAAATAATACTGTTGCCATGTGAGGGTCACTTATGCAGTAAGAAGACAAGATCACAGTTTCTTAATATATCCACATTAAATCTGAACTAAAAATCATATTAAAATATTAAATTATACCTTAATTTGTGATGAATATGAATATGAACAAAAGTACATATAAGGTACGTATCCAAATAAAAATTTTAGGTTAATGTGCTTGTGGATCACACTTAAATGATTAAGTTTGAATTGATTATTTAATATAATTTATAGTGTTATGTGGTATTCTAGTTTATGATAATAAAATTTTGAATACCTAATTATTCTCAAACCCTTTACAGACATTTAAGATCCTGCCAAGTGTCCATATTATGCTTGTTGAGTTAATCATTAGGAAGTTACTCATCTGACAATTATTTCTTAATTCCTTTTGAGCCAGTCATTGTCCATAATAAGAAATTAGTTTCTAGCTCTAGTATTTCAGTGCTGTGTTTTGATTAGAGGCATATAAAAAAAGAAAGTTTACTTAGGTCTTCCTTAAAAGTTAAATCGAATAATAACCACTTGACTGGTGGAAGCACTCTCGGGAAGGGTTGAAGAGTGATTCTCAACTTTGTTCAATAAAATCACTCAAGGGGCTTTTAAAAGTCCCCATGTGCAACTTGTAACCCAAACTAATCAAACCAATCTCTGGAGGCATTATTTTAAAATTTCCCATGTGCCTCCAGTATGCAGCACAAGTTGAGAACTCCTAGCCTTAAGGAAGAGTGAGGGACACCTCTTGCGATGAGCTTTGTACAGCAGAACTCTCCCGCCCTTGGAAATTGGGTGACTCGAGTAGCTCTGGGTCATTTAAAGAGTGAACAGTAGTCCTCCCTTGTCCACAGGGGACACATTCCAAGCCCCCCATGGATGTCTGAACCCACAGATAGTACTTGTCTGTACCATGTTTTTCCTATACATCCATCCCTACGATAAAGCTTAGTCAGTTAGGCACAGTAAGAGATTAACAATGATAACTAATAATAAACAGAACGATTAAAACAGCATATTATAATGAAAGTCATCTGAATGTGGTCTCTCTCAGAATACCTTATTGGACTGCACTTGCCCTCCTGGTGATGATGTGTGAGGAGAGAATGCCCGCATGATGTGGTGAAGGGCAGGGAACGACAGAAGCATCATGATGTAATATTAGTGACATCATGATATCACTGACTTCATGACAGCACATCAGGGGGTCATCCGCTTCTGGACCACAGATGGCTGCGGATAACTGAGACCGAAAGTATACTTCCAGAGAGAGAGAAGCTTGCCAGTATTAGAGGACAAAAGCATGTCACTTGCCCTAAATCTCTCACAGATACCAGGAGAGTCTGCCCTGATTTTGAAATTGCATGCCTCGATGCTACCGTGTTTGCTTTGGCTCTTGTTTTGTGTGGCATTTTAGTTCACATACAAGATCAGTGAGAGCTAGCATTTAGTGAGTACATCTGGTGAGTTTCAGGCCCTGTGCTAAGCATCATTCTGTCTCACAGCCAGGAAAGAAGGAAGTTATTCACTTCAAAATAAAAATAAAAAGTGTTTTGTTTTGTCAGAGAAATCTTAGCTCAGTGTAATTGGATATTTGATCATTTATTCATCTGTTCAAAGAGCATTTATTGAATATATGGGCTGTTCCAAAAATAAGTTTTTAAGGTTCTTGTAAAGTAAAGCTTAGTGGCTTAAATATGACTATTTATGAGTTCTGCAGTTGGTAATTCGGGCTGGACTTAGTTGGGCAAATCCTCTGGTCTCACCCAGGCTCCCACACACAACAATGTTCAGCTATGGTCTGGCTCTGCTCATCTTAGCTGGGCTTTCACATGTCTGGGGGTTGTGAGCTGGGACAACCTGGCTGGTCAAACTCTGGTCCCTGTGATCTTTCATCCTTCAGCAGGGCTAGCCTGGTCTTCTTCACCTGAGGGAGTTAGGGTTACATAGAGAATGAATGCAGGTATATAAGGTACCGTAGGCCTTATCTCAGAACTGTCACACTGTCATGTCTGCCACGCTTGTTGGCCAAAGCAAGTCACAAGTCCAGTCTAGATCCAGGAGCTAGGGAAATAGACTTTATCTCTTGATGGATGACACCAAAAAGTCCTATTATAAAGAGTGAGGATAAAAGAAAGAGGGAGAGTAATTGTGGTTATTTTTGCAATCAACCACAGGTGGAAACTCTAATTCTGTCTTGGGACATTAAGGGAGGTTTCTGGGAGATGGTTTGAGCAGGTTCATGCCTGGAAAACAAATGATGCATTTGAGGTGAAAGCAATAGCATGAGCAAACCTGTCAAATTGCAATTTCCTTGGTGAAAAAAAATATATATATAGATTGTAAAATTTCCCGAATGTAGGAAATATGTCCAGCCCAACACAGAGCATGGAGAAGGCACTCAGCATATACTTTTTCACTTACATTTATATCATTTACATTAAAAAAAGTCAGTACAGTAGTGGGTGGCCCATAAGACAGATGTAATAACGTGAGAGCTTTACAATTTACCATCTGAGTGACTTTAGACAAGTTACTAACTTCCATAGCTCTCTTTAGTACAGTGAAAAGAGTAATGCTTTTTGTATCAGTTAGCTTTTGCTGCATAACAAACCACCCCACAATTTACTGGCTTAAAACTACAGCCGTTTGGGGCGCCTGGGTGGCTCAGTTGGTTAAGCGACTGCCTTCGGCTCAGGTCATGATCCTGGAGTCCCGGGATCGAGTCCCGCATCGGGCTCCCTGCTCAGCAGGGAGTCTGCTTCTCCCTCTGACCCTCTTCCCTCTCGTGCTCTCTATCTCTCATTCTCTCTCAAATAAATAAAAAAAAAAAAAAAAAAAAAAAAACTACAGCCGTTTACTTGGCTCCTAATTCTGTGGGTTTATAGTTTGGGCTGGCCCAGTATAGCAGTTCTTCTGGTTTCACTTGGGCTCGTATATGTGTCTGCAGTCAGCTTTCAGTCAGCTAGGTGTCTGCACCTAGCTGGGGTGCAGTGAGGATGTCTGGTCCGCATGCCACTCATCCAGCAGGCTAGTCTGGGCTATTCACACAGGATCCCAGAGAGGATCCCCAGGGTTCCAAGAGTGAGAGCAGAAGCATGCAAACCTTATGGTCTAGGTTCACAGTTGACACTGTTGCTTCCCCTGCATTTCATTAGACAAGGTGAGTCACAAGGGGAGGCGAGAATTAAGGGTAGAGACATAGGCAACATTTTTTACTGAAAGGACCTATAAAGTCGTATTGCAAACAGTGAGGACACAGGGAAGAGAAGAATTGTAACCATTTATACAATCTTCTACACCTACCTATGGTTCACAACAATCCTATGAAGAATAAGTTAAATGTAACTTGATTTTTCTAGGTGAGGCTCCAAGTTAAAAAGCATCTGGCAGATGGTAGATGTTCAATAAAAAGAAGCTATTAACTTTTTCTTACATATATTAGAAATCAGATTTTCAGCCAGATTCTTTTAATTGCCTATTTTAAAGAGTGTTAGGTAAGCCTCCAAATGGTCTTCACAAAGGTTAAATGTTATGCTTTCTTTCTCTGTTGCACAAAGATAATACAAGTAGGGAAAAGCTCATTGCTTCTGAGTGCATGTGTATCTTGGCATAGAATTCAGGTGTCGTCACCTGATGAGGTTGACAAACCAGCAGTGGAACCAGGCATCTTCACAGCTGCCCAGGAGAAAGATATGCTTAATGCAAAGGGTCAACTCAAGAAAACAATTAGAGACAGTAAAGCGTAATATTTCAACTTGAAAAATATTAAAGGCCCTTTTAATGGGTTAGAACTCATTTTTAAACCTATGCAAAGAATGAAAACCTTAATAAGTCTTTATTGATTTTTTTCATTGTTGTGTTATAGGTATTTTCACAAAACCAGCTAAGCCCCATATAGTTCCAGATTGATCCATAAACTACTCTTGGATCCTATAAATTGGATTCAATGGAGATTTATTTATCTGACAGCTAGAATATCTCTAATCAGTGATGTGAACTGGGTCAAAAAAAAAAAAAAAAAACGCTATCTCCTTTAAGATAAATAGAACATCAAACGTTATTCAGGGATGTGTAGCTTAGAAAAATGGCACGTATTCACTATGGATGGTGTCTGTCTGCTTTTTTACAACTGCAGTACTTTGAAGCTCCTTAAAGGGATCTCAGATGATCATTGGGCTCTGCATCCCAAATCCAGCCTGCGTTCCCAGCCCTCTACCACCAGAAGCCCCACAGCCCTCAGAGGGCTCCGGCTACCTGCTGACACCGGTTTCCAGGGGCTCACCTTCCATCATACTGCAGTTCCTTTTATGATTTTAGAAAGTCCTTGAGGTGGAGTGATTAAGACCTGTGGCTCTCCTCCTCTCTCTCACTTTCTTCCTCTCTGAGTGATGGGGGTGGGGGACAGCTACTGAAACTCCATAAGCCTCAGTTGCTTATTCTGCCAATAATGATTGCACAGACACTTATGTTTACATGATAATCATATTTATAGTCATCAGGTTATTAGCAACATAAATGTCGAATCCCAGAAATTTAGGTCATCGGAAAGAAAAAGAGAATATAAGTTAAAATGTTCAAGACAGCCCAACACAACCAGGTTTGCTGATGGCCTTGCTTCTCTGCTTTGAAAGCCTGCCAGTCACAGCCCGAATCACCACCCGGTCTCACTCTGAAACATGGGAGTATAGGCCACGCTTTTCATAAAGGCTTCAGTGCCCTCGCCATAAGAGTAAACAGTTCATTTGAAAACTTGGTGTTTGTTTTTCAAGTAATGTTTTATGGGCCATGTAATAAAGTACCTTACCTGGTCCCGAGCATATGGTAATAAGTATTCATGGATGTGATGTGTCTGTCTGTGCATGCCTGAGAATGATTTCTGCTTTATGAAATTCATGTTGGCAAGGACAGTGGTTTTTGTTGATACTAATAGACCATCTGGGGCTTGCTATTCTAAATGTGAAGGCTCTGTTTATACATAATATCTTTAAGGGGAATTCCATATTTTTTGACATTTGCTTGCCAAACTCGAAGTTGTATATGGGTTTCTGAACCCAGATGGGAGAATTTTACCCTTGCAATTCCGGCAAATCTCTTAAAATTACTGCAATGATTTTTTATAAATAAAAATTAAATGCAAATGTGGTGTGCTCAATCTCAAAGATCCCTGGACATCGTAAGGTTTTTAGTATAGTTACTATAAAGAATTTACTGTATATTAAACATTTTACATTAAGCACATGCCTTGAATGCTATTAGAAATCCTAGTCACATGAAAGCCATTGACAGATTTAGTAAGCATAATTGAATTTATTCTTCAGATTTTAGATGATTAGGAAAACATAAATACTAGTTCGACCTCGTACCTCTGTAGTATTCATGCAAGTTCTCACAGGCTGACACAGTGATGGACCAGTCTTCTTCTGCCTTTTAAAACCATGGAACTTTATCCCTTTTAGAGGATGCCATACCTTTTAGAAGAATGGTAACCAACACCCAACATGGCAGGGCTGCAGTCCCCACCCTGCTCTGTTATTCCCCAGCCATCAAGTTGAATGTTAACCACCACTTCTTAATATTTTTGTGCTGTGGTTTTCTTAAGGTAGAGTTAAAAAGAAAGCAAAAGATAGAATGAACAGGTTGTGTCTTTAAAGAAAAACGAGAAACCTGTTTCTTTGAGAAAGAGAAACTATGTCCTTGTGGTTAATATCCACCTGAACTGCCTCAGTGTTTGCGGTACGTGCCAGGCCCCTGTGGCATCAGAGTTGGTGGCTGGTGGCAGCTGTGTGCTCTTTGCTTTCCTGGCTCGTTGAGGAGAACTTCACTTCATATGAGATCACAATTTTTTAATACCATGTATCATGAGGAAAGAATATAGGATCTAGAGTGGAAGGCAGGGATGGCTCTGCTATTTCCTAGTTAGGTTGGGTCTTAGCCAGCCTCTTAATCTCTCTGGTCTGTTGTTTCCTCATCTTAAAACAACAACAATGATTTAAAAAAAAAAAAAAAAAGAGAGAGAGAAAAAGGAACCCTGCCTTAAATTTCTCACAAGATTGTTGAGCTACTCAAAAAGGAAAGTCTGTGAAAATATTTGATAAACTCTGAAGTATTACACAAAAATAATGTGATAATAATAGCTGCTCTGAACCTGAGGGGTGAGGAAAGATGAAGTCTACTGGGTCTTTGTAGATGAGTAAAGGACTCAGGTTGAGAAACTCCACCTGGAGATGGGGTGACTTACCGCTGCAGCAGGATTTCGCCTGTGCCTGTCAGACCCCTGACCCCATGTCCATTCCCTGTGTTATGAATAATGTGATTCTCGCCTTGTCCCTGCCATCCGCCGTAACAAGTGCTAAGTCAGGCTGACATCATAGGCCTTTGGGTGCAAAAGATGCCAGGAAGAAAATATGATGAAAGTAAGGAAAAGGGCCTAAGACTGAACCTCAGAGAAGAATCACAGTATCACACAACCAGGGAGAGGAGCGAGGCTCTGGGAGTGTCTGCTCAATGTGTGGTTGGCACCACGGTTTGTCATTTTCATTTTCATACACATGAGACTGGCATTTCAGTTGACACACTGATGAGAGTCATTACGGATAGTTATACAAGGTGCACACATAAAGTGTCTTCTTCCTTTTTTACACAGACAGACGCATATATAGATTTAATCACAAACCTCACAGTCTCCTGAGTGTGAATTAACTGACCTGGGTAGACAAAATCCTTGATTGTTATTTGATCATTTCAGTGATAGATGTAAAAAAAAAAAAAGAATAAAGGCCTGACAGTTACATCTAGAGGCTTAATCAGTTCCGATTCATATTTTTGGCAAGAAGACTTCATAGTTAGTGCCTTGTCTTGCACCACAGAACCCAGTGTCTGATTGTACCTCTTTTCATGACATTAAGATTAATCACTGGGTCCAGGTGTAATCATCCTGACTCACTACAGAGCTTCCCATCAGCCCCAACCCTATTGTTTGAACAGTCTTTGGATGATCATTGCTGAGAAATAATGGTTAGTTCTGAGTTGGCTTTGGGACTATTTATGGCCTACTGTATGCATTACCTAGGTTCCTGCAAGTTTCTATAAAAGTCCATTTGAAATTGAATTATATTTTAAACAAATTTGAATTGGTCATCATTTAAAATAGTGTTTTTTATAAAACATTCATATCATTTCATAATACCACTCTTTTACAAATATGAATTTATATATATTAGATTTGGTTAAGGCAAGATCTACCATCTCTTAGAACTTTATAGTGTGATCGACTGTCCTGCATTTGAAGCAGCTGATTCTGTTGTTGATAATGATTCCAGTTTACCATTTGAATTTAATGTAGCTCTATTTAACTAAAAAGAGAATCAGATACCAACTGTACATTTAAATACTTTATATACTTCGAGTCTTTTAAAAGATGCAGATTCTTTAAATATATTTTTGAGTAAAATACATTTTTGTTCAAATAGCAAGGAATGCGGAAGGAAGAACTAATATTTCTCAGGTGCCTTTTCTGGGCGAGAGCACGAAACTGCATGTTTCACAAGATACAAACGTAGCTGATTTTGCTAGTGATATCAAATATACTTTTCTGTACTGAATGGAAAACTGAAATACTGAAGATTCTGAATGAAGCTGACATGCAAACATAGCACATATTTGGAAGACTGGCAGAGTGTGTTATCAATATGGCTTCAAGTGCTAATCTAGACCCAACAGAAGCGCCTCAAAATAGAGGTAGTGTCCAACTGTCGATTCCATATGTCAGTAGGATTTGTCCTGAAGATATTACAGCTGACTTCCTGGCCAGATCTTTAGTATCATGTGGTAATAATGGAAGGGTAAGATTACTGACAAAAGATCCCAGGCTGTAATAAATCCACCAACATGAAGCGGATGCTTTTTGCAGTGTAACTCCTGTCCCAAGCCAGACCTGTATGGGAATGACAAATAACAAGAGACTCAAAAACTTTTCCTTGGTACACTGAGGATCCAATGCCAAATAAGCCTGGTGTTACCCGCAATAAAGTGGTCTAAAGAAACCTCAACAGAAGATTGGAAGTGCAGTTTCAGACATTAATGTCTAGCTGCTTTCTGCTGGGAACTCAAAGAAACAGCCAAGATCGCAAGATGTGCAAACAGAGCAGCTCTCCGGCAGAAGTTTAGAGCCAGCCAGGCACAGGGTGCAAATCGCCTTCTCTGCAAAAGCGGCGGGCTCTGTGGGTCTCATTAAAATCCCAGCACGTGCATATTGCCTGGCGAACCGTAGGTTCAAATTGCCACTGTACACACTCATTTATTATCTATTAATCAGTAATTTCACCCTTAAAGGATACAAGACTGCAGTCAGCACATTCCTGGTAAGATAGCACACGTGTGAGCACCAGTGCTACACTCACAGGTGCTGCAGTTAGAGCCCGCGAGGACAGAGAGGGCCTGTGCTCGTGGGGCTTATATTCTAAAGGGGGTCCTGCGACCATAAACACAAAGACCAACATATAAGATGCTTTCAGCTGGGATAACGGGAAAGGAAGGGAGGATAATGGGATAAAGGCTGAGGGTGGAGATGGGCAAGGAGGGCTTTGGAAGTCTTCTCTGAGAACAGGATGCTTGAACAGGATAGAAAAAATAAAGAGGAAGCAGCTCTGTTATGACTTGAAGGATGATCATTCCAGCAGATAAACACCTAGAATAAAAGATCCAGGGTGACGTTCAGGAGCTAGAAAGAAAAAGCTATGGTAGTCTTGCAATAACTGTCAGTCTGAGGTGAACAAAGTGCATTGTGTCCATTTAAGCAGTGAAGATGAAGAGAAAAGCTAAAGTAGCCTAAAGTATAACGCAGAGTATTGTCATTGTTATATTGTGTATCATTTCCAGGACACTCTCTACCTGTAAGAATTATGGATCATTTTGCAAGTGGAAGATAATGAATGTACTTTAGCTCAGCTTTGACATGCAACCGAAAACCAGGGCTATGTGAGGACCAGTAACATACCAGGAGATATTTTTGTGTGTTTCTTGTTGAAATTTTTATATTTGCATATACTTTAAAATAATTCTATTTTAATTTATCCAGTCGACTATATTTAACCATACAACATTTAGATTAGTGTTTTGAGGGGCGCCTGGGTGGCTCAGTCGTTAAGCATCTGCCTTTGGCTCAGGTCTTGATCCCAGGGTCCTGGGGTCGAGCCCCACATCAGGCTCCCAGCTCGTCAGAAGGCCTGCTTCTCCCTCTCTCACTCCCCCTGCTTGTGCTCCCTCTCTGGCTGTCTCTCTCTCTCTCTCTCTCTCTCTGTCAAATAAATAAATAAATAATCTTAAAAAAAAAAAAAGATTAGTGTTTTGAGGGATGCGGAGAAACATATGTAGACAATACAGCAGACAGAGAACGTGGCTCAATTCTCGTATTTTCTGGGTCTGAGTCTTTATGTTGCAAGCTCAGATACTACCTTCTGGAATAGACTCCATACATGCTCTACTGGCCCAAGCTCTGAAGATATACGTGTGCAAAAAACTTGGTTGATGTGGTTACTGGTGCGGACTTGTGTGGGAAGAGGAACGATGAGCTGTTTTTGTTTTACGTGGTCACGTCCTGACTCTGCCAGGTTTCAATACCCTAAGAAATAAGATGAAGTAACATTTAGCAGTTAAAAGTTTAGAAACACGAATGCATAGTGTAGCTAAGTGATTCTCAGCCCTAACTATGTATTCAGATGCTCTAGGGACACATTTACAAATGTCAGTGTCCAGACCCAATCCCTACTCAATTTCTAGCGTCAGGCTCGGGCATTTCATATACCGTAAAAATTTTCCCAAGTGATTCTAATGTATAGCCAGGATTGAAAACCCTAGTCTAATTTAGAGAAATTTAATAATTCTGCATAGTATTTAGGATAAAGTTGGTTTGATTTTAATTATCTTAGTCTTTGTATCTCGTATATCATCTGGATACTCCTTTCATTATTTCCTTTGAGTAAAGATCAGAACTTAGGATCCAAAAGATTAACTTAGTAGGAAAATCCCCCTCCCCCCCTTCCCTCCTCTTTTATCCTTTGCTTTCTAAAAAATGTCTCTTCCTCTAAAACCTATTCTGGACATTGAAAACTTTTAAAATCTATAAACACTTTGTGATAATTAAATCTTCATGTATGTAATATTTAGAAATTAAGATGTGCTTCTAAGAAATACTGAGGTTGTTATAATAAAGACATTCATATAAGGCTCTTCAAAATGTATGAAATAAAAAACTTGCAGTTGGGGTTGGTATAGAGAGAGGAAAGAAAGAGCTAGACTAAGGTAATTGCCGTAATTGAGGATAATTACATCTTTGAGTTTCCAGCCAGCTATATGAGAGGGGAAGGGAAAAAGAAATAGGATTTTCGTACATATAGTTGAGTTGTTACTAAAAAAAGGCAAACTAATCTAGCAGGATAAAAACCCTTTTTCCAGGCACTAAAATCTCTGAGTTGCTCATGCACACACACAAAGCTGTATGTACTACACAATGGAACAATGTCCTTAATAGTTTTACCGAAAAATGCAGATAAATGAATCGTGACAGTTTCTTACACTATTATTTTATAATAGCCACCTCATTAAGATGTTAGTCCATAGGTTTAGCTGCTAGCTAGTGTAGTCCTAGCTCATTACAACAGGACCACGTCAGCTACAAAATGGAGGATGTTGATATTCCAGGCAGCTGGGGTAGGAGTCTGTCCTTCAGTCCATCTGAAAGCCAGATCCGGTAATAGGCGAGGGAAAAAGGCATCAGGCCACAACTCTGTTAGGAAATAGGAAAAATTGGGAATTTGAGTATTATGACACAGTCTTGGGGACTATACTGAAATCATACACCTTGGTGTCTTAGATGGATCCTGGATCTTTCGATTCCAGAATCAAAGACTTATAATAGATTGGTGAATGTTGCAGAATGTCTCAGAGTGTTCTTAATCATGTTCTCAGGAAGATGAAACAGAGTACACAGGTGACTTCTAGCAGACCAGTTATCCCTAAAATTTGCTTGTTCCTGATATAATACACCAACAAGTAAAATTTCAAAGACTTTGAAGAAAGGTCTAAGAAAAGTAATGTAAAAAAGATTGAATCCTTCTCAAATTTCAGGACTAGCAATGTATTCTTTTATAGTTCGTACTGAGAAATCTCATAACCATTATAAATAATTGCTAACAAAAAGAACTGGAATGAAGCCACTTGGCTTAGATCATTTAATCCAGTGGATTAAAATGATAAATACTAATTTCTTTTCCAAATAACAATAACTAGATGTCAGTCACTATTTTGATTTTTTATGAGTTTTCTGTCTGAAAACATACCTTCTTGTTCCTTATGTAAGCATGTTTTTCTTGAAGTCTTCCTGTAATAGAGGCATGAGAAGTAGTTAAGCAGGGCCCCTCTCAAGGTCAAATCCCACTGTTACATTTCCCACAGGATGCATTTACGGAGCTGCCAGTAGAACTCTGCGGTGATACTCCACACCTCCAGGAGGCACCACTCACACGTTACGGTGTATGCTGTTAGCACAAGCAGAGCCACTCCAAGTGTCAGTGGCAGAGAAGAGTGAACTCACATTCTTGACTCCATGTGCAAAATTCCTTTGAGTTCCCATGTTCCATTTTTTAAGTTGTAAATAGTTTTACCTTATACTCCATAACTATCTGTGTTTCTCTTCTTAATACAGTTAAAATTGAGTCCCTTGGACACACAGAAGATGTGGCCGGCCCCTTTTTCCTGAGCTCACCCAGCACGTCTCTAAGATGTGTCTGTCCCGGCCTGTGAAGCTTGCCGCCGTAGGCCTCTCCCCTACCTCTCAATTTAATGCCTTTGAAGTGTTCCTTCCCCCCAAAATGGGTGAAAACCCGGCATAGAGAAGTGAAGGGTGAGGGGATGTCAAAGCCATACCCCGATAATAGCTCTTACTGTGCAATTAGAAGACTTTTCTTGTTCTCCGTTTTCCAGGGAAAATGGAAATTGGGGCAGAGTGACAACACTTGACTGTTTGGCATAGGGAGTGCTTTGAAGTCGGCAGGGGGAAAGCCTGTCTCTAAAATGTCAGTGTCCTGAACCCATATTCTAGGTCTCTCCCACACATTTCTTAATACTGTGGCATTGAATATGAGTTCCAAATGTGATCCTTCAACTTGGAGCCACCGTGACACTCAAAATATAAAACTCTCCAAATTCTACTAAGACATTCCATAAACACAGCCTCAACCCATAACTTCCATTTTATTCATGGTTTACAAACAGAGAAAATGGGAAATCTGGAGGGAGAAGATGTGATTTTCATTAGCTATGAAGATTTTCAAAATTGCATTAGTTTCAGTTCATTAGGTCTCATAATCACATTAGCCATGTGACACTGGAAGGAGAGGAGGTGGCCTGCAGAGATCCCCCCATAGTTTCCTCCGGAGTCTCACTGCCTCTTGCACATGGGGACTCAATACGGGATTGGATTTTTCCTTTCATGGCATAAACCAATAAAAACAATACAGCATATAGAAACTGTGTTTACAAAAACATTTCCTCTCATCCTTCCCTAATTCTTCCCACGTGACCCCCCTGGCAAAATGCTGTGTCTGTTTTGAGGACTCCGGAACTCTTGAAAGCTTGCTGAGTAACTCCCACCTCACTGGGAATCCCGCTGGGCTCCTAACATATTTGGAGCCAGGGGATTTCAGTGAACTGCTCCCTTCAGAATCACTTAGGACATGTTCAAAATACAGATTCTTGGGCCCCACTGCCACTCTATCATATCAGAGTATCTGAGGGTCAGGCCTGGGCATCAGCAGCCTACCTAACAGGCGTCTCGGGCACTGTGAAGCAGGACGTGAGGGGGTTCTCAAGGCCACGTGTGCAGTGGCTGGTGCTCTCCTGTGGCCCGGGAAGGCAGGCACAGGCAGCTGATGAGGCCGATGGACGGAGGGGGCTGGAGGCCTTTGAATTGAGGCACTTGACTACATCAGGACTGGTTATGCAGCAGGCCACAGTCAATATACTCCTTTAAACTGAGAAAACATTCTCTTGCTCAGAAGCATGATACTGTTCTGCCCTGCCGTGTCTTTCTTCAGAACCCTAGAATTCACTCCATTTGCCTTTTCTATCTAGTCCGGAGTCTTCTGGCTCGCTGGCGTAGGAGTGGCTCTGTAGTGAACATGGACCTCTCCCGAAGGAGCTCACTGGTTCTGGTCGTCGAGTTCCCTGTCTGGCTGTGTCAGACCCAGTCGTGTAAGAACCTGTCTCCAAGGTGTTGCCACTTTGTTACACCTACTCCCCTACCCCCGTCAGTGTGGTTTTATCTTCCCTAAATTGGGCAAAGGAAGAGAGGAAAATAAATGTATTGAAGTAGGTAGACAGGTGCATACATATGTCATTCTCAAATTCACCAAGTAACCATGGATTAAGGCCAGCTATAAGTAAAGTGGTAAGGCAGGGAAGAAATGACAGAAAAGGCCCCCACATCTCTTCCCTCCGCCAGCCTCACGCAACACGGTGCCCGCCTTCCGGCCTCAGTCCTCTCATCCTCTGTCTGTGCCTCCCTATTCCTTACCAGGTGACTTGGTCTGTTCCATGTATGCCTTCGTAAGATTTTAAATACACACGCCAACACTTGAATGAATATTTGGTTTTCCAAGCGTCCTTTAACCATAAAGTGCAAGCTATTTTCTCCCACTTAGTAAGGAGGTGGTGGAGCTCTGCAGGTACCTTCCCTGGTCCTTGAACTCTGACCTGCCCCTGGAGGCTGGCTGACCCTGACTGTGATGGAGCACGTGCAGGGGAAGTGGTCCTTCCCACCCTGGGAACAGGCAAAGGCTGTCTTTGGAATCCACCAGACACGCTGAGGACAGTTCTCAGCTTGAAACAACACCCGTCCGAGGACACTGCCGCTGTGTCAATGCCATAGTGTCTCTGCCGTCAAGCTGGACAGAAGCAAGTACGATTATTGTGACTAATGCAATATGGTAGAAAGCACTTGCGGCTTTTTGTTTCCAATTTCACGTGCTTGGAATTCAACAATGGGCTTTTTAAAATCTTTGATCAAAATATAGTGCTGTATTGGGAACTTGATTGGAAACATTTTTCTCCTCTTGCATACTGAATTTTACAATGAAATTGCCTCAGACCCATGTAATCTCATATTCAAGAAGATGAAACAGTGCTTCATAGTAGGTATTTAACAATTATTTTTTTGATGAATTACAGAGTGTTCGAGAGTAAAATGCACTTTGTACCTTTGTGTTAGAGTAAGAAATATCAGAGATGTTAGTCAAGAAACTGATGAAACCAACCCAAAAAGCTGACCGTCTTTAATAATAGAGACAGAGAACTTCTCCAGAATGTTTTATTACATTTGGAGCCTCTTCAGGCTTATCAGATACTGAGGTTGGAAATTAGATAGCTCCCTTACAGACTTGCTTTCTCTGTAAGATCGTCCTCAGTTTGGGCATACGCTTTTAAAAAGCCTCAGAAGCTTCCAGCAGCGGCATTTTCTCTCTCCATAAAAGGTGTATGCCCATCTGCCTATTTTTAGTTTTGTCTTTGCATTTTATTCAAAGGCTGTTATAAATATGAATTATAAATGTGTAAATATGCCAGCTAGATGTTGACGAAGAAAACAGACTCGTAAGTCAGCCTCGCCGCTCATGCTCAGCGGTGGGCTTGCCGCAAGTGGAGTTGATGTTTTGCAGGGGCCGTGGGGACTGATTGCTGGCACTGGACACTGACTAGAAGGGCTGCCGGTGATTTTTTCCCCGTGACGTTCCTGTAACTGCTGCAGCCTGGTCAGGTTTTCCTGGGAATGACTAAGACTATGGTTTCTGGGGAGTTGAAACTATTGATCACACTGAGAATTTCATGTTCTTGCTGGTTCGACATTTCCCTTTGGGTAGAAAGTCCTGAATTTTTATTTTAGACCCGAGGAATTTCTGGCTACTTTCATAAAATGATAGAGTCTCAGAGCTGGACAGAAACCCTATAAATGACCTCATTTTTCAGGAGCAACTGAGGCACAGGAGGTTTGGGCGTGGTTGAATGTGTTGTGGAAAAGAATACACAGTGACGTGTCCACTCACTGGCATTTTGTGGGACTCTGGATTGGTAAAAAGCTGCCTTTTACTGGAGTACTTCTATGGGAATCAAGAAAGTCCTAGGACACAGGGGCTCTGGCCTTGTCTTCACATAACTTTGAATGAGTTGAAGACCGTGCTTCACCAGGAGTCTGGCTGGCTGACCCTTCAGCCCTAGTTGGAAGGAAGATGATCATGTATCCTAGTACTACTCCAAATGTAGTCCTCAGGCCGACAGCCTAGACCTCACCTGGGAACCGGTTAGAAACACAGAATTCAGAATCTGCACCTTAACAAGATCCCCACGTGATCTGTAGATATGTTGAAGTCTGTTCTAGAACAGTCTTCTCAAATTCAGCCTGCATCACAATCACCTGGAGGGCTTGTTAAAACAGAGATAAAGGGGGGAGCCCCTGGGTGGCTCAGTCGGTTGAGCGTCAGATTCTTGATTTTGGCTGGGATCATGATCTTGGGATCATGAGATCAAGCCCCGCATCGGGCTCTGCGATCAGTGCAGAGGCTGCTTGTCCCTCTCCCTCCCCCACTTGCGTTCTCTCTCTCTCTAATATAAATAAAATCTTAAAAAAGAGAGATTATGGGCCCCACCCTGACTTTCTGATTCATAAGCCTCAGGCAAGCCCAGAATTATACATTTTTTTTTAGATTTTTTTTTTTTTATTTATTTGGCAGAGAGAGACACAATGAGAGGGGGAACACAAGCAGGGGGGAGTGGGAGAGGGAGAAGCAGGCTTCCCGCCGAGCAGGGAGCCCAATCCCAGGACCCTGGGACCATGACCTGAGCTGAAGGCAGATGCTCAATGACTGAGGCTCCCAGGTGCCCCCCAGAATTCTACATTTTTAACAAGGTCCCTGAAGACACTGAGGCTTCTTGTCCAGGCCCACCCTTTGAGAAGCTCTGCTCTACTGGAACCCTTGCCCTGCCACTTCTCTGCAAGGGGCCTGGGAATCTTCTAGAGCCCTTGAGCACCCTGTTTCTGGCAGAAAGCCTGAAAGATGAGCCCTGAGAATCTGTGCTTTCAAATACAAGTTCTGACTTACTCGTATGTAACCAGTCCCAGCCCTGAGGAGTTCCCAGTAGCAGGAGCAAGTAACTTGCAGGGATGTTTTCTGAAGATTTTGATTGTGCTTTTTAGGAGCCAATAGAAAGGATTTTGTCTGCTGATTCTATGAAATAAAGAATTTGTAGTGTTTTAAAAATAGAGTCAAAATGAGAATGAGGATGACCATGACGCACCAGGCAGCGGATGGCAAGGTGAGCCGCGTTTTTGCCCGCACCCGGGGAAAACGTGCACTTGACGTCAGCCGCCCTTATGTGAGGGTGTGGAAATACAGGAGAAGGTGTGGCAGAGACAGCCGACTGCTTTATCTAACTCTGCTCCAGCTCACGATGAAACCAGTGCTAGGGTGGGATTCCTCTGGCACAGGACTTAAATTGCCGTCTACTCTCCACTCCACCTCTTCCATCTTGAGAGTTCACCTTTCCCAGAAGAAGCACCCTTTGATGTGCAGTCTCAACGAGATAGCACGTTTAGGGTGAGGGCTTGGTAGAAACTCATTGGTATGTGATGGATACTGGAGCATTTGTAATTAGCTGTCCACTCCCAGTCGGATCAGCTGCTAAAATACATCTGATCATTTAAATATCATCAGCCATGAATGGAGAATTTGAGAGGCATTTAGGTCAAGCAGTAAATTTCAGAACCTGTCAGCAAAGAAACTTAAGTTATTGGTTACATCTTTTACTGTTATGAAAAAGAAACTGGCTGAATCACAATCACTGTACCTAAGAAGCCAAATACAAACAGTGTAAACAATGCCTAACAGAGAGGAACTGTGAAGTCTTGGTCTCCGCAAGCTGACGTTCAGGCAAACAGCACATCCTCATGGGGCTCCAGCAAAGCTGTTGGGGCAGGGGCCAGAAGGTGTTCTAGGTCCCCTGGAAGGAGGACGCGTAATGATACGTGGCTGGGAAGGAGCAGTGAGCAAACCAGAAGAGAGTGAACATTCTTCCCTCTGGTGCTAAAAACAAGTCATGATAGAGGGAAGTTAAAAGGGCCAGGAAGGGTGAGTCTCCTGTGTCCCACACAGGCAAGACAACTGGGGATGGTGAGCGGCGTGGGGCTGGCCACCGCCTGCTCCCTGAGAACACACTGCTGGGCACCATGCAAGAGTGTAAAGTGTCGGGGACACTGAGTCAGGAACCCTATAGCTGTGTGACCCTAGACACAGTACTTAACCTTCGAGCTTCAGTCTCCTCACCTCCACCAGAGCACCGTAAGGAGGAAATAACGTAACGTGCAGAAGAGGGGCTGGTACAGAGCACATACTCACTTGGGCTTTTTCAGTATTTTTTATTTCAAGCCTTTGAGTCAAAACTGATACATGGTAGGTCTCTTCAGGATCCGGGTAGAGGCAAGATGATCATAGATGGGGTGGGGGGAGGCAGTACCATGGAAATCTGTCCATCAGGGAGGCTGACAAGCAGACTTCTGGAATTCCTCATGTCCCCGTGGAATTTTAACACCATTTGAAGAGACAGAGAGCAGTTTCTTCTCATCCTTACCATCTCTAAAGGCCTGGTCAATATTCACCTCCTCGTGGATGATTTTTCTCCTCTGCTCTATTAGTTCATTCGACTGTTAATTCATTCAGATTATTAAGTGCCTACTGTGTGCTGCTCACTAGGGCTACAGCTGTGAACCAGATAGATCTGTTCACAGTGCCCCGTTTTGAACTTTGACCAGCAGAGGAGACGGCGAAGAACGTCATCATTTCAGTTTTGAATAATGCCATGAAGGAAAAAGCTTTACAGGTTTTTACAAAACGGGCTTAAACTGAACTGGTGTGTGTGTGTTTGCCTGCGCAGGGGGAAGGGGGACTGAAGTGCAGCATCCAGAAAGTTGCTCCAAGGAAGTGACACTTAAACTGAGATCTAAAGCGTGGTTAGGCTTTCATCAGATGAAAAGCATGAGAAGGAGAGCCAAGAATAGTTAAGGCTCCTCTTTCCTCGAGACATGGAAGCCCCGGCGCCTTTTGAGGGCGGGAAGAGACGGGAAGGCATGAAAGGCCCCTGCCAAGAAGGGGTCAGAGGATCGGCGGGAGCTCAGGGGACGCAGTGGGGCCACCAGTGCTGAGAAGCGGGCCACAATTGGTGAGGACCCACGTACACACGCACTGACATTTCTGCTGCTGTGCCTTTTCTCTAGAGCCCTTCAGCTGCTTCGGTGACAGTACAAAGAAGCCAGGGGGCTGTTTACTCCGGAGTTAAGGTTTTGCCTTAAGACATACTTGGCTTATTTTTTAATTATTTCCTTGATGTGCTCATCTCTTTTATTCTCCTCTCCCTTATAAATTATTAAACTTGCATTTTGAGAGTCTTGTCTTTCCTACAGAAATAAGTATTCAGTTAAAAAAAATTTTTTTAATTTGACAGAGAGAGACACAGCGAGAGAGGGAACACAAGCAGGGGGAGTGGGAGAGGGAGAAGCAGGCTTCCCGCGGAGCAGGGAGCCCGATGCAGGGCTCGATCCCAGGACCCTGGGATCATGACCTGAGCCGAAGGCAGACGCTTAACGACTGAGCCACCCAGGTGCCCTCAGTTAAGAAATTTCTTGATTGGCTCCTATTTTCCGGTTTATGTAGATGCTGAGAAGAGGGTGGGAAATGAGGCTGACACCTTCCCCACCCTGCCCCCAAGGAACTTTGAATTTAGATGAGCAAACATGCAGGGCACAAGAGATAGACCATAAAGCCCAAATTGCACATTTTCCATTAAGACTTGCTTATGCAAGGGTGCCTGGGTGGCTCAGTTGGTTAAGCGACTGCCTTCGGCTAAGGTCATGATCCTGG
Organism: Eumetopias jubatus; assembly: GCF_037043125.1. NCBI lineage: Eukaryota > Metazoa > Chordata > Mammalia > Carnivora > Otariidae > Eumetopias > Eumetopias jubatus. The sequence continues at coordinate 160,351,466 of NW_028274810.1, forward strand.
AGTCCTGGAATCGAGTCCCGTATCGGGCTCCCTGCTCGGCAGGGAGTCTGCTTCTCCCTTTGACCTTCTGCCCTCTCATGCTCTCTCTCTACCATTCTCTCTCTCTCAATAAATAAATAAAAATCTTTAAAAAAAAAAAAAAGACTTGCTTATGCAAAATAAAGCCCTTTTACCTGTGTATCTCATCTGGTCTCTAAGATTCTATCAGTAGCTCCCGCTTTCCCTCTCCCTCCTTCTCAAGATTTACCATTAAGAACAAAAAATGAGGGGCGCCTGGGTGGCTCAGTCTGTTGAGCATCCAACTCTTGATTTCAGCTCAGGTCATGATCTTGGGCTGTGAGGTGGAGCCCCTCATTGGGCTTTGCACTCAGCATGGAGTCTGCTTGAGATTCTCTCCCCGCTCTGCCCCTCCCCCCTTGCCTGCTCTAAATAAATAAATAAATAAAATCTTTAAAAAAATAAAAAATGAACCTTGCAAATTGGTCTTGAAGTCAGGATATGAACAAAAGCAACCTTAGAAGTTATTCCTTACCCATCAAAGTCTCTTACCTCTTGGCTTTCCTAAAGACAAAAAACCGAAATGGCAATGGGGCTTTTATAAGCAATAAACCATATTACTGATGTAAAGTAAGTTTAACGTATTTTTGAAGACAAGCAAGAGCCACACAGACCCCTCCCCCTGAAAGGGTCAGCTTTCACATTTCCTGCTTGGATCAATACATTTGGTATGTATGAAAAGTAATCAGGTTACACTGACAGATGGCCTCCAGGATTTATAACTTGCTCTTAGAATGAATGCCTGGCTCGTTCTGCCTTCAGCAGCAACCCTTGATAACAGGGTCAGTTAGTGACGTTCAAGATTTCCAGGTCCCCTTCTCATGTGCTCACAGGTGCTGTGCTTCTCTTAAGCTGTGAAGGAAGAAATGTCAAGTCATTTGTTCCATAGTGATGCTTTAAAATTTATAGTTCAAGAAACTACCAAAAAGAAAAATCTTACCTTGCAGCCCTTCACCACCTTCTGCTCTTTGGGTGTATTTTCTCCAACACAGGAAGAAAAAAAAAAGAAATGGGGACATCTTTGTGACGAGCTTATTTGGCAGAGAACCTTTGGGCCTTAGCAAAATGGATGAGCAACATTGGTTTAGGTGGCTCCCCATACTTAGAGCAGACCCAGTTAAAGTTCATCCAGAGTACAGGTTGCCTATATCAGAGTCTCTTTAATCTGAAGAGAAATCTACCTGAATTTAAATACTTGAGCTTGAAACTCTTTCAGGGGATGAGAATTGTATGGAGAGGTTAATTTAGCCTTAGCCTGTGCATCTGCCCTTGCGCCTCAGAGGACTGGACCCCAGCAGAGAATTTGGCTCCTCAGCTATTGTTAAATGTGTTTGGCTAATCTGTAGCTCATAAAGTGTCATTTTACCTCATGGTTCCCACACCTGGTAATGACCAGGAAGGAGGAATTCCCATGGGGTTGTGTCCTGACCTCATTTTGTCTATCATTTAGCGCTCAAGAGCGGAGGTGGTTTCTATCATGTTTAATTATGAGTTGACTAGAACAGCTATAAAACGGTAATGACTATCATTACCAACCTAAACCTGCTTCAGAGGAATTAAAGTGTCTGCTTCCATTGCTAATCTCACTGGCCATCCCAACTCTACCAAATTGTTACCTACACAGCTTGCTGTGATCAGAGCACCTACCAGTTAAGAGAGTTAAAAAAACAAGTAGCTGTCATTTGGTCATCACCTTTCATTAATTTCATCTGGTTTGTTTTTGTTTTCTTTCCTGTTGGAATTGATATAGGTGGCTGATAGTCTAAGCTAATGAAGACAAAATACCTAGCACAAGGCACAAACAGCAGACAACTGTCTCTCCTTGAAGAGGCTGATGATTGGGGCTGAGACTAGTATTATACTGACACCTTGTGGTTAATAGTAGCACCTGCTTTTAAAGTGAAAGGCCGTCGTTTTTTCTAACTGATTGAAATCACGTATTAAGAACATGAATGTATATAAGAGATTATGGAGCAAAATAATTTTGTCCAAAATAATTATTCAGACCAGTTTTTCAGATCCTATCAGAAAATCCCCAACAGAAGTTCTATAACCTCAAGTCCTGACCTTTCTCAGGGCAAAACGACAAGTCCCCACAATAGTCTGAATTATATAAAATTGGGGTGGGGGGATTGTCTGTTTTACAATATCACACATTGTATTAAGTGACAGTCTCAGCTGTGAATGTACATCAGTGCAGCCAATAATGAAGTCCATTCTAAAATAACTGATATGCAACCATTAATCTTTCATGAATATGATGATCTTCAACTCAACTTAGGGCATTTGGGTGCCATAATAAGTATTAGCTGAGGTACAATGAATGGTGTTCCTTTTCCTTATGTTGAGTAACTCACAGAATATTTACACATGTGGTCTGACGATGAAATATTTTTCAAACTTCAAAGAACTAATATTCCACAGTTGAATGCAATTTTATTGAGTCAGGTAAGAACAGGATTGAAAGAAAGAGGCTTAAATGTCTCCATATAAAAATAATGAGAGACGGCTCCAAATTGTTCATGGTGTCCAAATTATCCTGCTGCTACAGATTAATTCTGGATACTCAGAAAATACCGTACTTGATACACACATAACCAGAAAATAAGACGGTCTTCGGGAACAGTATCACAGACTTTGGAGCCTTCGGTTCTCTTTTCCGTACGGAACGTGGTTGGTAAAGGGGCACAGTGTATGGTCCGGCAAATGTCATCATTGTGGCAGGAGCCCTTCCTTTTCAGGGTGACTTTTTACTTCCCAAACACTGTGCCACTTGTCCTCTTATTCTATCCTGCTATTGCTAGTCCCGATAGAAGCCTTCCAGCCAGAGGGAAAGACACCGATCCCCCTACTGCTCAGAACACACTAACTTGGCCCCTGAGCACTGCGTTTAACCTCAGTGAAACGAACGCATGAAGTCTGGTATTGGAGGGAAAGGCCAACCCCGGACCATACACACTAGGCCTGTACTTTCATCCCCAGCAAGAAAAAAGAGCATGGACGTCATCTGCACACGTGGGGGGGAGGGGTGGTCCTTCTGGACAGAGTCCTAGCTTAATTGTAGATAAGACCCCAAAATGGAAGGAGAGGATCAGAGAAGGAATGGGCAAGACAATTCAGAAGCAGAAGTCCAGACAAAGGAAGAGACCAAGAGAGGGTAACAACTGGCGCAGACTTTCTCGACAGTAGGAATAGCCCCGCCCCAGATCTGCTGTGAGTGTGCTCAAACCCCCCGATCTCAGCCAGGCCCGTAAAGGGGGCGCCGCTCTTCCTGCACTGCCCGCTGCTGGGACCTGGTCTTCCTGCGGAGCTTCACTCTGAGGCTTCTGACGGGTGGAAGTTGCTCAAACCACAGGAGCACTTGTCCTTCGGGATTACAACGTAGCTGACTCAGAAACGCGATGATGATCATGCTCTTCCTTGTCCAGGAAAAAAATAGTTCTTTTGGTAGCTTTTCAGCAAATTTTAGTTGAAGGGGCGTGAGCCAGGAGCTTTGACACATTTTCTCTGAGTTAGATCTTTTATTCAGTAGCTCGTAATCGCTTTCATCCTCTCTCTCCCTACACTGTTCAGATAGGCTGGGCACCCCACATACTTCATTGTATTCTACCCACCTTCCCCATTGAGAGAGAGAGAGATGAGAAACGTGTACAGAAATGGAGAAAGGTCCTACAGATTCCACACTAGCTTGCTGGATGGATATCTGGCTTTTGAATAATTCACACAGCAAACTATTTTCTAGGAATCTGGCACTTTATAAATAGACATTGATTAAATCTGTTGTATGAGTGAATGAGTGAGCAAAGGAGGGAACACGCAAATGCCTGCACAACAGATCTCTTTTGTTTGTTTCCTAAAATGTGTTATGCTTTGGGCCTGTATGTAAAAATTTATTTCATATATATTCATAGGTCGCCATGGTTTATGTGCTTGCTTGGATATATTTTAGGAACTGATTGTGGTGCCAATTTGTAGTCTAAATTTAAAGTGAATTATTCATTGCTTCAACAAACCACAAGAGAAGCGGTGGTTATTTTCATTCAGTTATAGCTGTCCAGGGGCAAACACACAGAAGCAATTTGACCATCCATTACTGTATGCATGTATTGTTTACAGGCATAATATATAACCAGCACTGGAAGAAAGACGTTCTGTATTACACAGGAAGTTGTACGTTTATATATTTACAGAGCATTAGGAAGTGTTCGTGTTATTCAGGGACCTAAGGAAAACATGGACTTCATTTAGAATACTCTCTGCATACATTGTGGATAAAAGTTTCTTTTCTCCAGCTTTTTATTATTCTTTGAGCTTAAATATTCAAATAAATATGTGTTTCACTTGGAGAAAATTTGGTCCAGTTGAACTGCCTTTGTCAAAATGGCTTCTATTCTCCAAGCGTTTTCAAGGGGCCGCTCCCGTGTGGCACTAGGCCATCCAGGTGCTGGCCTGATGCACACAGGGCGGTGCTCCCGAAACGTACTCACAGCTCTTCGAGGGAAGCAAATGACAATGTAGATATGGACAGTCTTTTGCAAGGAAAAAAATTTGAGTTCTAATTAAGATAATAATTTACTTTATTCATGAAACTTGAGATTAAGTTAAAAGCTGTTCCTTTTAAGTTAGACTATTCTAGAATGGAGCAAAGTAAATGTTCTTTAAACAAGGCCTCTGACAAGAAATAATTGTTAATTTAAAAGAAATTTTTTTTAATCTAGTTGACACACAATGTTACATTAGCTTCAGGTGTACAACGTAGTGATTCAACTTCTCTATAGGTTATGCTCTGTTCACACAAATGTGGCTACCATCCATCACCAGACAATGTTATTACAATACCACTGACTATATTCCCTATGCTCTGCCTTTTATTCCTGTGACTTATTCATCCCATAACTGGAAGTCTGTATCTCCCAGGATAATCATTAATTTTTAATATACTGCTCTATTTTTCAAAATCTGTAACTCTTTAGATATTTCACAGAACCCATATGACCATTTTCATTTAGAAGATTTGTCACTGGAACAAGGAGCATGCAGTAGCCCCCACAGAGAGGGAGTCTCCTCTAAGGGCTAAGACGACAGTTTTGGAGTCAGAAATGACTGGACTCATGTCTTCACCCTGCCACTTAGCATCTGTGACATCTTGGGAGGACATTATTAATGTCTCTGCCATTCAACTTTCTTGTCTGAAAAATGGGGATGAGCCGGGCCTTCTTCACAGTCTGGTAGCAGTAATTAAATGAGGAAAGCATTTAGCAAGAGTCCCGGGACATGCCAGGTACTAAAATGTACTAGGTACAGCTATTATGCTTAATTTGTACTTTTTAATAAATAGGTCTTACTTGCTTCTGGTGATGGATTCTTAGCACACACTTTCATCTGTTCATTTGAAAATGTACTTATGGAGCACTCACAGAAGCTCAGTGAAAGCTGGCCCTGAAAATAGTCACATAGTCACAATAGATAACTGTTCTGAAGGTGAATATAAAGACATTCTTTTTCATTAATTGGACCAGCCTTCAATCTTCTCAAAGAGAGGTAGATTTGGGAGCTAGGGAGATAGGTGGGGAAGATGTGAACTGCATTTTTTGAAAGCTATAATAAATGCTTTACACTCCTCTGGAAAAAAAATCCAAATAAGCATTTGCCATGGAATGCATGGGATCTTATTTTATTTGAAGACCTTAAGAATCTATCCCCAAACATATCAAAATAAGCTACCCATTGCCTCAAGCACTGTACGTTTTTAGGTGAAGAAAACAAAGGCCTAGACAACAGAGGGGACTTGGCCAGAGGCAGGTGTCCAGGCGAGCCCAGCATATCCTGCACACACCTCCCTGACTCTGCTCAGAGCCTCCCTCCTGACACGCACTCATTACAAGACTCTGTCACTTCATGTGAGAAGTTTCAAAACACACTGGTCTCTCTGCAGGAGGACGAAGCACCCCGCGCCCATGTTCCCTCGTCTGCAGGACTGACGGACTCCATCAGCTCGTACCACTTCCTGCTCCCACCATGGGACCCCTGGGGAGCATGCTGAGCAGTGGGCAAGTGCAGGTGGTCCTGTGGGGCAGTTTGGCAACTGTCGCCACTTTCTTCCTCATCAGCTTCCTCGTTTTTCTGTGCTCCAGTTGTGACAGGTGAGAGCCAAGGTGTATCCACTGGAACCCTAAAATAACCCGTTCCCTGTACCCAGAAGATTCTTCACGTGAGAAGCATGTAGGAATCCCACTACATGGACATTCACAGAAACCCCTGTGTTAAAATTAACTTCTCAGCTAGCATCCCAGGACACTTTTTTGAGTCTGAATGAAAATCCATATCTGATTCTGCTGAGGTGCAACTGGAAGAAACCTCACGTACAAAACTTCCCAGAATGAAATTCTTGCCGTTCCTTTGAGCACATCCTTGTTGAAATGAATGTTGTCTTTTCCCATCTATGGACATTTGGAAATCTAAGTCTAATGTGTGTTAAAGGTACTCTTTTTGCTGCCCCTTGAAAGTTACTGCGAAGTATTGCTGTTACATGGTTTGAAAGGATCATTTTATTAAAGACTGGTAATCTGGACCTACTGTTTCTTAAGAAACAGATGAATTTTCCTATGAGATGAGTTGTATAAGAAATAATCTTGTCTTTTTTTAGAGTTATACTTCTCCTCCACCCCCCAATGTCTCCGTCATATAAAATGTACTCCCCCAAAAGAGATCTTTGCTCAGGAGCAATGTTCTTCCTAACAGGAAGTAATTTCCCAGGTGCTCCAACACTGTGAGGGTACCGGCAGGCTCCGGGTGGGTTGGTGCAGACCAGCCAGCCCTCTTCCAGACTCCCCTCTGTAACTTCAGCAGAGACCCTGAGGTCTCTGTCAAGAGGGGGGAAAGTCAGATTCTCTGGACCAAGTAGCCTTCTCATCCCTGCCCAGTTTGGACCTGGGCTCTGCAGCTGGGTCTGAGTCTGATCAGGAAGATGGCAGGCAGAAGAGTTGGCTGCCCCGCACTTGGGAGGGCCTGCCTGTAATTATTTACACTCGCACTAGGTGTCACTGTTGCCTCGTACATACGTGGGAAATGTAGTCTCTAGTACTGATGGCTTTCTTTAGACCGTCCTGAGTAAAAATAAATTCTATTTTTATTCGATGGACTTTTCCATAGACTGGAAGTACATATGACTCATCCTGAGAGCATGTATCCTTCCCGACGTGCCAAAATTTGTATTTTCTTTCATTATTTTCCCAGTCCCATGGCAGTGTGCAGTCAACTTAGCAAAGATTCTGAATTAAGACAAATGAAGAGCAGAGAATTGTCTGGATTTTCTTTAAAAAAAAAAAAAAAGGCAGAATCCTTTCTAGTATTCTAGATATGAACAGTTTCTACTCAGGAACGTGCCTCAGTCCTCTTGTTGTAAACTTGTATTTTCTACTCTGGGAGAAAGGGGAGAGCCAGAGAAGTGACTGGTCTCATGCTGTGACTTGACCCCCTCAGACCCTGACGCCTGCAAAGGAGTGATGGAGCCACTGTCCAGCTTTTGCTTCCTTGGCAAAATAAACCAGGATCTTAAAGGAGAGACTTAAACGTTGATAAATACTAGGATAGAAAGGGGAGTGTATGTTTGATTTTAGATGGCATGTTTCATATTACAGCAATGTTTTATCTTTACATTTCAGAGAGAAGAAGCCGAGGCAGCAGAGTGGGGACCATGAGAACCTGATGAACGTGGTGAGCCCATGTGCACATGTCTGTGTGTGTTTTAAAACATCCGCCGCTTATCTAAGCACTGTGTCCACAAGCTGCCGAGCTGAAGGAAACCGAGGGAAAGAACCCAGCAGAGTTAGCTGGCCTCCGAGGCTGTGCCCTCTCCCTAGGATTGTTACTCAGCATGCCTAGAGGCCTGTGCAATTAGCCGGGTTGGTTGGGAGGGTTTCTGAAATGGATACAATCATGCTGCTGCCAGAGAGATTCTTCAAGAGCTCCAGCCTACCTGCTACCGCAGGGACGCAGGGATGCCTCTGCCCAGCTCCAGCCCTGTAGCTGTTTGCTAGGGCTGCATAACCAACCGTGGGGCGTAAGCAACACATGTATTGTCTTGGAGTTCTGGAGGTTAGAAATGGAGATCAAGGTGTCCGCAGGGCTGGTTCTTCCAAGAGCTTGGAGGGCGAGTCTGTTCAGGCCCTTCTCGCTTCCGGTGGTTTGCCGGCGATCTTTGTTGCTCCTCGGTGCCTTCACTGTCACGTGCTGTTCTCCCTGTGTCTCCCCACGCGGTCTCTGCATGTTTCTGTGCAAGCTTCCCTGTTTTAGAAGGACTCCAGTGTGACCTCATCTTACGGAGCTAGGGCCCAGCTGGGTTTCCTCGGCCCTCCTTTCTTACGGGCCCGGTCAAGCCCCTCAGATCCCCCCTGGTGAGGAGCAGCCTGAGCGTCCTGGTCCTGCCTTGTTCTCTCCACTCAGGTGGTGCCCTCACCTGGCTGAGCAATTCTAGCAGCGGGGGGGAGGGGGCCACCCCATAGTGGCGGGGCTGACGGCATCCAGCTTGCTTGAGCCCCATGGCAGTGTGAAAACAGAGAAGTGTTTCCAGTCCCTGAAGGAATTTCTCAAGATCAGGGAAAAACTGCTTTGGGGGAGAGGGTGTGAAACATGTAGCCAGCAGACAGAGGCAGAGCCCCAGGAGGGGTCCCCACTCCCAGTCTCCCGCCCTACGGATGGGTGGGACTCGTGGATCCCCAGCAGCAGACAGGAAGTTGTCGGGGCTTCTCTCCCCCGGGGAGCCCCTGGGGTTTCCTAGCCTCCTTCTCTGTGCCTAAACACACACACACACACACACACACACACACACACACACGCACGCGCGCGCGCGCACCTCCCCCACTGCTGTTCTGGGTTCTCAGCACCACCTCTCCCTTTACCCTTTTCCCGCCTCTGGTCGTCAGCCCCACTTCTCAGCTGCACCCCGCACCTCTGTTAGCACAGATTGCTGCCGTGGTGGCGTCAGAGGGTGGTGGGGGGCCGCTCCACTGTCGCTCCTCCCACACGTAGGTCCCAGGCTCCGACTTTCTTCACCACCCACCATGCTCCTTGGCGCCAGATGGAAGGTGAGGTTAGGGCAAAAGAAAGGGCTTCCATCTTTGTGCTCCATCCCATGTCCTTCCCGAGCAGCAGTTCTCAAGGGTGGCCTGCCCTGCTGGCAAGCCCCCTGCTGTGTGATTCTGCGGGAGGCTCATGTTGCAGAGCCACCGTGGGAGACCTTGAAGACCTGCTCATTCACCCCAGGTCAGCAGCAGCCCTGGGGGAGACAGAAGAGAGTGGCAGGCGGGTGAACAGAAGACGGAGACTCTCCTTCAGAACCCCACAGCCTCTCTTGTGCAGATGTGCACACGAGAGCACTAGAGCACACATGTTCACATGGGCACTGATTGGGAGCTCACACACACAGCCTGTCCACCCAGCTCTCTTTAAGAGCTTCCCTCTCAGCTTTTAAATCTTGTTCAACTTGCAGATTCGCCATTTAGGCCAAAGCAGCCCCTGCCGTCAGCCTCACCTCTCTGCCCCCTGATCCCAGCTCGTCTACATCCCGGCGCCCTCCTGAGCCCCAGAGGAGCCACGACTAAATCCTAGCCTAAAACGATCCCGAGGCACGGGGCATCCGGGAGTCTGCACCTGGCGCTTCAGAGAGAGAGGGAGGCTCACTCCCGACTCCTCTGTGGGCCCTCTGTCCTGGAAGCCGAGAGCAGACGTGGTGGCCAAGACTGATTATGCTACTTCAGCAGGGTTGGGTTGTGATGCTGTCATGAGCCTGCCTGGGGCCTTCCCCCTTCACCCCTGACTCCTGTTCAGGTGGGACCCTTCTGTGCTATGAGCCTCTGTGCCATACGTTCCTGGCACCCTAATGCAATGACCCACCTCCTGGCACTCTTCAGTCAGGAGCAGCATTACGCCAACACAGCAGACTCGCAGGAAGGGTTCATGACACAGCGTGAACTATTTACTATTATTATTTGGTTCCCAGTAAGAAGTCAGAGAATTTATGAAGCCAACTGGCCAAGCTTCTGGAGCTGTTTATATCAGAACTTTCCATGTGGACTCCTAGAACATGGTCCAGGTGTGGCGTCCGGGGTCATGCACGCTGTGTGTCCTGTGAGAAGGATGTGGGAACAGGTCGCATTAGCAGTGATTCAGGCCGCCACAAGGAGCCAGCTGGGCATTTAAAGAAACACGTGAACTACCAACTTCCTTTGTGACTGCATGTAGCTATAGCTCAGCCTGGCATCTCATTCCATGTCCTATCTCCACATTCGAGCCCAGTAGAAAAACCTTCGAGGCTGTTCTTCCCTCCAGGCATCCTGAATTTGTGACAGTAAGTTTGCAAACCTGCTGGTTAACATATGGCTGTTCTTGTGAGTCCTGAAGCAGAGACCTGGCTGGTTATGAAGTAGTCTCAGAAATCAATGACCTTCTCATCTTCGGCCAGACTGCAGTCTCTTCCCTTCAGATGGCGTGTTTTTCCTGGCCTGGCATGCCTTTAAGAACAGCATCTTATAGCACCTGTGGTACAATGAGCCCAGCACTGGGGCTCTTGGTCCCCTTTCCACCTTGAGCTCAGGGGACTGATCACTCATGCCCACTTGTAGACCACCAGGTAGAAAGCCCTGCAGATGGTCTTGGAAGATTCCCAAGGTCCTGAAGAGTCTAGGACAACTCTGTCCAGGAGGGCTGTGCAGCATGACAGATGTGTTTCTGTCCCTGCTCCAATGCAATGACCCCCCAGCCACTGATAGCTGCTGAGCATTCCAGATGTGACCAGGACAGCAGAGCAACTCCAGTTTGCTTAGTATCACTGAGTTTGAGCGGAGTTGGGTTTCTGTTGTTGCTGTTTTCGTTTTTAGACAAAGCCAGGGCTACTGTCCTCTGCCTACAGTCTGATTCTTCATGTGGTGTTTGCTTCGCAGCCTTCCGACAAGGAGATGTTCAGCCATTCGGTAACTAGCCTGGCCACAGACGTACCTGCCAGCAGCGAGCACAATGGGATCCTCACCAATGGCGACAGTAGGTTCTGCGAAGGGACCAGCTTTCCACGCAGGCCTCATCACCTGAGACAGAAGTCATCTCAAAATCCGTAGCTCAAAACCTAGGCAATGTGTTCCTGCTCACTCTTAGTATTCCTACCAGTTTTAGCACAGATAAGCTCATTTGGATGAAAAGCTAGTATTTATTAATTGGTCTCTCTGTGCCATTGCTCTAAGATTTGTATACTAACTCATCCTTACAACTACCCAGTAAGATTACTGTTGTTAGTAGTAGTATTACTCTCTGTAAGAGAGCTCTCGTACAACTTACAGGTGAAGAAACAGTGGCACATTGCTGCTTCAACCAGTTACCACAAACCCAATGGAGCCTCAGAGCAACAGAGCAACAGAAATGTATTAACTCAAAGCCCTAAAGTCAAGAGTACCAGCAGCGCTCCATTTCCTCCTCAAGGCTCTAGGGGGAATCCATTTCCTTCCCGTTTCAGCTTCTTGAGGCCGCCTGCATTTCTTGACTGCTAGCCTTTCCCTCCATCTCCCCCTCTCCCCCCAACTCTCCCGCCTCCTCTGTCACTTAAAAGGACGCTCATGATTACATTGGGCCCCCCTGGGTAACTCAGGCCGCTCTCCTATCTCAGGGTCAGCTGATCGTTCATCTGCACCTCTGGGATGATTAAGGACACATATAGTGGTACCTACCACTGGGTTAGACACGGGCCTGGGCTCCAGGGGTCTCAGGGAATCCCAGTCGAGTCAGTAAAAAAAAAAAAAAGATTAAAAATCTTGTTATAAACACATACATACATACACATATCAGGACTATACATAATATGTAAGTACTATATATTGTATAAAAAGTATATAAGATAAATACATGCATGAATGTAGATACATATTTAAGTACACATTTATACATATGTACTTACACTTTTTATACTTCTATACAAAGACTGTAAAATGGAGCGACAGTCATTTAATCACTGTTTGCTACAATGTTAAGTATCAGAAGGGTGGGGCTAGGCTTTGTTGATGTATCTCCAGCACTTTAATGGTCTCTGGCACATAGTAGGCACTCAAAAAGCATTTGATAAAGGGATGACTGAATGGTTTCCCACAGTGCATTTCAGTGGAAATCTAAGAATTTCACATTTGATTTTCCAATTTGTGGTAGAACTGGTAAGGGGAAGGGGCAGCGAGATGGAAGGAAGCCCTGTAAAGAGGCATGGGCGTACTGTCCCTTTGTACTTATGGTTGAGGGTACACTTTTGCCCCACTGTGTCCGTCATGTCTGCCAAACAAAAGTGACCATTGAAAGGGGGATGGTTACAGTTATTCCCTCCAAATGGGAGGCGGCCAGTAAGGCCGGGGAGGGTGGCCACCATGCGTGTCCCCCCCCCCCTTTGGTGCCCAGCGTCTCACGGAGTCAGACCTCTGGTCGCATTAGACACACTGCTCCTTAAGCAACTCATCAACAAGCAATCCCATCAATAAGCAATGAAAGTAACTGTGAACCAAATTTATAGCCAAGTCAGTTTATTAAATGTTTGTATTGGAAAGATGTAATAGCTGGCTTTAGTTTCAACTGTGGTTGAAATAGCAACAATCATATCATCTGTAATTTGCAGTTTAGAGTCAAATAAAAAGCAAGCACCTTGATTTAACTTAACTTTGCATTATCCATCACTGTAATAATTATTTAAGGAATTGTCTTTCTCAATTTTTCATACTTCTGCCGCTTTAGTTCTTTCAGAAGACAGTACTCTGACCTGCATGCAACATTATGAGGAGGTCCAGACCTCAGCTTCGGATCTGCTGGACTCCCAGGACAGCACGGGGAAGCCAAAATGTCATCAGAGCCGGGAACTGCCCAGAATTCCCCCTGACAGCGCAGTGGACACGATCCTCAACGCGAGGAGCGTGGACGGGGTCCAGGGCCTGGGGACGGAAGGGCCGTATGAAGTGCTCAAGGATAGTTCCTCCCAAGAAAATATGGTGGAAGACTGCTTGTATGAAACTGTGAAAGAAATCAGGGAGGTGGCAGCAGCCATGAACCCAGGGAAGGGCCACAGCAGCAGGTCAAAGTCGACTTCTGCTCTGAAAGAGCTTCCCGGGCCCCAAGCCCCCCAAGTGGACTTTGCTGAATATGCATCAGTGGACAGAAACAAAAAGTGTCGACAGAGCGTTAATGCAGAGACTGTTCTTGGAAATTCTTGCGATCTGGAAGAGGAAGCCCCACCACCTGTCCCCGTTAAACTTCTGGATGAAAATGAAAACCTTCAGGAGAAGGAAGAGAGCCAGAGAGCAGAGGAAGGAGCCACAGAGGGGACCAGCGAAACCAACAAGGTGGGCTCCCATGGTTGTCTTTCATGTGCTTTTGTCATGATTGGGAATCTAGCTCCCCCTGGGGCTTTTACTGGCACATTGTTCTGGGAAATATACACAAACACTTTCAGGTTCGTTGAATGATGAAAGCTGTTTTAGCATAAGCTGTGTTTGACTTTTTCCCCCCTCCAAATAATAAAATACAGAAAATTCATGCTTGTAGAATATTTCTCTGTTGGCACCTAACTTGGATATTTTCCAGTTTTCACATCGTGTCTAATCAGGGCCAAGTATTATTTTCTTCATTTTGAAGATCAGGAATTAAATGGAGACTAGACTTTTTGCCACACATTTAGCCTCTTCTGTTCATTGCTGCTCAAGCAGAAGGGTGATCCTTACCCTTCCGGGATCCCAGAAACCAGAGCACAGGAATACACACGGAGAGAACAGACTCAACAGGTGCCACTGGTGGTATCTGATTCTATGCAGACTTTTATATAAATCAAGTAAAAGATTTTATTTTGTGACAATTTCAAAACAATAGCCTATAACTCTTTAAGTTTAGATATTCAACAAAGCTCTGAAATATATTAACAATGCCCGAGCCTTCTGTTTCTGGTCACCTGACGTAGGAGTCACAACAGCCTGAAATTCACATCTCCTGCAGTCAGGATCTCCTTGGAATTTAACTAGGACCAGTCTTCTTATGCAACTACTATCTGATTTCTGTTCTCTACACAGGAAAAAGCAAGGTTCTCATCTCAGGTTTTGGTAGGAAGGATAAGTAGGTCAGTCAATAGTAGCCTTAAAAAGGATCCGGAGTTCATGATCAAAACGTGAATCCTGGCTATGGTTATATGGGTTATCCCAAGTAAGTCATTCTTTGGGGTATTCTCTGAATGCATTTCAACTTTTCATATTACCCATGAAATCAGCTATTGAGAGCCTCAATACAGGTGTGTATGAACCGAGTCATAAAATGCAAAAATGCAGTCTAACGTTTTGCCCTTCATATAACCAAAGATAATTAATGTAAAGTTTGTTGTGTCTAAAGCAGTTAAGGCTTTTTTACTTATAAGTACCTGAAAGATAAGAAGGCCAGTTGTCTAACCACTACTAGTGGTATCTCCAGATATCATATTAGAGTCTGGAAATACCCATCTGGGAATCAGATTACCTTTCTATAGTAATACAAGAATGATAACCCATCACATCCCTTATAAACAATCCTAATTTTAAGCAATTCAGAGAACTTGAAACATTTAATATTCATTCATTTTTTTCATTCATTCACAAGAAGATTTTAGTGAGCACCACCCATATGCCACACAGCCTTCTAGGTGCTGAGAATACACTGGTGACCAAAACATATAATTGAACAAAAATTCCTGCCCCCCGTAGAGCTTACATTTTAGTGGGGGGAGAGAGAGACATAAATATGCACATAAGTGTATGGTATTTTCGAAGGTTTTAAGGTTTATAGGGAAAAATTAGAACAGAATAATGATTAGGAAAGTAGAGTGGGAGTATAACTGTGAATCAGTGGTCAGGGTACGCCCACTGTGAAGAGGGCATCTGAATGAAATGTTCAAGGAGATGAGAAAGTTGGGGCAGAGCAGATGGAGCGGGGGAAGGGGCAGTGTGAAGGTGCCCGGCCGCCCAGGGAAGAGGAGGGGACAGGTGTAGCTGGAGAGGGAAGAGCAGGAGAAGTAGTAGAAAGGTAACCGGGGGCCCAATCCCGTGTGGCCTCGGCTCGTAATCTGCATTAAAAAGGGGTCATTAGAAAATCTTGAGCAGAAGAATGGATTACTCTAGGTTTGGAAAAGATCGCTCTGACTGTAGGGTAAAATTCAACTGTCAAGGGTAGGAGCAAGGAGACCAATCAGGTGGCCATTCTCACAAACCAGACAAGAGAGGATGGTGGCTTGGAACAAGGCAGAAGTAATGGGAGATGCTAAACTAGAGCCAGGAATTCTGTCGGTGGACCAGATGTGTAATGAAAGGAGAAGATAATGATGAGTCCCAGGTTTGGCCTGAGCCACCGGAAAGATGGCATCACCCTTAACTGAAATGGAGAGGACTGCAGGCAGGCAAGTTTTTGGAGAAGACCGGGTATGCAGTGCTAGACGTGTTTTGTTTGAGACTCATGCTGGATATCTGAGTAGAAGCAGCAGAGAGTAGCTTGACAAATGAGCAGCCTTATAAGAAAGGGCCTGGGCTGCTTTTGTACACTTGGAAGTCCTCAGCAAAAAGTTTTTCTTAAAGCTATGACACTGGATGAGGTCATTGGATGAGTGGAAATGGCATCTAGAAGAGTTCCCAGGGCACAGGTCTGGGAAAGAAAAGGAACCAGCAGAGGACACCAAAATAGGAAAGAAAAACAGGAAAGTTCCGTGTCCTGGAAGCCAAGTGAAGAAGGTTCAGGGACAGAGGAGTGGCCACTATGGCAAATACAGCGATGGATCAGAAAGTGAGGGCTGAGGATTGACCATCCTGTTGGTTACACGGTGGACACTGGTGTCCTTGGAGTGTCAGAGGCAGAAACTTGTCTGAAATGGAATGAGAGAGAGAATAGGAAGAGAAAAACTATGTGAGCGACTTTTTTAGACAACTCTTTCAGGAGGTTTTGCTATAAAGGGATGAGGCATTAGATGGAACTGGAAGAAGGGTTGTTTTGTTTTTAGAATCAGAGAAATAACAGCATGGTTTCACGTGGGTGGGAATGATTTTATAGTAAGGGAAAAGCTGATGATATAAACAAAATGGGAGACGTGCTGGAGCACATATTCACGAGCAGATGTGAGGGGGCAGGATCTCATGCATAAGAGGAGGGGGTCACTTTAAAGAGAGTTCTTTGGTGACAGGGAGGAAGGAAAATTCAAGAATGCAGAGATGGGGGCAGGGTGGGGTTCATGGACATGTCTTCTGATTTCTTCAGTTTTCTCAAGGTCACCAGCTAAGATTGAGGATGGGTTGAGAAGGTGTTGGGAGTCTGGGGAAAGAGAAGAAGGTGGGAAGTGGACAGCTAGGAGAGCAGGGACCGGGTGTCCTAGCAAGTGTGGTATGACAGGGAGCAGCATCAAGGACTCACCGGAGGGTTGAATTCACCAGTGATAAGAGCAGTGGGTATTTAATACTACGGGGTATTGAAAAACGTCACAGAGTAGATTTTTTTACAAGTGTTTATCCTCACTTGCTTCACATAATTTCTTTGTAGAAAAATTTCTTCCCTAGAAATCATTTGAAAACATCTTTATAGATAGATGTGTCAAAACACATGCAAAAGAAAGGTTGGATTACTGACTTCAAACTATACCTTCCCTTGCTTTCTGTTTGTTTTAACAGAGATTTAGTTCATTGTCGTACAAGTCCCGGGAGGAAGACCCAACTCTCACAGAGGAAGAGGTGAGTTTTGTTGCTTTTTAAAAAATAACCACAAAGCTCTAAAGAATAGAGTTTCTCTCCTTGCATAAATGACTGTCACATTATCCTTCTCTGAAAAAGCTAAAATACTCTCTTTGGCATATGTCTGGAGATCAGAGTTTGGGGAGCTGGGCTTTATAATGGTTCAGAGAGAGTGACTGGAAGATGGAAAGACAAGAAGGAAGACAGGTTGAACAGGTCACCTAAGAAACTAAGTAGGAAAGAAGCATCATAAAGGAAAAAAAAAAATAGAGAAGGGGAGAAAATAGAATGAGAAGAGAGAAATTTAACTATGAGAGCTTTAGTTGAGCTGTCTGGAAGATCACCTGTGAAGGAAATTAATCATGGGTTAGAAAATATAGGAAATTGGAACAGGTGGGTATAGGGAATTTAATCCAGCCTGGGAGATGGAGGAGGAAGGTTTTAATGAGAAATTTCAGAGGCCGAGAGCAGGTAACTCCAGGAAGTACAATTCCAGGCTGGCGCAAGAGTCAGACATAGTGGCCAACAGGAGAGAAATGTGTATTCTCCCAAGTCCCAGGCTAAAGACTCACCAGTTAGATGTCTTTTTTTTTTTCTTATGTTAATCACCATACATTACATCATTACTTTTTGATGTAGTGTTCCATGATTCATTGTTTGTGCATAACACCCAGTGCTCCACGCAGAATGTGCCCTCTTTAATACCCATCACCAGGCTAACCCATCCCCCCACCCTCCTCCCCTCTAGAACCCTCAGTTTGTTTTTCAGAGTCCATCGTCTCTCATGGTTCGTCTCCCCCTCCTACTTACTCCCCTTCATTCTTCCCCTCCTGCTATCGTCTTCTTTTTCTTTTTTCTTAACATATGTTGCATTGTTTCAGAAGTACAGATCTGTGATTCAACAGTCTTGCACAATTCACAGCGCTCACCATAGCACATACCCTACCCAATGTCTATCACCCAGCCACCCCATCCCTCCCACCCCCCACCACTCCAGCAACCCTCAATTTGTTTCGAGATTAAGAATTCCTCATATCAGTGAGGTCATATGATACATGTCTTTCTCTGATTGACTTATTTCACTCAGCATAACACCCTCCAGTTCCATCCACATCATTGCAAATGGCAAGATCTCATTCCTTTTGATGGCTGCATAATATTCCATTGTGTATATATACCACCTCTTCTTTATCCATTCATCTGCCGATGGACATCTTGGCTCTTTCCACAGTTTGGCTATTGTGGACATTGCTGCTATAAACATGGGGGTGCACGTACCCCCTTCGGATCCCTACATTTGTATCTTTGTGGTAAATACCCAATAGTGCAATTGCTGGATCGTATGGTGGCTCTATTTTCAACTGTTTGAGGAACCTCCATACTGTTTTCCAGAGTGGTTGCACCAGCTTGCATTCCCACCAACAGTGTAGGAGGGTTCCCCTTTCTCCACATCCCCGCCAACATCTGTCGTTTCCTGACTTGTTCATTTTAGCCATTCTGACTTGTGTGAGGTGGTATCTCATTGAGGTTTCGATTTGGATTTCCCTAATGCCGAGCGATGTTGAGCACTTTTTCATGTGCCTGTTGGCCATTTGGATGTCTTCTTTGGAAAAATGTCTGTTCATGTCTTTTGCCCATTTCGTGATTGGATTATTTGTTCTTTGGGTGTTGAGTTTGATAAGTTCTTTATAGATTTTGGATACTAGCCCTTTATCTGTCATTTGCAAATATTTTCTCCCATTCTGTCGGTTGTCTTTTGGTTTTGTGGACTGTTTCTTTTGCTGTACAAAAGCTTTTTATCTTGATGAAATCCCAATGGTTCATCTTTGCCCTGGCTTCCCTTGCCTTTGGCGATGTTTCTAGGAAGAAGTTGCTGCGGCTGAGGTCGAAGAGGTTGCTGCCTGTGTTCTCCTTTAGGATTTTGATGGACTCCTGTCTCACGTTTAGGTCTTTCAACCATTTGGAGTCTATTTTTGTGTGTGGTGTAAGGAAATGGTCCAGTTTCATTATTCTGCATGTGGCTGTCCAATTGTCCCAACATCATTTGTTGAAGAGACTGTCTTTTTGCCATTGGACATTCTTTCCTGCTTTGTCAAAGATGAGTTGACCATAGAGTTGAGCGTCCATTTCTGGGCTCTCTATTCTGTTCCATTGATCTATGTGTCTGTTTTTGTGCCAGTACTATACTGTCTTGATGATGACAGCTTTGTAATAGAGCTGGAAGTCGGAAATTGTGATGCCGCCAGCTTTGCTTTTCTTTTTCAACATTCCTCTGGCTATTTGGGGTCTCTTCTGGTTCCATACAAATTTTAGGATTATTTGTTCCATTTCTTTGAAAAAAGTGGATGGTATTTTGATGGGGATTGCATTGAATGTGTAGATTGCTCTAGGTAGCATTGACATCTTCACAATGTTGGTTCTCCCAGTCCATGAGCATGGAACGTTTTTCCATTTCTTTGTGTCTTCTTCAATTTCTTTCATGAGTATTTTATAGTTTTCTGAGTACAGATCCTTTGCCTCTTTGGTTAAATTTATTCCTAGGTATCTTATGGTTTTGGGTGCAATTGTAAATGGGATCGACTCCTTGATTTGTCTCTCTTCTGTCTTGTTGGTGTATAGGAATGCCACTGATTTCTGTGCATTGATTTTATATCCTGCTACTTTACTAAATTCCTGTATGAGTTCTAGCAGTTTTGGGGTGGAGTCTTTTGGGTTTTCCACATACAGTATCATATCATCTGCAAAGAGTGAGAGTTTGACTTCCTCTTTGCCGATTTGGATGCCTTTGATTTCTTTTTGTTTTCTGATTGCTGTGGCTAGGACTTCTAATACTATGTTGAATAGCAGTGGTGATAATGGACCTCCCTGCCGGGTTCCTGACCTTAGGGGAAAAGCTCTCAGCTTTTCCCCATTAAGAATGATGTTTGCTGTAGGTTTTTCATAGATGGCTTTTAGGATATTGAGGTATGTACCCTCTATCCCTATACTCTGAAGAGTTTTGATCAAGGATGCTGTACTTTGTCAAATGCTTTTTCTGCATCTATTGAGAGGATCATATGATTCTTGTTCTTTCTTTTCTTAATGTATTGTATCACGTTGATTAATTTGCAGATGTTAAACCAACCTTGCAGCCCAGGGATAAATCCCACTTGGTCATGGTGAATAATTCTTTTAATGTACTGTTGGATCCTATTGACTAGTTTTTTGGTGAGAATTTTTGCATCCATGTTCATCAAGGATATTGGTCTGTAATTCTCCTTTTTGATGGGGTCTTTGTCTGGTTTTGGGATCAAGGTAATGGTGGCCTCATAAAATGAGTCTGGAAGTTTTCCTTCCATTTCTATTTTTTGGAACAGTTTCAGGAGAATAGGTATTAATTCTTTAAATGTCTGATAGAATTCCCCTGGGAAGGCATCTGGCCCTGGGCTTTTGTTTGTTGGGAGATTTTTGATGACTGCTTCAATTTCCTTAGTGGTTATAGGTCTGTTCAGGTTTTCTACTTCTTCCTGGTTCGATTTTGGTAGTTGATACATCTCTAGGAATGCATCCATTTCTTCCAGGTTATCTAATTTGCTGGCATAGAGTTGCTCATAATATGTTCTTATAATTGTTTGTATTTCTTTGGTGTTGGTTGTGATCTCTCCTCTTTCATTCATGATTTTGTTGATTTGGGTCATTTCTCTTTTCTTTTTGATAAGTATGGCCAGGGGTTTATCAATCCTGTTAATTCTTTCAAGGAACCAGCTCCTAGTTTTGTTGATCTGTTCTACTGTTCTTTTGGTTTCTATTTCATTGCTTTCTGCTCTGATCTTTATTATTTCTCTTCTCCTGCTGGGTTTAGGCTTTATTTGCTGTTCTTTCTCCAGCTCCTTTAGGTGTAGGGTTAGGTTGTGTATTTGAGACCTTTCTTGTTTCTTGAGAAAGGCTTGTATTGCTATATACTTTCCTCTCAGGACTGCCTTTGCTGTATCCCAAAGATTTTGAACAGTTGCGTTTTCATTTTCATTGGTTTCCATGAATTTTTTTAAATTCTTCTTTAATTTCCTGGTTGACCCATTCATTCTTTAGTAGGATGCTCTTTAGCCTCCATGTATTTGAGTTCTTTCCGACTTTCCTCTTGTGATTGAGTTCTAGTTTCAAAGCATTGTGGTCTGAAAATATGCAGGAAAAAATCCCAGTCTTTTGGTACCGGTTGAGACCTGATTTGTGACCTAGGATGTGATCTATTCTGGAGAATGTTCCATGGGCACTAGAGAAGAATGTGTATTCCGTTGCTTTGGGATGGAATGTTCTGAATATGTCTGTGAAGTCCATTTGGTCCAGTGTGTCATTTAAAGTCTTTATTTCCTTGTTGCTCTTTTGCTTAGATGATCTGTCCGTTTCAGTCAGGGGGGGTATTAACGTCCCCCACTATTATTGTATTGTTGTCAATGTGTTTCTTTGCTTTTGTTATTAATTGCCTTATATAACTGGCTGCTCCCATGTTAGGGGCATAGATATTTACAATTGTTAGCTCTTCTTGTTGGATAGACCCTTAAGTAGGATATAGTGTCCTTCATCTCTTATTACAGTCTTTGTTTTAAAATCTAATTTGTCTGATAGGATTGCCACCCCAGCTTTCTTTTGGTGTCCATTAGTATGGTAAATGGTTTTCCACCCCCTCACTTTCAATGTGGGGGTGTCTTTGGATCTAAAATGAGTCTCTTGCAGACAGCATATTGATGGGTCTTGTTTTTTAATCCAATCTGATAGCCTGTGTCTTTTGATTGGGGCATTGAGCCCATTTACATTCAGGGTAACTATTGAAAGATATGAATTTAGTGCCATTGTATTGCCTGTAAGGTGACTGTTACTGTGTATTGTCTGTGTTCCTTTCTGATCTATGCTGCTTTTAGGCTCTCTTTTTGCTTAGAGGACCCCTTTCAATATTTCTTGTAGGGCTGGTTTCGTGTTTGCAAATTCCTTTAGTTTTTGTTTGTCCTGAAAGCTTTTTATCTCTCCTATTTTCATTGACAGCCTAGCTGGATATAGTATTCTTGGCTGCATATTTTTCTCGTTTAGTGCTCTGAAGATATCATGCCAGTCCTTTCTGGCCTGCCAGGTCTCTGTGGATAGGTCTGTTGCCAATCTAATGTTTCTACCATTGTAGGTTACATATCTCTTCTCCCGAGCTGCTTTCAGAATTTTCTCTTTGTCTCTGAGACTCGTAAGTTTTACTATTAGATGTTGGGGTGTTGATCTATTTTTATTGATTTTGAGAGAGGTTCTCTGTGCCTCCTGGATTTTGATGCCTGTTTCCTTCCCCACACTAGGGAAGTTCTCTGCTATAATTTGCTCCAATATACCTTCTGCCCCTCTCTCTCTTTCTTCTTCTTCTGGGATCCCAATTATTCTAATGTTGTTTTGTCTTATCATATCGCTTCTCTCTCAAATTCTGCCCTCGTGATCCTGTAGTTGTTTCTTTTTCTCAGCCTCTTTATTTTCCATCATTTGATCTTCTATATCGCTGATTCTCTCTTCTGTCTCATTTATCCTAGCAGTGAGTGCCCCCGTTTTTTATTGCACATCATTAATAGCCTTTTTGATTTCGACTTGGTTAGATTTTAGTTCTTTTATTTCTCCAGAAAGGAGAAATTTTCAAGCCCAGCTAGTATCTTTAAAGTCATGAATCTGAACTCTAGGTCCGACATCGTGCTAATGTCTGTATTCAGTAGGTCCCTGGCAGACGATACTACCTCTTGTTCTTTTTGCTGAGGTGATTTTTTTCGTCTTGTCATTTTGTCCAGAGGAGAATAGATGAATGAGAGAACAAAATGCTAACAGGTTAACAACGTCCCCAGCAAATATACTCTATACAAATCGGAAAAGACCTGAAACCAGGGAAAAGAAAGGGAAAGAAAGAAAAAAGAAAAAAAGAAAAAGATAAAAACAAAAACAGAACAATACAAAAAAACAGAATATGATCAAATATGATCAGGCTAGTGCATAGATCAGTGCCACACACTAGATTTGGGGCATATTTTGGTGTTAGAAAAAAGTGCCTCCTAAAATTTTAAAGGAAGAAAGACTTATACATGTACAAAATAAGGGTTGATACAATGAAGGATGGAAGATGACTGTAAAGATGAAAATTATAAAAGATTTTATAAAAGGAATTGATAAGAAGTTTGAAAAAAGAAAGAAGATTTAAAAAAAAGGGAGAGAATGTGATCAGGCAGGAGACTAGAACAAAGCCATACACTAGTGATTTAGGGTATATTTTGATCCATTAGAAGAAACTGTATCTCAAAATTTTAAAGAGAGGACAACTTATATATATATGCCAAAAATAAGGGTAACTACCATGAAGGGATAAAATGACTCTAAAAATGAAAAATAAAAAGTTTTTTTAAAAAAGGGATTGATAAGATGTTGGTTGAAAAAGGGAAAAAGAAAAATTAAAAAAAAAAGTTAAAAAAATTAACTTTGAAAAACTAATGACTCATGGTAAAAAAAAGCCATGAATTCTATGTGCAGTATTCCCCTAGCGCTGGAATTCTCCCATTCTCCTTGATCGGTAAACTTGGGTCTTGGCTTGCAGGCTCTTCGTGCTGATCTTCTGGGGCCTGTTGCCGTGGTTCCCAAATCAAATGTCTTTGCCAGAGGCGGAATTGCCCCGCCCTTGTCGGTCCTGGCTAAGCCATCTGCTCGGGTTTGCTCTCAGGACCTTTTGTTCCCTGCAAGCTCTCGGTACAGCTTTGGAGGAGTGAAAATGGTGGCCTCTCAATCTCCACCTCGAGAAGCTGAGAACTCGGGGCCCTGCTCTTCAGTGCGCCCCCAGAGAAAAGCAGTCACTCCCGTCTCTCTGGTCTCTGGCCGCACTGCGTGCTCACCTGGCCTGTGACCGAGCGTTTCTATCTCTGGCACCCGGCCCCGTGTGGAGTCTCCAAACCCAACAGATCCCTGCGTGCACTCCCGCGCTGCTCCTCCTGGGGGAGGAAGGGGAGTCTCCCCAGATCTGCCGCTTGCTGGGTCCTTGCTGGAGAAGCAGTGGCCGACTGGGCCGCAGATCACAGTTTATGGCCACCCCAAGCTGAGAGCCCACGCCTCGGCTCCGTCTCTGCAGCCGGCTTCCCCGCTCCGATACCTGGGAGCTCTGCCGCACTCAGGCATCCCCGGGCTTTCTGTGACCCCGAGGGTCCTGAGACCACACTGTCCCGCGAGGGTTCCACCCCCCGCTTAGCCACTGGAGCGATGTCCCTCCGCGGAGCCGACTTCTAAAAGTTCCGATTTTGTGCTCCGCGGCTCTAGCACTTGCCAGAAGCGGCCAACGGAGGCCCCCTCCCCCGCCGTCTATCCTCCCGAATATCGTCACAGATTCACTTCTCCGCACGTCCTACCTTCCAGAAAGTGGTCGCATTTCTGTTCAGAGAGTTGTTGCTATTCTTCTCTTCGATCTCCTGTTGAATTTGTAGGTGTTCAGAATGGTTTGATCCCTATGCGGCTGAATTCCTGAGACCAGACGAAATCCAGGTCTCCTACTCCTCCGCCATCTTGCTCCACCCCCACCGGTTAGATTTCTCAGTGACGCGTTAAACTTATACAATCCAGTATATACACACATATATATGTATATACACACACATGTAATATCAAGCTAGGCTCAGAGAGCTGAACACCTCATTTATCTAGCTGCATATAGCTTCTGTCTGGAATTCCTAGCATGATAAATTTGGTACATGTACAAAAATGACATACATATGCAGGTACGTCCCCTCCTATTGCACTTTGCATGGAGTATTAAAATAGGAAATAAACTACAATCCCACATTGGAAGTTCAAAGAGCAGAAGAGCTTTCTGTAGGTAATGTTGCCCACTTGCTTCTGTGTTTCCTGCCCCGAGGAAAGGACTTGCCATCTAGCCACCTGGTCGCACAAGCCAGAACCCTGGACATCATCCTAAACACCCCATTTCCTCACTGTCCGCAGCTCCCCTGGTTTCTCTCACTCTCTCCGTGGGCGCAGTGCACAACCCTCCCCAGACTAAGGCAGTGTGCCCTCCTGCCAGGCCTGTGGCCACTCCTTTGCTTTCTCCCAGACGTCTGTTGTCCACACTGCACCACAGCCCTCCCACCTGGGACAAGAGAGTAGAATATATGAGAGATCTGGAAACCAGTCCTTTAAAATATGTTGAGACAAGTAAAATTTTAAATTCCTTTTCTTCTAATCTTACATTGTTTGTGGTTTCAGAAAATAGGACTTAGGTATACTGATGAATTTTTAACATAGATTAAAAGAACCGTGATTCACATATAGTCATTTTAGGAAGATGTTTTAGAAAAAATAATTATGGAAGTCACTTATTTCTGTATTTATGTAATAGAATGTTAGTCCAGACTGGAAACTGAGATCTGAGTTTTCAGTACTATTATCCCAATTTAGCAGAATGATGGGGAAAAGGGTTGCTTATAGAAAGAGAAATGGGGAAAAGGTAGAGAGTAATTTATGAGAAGATAGTAACAATTTACAGCCTGAATAATAAAGATGAAAGATTTAAAAGAGAAAAACTGTGAAGCTAAATAGCAAGGGGGCTTGAAAGGAACCTATCTACAAAATAGAAGTAATAGTCCTAGAAGGCAAATACTCAAACAGAACATCGGAAGACTTGAGAATCTTCTATAAGTGTTAAAATTTACGACATCATCTGCACAGTAGGTTCCTGCCCAGAGATAATATGAAGTTGCAAGTTAATGAAAAGAGCCTGTAACTTTCTAAAAAGAATATAAAGGCCAAGAAAACCCAAGTAATTATAAAGAGTAGGGGCATTAATGGCAGGCATTGTGGGGAAGAGAGTTGAGGAGAGAAGCTGAAAGGGGCCAACCCCCATTGTTACAAGGTAGGAAAAGGTGTGTTTGTCCTTGATGTTCCCCCTGAAGGTGAAGAGTGTGTAGCTAGTATGCTGACTCCCCTTTTCACTGTCGTCTATGATTTACCACCATCTATTTGGACCACCTTTTAGATATTCAGTTCCATATGTTTGCACCTTACTAGGAAAAGCAGATGATTTACTTTAATTCTTCCTAATTTCAAAGAAATTCTAAATCCTCATTTCAAGAGTAATTTTTCCACTAAAATCTCTAAGGTGAGAATGTCAATTTAATAATTCCTAATATTAATACCCTAGTATTAAAAGGGTCAGAGCAACATGGCAAGAGTTTCCAAAGATTATTTCTTTAGCTCCAAATGTTTGGATTGTCAAAGCCTGGCAAAACAGAGCCCCCAGGCTGCAGTGGAAAGTTCTCATGCAAATGACCAGTTAGCGTGTGTGCGGCAGGCCTGTCTTGAGAAGCTTTTGAGGCCAGCTGGAAACTTCATCCACAGTATGTGAGATATGTGAAAGCAAGAGAATCTCTCTCCGCACTTGGGAAGCCAAGCATCTGTCAGGAGGCATGTTCATGTATTTCCTGGGTGTTTTGAATCAATCAGTCATTATGGCCAAGATAGAGGTAATGAAGGATATTTCTGCTTATTTCCAACCATGATTTCTAACAATAAAATAATAACCCTCAAAAAGATCTCTTAAAAAATCTCTTAATCAGTATGTTTAATCTATCATTACCAACGAGAATTAAATCCCTCTTGATAGTAGAGGTTATATGGGGTATATTAGCAAGACTGAGTAGGTGTGCCTGGAAAGTAGCCCACTCTTCCCATAGGAAAGAGTGCCCTGTAAGTTAGTTGTCTCCAAATTTCATTTCTGAGTTGGCTGGTTGCAAATAAGAATAAATTTTTCCCACTGAAGAAAACTTAGCCCTGTCTGTAAATGTCTATTTAACCAGTAATATGCGATGAAGTTGAAAACTAATGGAAAATGAGGCTTTTACAGATCTATGTGTATTGCCAACCAGAATCCAGGACCTACTTTTCAGACCACTTTGATACAGAAAGAGTGGGTCAGAGAGTCTAATTCGGTGGTTCTCATACTTTAGTGGGCATGCTGGGCCCCATGCCCCTGAGTTTCTGATTCAATACTTCTGGGTTGGAGCCCGAGGACTTAACCTTTCTAATAAATTCCCAGATCCTGCTGCTGCCAGTTCGAAGCCCACATTTTGCAAACCATTCATCTAACATATTTTCTGCCCTTGTTTCTTAAAGCAGCAGAGCTCTTTTTCAGGTGAAATAGCATTCTGATAATAGAAATCAGATAAAACGTGATATACTGTAGTCAGGTCCCGGGGGCCTCCTGAACTTCCTGTTCCACCTGCTCTCCTCACGCCCCTCAGAAGACCCAGAGAGAACCTGGTTTTCACGGAGTTGTGCCAATATGGCTGGTCTACTTGCAAAGTTGAAGATACCATATATAACTGTTCTCTAGAAGTATACTCCAGGATTAGTACAGGCAAGAAACAATCCACTTCTGTGTTTATATCTGAGGGAAATGAAATCACTGTCTTGAAGACAATATCTTCACCCTCATGTTCTTTGCAGCATTATTCATAATAGCCAAGACATGGAAACAACCTAAGGGTTTATCAGCCGATGAATGGACAAAGAAAATGTCAGATAGACATAGACGCACACACGCTATAAATACACATTTGTATATAGAAATACATGTGTACACACACACACACGCAGGAATATTATTCAGTCATGAAAAAGAAGGGAATTCTGCCTTTTGTGACGACTTGGCTAGACCTTGAGAGCATTATGCTAAGTGAAATAAGTCACACAGAGAAATACAAATACTATATGTTCTCACCTACATGTGGAATCTAAAAAAGCCAAACTCAGAAATAGCAAATAGAATGGTGTTGCCAGGGTTTGGGGAGTAGGGGAGATGGGGACATGTTGGTCAAAGGGTACAAACTCCCCAGCTATAAGCTGAATAAGTTCTGGGGCTCTAATATAGATCATAGTGACTATAATTAAAAGTAGTATACTATCATTCTTGAAAGTTGTAGGGTAGATCTTAAATGTTATCACCACGCACACAAAAAAATGGTAATTATGGCAATGAAGAAGTTAACTGACCTTGGCGGTAATCACTTCACAGTATATATATGTGTCAAATAACCATGTACACCTTTAACTTACATTAAGTCATATGTCAGTGATTTCTCACTAAAGCTGGGGGGGGGGTGGAATTGGCAAAACAAAAAAAAAACCCCACAACCTTAAAGGGACACACACCTGCCTACAGAGCTAAATATCTAGCTTGTCACTATAAAGGGGGAGGGAGAAGTGAAACTTGAAGCTTATTTAATTCACCCTTTGTTTTCTAGATCTCAGCCATGTATTCATCAGTAAATAAACCTGGACAGTCAGGGAGTAAATCAGGACAGTCTCTCAAAGCACCAGAGTCCAGCTACACCTCCATCCAAAGAGCCACTCAGAGATCCCCCTCTTCCTGTAATGATCTCTATGCTACTGTTAAAGACTTGGAGAAAACTCCAAACAGCCTCAGCACACTTCCACCAGCAGTAAGACCCAGTGAGGAGCCCGAGCCTGATTACGAAGCAATACAAACTCTAAACAGAGAGGAAGACAAGGCCACCCCAGAGACCCACGGCCAACGTGGCCTTTTCCCAAAGGAGAATGACTATGAGAGCATTGGGGACTTGCAGCAATGCAGAGATATCACCAGGCTCTAGCAACCCAGAAGACAAGCCCACACAGCATATGAGCAGCCGGCTGGGGGGGGGGGGGGGCGGTGCATTTCTTCTGTGGAAGACAAGAAGCAACATCAACGCCTACTTTATATGCTGCTCTAGTAATCTGACCACAATTGAAGATGTAGAGACTGTTTCCCGGGGTTGGAAACAGTGAGGTACGTACCTGACTGCACCCGACTGTGCCCCTGCTTGCCAGGGGGCACTGGCAACACCCAAGCACATCTCCCTTGTGCACTCTCACCCTCTGGAAAGATCCCAGCTGTCCATGGTTTCACCCTGTGAGTGAGGAAAGCCGAGCTGCAAGGAAGAACTGCATTCATCAAGAACCACGACTCCACCTGCCTGACATACTGCCATTCACAAGAGCCAGGTTTTTCTGCCTTTCTTCCTTTTTTCTTTTTCTATCTGCTCCTCACATTTAAATGTATGGCCTTCTTCCCCCTTGAAATCTTCCAGCTTCTAATGGTTCATTCCAAGAAAATTCCCCCACAAGGCTTGGCCTTTGCCTTCAACTTCGGTGTTTTAAGATGGTAAGAAACTGTGGTTGCTGGTTACTGGCAGCTCCCCAGTCCTCTTCCAAGAGCTGCACCCGGGAAAAAAAGGACCCTGCAGGTGGGCCGGCCTGGGACTGCCCCCCCCTGCCCCCCCGCAAGCTTCTTAGACCTTCCTTCCTCCTGATTTGGGCACTCCACATCAGCAGCCTCTCCCAAAGTACTTGAAGTCATTTTTAGATGCTTTATTTTATTTTTCTAGTCAAAGCGGTTCCCTCCCCACACCCCTCTCCCCCAGTATGTGAAACTCTTCAGAGCCTTTTCAGTATTTTCAATGAATATTGTGGTACTTCTATACTTGTTTTAGCCTAGAGTTCATTCCTCTGAAACAGCCTTAATCTTTGTGTTGGGACACAGACCACATATTTGGACGGCAGCCATGGCGTCCGTCTCTGAAGGGCTGTGGACTTGAATGTGTATTTCTGATGACCCCTGCTGCCACACCAACAGTGTGAGATTTCCTAAGTGAACTGCTACGCTAAGGTAATCTATCTAAAATTAAAATGTAAACATTTATTTTTGTTATATAAATTTATAAGATGTTTTAGGTTTAACGCCTAATTTCTAGAAACTGCCAGAAAAAAATGTATATTAACTATTTTGATTTTATGTACAATGATTTATACTCTCATTTTGAAAAAACACCATAAAGCACATAAGGTAGGTAATTACACGTAGTTATCTGTTTTCTAATCAAGTGTTTAAAATATTGAAGGTTTTTAAAACTTTTCAAATGGCACTTGGAGCCGTGGTCAAAGTCATCTGGCTCACTAGAGAAATAAGTGGAATGAACATAAATGATCATTTTCAGTGACTTGTGGTGGGCTATACTGAAATATTTGAAATGGTAAAAAAAAAAATGGAAGAATGAAATAGGACTAGGGATGACTGCATTATTAACCTCATGAAGGTATTATAACTCCATTAAGATTTAGCTACATTTTTAAGAAAATTTAGTGGTGGATTCTGCAATCCAGTGCTTGCAAATGCAAATTGCCTATTGGGATTCTTTTTTCCCTTCATTTTACAAAAATCAGTGACTGAAATAACTCCTATTAAGAGCTCAGCCTGGTTTGAATTTAATCATCTCTTTAGATTTTATAAGGCCAACACTGGGAAACTTGTTCACTTTTCATCTGAAAAGGGCCCTGCTATTATGCGGTGTGACTATAGCAAGGGACCCTTGCCTACACTGATTAAAAAAAAAAAGGCAATTATTGTGTACTGCTGTGCCATCTCTGGCTTGTCAGACTTTTCACTCCTTCTGACAAAGGATGCGACCGGGAGGATGAAGGATCCTGCAAATGGTAGGGCCCAGCTCACGGGCATGCCTTTCCCATCCCTCGCATTCGTGGCTGGATTTTGTGACTGTTCCGTAATACATTTCTGAAATTGTGAAGTCAGCTTTGCCGGGGTAAACTCCTTGGTGGTCAGTAGTTTGCAGTCAGCCTGGCCTCTCCCATGAAGACCTCATGAGCCTAAGCACAATCATCACTGACTAGAAGGAGATGGCAGAATACCATTGGGTTGGGGGAAAGGTTACCAGGAAGGTGCCAAGGTCCTTGCTCTCTGAATTCGTATCTTTCGTAAGCACTGTTTTTGCCTGGTGATTTTCTTTGCTTACATAGTATTAATGAGTTTGACCCACCAATCTCTACACCATGGGGTTTCTTTAGCTCCTGCTGATGGCCGTGTCACATCGCATACCTAGTATTGTGCTTGCTGCAATAATGTCCTTTATGAGCACCTGACCACTTAAAAGTTTTACTGTCTTTCATAATGTCTTTACTTATTGCCAGGGAAGTGAATATGATCTCTAAAGTGTAAAATCATTTCTAGAGAGAAAAGTTCTTTATAGTTCTATCATCTTGAAATTTCATTATCAGAATTTCCCCCAGAAGTTCTGAAATAAAGGCTATGCAATATAGCCATAAAATATGCACTGAAACCTCTCTCTTGATTTGAGAATCTGGGCTAAGTTACGATTTAAAGTATTATAAGTATATTTTAGAAGAAACTAGAAGGCCCTCCAGTACAAATCCTAAAAGAAAAAGTAATAGCACAATGCCTGAGGGTTGGGAGAGAGAGAAGCAGAGTAAACTTTAGGACCTGGCTCTGCTCTTGAGACCATTAGGTACCTTATGGAAGTATATTTATTGATGCATCATCATGGTTTTGACCTTATCGTACAGTATTTCATAAATTTCATCATTTTTTACTTTATTCATTGAAAATCTGTGCTAGTCTTTGAGTTGGACAAAAGCCTATGGCTTCTTGAAAAAAGTTTCATGTTCAGCTAAATGCATGAAAGGTAATTATAAAAAAATTTTTTTACTATTCAACTTTGACATCTATATTATGCATTGTTATCATTGAGGTTATGTGAAATCTCACAATTAAAATAAGCTTTTGGAAATTTTTTTTGTTTTATAAGTCAGAATTATAAACTCATCTTGCCTAAAAGTAGAATCTTTGCTTTTAGTCAGGTATTTTGAAAGTTTAGATTTTTTTATGCTGCTTTTACTGTTTCTCAAATGTAGTCAGCAGGAGAGTATGACCTGTTTTATGTGAAATGTTTGAGGAAATCTTAAATTCTAGAAGAAAGCAGTTTTTTCTAATATGTGGGCCACAGACATATTTTTTCCAGTCCTGCACTAAACTGCATCATTAGGTCTATTAAAAGCTTTTGAAAGTACTGCTGTCCTTTGTGGGGAAAAGACTAATTACTGATTTATCTGCCCTCAGAATCCAAGAGTTAATTTTAATTGAGTGCTAACAATAGGTAGTCCACATAAAGAACTAAAATTTAACCTCAGGATGTCACTAGATCTATTTCTCATATTAGATTTCATTTTTCCAATTAAAGCATTTACTTTAACCAGTAACAAACTGTGTATGTGTATGTACACTATACATATATATTTACATATACACACAGACATATATAAAGTTGTTCTGGTGCCTGATTAGTGAGGATACATCCTATTATGTATTTGGAATGTCTACCCTATTAGTGTGATGACTACTGTCATAAAAGTAGAATAGATAAAAAGCTATCCAACAGTTTTCATTTAGTAATTACAAGAAAACTTTCCTAAGTTACCTCATACCATTTTTCTAATAAATTCAGATTCTAAATTGCATCCATAATTCTCTTAGCTGAAAAACAGTGATATTTTAAAGTAGTTTTTCTCATATGTGTGGCTCATTACATATTCAACATGACAGGAGGAAATGTAAATAGGTGTCCTTCTCAGAGATCATGTCAAGAAGAGATCTGGCAGAAAGCACCAAGAGCCACGTGAGCCAGGATGGAGCCCCAGCAAGGTGACCCCCCACCGGGTGGCAGAAGCAGAGGTCTGTTATCACTCAGTTGCACTGTCTTTCCTTCTCTTTGGAAGCCACGAGAGAGTTTAGCGCAGAGCCAGCAAGCGGTGAGGTAGTGTGACGGACGGAACACGGCTTGGAGGTGGGGACGTGGATAATCACAGCACTGCAGCGCAGGACTCAAGTAGCATTTTGTAAATGAGTAAATGACATTTTTTTCAGTGCTCCTTGTACTAGTTAATATGAGTCCGTGTGATCTAGTGATGCCATTCTTCTGAAAGTGTTGGCTTCTGGTCCCCAGCCAGCTTTGTCTGGGCTGCTGGAGGCACAGTAGGTACTGATGGTTCTTTCCTGGAAACCCTGACAGGCTTATTGTACTGTGTAATTGGGGGAAGTTAAAGTGTAATGTTTGGTGTTAATAAGTGACTGATGTGAAAAATAGAAACATGTGTCTATAATATCAAATACGGCTTTTTTTTTTTGGCAGTGAAATCTATATTCCTGATCCTGTGGTAGTCTTTTCTTGCTCTGTGTTGTACCTTTTCTTAAGCACATTATTCTTGACAGTGGCATTGGACAAGTTGAACACACATAGAAAGTGTTTGACTTAAAGAGACCAGTCCAGAAACCATGCTAAATCAGTCTTCATCTGAAATTATGAAAGTAAATTTAAAAAGCCATGGTCCAGAAGAGAACAAATATTCATAAGTGTTTTTTTCCCTACTGTTCATTTTCAACTCTGTTTACATCCAGTCTCTGATATTTATAAAGGATTCATTGTTTTTCCAGGTTCTTCCTTATTGAACTAAGAAACAGTAGTTCAGATTTCTCTTAATGCCAGATGAAATGAGAAATGTTACAATTTTTATTAAAAAGGCAATTTTTTAAGCATTCAGTTGTAATCATTTATCTTAATGCATTTAAATTAGATTTTTCTTTGCTCACCACTTATATGCTATGGGTATTTTTAAAAAATGTAATGTACTCTGGTTGTCTCAGATCACCTTATGTAATGGATTATAAAGGCTGGTAAATGGTCATTCCTCAGACTTGTGTGTTAGATTGGCAACAGTTTTAATGTTACCTTTTAAATATCATGTATTATTAATGCACCTCATGTTTTCAGGGAAAGTTTGAAATATAGCTAAATAGGAATTTGCATTTCATTGTTCATGCATTTTTTTCCTCATAAAAATGGTTTCTCAAAAAAGTGACCTGTTATCTCTTAGGTGGTCCTGATCAACTTCAAAGTGCTCCTCTTGCTCAAAAATAATCCATGACAGTAGCATTTGGACTCATTGTCTCCAGAGGTCTTTGTCATGGTCAAACTGTCCAACTCACAAGAGTGGGAAAATTGTTTCCAGTACTCGGAATTTTTAAACCTTCGTTTTAAGTCTGAAAATCTCTCTTATTGGTTTCAACATCTTGGAATGTTTTCCCCTGCCTTACTCTGGTCCTTTTAAGGAGCAAGTCTGCAGCACGGGGATATGAAGCTACTCTTTCTCCCCATCTCACTTTGGTTCCTGCTGCAACTTCGCACAGCACCCCCTGCTCCTTTTCCCCACCCCAACCACGCTCTGCTATTCGAGGCACATTCCCACACATCTTTTCCCATGTGGACACAACCCTCAGATCACAGATCCTGCCTGCGATCACAGAACCATTCCCCGCCACCACCCAGTGAGCAAACAGCTCTGCCCAGCTCACATTTTCCTGTGTCACAGGCTGCTGAGACAAGGCCACACAGGCCCACCTAGGGAAGCAGATGCTGGGTATTATTTGGCACGGGCTTTGCTAAACCATGTTCATTCTTACCCACCTCCTTCATGAGAATGGTTGGCACTAGGGGGCTGTGGAAGAGAACTTTAAAACGTTCTGTTGCAAGGACTCAGAGTTGCCAGAATGTCTGGTTTGGCTTTGTTTAACTCAACAAGTTGGAAACTATCAGTTTAAAACAAACTTTCTTTTTCCCTTCTTAAACTGAAGGAGAAAAAAAAATTAATCGTAGATCCCATTTAGGTAGTAAAGGCTTCGCTGACAGACAGCCCTGTCCTTCTCTAGGTGAAGAGGCTAAAGCCAAAAGCCAAGTCTGTCTCTGAATATTCCTTCGACACATTTTTATGTATTTTTAATGTAAAGCCCATAAATGAATCTGAGATGATGTTCATGACCTATCCTGTAAGCCTGCCTGCTTTTTTTTTTTTTTTTTTGGGTACTTATTTTTTGAATACAGGCTTTTCTTGTTTTTCCTGGAGCCATGCTAGAAACAATTCCGATGGGCTACTCCATGACTGCCTCCTGGAGTCCCAGCAATGCAGCAGCACTGTTAGCCGGGCTTGCCTCTTAGGGAGGAGCATGTGAAAAATGCCAGACAAGCTGACTTTTATGTACAAGTCAACAAGCATTTGAGAAGTCCTTTAATGCCTCAGATTTTGACATTTAAAAAATTTTTCAGAGTACCAACTACATATTTGATGGGGGGGGTGGGAGAGTTGGTGAGCAGGGCAGGGATTAGACCTAAAATTTGAACTAAGTGGCACGGGCAAGACTTCCCACCCCACTCGGTTTGTGTGCGTCTCTGGGAAATGCATGATCCCAGCTCCCTGTCAACCACTCCTGAGTTGCTTAAGGAGCAAACAGTAAGTGTGTAGAAATGAAAAAGACCTCAAAGATTTAAATTATTTTTAGGTATTTTCTTTGTAAACTCAGGAATAAGCCTGGTTTATGAAAAGCATAATATGGCCACTACAGCTGTAATTTATAGGTGACTAGATACATCCTTTCGAACATGTTTCATTTAAAGACCTACCTTTGTTGTAACTGGGAAAAGAAACTTCTCATAAAAAAAAAAAGCCAACAAAAAGACTTCACTAAAAGAGTGTGGCATCAACCTATCATCCGACCCAGAGTGCTTGTTTCTTGCCTATAGTATAGTTTTTCAACAATTTTTATGAGAGAAAAAAATGCACATTTTTTTTCTTGGAAAAGTGAATTGAGGTATTGAATTAAATTCTCAGAGAGGACAACTTAAAGAGAAGCATTGGATTTAGAGATGAGCTCACAGCTCTGTGCTCCCTGTTCCAGCACTGACTTTACTGTGTGACCTTGAACAAATGATTTAACTACTCTGTGCCTCAGTTTCTCCATGTACAAAATGGGGATCATGATACCAACCACTGCCTACCTCATATGGATGTTATGGGGACAAATAAGATAATATAAATACAAATGCTTTATCTCTGGAAGAAAGGTGCTATATAAATTAAAGTTGTGTTGTTTTTAATGATCCAGTTATTGTGTTTCGGGTTTAAATAATAGCAATACTGTCAGTCATGTTAAGAATAAGTTTCAATTTAACACATAATTACAATTCTCTTCTGTGGCCAAATCTTGATCATTCATCCAGTATTGGTACGTAAGGAACTGAAATGGGTATTTGTTTTCTGTGTATTTCTGCCCATAGTACTTCTATTCTGAATGTTCCCAAGAGGCTGGAGTTTAACTTGTAATATCTTATAGTTTACATGTAATGAACCTTATTCAAGCTGTGTATAAAAGTATAATTACATGTAAATAGCAGGTACATTGTAATTAAAGGCACTTATCAAATTGTCTTTGTTCTTTTTAAATTGCAATAAAAGTCAGTTTTATATAAAAGCTTGTTAAAATTCATTTGGGAATTTTTTGGGAATGTCAAAAATACTAGTGTATATGCCTTAGGGCATAACCAGAGTTGTGGGATTTTAGCAATCAGCTCACCACAGTGCCAGGAAGGAGGATGTGCCTGATGACCAGGTGTAGTGGTTTAGAATCGCAAACTGCAGAAAAGGACCCGAGTTTTGAGTCCCAGCTCCACTACAACTTTGAGGAAGCTGTTGGACTTTTCCATACCCATTTCCACATATAAAGTGAGGGGTACTAGTATAGCACCTACTAACAGGGTTGTGTTGGGGATTAAATGAGGTACTGAGCATGGTACCCAGCAAGTAACTGCTAAATGCTCTGTAAGTGCAAGCAGACCATCTTCACAAGCCTGGGAAATCTGTGACG
Organism: Eumetopias jubatus; assembly: GCF_037043125.1. Classification (NCBI taxonomy): domain Eukaryota; kingdom Metazoa; phylum Chordata; class Mammalia; order Carnivora; family Otariidae; genus Eumetopias; species Eumetopias jubatus. The sequence continues at coordinate 160,387,847 of NW_028274810.1, forward strand.
ATGTCTACCCAACTGCTAGTCACTCTTGTGAAGAAATGCAACCTGACAGCAAATAATGCCCCCAGCCTATGAGGAAAACCCACTTGCCTGATGGCTGAGGGGGGTGTAACCCCAGCAGGAATCTCCAAGCAAAGAGTTTTAAATCAGTGACGCTGGCTGTCCCCTTCCCTGATAACTGCAGACTGGCCTTGGCGCCAAAAGGGAAAGCAAGGGTTTTCTTTGGCAAGCTCCTGACTCCTTTATGTCTGGCCCTTTAACTCCAAGTACCCCCAAACCCACACCTTGCCTGTTATTAGAAAACACACACCCTGGCCTCCTCTCCGGACCTTTTCCCTGCTCCCTCCTTCTCCAGCCCATCTGCACAATGATACATACCTTGTTCTCAATTTCTGCAGGGCTGATCTGTTCCCTTCTAAGGAACTAACTCCTCCCTCTAGTAGGTTACTGTGCCCACTACTCCTAGCATTGTTTATGACTTAAGGAACTTGCTGCCTATCACAGTCTTGAGCCACAACCACCCTTAATTGTCACTGTGGGCACTACAAACCCATGAGAGGCTGCTGGGAGTACTGGGGGGTGGGGGAGGCAAAGGAGGGAACAAAGGCATCCTGCAGACTATACCTCATCAGCAAAGCCTTGCTGTGCCTTCAGAGGCCCTGCCTGCTTCCCTCCATCCCCCACCCTGCTCCGTGGCAAAGGATCTCGGCTTCCTCTCCACCTTTGCTTTCCTGTGCCTGACGCAGGGCAGTGATGACAACCTTGAGGCAAATGCAGGAAGGGCCTGGCCATCTTGGTTTCAAACCCCTGCTTCGTTTCTCACCATGTAGGGAGAATTTCCTCTCGCAACTCCACTGTGTGCAAAGGGTTGGAGCTAAAACAGGTGCCTGGGTGGCTCAGTTGGTTAAGGGTCTGACTCTTGATTTCAGCTCAGGTCTCACGGTTGTGAGATCAAGGCCCGCATCAGGCTTATGTGCTGGGCAGGGAGTCTGCTGGAGATTCTGTCTCTCCCCTGCCACCCATGCACGTACTCACTTGCTCTCTCTCAAAAAAAAAGTTTGTTTTGGTCTCTGCATCACAGAACCAGGTTTCCACTACCTGAGGAAATTGAAGTTCTAGAGCTCAGCAATTTGGAAGATTTTCTGTCACCTATGGAATAGAGTGGTCTTTGCATTCCTGTCAGAGGCACACTGTCAATTCTAGGACACATTCATAGGACATATTTAACAAGTATTCATTACAGGGAGTGGAGAATTCTGAGACCCTAGTTAAGGTGAGCATGACATATTCCACCCTTTCTTGTCATTGTTTAAAAAATAAGTTGTTCATTGGTCCATCTTTCTACTTCTATAAATACAATCTGCTCTGATTCTTTTTGTTAATGATTCAGGACCCAACTGTACCTTTAAGGTCACAATTATGAATATTTGCTCTCATCCTAGTAGATGATTCTTAAAATCTCAAAGCTGGCCTTCGAGTACTCCAAAGCCAACTGTCTACCAGGCATCACATCTGTTTCCAAGATTTCTCCATCTGTAGGTCCTGATGCCATCTCAAAATGTGATCATCCTGGAGTGGAGTGCATCTTTCCCAGCTGCTTCAGTTGCCCTTAGGGACACATTTTAGCTTTGAAGTGTCCTCCGTAGTATATACCACAGTTTCCTGCACACAGCAAGCACTGAACAAATGTTTGATCTGACTTGACTTCTCACTCTTCTCTATCAGCCATAGTCCAATGAGCCTGTCTTGGCCTAGCAGGTATAAGCCTTTAGGATTTTACCCTTGAACTCTTCCCCACCCCGCTCTGTGACTGTGAATTTCTGGAGAGATGGCAGAGTAACAAAGTAGCCGTGGCCTCCAAGTGAGACCAGCTCAAAAAGCAGCGGCCATGGGAGGAAGGGAAACGGCTGACAAGCAGATAAGCAGCACTACAACCCGGCAGGACTATCTTCCAAAGCAGACAAGTCATTCAAAGCGGACACCTCTAAATGCTCAGGTCCAGGATAAAAATAAATAAATGTGCAACCTCAAAGTAGAAAACAAGTTAACAGGAAAACAAAAGAAACCATAGAAAAACCATCTTCTATGATTCATTCAGAAAATATTTACTGAGGGGCGCCTGGGTGGCTCAGTCGGTTAAGCCTCTGCCTTCGGCTCAGGTCATGATCCCAGGGTCCTGGGATCGAGTCCCACATCGGGCTCCCTGCTGAGCAGGGAGCCTGCTTCTCCCTCTGCCTGCCTCTTTTCCTGCTTGTGCTTGCACGCGCTCTTTCTGTCAAATAAATAAATAAAATCTTTAAAAAAAAAAATATTTACTGAGCACTTACTGTGTACCAGCTGCTGAAACACAGTGACGATTGAAGAAAAACTCCTGCCTTGTTGGAGCTCACTTTAATGGCCTCAGTGCTTACCTTGAAATGCTTGACATACACATGTTTTAAATTCTCAGGGTGCTCATAACTCAATACCTCAGCCAGTGGTACCAAGTCTCTGGAGATCTGCTCTGGATGCAACGGTCCAGAAAGGCCTCTCTGAACAGGTTACAGTTCAGATGAGACCAGGACAGGCCAGAGAAAAAGCATGCCAGGCACTGAACACAGCCAACACCAAGACGCCAAGCCAAACCAACCAAGCTCTTCTCACACAAGTAGACATAAATCAGCAGAGCCTGCCAGGCCTCCTGGATCTCTTTCTCCACCATTCTTGCCCTTGTCCAGCCAGTTCCCACCCTAAGTATCTCTGTGATACCTCAAATCAAACTTCCATACACTCAGCAGAATAATCCTTCTCAAAAGCAAGCCTGTTTTGGTCAGAAGAAAAGGACAGACTACCCCATAACGTAATCATTAAGTACCTACTATTTCCTAGGCACTATCCTAGATTCCGAGGATACAGCAGTACATAAAACAGGCAAGGCCTGCTGTTCCAGTGAAGTTTACATTGCAGTGGGGGAAGAAAAGAAATGACTTGTCCAAACAAATTTCCGATCACAAATGTGATAAAGAAAATAAATAAGATGGAATGAAGCAAGTAAAATGGTAATGAAATCAGGCCTAGGTTTGGGTGGGAGGATGGGAGTGGGAGGGGATGATACGTTTTCTATCGGGGGGGCAGGGAGGGCCTGAATGACCCAGCGCAGCCATATAAAACCTGGGGGAGGAAATTACTCCAAGAGGAGAAAAGAGCCAGTGCAAAGGCCCTGGGGGAGGAAAAGAGGTCAGTATATTCCAGGACCACAGAGAAGGCAAGGGCAGCAATACCACGGCAGTGGAGAGTAGTGGAAAGGGATGTCTGGAAAACAGGTGGGGGCCGGGTCCTCTACAGCGAAGCAGATTAAGATAAGGAATTGTACTGGGATTCCAGGAGCAAAGAGAAACCACTGAAAAGGTATAAACAAGGACTCCATGACAATTAGTTTTCCATATGAAAAATAACAGAACATTGGATTCCCAACTTACACCATAAATGAAAATAAATTTCAGATTGATTAGAGAGATAAAGAACAGAGTAATAGTACAAACTTGCAACTTATCAGATATAATTCTATATGCATTTAATTGTATTAGCTTATTTAATCTCCAAAACCCTTAAATCCCCCCCAAAAAAGCCTGAGTTAAATACCCTTAAATACTCTTATTTGTACAAATGATCAAACTAAAGCTCAGAGGAGTAAACTCAGTTGCCCAGCCTTTAGTGGGCAAGATGGAATTTGAATTCAGGTCGTTGCGCTCTGGGCCTGAGTTCTTAATCATCATTGTGCCATGGGACATTTTTATTATGCTTTAGAACCAAAGGACATCTTGAGCAATGCACAAAAAGCACAAATCATAAAGGAATACAGATATGTTTGACTCCATACATTCACAAAACTTCTTTATAAAAGTTTAAATATATGCATCAGGGTAAGAAGCAACATATGTAAGGACAATACTATCTGTTTTGTTCACTGCCATGGTCTCATTCACCTACGAGTGTATCTGCACATAGTAGGAGCTCAGTGAACAGATGTGGAAAGGATGGATGAGGGATGGGTGGAGGTTTATGTGGAGCCAATGTACCAGGCTCTATGCTATATGCTGGCAACACAAATGTGAGTCACACAGATTTCCCTCTGTCCCCTTGAGCGCCCAACCTTCTGGGTGACGCAGGTGACATCTGCAGATCCAATGGCAGGTCACTGAGAGGCTTCAGTCTGAGGCACTTGGCGTTTGTACTTGAGGCTGCTAAGACCAGAGGCCAGAGACCAGTCTGGATATGATGAGGGCTTGACCAGAGCAGAGGGAATAGAAAAAACAGATGTGAATTCTACATAAGTACATAGTAGAACAAAAGGGATCTGGCAACTGATAAGACGTAGGGGATTAGAGGCACAGAAATGAAAGGACAACTCTTGGGTTTCTGGATAGATGATAATATTGATGAACTACAAATATAGAAGGAGAGCGTAAATAAGGATTTTGGTTTGAGCCTAGAATACCCACCTCTCTGTTTCCACAACTGAGTAATATCATATTCACCTATTCCCTACTGGTTTCATAATTATTCAATAATATTGCTTCAAGCTTCTTGGTGAAAGATATTATGTAATATTATGTACCAGGCTGAGGGGGTGGGTAAGGTAGGAAGGAGTTGTAAACTCTCCAATTATTCTAAATTGGCAAACTATGGTATTTCCACTGAACCATGATTAACCAGACATGAGCCAAATCAGTGGGTCCCTCCACATGAGAGTTTGCTGAAAATTCACAGTTATCTTCATTAACTTGGTTTACATTAACCCCAGTCCCAATGAATAAGTGTTATGTTATATTATGATCACAGCCAATGCTGGATCATAAAACTGGATGAAAAACTCTACAAACACTTAATGAAGACTAGCACAGTAAATGAACAGAGACTCAATGAAGTAGAGCCGGCCAGCAGTTGGAGGGAAGAAAGAATGCACAGGGAATTAAATTATCTCTACTGATCAGTCCAGTAACACACAATTAAAAATTTCTAAATTGAGGTAAAAATAATTTTCCCACAAAAAATCATATTCCCTACTCCTTTTATTCATTACTCATTAATTACTGGGAAGCTTTTGAAAAATGACACATTTTTGGTTCTGAGATTCTTGTTGTCAATTACAATTATTATTAGCATTTTTTTCCTCCATGCCATTCAATCCCCTGGTGCTTCTCATTTCATTCTTTTTCATAACTAGTTGGATCCAGTGACCTTCAATTGTCCCCAGTGTCTTTCACTTGCTTATCATCTACATCTTGTTAAATGGGGAAGGATAAAACTAACAGATTGACTGTTTCCTTGAGAAAATGTTAAATATTCATATCCCTTGGCACCCGTGGTTTCCCACTGAGTCCTGGAATAAAGCAGCCATGTGTATTGTGGGCCCTGCTTTCACAACCAAATGCCCCTCTCTTTTTGCCTTTGCGATGCCCCACATACTCAAGACCTCACAACCACACTGTGGAGACTTCAACTAAGGTCATGCTCTCTTAAATTTAAACAAAATGGCACCCATATATAGTGGGAAGTCCAAGGTTGTCCCAAGATATCTGCAGAGTGCCAGGAGCCTTCGGCATGCACAGCTCTTGGTCCTTGTTGAACTATCCATCGGGCTGTCTTCTTAGCTCTTAAAACTGTTCTCTTTCCTATTCTAAGGTGACCCAGACCCCACCTTTAGAATGTCCCTCGAAATCACTCACACAAAGCATTGATGAAGGTAACAGATGTTGCTGCAGGTCAAAGTTAGAACTGAATATTAAGCTTCTCGGTTGAACTGCAGGCACCCACCCCCAATGTTCTTCCTCTCACTTCCCAATCTCCTCATTCAAACAAACTGTACAATTCTGTTCTCCACTTCCAGCTGAGCCCCACACCTTCCGTTACATATTCTAATATTAATTGCCTCCGAGACACACAAGATCATCTACTCAGATTTAGTATAGGCAGTAGCTTTAAAGTTTCACTTCTCTTCCACAAAACAGCCTCTGTTGAGCTGCATATCTGGGTCTACAAAGTAGCCACATCAAAGTCAGTCATTTTAACTAACCCACAGAAACCAGATCTTTCTTTGCTTTAAAAAAAAAAAAAAATCCAGACTTTACCACACGATCCTGGTAGTGAATATTTAAGATTCTGCTATGTACAGATGTGTATCTGTGTTCCTCTGCACCCAGTTCCTTCCCTTTCCCCCAAATCTACACCACTCGGCCACATGAGCACCGGGTTCCACTCACGCTTCCATCTACCCACCAGATAATAACTCATCTTTTAATGGGCCAGGCACTATATTTCCCTCTAAAAACAGTAGGCCTGCAACTGAAGAGAGTGGGGAATAGTGTCTGATTCCAAGTCAGTTTTGAGAAACTAAATACCATGATGTGTGTCTGGAACTGCTGATGAGGTAAGATTTCCACCACGACCAGCTTAGTCTAGAGTCTGGGTTACCCTTCCAGCACCCGTGAAATCCTTCAGGCTTCACAAACAGAGCCAGAAGGAATCGGAGCTCACCTAGTTCATCTACCTCCTCTTACAGATGAAGACGTGAGGCAAAGTGATTTCCCTTCTGCGTTCCATTCAGCAAGTCCTCAGGATGCGCGCTGCTTGGAAGGAAGTGCACGAAGAGGCCGCTGGAGAGGCAGTGTGGGGGGCAGGATGGCCACAGGCTTGCTGGGGTCAAACACCAGACCTTCCACCCCAGTAACGCTGCTTCCTCACCATTTAACCTTTGTCAGGTTAACAAGCCACTCTGTCTGCCTCAGTCTGCTCATCTGGAAAAATGGGACAGTGCTCACCTCAAAGGATTACATGAAAGAACAAGGATGAAAGTGCCTGACTTACTCTCCTCCCCGACATGTTTAGCTTTCTTTGTTCCTTCCTTCGGAGACCCTGTCCCTTTACGCTGGGGTAAAGGCAAAGTGCCCATCTATCCCTGTCATGACTCTCTTAATGTACTCTTCTCTCCCCTGCGCAAGTCCTACAGAAAGTACACACACACACACACACACACACCACACACACACACAGTCTCCCTCCCTCTGGCACGGGCCACCCAGCCTGCTCACCAGCGCCGACAGTGGGGCCAGCCACGGATCCCATGAGGGGTCCTCCGCTAACTACAAGGTCTGGCTTCCATTCCCAATAAGCACCTGCCACACGGCAGCCTCCCTGTTAGAGCCTGCAGGCCCGCGAGAGGGTGCACTGCCAGACGCCACACCGAAGACGCTTCCTGTCTGGCTTTAATTAATTTCTTTGTTTCACTCGAAAAGACATCTTCAGTTGTCTAATCCACACTGTGTTTTGGCTGCAGTACAAGGCTCTAATTCAGCTGTAGAAAGTGGCTGACTTCTAGTTTGGCAATAGAGAGGTGAGCAGCCAGCCCCTTCTCCCGGGGACCGATGGCACGAGCAGTGGTGAGCACTGTTCTTACTTCTGAACCATCAGGTGAGATTTGGAGGGCTTACAGTTTCACGACTTCTGGGGACTTGATGTGTTTGGAAATATTTAGAAAATAAACTGGCAGAGTACAATAATAAGATCCTCCCTCCTCAATACAGAATCACTCAATCTACCGTGTGTGCATTTCTGATTAAACAACGCTGGTCATGGTGAGAAAAAACACAGTCGTGTTTCAGTAAGACGGTTCTTTCTGAAAACCACTAGGGGAAGCTTATAAATAGCTACAGAAAGCCACGAAGGAGCTTGCCACCTTCTCAATGCTAGGGACAGAAAGATCAGTTCTGGAGACATGGCCACCACCTGGTAAGTATTCAATAAATATTGGTTAAATAAATAAATAAATGGAAATGGCCCTATCACACTTAGCCATCTTCATTTGTGATCCCACCTTATAACGACTGTTTAAAAACCTGAGTTAGATTCCTAGTCACTCTAACATAGGCCACTATTTCCTAACCTGTGGGTCAACCAGTACCTAATTCCCTCCCAAACTCCCTAGCAGCCCCCTCTCCTGACGGTAGCTCTCGGCTGGGCTCAGCAGCGATAGAAGGGGGGAGTGTGTTCTTTCCCTCTTCCTTACCCCACACCTGCTTCTCTTGCTCTCACCTCAGCTTGCTACTTCAGGCCCCTCCAGGGTTTGGGGAGAGGGGAAGCATGGCAAAGGGGGGCAAAAAGGAAAGAAAGAAAACACTTTGAACCCAGCTGTCCCATCGCTCTGTCATGGCAGGCATCCAGACGGCAGCTCTTCGAAGGAGAGAACCAGCGGGACCTCCACAGAGAGGACTGCACCAGAGGTGACCTCTTGTCCTAACCTCAGTTCCTGCCCCCAGGAGCTACCCCACAGCCTCCCCTTGGCCGTATTAGTCAGGGTCTAACCCGGAGAACAGAAACCATCTAAGTATTTTCACAAGATGGAATTTAAGGGACTTGATTAGGTTAATGGAATTGCTGAGAAGCCAGACAGGGGCTGGCGGGAGACTCCAGAGATTATCAATGGCGAGAAAGGCCCTACCATCCCTGGGTTGGAGGGGAAAGGGGAGTGGCAGAATGATTAGAGCCCAGAAGCTGGGCACCTGCTAGAAGCAAGACTCCAGGCAGAGCTGGGGGTGCAGGTGCTTTACTGAGCCACCACAAAAGGGGGGTAGCTGTTGTCTAGTATGACACCCAAAGTAGGGAGACATGTTCTAGCTCCTTCCTTCCTCCTGCCCTCCAATCTCCTACCAGTGTGCCCCACTGGCTGAGCCCAGCTAGAAGCCAACAGACGAAGCAGTCTAGGAGGAGGGCAAAGGGGCTATCCTGTCTGCTTCTCCACATCCCATGTGGGGACAACCAGAGAGCTGGAGGCATGCAGCCCGGCCCTCTGGCTCCCCTCCTCCCAGCAAGCCTGTGCCTGTTCCAGCCCCTCAGCCAGACACACACACACACACACAGTGGCCCTTAAAAAGCCAGACCTTTGCTTCCCAAGTGGCTGGATTTCATCTTATTTTCTCACTCTGGACCCATATGATAGTGAAATTTAGAACCGAGGCTACCCCTTTCCGGTCCTATTAACAGTAAACACACACGTCCAGAAAACAAAGCAGCCCATTTAGCTAATCTCTGCCCCTGAGCACTGACTAGAAGAATTACTACATACACACAAGACTCATACTGAACCAGATGGGCATCACGGGAAGGCAGTCAAACTTCACTCCTGCAAATGCACCCTCCTCCCCAAGCTACGGCCCCTCCATGCCTGTTCTGCCTTTCCACACAGACTTTGCAGGGTAACAGTCAGAAGCTGTCTGCCCTATAAAGACAAATTAGAAATAGGCTAAAAAATTCCACTTTGGTTGGGGTTTAGATTTGCAGCATCAAGAATGTTATAGCAGGATGGCACTCTCAAAAAATCAAAGTGACTCTTAAAATCTCATTTTCTAACTCACTCTGTAAACTGGGATCCTACTTTGATCATCAGTCTAAACTGATGTGGCATACCTCTCGTAGAGTAAGTTAACAAACTAAAAAGTAGCCCAGAGGAAGCAAAGGGGCCAGAGAGAGAAGCCAAGATAGTTGGATTAGAAGACATCTTTTTTTTTTTTTTTTTTTGGCTATCTAGCAGCCAGCTATCTCCCCTCCCCAACAACATACACACACAACACCCCCGCCACAGACACACACTTATTGGAATCTGTTCCTCCTCATAGGAGTTTTCTCAGTGTCAACAGTGGGCTACATAGGAGGCCAAGCCGTGGGGGACGATTCTTCCTCTCCAGCTGAGGGAATGGGTGCATGGCCAATCAGACGTTCCCCCCCCCCCCAAGGACTTTGGCTCTCCAGCTAGTAACACAAAGACTAAGGTCAGGTGCTCTGCAGAAGCAGGTATAGCACAACATTCCAGACATTTCTGTGGCATCCCCTTATCTGTGCTCCTCACTCTGAGGCCCCAGTGTTCCCTTGCTTCCTGATGGTCCTTCCAGCCCAGATGTTAGCCCCCAGCCAATCTGCGTCCTCAAGATCCTCCCAAGGCCGAATCAGCTCCTCTTGATTGCCCCCTGAGTCCTGATGGACACAGTATGAATCCACTCCTCAGTCTATTCTTCCTGGCAGCAAGGTTAAAAAGAATTGAAGCTAAAACCTGTGTTTCTTTTGAAAACACACCCCGGGAATGTCCGAATTTCCCAGTTCTTGGGATTCAGAGTTGTTCACTGAAGCATTTGCTCTAGTCCTCTGTGGTTTGCTAAAAGGATGGCACTTAGCATTAGCTCTGTTACACTCACAAAAGTCTTTTCAGTCGTGTGGTTAATTTACCTGGAAGTCACAATTTAAATAAAGTGGTTAACAACCCCCATCTCCTTTTCATAGAGTTAGAGCAGTTGTACAGAGAACTTTACAGGTGACTCAGTCCAACAGCCCCATTTCACAAACTCAGAAAACATTCCTTTTGGGAAAACATAAGGAAATTCTGCATGAAGACACAGCCTTTGTTCCAAAGTTATTCATGCCTTAAACCAGGATTAAAAATCAATTTCCTTTTCTCCACACTGTGGGGTGTGTCTCAAGCTTAATTAGATTAATTTTTTCTAAGAATTCTAGGGATAAATTACTTAGAGTATGTGCAAAGAGACACTCACCATTTGTCACTCACCTGGGCCTCTGTCCCCAGCAGCTCCCTTGTGCCCTACCCTCCCTGAACCCGCCGACCCCAGCTCAATCTCCACACAACCATAATGGCAACTCCTCCAAATGCATTTTCTCTACACCCGGCCATAGTGCTCCTTTGCTTATGTCCTTCAGGAGCTCCCCATGCGTGGTAGGCAGAATGGCAGCCCCCCAAACCTGTAAATCTGTGGAACTTTAGACATCAAGGGGGAGTTAAAACTGTAGATGACGTGGAAGCTGCTCACCAGCTGACCCTGAAATGAGGAGACTATCCTGGATTATTCAGATGGGACCAATCTAGTCAGAAGAGTCCTTAAAAGTGGAAGAAGAGGGAGAAGGAAAGATGGCAGAGGAGTAGGGGACCCTATTTCAACTGGTCCCCGGAATTGAGCTGGATATCTACCAGACCACTCTGAGCACCCACGAAACCAGCCTGAGATGTAAGAAGATCTGGATCTCTACAAACAATATCGCAGGCGGCTGGTTTCGAGGTACGAAGCAGGGAGGCGTGATTCCACCGGCAGATATCGGAGGATAAATGGCAGCGGGAAGGAGCCTGGCCGTGGAGATCCTTCACCGACGGCGAGTGACAGCCTCACGCTCTGGGGACGGGGCACAGACTCGCAGACCGGTAGCAGCGGGGAAGGGACTTTAGGGCAACCCCCGGGGCAGAAACCTGGAGTGGCAGGGTCCCGCATGCGATCTGGGGGCGGCTGGCGGTTTTAGAAGCACAAAGGGCAGAGACGTGCTCCGACCTGGAGGCAGGACTGGGGGCACTGCAGAGGGGTGCACAACCCAGGCCGCTGCAGTTTATAGCAGCACAGACAGAAACGGAGACGGTGTGGCCTGGGGAGCTCACTGAAGAACAGACTGCAGACTCTCTGCTCTGAGGCAGAGGGTTGGAAACGGTCTCTTCTGCTCTGACTCGTGGAAGAGACGCGGAAAGCCGCCAGGGAAAGCCGCCAGAGAACAAAAGCCCCAAAAACTGATTCCCGCGGAGCCCATCCCCCACCACAGGGGGGGCAGGGCAACTCCGCCCAAACAGGGTTGCCTGAGTAACAGCGCAGTAGGTCCCTCCCCCAGAACACAGGCTGGGAAAATGAGGCCAGCAACCCTAAGGTCCCAAGAAAACAGGTGCATCTTGCTTGGGTTCTGGTCAATAATTTGGACTCTATACATTCCCTCAAACACCCATCAACAGAATGACTAGGAGGAGAAACCCCCAAAATAGAAAAGACTCAGAGATCATGACTTATGCTGCAGATTTACAAATGGATGCAGATATAACCAAGATGTCGGAGATGGAATTCAGGTTAGCAATTGTGAAGACAATGGCTAGAATGGAGAAATCAATTAATGGCAACATAGAGTCTCTAAGGGCAGAAATGAAAGCTGAATTGGTAGAACTTAAAAATGCTATAAATGAGATCCAATCCAATCTAGATAATCTAACAGCTAGGGTAACTGAGGCAGGAGAACGAATAAGCGACCTGGAAGACAATATAATAGATAAAAAGGGAAAAGAGGAGGCCAGGGAAAAACAACTCAGAATCCATGAAAATAGACTCAGAGAAATAAGTGACACCATGAAGCGTTCCAATGTCAGAATAATTGGAATCCTGGAGGGAGTGGAGAGAGAGAGGGGACTAGAAGATATATTTCAGCAAATCGTAGCTGAGAACTTCCCTAATCTGGGGAATGAAACAAACATTCGCGTCCTAGAGGCAGACAGGACCCCTCCCAAGATTCTGGCATGTAATAGTAAAACTTGCAAATCTTAGAACCAAGGAAACCATCTTAAGGGCCGTTAGGGGGAAGAGATCCCTTACGTACAGAGGGAAGAACATCAGAAAAACATCAGACCTATCCACAGAGACCTGGCAAGCCAGAAAGGCCTGGCAAGACATATTCAGGGTACTAAACGAGAAGAACATGCAGCCAAGAATACCTTATCCGGCAAGGCTGTCATTTAGAATGGATGGAGAGATGCAGAGTTTCCATGACCTGCAGAAACTGAAAGAATATGTGACCACTAAGCCAGCCCTGCAAGAAATATTGAGGGGGGTTCTATAAAAGGAGAAAGACCCCAAGAGTGATATACAACAGAAATTTACAGGGACAATCTATAAAACAATGTCTTCACAGGCAACATGATGACAATTAATTCATATCTTTCAATAATCACTCTCAACGTGAATGGCCTAAATGCTCCCATAAAACGGCACAGGGTTGCAGATTAGATAAAAAGACAGGACCCATCCATATGCTGCCTACAAAAGACTCATTTTGAACCTAAAGATACATCCAGACTGAAAGTGAAGGGATGGAGATCCATCTTCCATGCCAGCGGACCTCAAAAGAAAGCTGGGGTAGCAATTCTTATATCAGACAAATTAGATTTTAAACTAAAGTCTGTAATTAGAGACACAGAAGGACACTATATCATTCTTAAAGGGTCTACCCAACAAGAAGATCTAACAACTGTAAATATCTATGCCCCCAACATGGGAGCAACCATCTACATAAGCCAACTGTTAACCAAAATAAAGAGTCCTATTGATAACAATACGTTAATTGTAGGAGACCTCAATACTCCACTCTCAGCAATGGACAGATCATCTAAGCAGAAAATCAACAAGAAAACAAGAGCTTTGAATGATACACTGGACCAGATGGACCTCATAGATACTTACAGAACATTCCACCCTAAAACAACAGAATACTCATTCTTCTCGACGCACATGGAACTTTCTCCAGAACAGACCACATACTGGGTCACAAATCAGGTCTCAACCGATACCAAAAGATTGAGATTATTCCCTGCATATTCTCAGACCACAATGCTTTAAAACTGGAACTCAATCACAAGAAAAAATTTGGCAGAAATTCAAACACTTGGAGGCAAAAGACCACCCTGCTCAAGAATGTTTGGGTCAACCAGGAAATCAAAGAAGAACTTAAACAATTCACGGAAATCAATGAGAACAAAAACACATTGGTCCAAAACCTATGGGATACTGCAAAGGTGGTCCTAAGGGGGAAATACATAGCCATCCAAGCATCACTCAAAAAAAAAAAAAAAAAAACAAAAAAAACAGAAAAACCCTGAATTCACCAACTAACTGTACACCTTAAAGAACTACAGAAAAAGCAACAAACGATGCCTAAGCCACGCAATAGAAGAGAAATAATTAAAATTAGGGCAGAAATCAATGAATCAGAAACCAGAAACACAGTAGATCAGATCAACAAAACTAGAAGTTGGTTCTTTGAAAGAATTAATAAGATCAATAAACCACTGGCTAGACTTACCCAAAGGAAAAGAGAAAGGACCCAAATTAATAAAATTATGAAAGGGAAGAGATCACGACTAACACCAAGGAAATAGAAACAATTATTAGAAATTATTATCAACTATATGCCAAAAAACTGAGCAATCTGGATGAAATGGAGGCCTTCCTGGAAACCTATAAGCTGCCAAGACTGAGACAAGAAGAAACTGACAACCTGAATAGGCCAATAACCACTGAGATTGAAGCAGTGATCAAAAACCTCCCAAAAAACAAGAGTCCAGGGCCTGATAGATTCCCTGGGTAATTCTACCAAACAGTCAAAGAAGAAATAATACCTATTCTATTGAAGCTGTTTCAAAAAATAGAAACAGAAGGAAAACTTCCAAACTCATTCTATGAGGCCAGCATTACCTTAATCCCCAAACCGGGCAAAGACCCCATCAAAAAGGAGAATTTCAGACCGATATCCCTGATGAATATGGATTCCAAAATCCTCAACAAAATCCTAGCTAATAGGATGCAAAAATACATTAAAAGGATCACCCACCACGACCAAGTGGGATTTATCCCTGGGATGCAAGGGTGGTTCAACATTCGCAAATCAATCAATGTGATAGAACACTTTAATAAGAGGAAGGAGAAGAACCATATGGTCCTCTCAATTGATGCAGAAAAAGCATTTGACAAAATACAACATCCTTTCCTGATTAAAACTCTTCAGAGTATAGGGATAGAGGGAACATTCCTCAAGTTCATAAAATCCATCTATGAAAAACCCACAGCGAATATCATCCTCAATGGGGAAAAGCTAAGAGCCTTTCCCTTAAGATCAGGAACACGTCAAGGATGCCCACTCTCACCACTACTGTTCAACATAGTACTAGAAGTCCTAGCAACAGCAATCAGACAACAAAAAGAAAAAAAAGGTATTCAAATTGGCAAAGAAGTCAAACTCTCTCTTTTCGCAGACGACATGATACTTTATGTGGAAAACCCAAAAGACTCCACCCCCAAATTACTAGAACTCATACAGCAATTCAGTAATGTGGCAGGATACAAAATCAATGCACAGAAATCAGTTGCTTTCTTATACACTAACAACACAACTGTAGAAAGAGAAATTAGAAAAACGATTCCACTTACAATAGCACCAAAAACCGTAAGATACCTCGGAATAAACCTAACCAAAGAGGTAAAGGATCTATACTCCAGGAACTACAGAACACTCATGAAAGAAATTGAAGAAGACACAAAAACATGGAAAAATATTCCATGCTCATGGATCGGAAGAATAAACATTGTTAAAATGTCTATGCTACCCAGAGCAATCTATACCTTCAATGCCATCCTGATCAAAATTCCAATGACATTTTTCAAAGTGCCGGAACAAACAATCCTAAAATTTGTATGGAATCAGAAAAAAACCCTGAATCGCCAAGGAAATGTTGAAAAAGGAAAACAAAACTGGGGGCATCACGTTGCCCGATTTCAAGCTATATTACAAAGCTGTGATCACCAAGACAGCATGGTACTGGCACAAAAACAGACATATAGATCAATGGAACAGAATAGAGAACCCAGATATGGACCCCCAACTCTATGGTCAAATAATCTTTGACAAAGGAGGAAAAAACATGCAATGGAAAAAAGACAGTCTCTTCAATAAATGGTGCTGGGAAAATTGGACAGCCACATGCAGAAGAATGAAACTCGACCATTCTCTAACACCATTCACAAAGAGAAACTCAAAGTGGATGAAAGACCTCAATGTGAGACAGGAATCCATCAAAATCCTAGGGGAGAACATAGGCAGTAACCTCTTTGACATCACCCACGCAACTTCTTTCAAGATACATCTCCAAAAGCTAGTGAAACAAAAGCAAAAATGAACTTTGGGGACTTCATCAAGATAAAAAGCTTCTGCACAGCAAAGGAAACAGTCAATAAAACAAAGAGGCAACCCACAGAACGGGAGAAGATATTTGCAAATGACACTACAGATAAAAGGCTGGTATCCAAGATCTATAAAGAACTTCTCAAACTCAAGTCCCAAAAACAAATAATCAAGTCAAAAAGTGGGAAGATATGAAAAGACACTTCTCTGAAGAAGACATACAAATGGCTAACAGACACATGAAAAAATGTTCATCATCATTAGCCATCAGGGAAATTCAAATCAAAACCACATTGAGATACCACCTTACACCAGTTAGAATGGCAAAAATGGACAGGGAAAGAAACAACAAATGTTGGAGAGGTTGTGGCGAAAGGGGAATCCTCTTACACTGTTGGTGGGAAGGCAAGTTGGTACAGCCACTTTGGAAAACAGTGTGGAGGTGCCTCCAAAATTTAAAAATAGAGCTACCCTATGACCCAGCAATTGCACTACTGGGTATTTACCCCAAAGACACAGATGTAGTGAAAAGAAGGGCCATATGCACCCCAATGTTCATAGCAGCAATGTCCGCAATAGCCAAACTGTGGAAAGAGCTGAGATGCCCTTCAACAGATGAATGGATAAAGAAGATGTGGTCCATATCTACAATGGAGTATTACTCAGCCATCAGAAAGGATGAATACCCAACTTTTGCATCAACATGGATGGGACTGGAGGAGATGATGCTAAGTGAAATAAGTCAAGCAGAGAAAGTCAATTATCATATGGTTTCACTTACTTGTGGAATATAAGGAATAGTATGGAGGACATTAGGAAAAGGAAGGGAAAAATGGGGGAGGGGGATTGGAGGGAGAGATGAACCATGACAGGCTATGGACTCAGAGAGACAAACAGGGTTCTAGAGGGGAGGGTGTGGGGGGATGGGCTAGCCCAGGGATGGGTATTAAGGAGGGCACGTACTGCATGGAGCACTGGGTGTTATACGAAAACAATGGATCGTGGATCACCACATCAAAAACTAATGATGTATTGTATGGTGACTAACATAACATAATAAAATTTTTTTAAAAAGAGGAAGAAGAGGGCAGAAGGCACAGAGAGTCAGGAAAATGCTAAGCTGCCTGCTTTGAAGATGAAGGAGCCACAAACAAAAGAATGCATGTGGCTTCTGGAAGCTGAAAAAGCCTGGGGGGCGGGTAGGGAGAAAGAAAAAAGAAAAAGGGGGTTCTCCTCTACAACCTCCAGAAAGGAACGCGGGCAGCCCCGTAGACACCTTGATCTTTGCCCAGTGAGACACAGACTTCTGACCACCAGAACTGTAAGATGATAAATTCGGGTGTAGGTAATAAGTTGCAGCAGCAATAAGATACTATGACACCATCATATGCAAGGCCTTCAGTGATGAAACTCTCTTACCATTCCAGCTTCAACTGCCCCCACTCGCCCCCCACCCTGCACCAGAGCCACCCTGGGGTAGTTCCGCAGGCCACAGCACACACCACTGTCCGTCGTCTGTCAGGAACACCTGCCCCCATTTTCTCACCCAGCTAGTTCCTATTTGGAGGAGTTCAAGACATCCCACCCCAAAATATGCCACTTAGGCGTATTACTTTTGAGTGAAAGGTCCCTAAAAAACAGCAGGTGCAAGAAGGGCACTCTGACCTTCCTTTTTCTTCTTAAAAGCAGGAGATAAAATTCCCATGTGAATGGTGCCCTCCTGTATCAGGAGAAACATTCTTATCATCAGAGACAGGGAGTCCAGACTAAGAGAAATCTGTACATACAGACCTGATTAAAATAACTCTTCTCTTCCATTAGTGGTCCGCCTCCTTTCGTGTATTTTAGTGACTTTTCCACAATTGCAAAGCTTTGTTCAACCTAGTATAGAAGCACTTGGGCCTGGCCACTACTTGAGTCTTCATTTTTCTTATGAGGTTCCTGTGGACATGTAAGTAAAGTTTGTATCCTTTTCTCCTGTTCAGTCAGTCCCAGTTTCCCCCACCCCCTTGCAGGGTGGAGGAAAATTCCGCCTACCTTCCATACTCATCCGACCCAAGTCCGACATCGCCTGTGGGAAGCCCTCCCCGATTCCCCGGGATAGGTTCATTAATTCCACAGAACCCTGTGCTCACCTCATTTTGGGCATTTATCACGCTGTATAGTACCTACTTACCTTCTCCCCCTAGTGAAACTGAAAGCAGACCCAAGTCCTAGTACAACAAATGGGTGAAATAATAGTTTAATGTATTATAATATATTTAATATATATATAAACCCCATGAAGACAGATAATTTTGTCTGCTTTATTTGCTCCTGAACCCCAAGCACAAATGCTCCCCAAAACAATGCCTGGAATGTAGTGGGCTTTCAATATTTTTTTAAATTAATAAGTGAATAAATGACTGAATGAACAGAAAAATCTGGGCAGAGTCTCAGATTACATTAACATTACATTAGCATTAAAATGACCAGAGGGTGGGACCCCTGGGTGGCACAGTTGGTTAAGTGGTTGAGCGGTTGACCCTTAAGCTTCAGCTCAGGTGGTGATCTCAGGGTGGTGGGATCAAGCCCCACATTGGGCTCTGTGCTCAGTGCGGAGTCGGCTTGGGTTTCTCTCTCCCTCTGCCCCTCCCTCCTGCTCACTCTCTCTTTCTCTCAAATAAATAAATCTTTAGAAAAAAAATTTTTTTAAATGACCAGAGGGAACAGGGAGTTTCCCTACACAACACTCCGAGCACAGCTCTTCCCCTAGCGGGTGGAAAAAGGACCAGTAAATCTCAGACTCTGTACCCGTGGGATTGCCTGACATCCGACACTAACAAACAATCTCCAATTGTAAATGTGCGCATTTTCAAACACAGCTATGAAGCTAACAGGTGAGACAGGAAGAGGCAGCCTGTGTTGCTACCTGTGAATTCCAAATATTAGCTGGAGTTGCCTGGCCCAGGAGCTATAGGTGAGGTCAGCTTGACCCCTATTTCCATGCCCGAAGAAGTCTAAAATCTGCCAAATTTCTTCTTTTCGTGACCACTGCTGGCTCTGACTCATGCCTCTGCAATCACCTATGACATTTAACTATCCAAACAACCACAACAAAAGTCTGTATTTTTTTTTTAAGTAATCTCTACACCCAAGATGGGGCTCAAACTCACAACCCTGAGATCAAGAGTTGCATATTCTTCTGACTGAGCCAGCCAGGTACCCCTGTATTTTTTATTTTATTATTTTTTAAGATCTTATTTATTTATTTGACAGAGACATAGAGAGAACAAGTAGGCAGAGAGGCAGGCAGAGGCAGAGGGAGAAGCAGGCCCCCCGCTGAGCAGGGAGCCCGACGTAGGGCTCAATCCCAGGACCCTGGGATCATGACCTGAGCCGAAGGTAGCCACTTAACCGACTGAGCCACCCAGGCAACCCTACCCCTGTGTTTTTTAATATAATAGACTTCATTTAAGCATTTGTGGTATATGTGTGTGGCAGGTGGATACTTGCAGAGTGGGGCGGGAAAGGGAGAAGAGAGGTGTGGAATTTCTGCCAGCTACTTAACCTCAATTTGTTTTTAGTCCTATCTCATTAAAGTCTTACTAAATTAAATTTCCCCTCTCTCTCTCTCTCTCAGACACACACACACACACACACACACACACACACACACTACCACAAAATGAAATCCCCATCTTTGTCTTTTTAGTTGTGGTTACTTTTTATTCCAAATGGTTTAACAAGGATTATCTGTCTTAAAAGGTTTTAGTAAAATAGCTATTTTAGTCTTTATGGCAGATAAGGATCTTGCCTCTTATCAGTGTCTCCATTCCAAAAACTCATAATCCTTGAACCAAATGTGACCCATCAGTTGGCTCTTTAGGTTGACGACTTTCCCAGGAGGCTTCATGGGTTGATACTCACCCAACCCCGCTATCGGACCTCTACAGGCCTCCAGATGTGCTGAAACTTGAACATCAGAGCCTGCCTCTTGCCTACAATCTCAATTACAAACATGTAAGGCTGAACATTCAACTAACACATTTTCTAATCCATCTCAAACAAATAAATTTAGAAAGGTTTAGGATAGGGGTGTCTGGGTGGCTCAGTTGGTTAAGCCTCTGACTCTTGATCTCAGCTTAGGTCTTAATCTCAAGGTTGTGAGTTCAAGCCCCATGTTGGGCTCCACACCACAAAAACAGGTTGTAGGACAGTAGGTCGATACTCAAAATCAATAGTATTGCTATATACAACCAGTGAAAAATAGGAAAATAAACTCTTAGGAAATGTTATTCACAGTAGCATAAATAACATGAAATATTTAGGAATAAATTTAACAAAATATATGTGAGACATAATAAGCCAAAAACTTCAAAACACTGATCAGCAAAATTAAAGAAGACCCAAATAAATGGACAAATATACGGTGTTCCTGGATCAGAAGACTCAATATCGCTAAGATGTAAGTTCTCCACAAATTGATTTACAGATTTAATCCAACCGCCAACAAAACCCCAGCAGGATTTTTTGTAGAAATTGATAAGCTGATTCTAAAATTCATACCAAAAATAAAAAATCTCAAATAGCCAATTTTATTATAAAAAGAATAAAAGAGGATTTCAAGAATTATTATAAAACTACAGTAGTCAAGCCTGTGCACTAGTGCAAAGATAAATCTAAAGATCAATGGTTCAAAATAGAAAGAGACACATGAATAGGGTCAACTGATTTTTACCAAAGATACCAAGGTAATTTAATGGAGAAAGGATAAGTCTTTTCAACAACCAATGCTAGGACAGCAAGGTAACCTTATGGAAAAAAATGAACATTTACCTTTGCCTTAAACTAAACACAAGAATTAACTCAAAGTAGATCATAGATACAAGTGTAAAAGCCAAAACTATAGAACCCTTAAAAGAAAACCAGAGAAAATCTATGGGATCTTGGAGTAAGCAAAAGTGAACACTCACATCAGAATTCGCTGAACGTCATTCTTAAACTACATGCATTTGATTTTATGTAAATTATACTTCAATAAAGTTGGCCCCAAAATGCATCCAAATTTGGTACTTAAATGGGTAAGTTCTGTCTTTTTCCTTCTTTCCTTCTGCTTTAGTCTCACTTGCCTTCATTTGAGTTTTGACCTCAGAGTGTTTGCTCTTGCACCTAATATGTTCGACTGCTACCCTGAGCAGGACAGGCCATTTCTCATTATTCAGCTTCAGTTCAGGTGTGATCTCCAGAGAGATTTCCCCTAGCTATCCTCGGAAGTCCTTACCCTGTCTACACCTCACTCCTGCCATTATTAATCATGTTATATCCTGTTTCTGTTTATTTTCTTAATAAAATAAGAACTGCTGCCAGTAAGAAAAAAAAAATGGTTTATTTAGTTTATATGAATCATCTACCACTGGAATGTGAACCGCACAAGGGCAGGGACTGTCTCTTCACTACTCTATTTCTAGCACCTACAACAGTGCCTGGTAGGAATTTCACAATTTTTTTTTTTAATAAATGAATAAATGGATGTTAGCTAGGCATTTTACAAGGGTGAAATTTCTCTTTTTCCTTAGGAAAATCTGATTGATTTTAAATCAATGGGGGTGTTACTCTAGACCTGCTATGCTATAGATTTCCTTTGGATCCCACCAATGACCTGCTTTCTCATATAAAGTACTTCATGTTAATATCCTACTTGATCCAATCTTGGTCTGGAAAGCTTCTGTGTTGGTGATTTGTCTTCTCTGTTTCCCTGTCTACATGCAAGTCAGAATCAAGTCTTTCCTTGTGCCTTAATACAAATGCATGAAGGGTAAGCTTCTCTGAGACCTTTAAAAAAAGTCCAAGATGACAGCTGTGTCGGTTTTCTGTTCACCCAGGCACTAAAGCTTTCCAAGATTTTCAGACATCTATAAAGCCATGGTCTTCTCTTCCTAAACCCGACAGTTTTATTGAAACAAGTTGTGCTTTTCTAACATCCTCCCTATTACAATTTCTACCACTCCCATCATGAAAATTAGAACTACTCAATTGGATCAAGGACTCCTTTGCATTTTACTTTGGGAAAAAGGACTCTTCCTAACGGATTAGTAGAGTTCTTCTATTCCTGCTACTCTAGTAATGCAGTAACATATGAATTAAAGAAAAAAAATATGACACTCATCTAAAAGTACATATGATTTTGAATAAACTTGTCTCACCCAAGTGAGAGAATTTAAATGTACAGTAAAGTTGAGATCGTGCTACAATTGAAAAAAAAGATGACTATCCTGCAACCAAAGTTCTTCAGATAGAGTTTAATCTTCTTACATGAGCTCCAAGTGATACTGCAGGCAGAGACGACAAGAATATAAGGATTTCAGGGCGCCTGGGTGGCTCAGTCATTAAGCATCTGCCTTCGGCTCAGGTCATGATCCCAGGGTCCTGGCATGGAGCCCCACATCGGCCCCCTGCTCAGCAGGAAGCCTGCTCCCTCTCCCACTCCCCCCGTTTGTGTTCCCTGTCTCACTATATCTCTGTCAAATAAATAAATAAAATCTTTAAAGAAAAAAAAGAATATAAGAATTTCTTCTGTTTTTTTTTTAATCCAGGGAAAGAGGGAAGAATTATTTTACTCTAGACCTGAAAGAGCTACATGAGCTTCAAAAGAAAGATCAAATAAATATCTGAAAGCACACTAAAGGTTGTAAACCAAGAACTTTAACCCTAGAAAAGGCAAAAGCAAATTTCTGTGAGTGATATACCAAGATAATATTATTTTTCTCTCAGAGTAATAGTGAGGCTGCCAGAGTGCCATCTGATCCGAATCTATGGTTAATTCCTAAAGAAGCCAGAAAGAAAAGACCTATGTGATTAATATTCAAAGGAAATAAAAGAGTCAGATGGGCTCTGGTGTGCACCCCTATAATTGCTTACATTGCAGAGAAGCAGTTTAGCAATTCTAGAACTGACAGAAGAGATATTTTATGCTAGACCTAGTCATTTCATTCACTTTATTTTTAGTCCCAGTAATGTGACATGTACTGTCTAGGGCCTATAGGAGGGGTCTTGTAAAAAGTAAAAAGGCTTTGCTCCCTAGGACAAAATCTTCACAAGAGGAATACATGAGTCACTGAGTAGCAAAAGAATTTATAAACAGAAGAGCAACATAGAAACTTCAGGAAGAGAGAGACATGCTATTCTTCCATATAGGGATAAGATGGCTCTTGCATACTTAAGTACCCACAACAAATTTCAGGAGATTATTCCTAAAAGGAAAATCAGGATATTCTACCACAAGAGGAAATGGATGCTGAACATGCAAAAACAGCCCCATGCCTAGACCCCTAGCCCCTGAGCTCTGCTCATCTGACTGGATCTGCCCATCTACCCAATGACTGGTCACTGAGAATTGGAATTGATACTCTGGTGTCCGTCAAACATTGTATCAGGGAAGTAACAACAGATCTCAGCTTTTTCCTATTCCTGGAACCCTTTCAAAATTAGAATTTTTGACAGTAAAGGGATTAAAGTTCAAAAAAATACTAAACAAGTTAGCAATAATGACAACACAGTCACTATTCCAGCTTAACAGTGTCTCACAGGGTCCATAAAACAACCCTCTACTAACAGGATCACTAGTAGTTAGGAGTCTAACTACACTGTCCTTTCTATTTGAAGTAGCATGTCTTTCAGTAAACATTCAATCTGTGGCTCTCCTCTTTTGCCTCCTGCTAGCAGAGCTGAACCCTGCTCTATATTGTGCCCTGCTCAGCTCAGCGTTCCATCTGACTTATTGTAATACCAAATATACGCATTAGTAATATGATTATACTCTACACCTTGACCCTAATGACAGCAAAACCATGAAAACCATCTCTAATCTATAGCCCAATACAGCTTTTGCTAAACTCTTATCTACTTTAGGATGTCAATATGTGTGATGTTATATGGGGGAAAAGTTTTATCAGTCAAATGTAGTTGAGAAATACTATACTGAACAAAATTAAACTAATTTTTATTCTGCAGAGACTTTGATATGCCAATGTGCATACACATCTCCAAGATGTAATTATCAGTGTTTACCAGTTATTTGGCCATGAAATCCTCTGACTTAGAAAAATATCTTAGGGGTGCCTGGGTGGCTCAGTAGTGAAGTGTCTGCCTTCGGCTCAGGTCATGATCCCAGGGTCCTGGGATCGAGCCCCACATCGGGCTCCCTGCTCAGCGGGAAGCCTGCTTCTCCCTCTCTCACTCCCCCTGCTTGTGTTCCCTCCCCTACTATATCTCTGTCAAATAAATAAATAAAATCTTTAAAAAAAGAAAAAAAAGAAAAGTGTCTTAGAGCCAGTATAACATGGAATATACTTTGGCCTTCTCACTCTTCCCAGTCCCTATGCTGCCATGATGCTCAGGCCTCCAGCCACATATCTCTCTCTTCCATACTCTTTCCTACCTCTTTCCCCACCCCGGGGATATTGCCTGCCTGGTCTCCCATGCTCCAACCACGATAAGCTTGCCATTCCCTAAAACATCTATGTACATTTGGGGGGGAAAAAAAAAGCCTCCACTTGGAATATGCTATACTTATATTTCTGCCTTGGAAGCCTTACTAGGTCTCCTGGGGAAAAAAAATTAATCACTGCCTCCTCTGTACTCCTTCTGCAATTAAAATGTACACTTATTACTGTAATTATATTTTTTGTAATTATTTATTTGTATATCTTTTTCTCCACTGTATTTAGAACTACCCAGAGACAGATAATATATTATCTATATATGTATTCCCAGTGCCTAGCACAGTGCTGACTATAGGAGAAGAAGTATTCTGAATTTAATTCATTTGAGACAATCACGCAAATATCCATCTACAGAAAAAAATAATCTAGAGGATAATACTATTAAGCATGCTTGATATGGGTGTGTTCAACATGATATTGACTCATCAATTCATTTGAAGATTATTATTCAGTGAACCTATGTTTTGTGCAGGGTGCTCTGGAGGCAAGCAAAGTGTATTCAGGCATAATTACAATCTCAAAGCTTTGAGCAAGTCAGAAAAGTAGATATCATCCTTGACACTTGGTTGCTTATATCCAATTCATTGTCAGGGATCATTCCTCTTAAGTATTTCTCAACTCTGACACTTCTCCATCACCACTGCTACATCTCTTGTCCAAGGACCCAGCCTCTCTCACCTGGACCACTGTAATCACCTGGTTTCCCCATGACCACTCTAACCCCATCCGATCCCTTTTCCACACAACAGCAGAAAAGATATTTTCACAATGCCAATCCGCGTTTGTCACCCCACTGCTCAAAACCTTTCAATGGCTCCCCATTGAGCATAAAGACCAGAATCATTCAACTACCTGCAAGGTCTTGAATGGTCTTCCTCCTGTAGATGGCCAGTTTCATCCTGTAGCACTGGCCCCTTGATACCCATATCCCAGCCAAACTGACCTACTTTATATCCATCAAACCTGTGTTTATTCTACCTGGAATGACCTTCCTTCTCACTATAGGCTTATATAACTTCTTATCTCTTAGAATTAAACCCCAGCATTTCTTCCTTAGGGAAGACTCCCAATCCCCACCTCCAGTCTAGGTCAGTTTCTTTATTAATTTGCCCTCAGTAGAACCATGTTTCTTTCTTTCACAGCAAATAAATCAGTTTATAATTATACATTTATATGATCGTATATTTAATATCTGTCTGTTCCACTTAATTACAAGCTTCATGAAAGCTTTTTTTGGGGGGGGTGTCAGCATCTACAAGTAATATAATAACGACATAAATAATATAACATAAAAATAAATGGCCACTATAGGAAAAGTTCAGTAAAATGCTAGCTGAGATCAGAAGAGGAAGAAGTGGGGCATCTGGGTGGCGCAGTTGGTTAGGCATCTGACTCTTGGTTTCAGCTCAGGTCATGATCTCAGGATCATGACACTGAGCCCCACATTGGGCTCTGTGCTCAGTGTGGAGTCTGAGTTTCTCTCTCCCTTCCCCCTACCCTCCTGCTTGTGCTCTCTCTCTAAAATAAATAAAAACTTAAAACTTAAAAAAAAAAAAAGGAGAGAAAGAAGTTACATTTAGCTGAAGGAATCAGGCAAGGCTCTATGTCAGTGGGAGTCTACTTGGCTGCACACTGGAGTCACCTGGTGAATATTAAAACATACTGATGCAGGTGCTCAAGAAATTAAACATAGAATTACCATATAATCCATCAATTCTATTTCTGGGTTTATACACAAAAAAATTTAAAGCAGGGACTCGAACAATATTTGTACACTAATGTGTGTGGCAGCATATTCACAACAGCCAGAAGGTGAAAATAATCCAAATGTCCATCAACAGATGAATAAACAAAATATCGTGTATACGTACAAGGGAATATTGTTCATCCTTAAAAGGAAAGGAATTGACATGTTACAACATAGATGAAACTTAAAGATATTATATTAAATGAAACAAGACAGCTGTGAATGGACAAATATTTTATGATTCTAATTATATGGGATACCTAGAATAGGCAACATGTGAAAGTGCCCTACAGTTTGGTGCTACCATGGCTCTAGCAAACACTGGCCTGACTCCACTCCAGCCCAAGGCTGGCCCCAGACTGGCCTACCAATAACCCAGGAACCAAATCCTGCCCACAACAGGCAAAGAGAACCATTGCAGACTACTGACTAAAGGAAAAAGCAACTCAGCCACAACAGTAGGATGTATGCGACACATATAGGAAATACCCGTGAAATGCTAGGTTCTGGTGAACAGGGGACATTGCACTGCAGAGCACTACAGGACATCTTCTTCAAAAGATCACTACTTTAAAATCAGGAGACATAACTGACTTTCCTAACACACAGAAACAGACACAGAAAGTTAGACAAAAATAGAGGACAGAAGAATACATCCCAAGTGATAGAACAGGACAAAATCACAGCAAGAGAGCTAAATGAAACAGAGATAAGTAATATGACTGGTAGAGAATTTAAAGTAATGGTCATAGGGATATTCACTGGACTCAAGAAGAAAGTGGAGGACCTCAGTGAGACCCTCAACAAAGAGATAGAAAACATAAAAAAGAACCAATCAGAGATGACATACTCAATGACTAAAATTAAAAATACACTAGAGGGAGGGGTGCCTGAGTGGCTCAGTTGGTTAAGCAACTGGCTCTTGGTTTCAGCTCAGGTCATGATCTCACAGTTGAGGATCCAGCCCCGAGTTGGGCTCCACGCTGAGTGCAGAGTCTGCTTCAGATCTTCTCCCCCACTCTCTGCCCCTCCCCCAACTTACACATACACACTCTCTCTCTCTCTCTCTCTCTCAAATAAATAAATAAATTTTATAAAATACACTACAAGGAATAAATAGTACTCCAGAGGAAGCAGAAGAATGGACCAGCAACCTGTAGGACAGAGTAATGGAAAACAATAAGCTGAACGAGAGAGAGAAAAAATAATAACAATAATAAATGAAAATAAATTAAGGGAACTCAGCGACACCATCAAATGTAATAACATTTGCATTATAGGGATCCCAGAAGGAGAAGAGAGAGAAATGAAGGCAGAAATTTATTTGAAGAAATAATAGTTGAAAATTTCCCAAATCTGGGGACAGAAACAGAAATCCAGATCCAGGAGGTACAGAGAACCCCCAACAAAATCAATCCAAGGAGGTCTACACCAAGACACATAGTAATGAAAATGGCAAAAAGTAGTGGTAAAGAGAGAACAGCAAGAGGGGAAAAAAAAAAAAAAAAGTTACATATAAGGGAAACCCCATAAGGCTATCAGTGGATTTTTCAGCAGAAATTTTGCAGACCAGAAGAGAGTCGCATGATATATTCTGAGTGCTGGGGGAGAAAAAAACTTGCAGCCAGGAACACACTACCCAGCAAGGCTATCATTCAGAAGAGAAGGAGAAATAGTTTTCCAGACAAACAAAAGCTAAAGGAATTCATGACCACTAAACCAACCCTGCAAGAAATGTTAAAGGGGACTCTCTGTGAAAAGGAAAGACCATAAGCAGGATTAAGAAAAGTAGGAAGCACAAAAGCAGTAAAATTAAGTATATTTATAAAAATTAGTCAAAGAATTCATAAAATAAAAGGATATAAAGTATGACAACATATACCTAAAAATGTTGGGGGGAGAGGGGTAAAAATTTAGTGCTTTTAGAATGAATTCAAACTTAAGCAACCATCAATTTATATAGACTGCTATATACTTAAGATGTTACATATAAACCTAATGGTAACCTCAAATCAAAAACCAGTAATTGATATGCAAAAAATAAAGAGAAAAGAATCCAAATATATCACTAAACAAAGCCAGCAAACCATGAGAAGAGAGCAAGAAAGGAAAATAGAAGAGTTATAAAAACAACCATAAAACACGTAACAAAATGGCAGTAAGTACATACTATCAATAACTTTGAATGTAAATGGGCTAAACACTCTAATCAAAAGATGTAAGGTGACAGAATGCATTAATAATGAGACCCATCTATATGCTGCCTACAAGAGACTCATTTCAGAGCTAAAGACACATGCATATTGAAAGTAAGGGGATGGAAAAGCATTTATCACACAAATGGATGTAAAAAGAAAGCCATGGTAGCAATATTTATATGGGGCAAAAGATTTCAAAACAAAGACTGTAATAAGAGACAAAAAAGGACACTACATAGTAATAATATAGGGAAAATCCAACAAGAATACATACAATTATAAATATTATGCACCCAACATGGAAGCAGCCAAATACATAAAACAGTTAATAACAAACATAAAGGAACTAATCGGTAGTAATACAAAAAGTGGGGGACTTTAACACCGCACTTACATCAATGGGCAGATAATTCAAACAGGAAATCAACAAAGAAACAGTGGCTATGAATGACAGATTGAACCAGATGAATTTAACAAATATATTCAGAACATTACATCCTAAAAGAGCAGAATACACATTCTTTTCAAGTGCACATGGAACATTCTTCAGAATAGATCGCATATTAGGTCACAAAACAAGTCTCGACAAATTCAAAAAGATGGAAGTAATACCATACATCTTCTCTGACCACAATGCAATAAAACTAGAAATCAACCACAAGAAAAAAATCTGGAAAAATCACAAATACATGGAGGCTAAATAACATGCTATTAAACAATGAATGGGTCAACCAAGAAATCAAAGAGGAAATCAAAAATACAAGGAGACAAACAAAATGAAAACACAATGGTCCAAAATCTTTGGGATACAGCAAAAGCTGTTCTATGAGGGAAATTTATAGCACTACAGCCTACCTCAAGAAGCAAGAAAAATCTCAAATAAACAACCTAACCCTACACCTAAAGGAGCTAGAAAAAGAAAAACAGACAAAACCTCAAACTGGTAGAAGGAAGGAAATAATAAAGATTAGATACAAAATAAACAAAATAGAAATGAAAAAAATAATAGAACAGATCAATGAAACCAGGAGCTGGTTCTTCAGATCAACAAAATTGATAAAACTTTGGCCAGATTCATCACAAAGAGAGAAACAGAGAGAACTCAAAATCAGAAATGACAGAGGAGAAATAATAACCAACACCACGGAAATACAAAGAATTATAAGAGATTATGAAAAACTATATGCCAACAAATTGGACAACCTAGAAGAAATGGATAAATACCTAGAAACATGTAACCTCCCAAAGTTAAATTAGGAAGAAATAGAAAATTTGAACGGACTGATTACCAGCAATGAAATTGAATCAGTAATCAAAAAACTCCCAACAAACAAAAGTCCAGGACCAGATGTCTCCACAGGTGAGTTCTACCAAACATTTAAAAAAGAGTTAATACCTAGTCTTCTCAAAATATTCCCAAAAAATGGAAGAGGAAGGAAAGTTTCCAAATTCATTCTATGAGGCCAGCATTATCCTGATTCCAAACCAGATAAAGACACTACAAAAAAAGAAAACTAGAGACCAATATCTCTAATGAACAAAAATTCTCAACAGAATATTAGCAAACCAAATCCAACAATACATTAAAAAAATATCCACTACAATCAAGTGGGATTTGTTCCTGGGTTGCAAGCGTGATTCAATATTCATAAATCAATCAATGTGATACATCTCATCAACAACAGAAAAGATGAAAACCATACGATCATTTCAATAGATACAGAAAAAGCATTTGACAAAGTACAACATCCATTCATGATAAAAACCCTCAACACAGTAGGTTGAGAGGCAATGTACCTCAACATAATAAATGAAAAATCCACAGCTAAAATCATACTCCCTAGTGAAAAACAAAGCTTTTCCCATAAGATCAGGAACAAGACAAGGATGTCCACTCTCACCACTTTTATTTAACATAGTAGTGGAAGTCCTAGCCATAACAATCAGACAATGAAAAGAAAAAAAATGCATCCAAATTGGCAAGGAAGAAGTAAAACTTACTATTTGCAGATGACATGATACGATATATAGAAAACCCTAAGGACTCCACCAAAAAACTACTAGAACCGATATGTGAATTCAGTAAGATTGCAGGATACAAAATCAATATACAGAAATCCACTGCATTTTTATACATTAATAATGTATCAAATCTATTAAATCTATTAAATCTACTAAAATCTATTAAATCTACTAAATCTATTAAAAAAATCTATACATTATAATGTATAAAATCTTTTCCTGTTATTACAGGAAAAGAAATTAAGAAAACAGTTCCATTTTTAATTATACCAAAATTAATAAAATACCTAGGAATAAACATAACCAAAAGGATGAAAGACCTATACTCTGAAAACTGTAAAACTCTGATGAAAGAAATTGAAGATGACACAAATAGAAAGACATTCCATGCTCATGGATTGAGAGAACAAGTATTGTTAAAATGTCCACACTACCCAACTCAATCTACAGATTTAATGCAATCCCTATCAAAATACCAATTGACAGAACTAGAATAATTCTAAAATTTGCATAGAACCACAAAAGACCCCATATAGCCATCAGTCTTGAAAAAGAACAAAACTGGAGGTATCACAATCCCAGATTTCTAGATACACTACAAAGCTGTAGTAATCAAAACAACATGGCACTGGCACAAGAACAGATACACAGATCAACGGAACAGAACAGAAAGCCCAGAAGTAAGCCCACAGTTATATGGCCAATTAATCTTCAGCAAAATACCCAATAATCTGCAATGGGAAAAAGACAGTCTCTTCAACAAATGGTGTTGGGAACACTGGTCAGCTACAAGCAAAAGAATGAAAATGGACCACTTTATTATATCATACACAAAAACAAACTCAAAATGGACTAAAGACCTAAATATGAGACATGAAACCATAAAAATCCTAGAAGACAGCACAGGCAATAATATCTCTGGCACTGGCCTTAGCACCATTTTTCTAGATATGTCTCCTGAAACAAGGAAAACAAAAGCAAAAATATACTATTGGGGTTACATCAAAATAAAAAGCTTCTCCACAGCAAAGGAAACAATCATGAAAACTAAAAAAAAAAAACTTCCTGAATGGGAGAAGATATTTGAAAATGACATATCTGATAAAGGGTTAGTATCCAAAATATATAAAGAATGCTACAACTCAGTATCTGAAAAAACAAATAATCCAATTTAAAAATGGGCAGAAGACATGAACAGACATTTCTCCAAAGAAGACATATGGATGGCCAACAGACACGTGAAAAGATGCTCAACACCCTTCATCATCAGAGAAATGCAGATCTGTAGTATAGTTTTTACAAGCTGTTATCACTGAGGGAACTGACAAAGGATATATCAAATCTCTCTGTATTATTTCTTACAACTGCATGTGCATCTACAATTACCTCAAAATAAAAATTTTAATTAAAAATGTGTAATAGAATACAATAAGATAAAAATTTTGACAGTTCTTAGAGGGGAGGTAGGTAGGGGGATGGAATAAATACTTGAAGGGGATTAAGAGCACACTTATCACGATGAGCACTGAGTACTGTAGAGAATTGTTGAGTCACTATATTGTACACCTGAAACTAATATAACACTGTATGTTAACTATACTGGAATTAAATTTTTTTCAAAAGGCAAAAAAAGGTAATAAAAAAACAGATAATAATGAGTTCTGGTGAAAATGTGGAGGTATTAGAAGCCTCAAACTTGGCTGGTAAAGATGTAAATTGGCACAGCCACTTTGGAACACAGTCTGGCCACTCTTCAAATGGGTAAAACGTACAGCTACCATATAACCCAACAATTCCATTCTTAGGAATATACCCAAGACAAATGAAAACATGGGTCCACACAAAAACTTGTACATAAATGTACATAGCAATATTATTCATAATAGTCAAAAAGTAGAAACAACCCAAATGTCCTGTCAACTGATAAATGGATTCATAAAATGTGGTATATTAATAAAATGGAATGTTACTCAGCAATAAAAAGGAATAAAGTAATGATAAATGCTACAATATAAACTTTGAAACACTAATGAAAAAAATCAGCCACAAAGAATCACATATTATGATTCCATCTATATGAAATATCCAAAATAAGTAAATTGTGGTATAAAGGAAAACCCAGGGGATCTTTGTAGCAATGTAACTGTGGTACTGAATAAACCAACCTACATGTGATAAAACTGCATAGAACTAAATAGACACACATACACACACACACACACACACACACACACACACGCGCAAATTCAAGTAAAACTGGGGAAATCTATGCCAATGTCAATATCCTACTTGTGACACTGTAGTATAGTTTTTACAAGCTCTTATCACTGAGGGAAACTGACAAAGGATATATCAAATCTCTCTGTATTATTTCTTACAACTGCATGTGCATCTACAATTATCTCAAAATAAAAATTTTAATTAAAAATATGTAATAGAATACAATAAAATAAAAATTTTGACTTAAAAAAATTGAGAAGCAAATAAAGGGAAAATAGAGATCATAGCACACAAAAGACAAAAAGCCAAAAAAACTTAGATCAAAAACTTAGGTAAAACTTTGACTCACAATAGAAGCAATCCCTTCTCACTATGGTACAATTGACTAACAAACACTGAATCAGGAAGATAGCAAGGCAATGAAATAAAAAAGACAATTTCTAGATGAAAACAAATTGAAATACAAAGCAGCAACATTTTAGAGCTAATAAAATCAAAACAGAATAAATACTGCTGAAAAATTAAATTTTTGACCCACTGAATGCTAATGAAAGAAGCAAATTATTTAGATACAAGACAATATATGGTAGATAAACATAATCCAATATAAGAACAACTGGTACATCTGAGTTGAAAAACCTCAAAATAGAAGATATATTCCAAGATATAATACAAGAGAATTATCTAAGATATTACAGTAACTGTAGATGAAAGCGAATACTATGTTCCAAGAATATTTAAATTAGAATACCGATATCAAAGTTTATCCTAAGTATGCCATGGAATTTGAAGAAAATCTACAGGCTTCTACTAGAAAAATATACCACATAGAAGGAGGAAAATCAAGTTGGTCTCAGACTTGCCTCAACATCATTCATTGCCAAAAATAATGGAGCTATGAAATCAGGCTTATTCACTATAAAATATGGCTCTATATATATATATCTTCTCCCAAACAAGCATAAGCATCAGAAACAATAATGAGAACACTGAAGCCATAAATTCATGCCATTAGCAACATAGGAAAGAAAGGAGTGTGACACTAATTAAATGAGCCCATTTTCTGAAACTGTAGGTGGTATAAAATTAATAATGAGCTATGATCAGTACTGTAAGAAATAAAATACTGGTATTATCAATCAGCAATTATTTTTCTGCCCAAAACTTTACCACAATCCTCCAACACCCCTATTGGTGTCTTGCTGAGAAAATCAGTGGTTAGCAAGGTGAACTTGCTCTGAGTCATACTGTTAGGACCATAATTTAAACTCTGTTCTAACTCAAAGCCAATTCTTGCCTAACAAAACAGTATAATCTTGTATCTAGATGGTGAGATTATACATGACTTTAATTTTCTTCTTTTTGCTTATATATTTTCTAAAATTTCAACAATGACATATGTTGCCTTCCTATTAAAAAATAGTAGGATTTGTTAAAGATTCACACAAAGGTTCTTTTTTGTAACAACAATATATAATTCCTTGTCCTTGGAATATCAACTCTATTGATGCTCTCAAAGTGGTTGAAATTGACTAGTTATTTGAAACCTTAGTGCATATACATAGTTTTTCTCACTTGTTAACTCTTTATAGGGGGGTTAAATGTAAAATAAATGCCAAAATAAAAATCACAAATTCAGAAATTAAATTGGCTGGGTTTTACTAGTCTAGACTAACACAGCCTGTTTCCTGGAACACTGTCTAAGCCTTCTGTCTTTTTTTTTCTTGTAACTGTTTACTCTTTAACTGTCAAACACACACACCCTCATACATTGCCAGTACTACTGCATGTCACTGTGAGGCAGTATGGATTGGGGTACCAGAGGGATCCAGGGTTCATCCCAATCGCAAGACCAGTGCCACCCCTGGTGGGCGGTCTTCCCACAGAGCCATTGTGAGCCTGGTCAGAAACTAGGCTTCCCTAGAAGAAGACAGAATGTGCTGGCATGAGATGGCAGGCTCAACCTGGCCCATTCACATCTTTCACCAGACAAGCAGCCTCTGTCTGTCAAGTTCCTTGAACTTGGAGTAACTGGCTGGGACGCCAAGCAAAGAGCTCAGCCAAGTCCTGGGCAGAATCCCCCCCGCCCTGGCCCCACCAAGGAGCCGGTGAGGAATCAATGACGAGGAACCTGCCAATTTTCTGTCACTTGGAGCACTTCTAAACTCAGGATCATACCCAGGGAACCAAAGTCCAAGAGGCCTGTGTGTGGAAGCAAACAGGACTTTTTCCTGTTTCAAAATATTGCCACAACTATGTCAGAAACACTGGGAGGAAATAACGTATTTTTGTCAGATCAGCAAAAGCAGGCAGTAGAGAAAAGTGATCTCATGAGCTGGCAGGTTTTTTTCCTTCCCTCTCCCTTAACATTTATTTGTGTTGTGCTAAATCATTGTAAACAATTTCCTCTGACTTGAAAGTTTTGAAAGATACTGGAATTCAAAGCACAGTTTTTGGTTTGGTTTGGTTTGGTTTGGTCCTGTTCAGTTTGGCTCGGCTTGGTTTGCTTTGATTATTGCTCCTCAGAGTTCATGGAAGGAGGAGACAGTGGGAAGTTGAGAGATTTAAAGTCCCAGGCTGATTTTAAAACCAAGGTGTAAGATATGTTACCTCATACATATAAGGAATTTGCAGTTACACTCCAGCAGGCCTGTTATACCAGGGCCTCATAAACATTCCATGGGATAGGGCTGTTTGCGGTTCCCTCACCCCACCTCAGTTTTAAAGGGGGACTTCATAAGCAATCCCTCTTATCACACAATAGATGAGACAACAGCTAGAAATAATCTTTGAAGAAGGGATGATTTCACTGGAACAGGGGCTCAGATGACCTCACTGTAACATTTTGGAAGACTGAAAGCAGTAATTACAGGGTTATTTTCTAAGGGGCTTTATTTTCTTAGATTAGAAAACATCCATTTTTGAAAACAAGGGGAAAAAATTGGATACTTCAAAATGACCAAGACCCTTTGTAACTTTGGTCAGAGTGAAAGGATTAAATGAAACTCTTATCTAGTTTACAATAAGAACTTACATGTCCCTGACATTTCATGATAAAGGCAAGGAGGAAGTAACTGGTTGAATGAATGCCCCTGGAATGTAATTTTCCTGAATCACTTGGTCTCAAGATCTTTTTTTTTTTTTTAAAGATTTTTTATTTATTTATTTGAGACAGAGAGAATGAGAGAGAGAGAGAGCACATGAGGGGGGGAGGGTCAGAGGGAGAAGCAGACTCCCCGCCGAGCAGGGAGCCCAATGCGGGACTCGATCCCAGGACTCCAGGATCATGACCTGAGCCAAAGGCAGTCGCTTAACCAACTGAGCCACCCAGGCGCCCCCTCAAGATCTTTTAAGAGTTCTCTTAGCTTTTGAGCTTCTCAGGATTTCACTGCTTTGATAGCTATGGATCCATTGTAACTCATGTTCTCTGTAGGGGAGGAGAGATTTCACTGAAAGAATCCTAGGACTTTCAGGGATATAGCTCCATCTGATAAAACCACAGAGAAATAGTACTGCCGAAGAGACCCGCAAACCTTTCAGCGTCTGGGTCTAGATCATACACAACCAGCTTCCAGTGTCTCACAGGACAGTTTAGCTTCTTAGAACTACTGACTTCTCATCAATCTTTGTCAATGGTCTTTGCATCATTTGGGTTTCCTGCTTGGATCAAAGGGACAATTTATACCAGAGGATATTCAAGTCTCTACCTTAAGTATGTAACCCAAACATAAGCTGATCTCTTGTGGTCTCATCTCTATATTCAAAGAACACCAGTCCAGCTGTCAAAAAGCAATTTGAGAGGATTTGAACCTATTTTCATCTCCCTCAGGGGTTCTAATTAAGAGGTCCCAAAGCCCCTTCTTTACCACCCACAAATCTCACACACTCCTGCACAACTTCTCATGCAAAATCCACAATTCCTTCCTCAGGATGGCCCGTTAGGTTTTTCTCCCCCCATGCCAACTTCCCTCTCCTTTTCCCCATTCCATAGATTGTCATTGCCACTCTAAGCAATCTGCCCCACCCCACTGCCTTTCTTCCAAACTTTCCATTTCAATCCTGACTTTTCTGGCCCCTTTTCCATTTAGGCTACCCTCTTCCATTCTCTCAATTTTGCTTCAAAAGCCATCCAGGAACCCAATGGGATTCCCAGTTAGTAGGTGGAAAGGGAGGAGCCGAAATCTGTGGATGAGGGGAGGGCCTGGGAGGGAGGAAACTGGAAACATTCACTCATAAACAACCAGACCCACCATACTTGCAAGACAAAAGCACAGCTTGCAAACAAAGCTAATAACATACTTTCCCCAGATTCTAGAGTACCCATCGAGGCCTCTTGAACCCTAGCCTGCTGCAAGTTTGCATTTTATTTCCTC
This sequence comes from Eumetopias jubatus, assembly GCF_037043125.1. Classification (NCBI taxonomy): domain Eukaryota; kingdom Metazoa; phylum Chordata; class Mammalia; order Carnivora; family Otariidae; genus Eumetopias; species Eumetopias jubatus. Next base: position 160,424,679 of record NW_028274810.1, read on the forward strand.
TTTCAAGGGAGTATCTGCCAGAAAGAAGCTTCTAAGCACCAAAGAGCAAGGAGTAAGATAACCGTGAGTCCCAGGGGTCTGTAACAGTTCATACCTTATTCTCTTTCCCTCTCTCTTCTAGATTTTGATACTAAGAATTACCACTTTTTCTTGTGTGAGAGATATGTAACTCACACCTAGACTAACATGGCCAGAATGTTGCGGGTGGGGGGAAATGGTGAAGGAGGGTAGGTGTTATGTGGAAGTGGGAGATAGGCATCTTTTTCATTAAAAAACCCACAGAGCCACTCTGAGTTACAATGCTGGCCATGGGTCCTTTATTCTTTACCCCTGGAGTCACAATTAGAAGGTCCTTATCAAGAACACTCTAGGGGCACCTGGGCAGCTCAGTTGGTTAAGCGATTGACTCTTGATTTCTGCTCAGATCTTGATCTCAAGTTTGGGAGTTCAGGCCCCATGTTGAGCTGCATACTGGGCATGGAGCCTACTTTGAAAAAAAACAAAAACAACAACAAAAAAAACACTCTAAAATTGGAGCTGTGGCTCAACAGAAGTGGGCCAAATATTACAGCCTCATCTCCTGGAATCCATGTTATTGCCTAACAAATATGTCCATCCTCACCAAAGTGCCCCTGACCTCTCTTTCTTAGTGCACCTAGAAATGTTAAAAAATGAGGCTCCTTGATAGGAACATTCTCTCTGAAACTGAAACTTGATTATTTCACAAGTCAGGGCTTACAAAGCTATGCATGTGGCATTAGATTCACTGGCTTTCTTCTCATCACAAAATATTAACCATACCACTGATTTTGGGATTTGTGTAGACTAGTCCATTGCTTAGATTTTTATGAAAAGGCTGCAATGTCTTCCTCTCCTTTAATACATAGCTATATACACTTTTCCTACCTGCACCACCTCTTCCATGTCCTCCTGCACAAGTCCTATTCATCTCTTATGCCCCCCCCTCCCCGGGCCTCAACTTATTTCTTCCCCATTCCTCCTTTTCAACCCTGACTTCTATTACCCCTATCTTCTCCCATCCTCCATCCCTGTCAGTATCATCATTGACAATGATTATTTTGTGCTTACTGTGTAATTTAAGACTTAAAACAATTCTGAGGTATGTGTTACCATGATCTCTTTTTTATAGTGGTAAAATACACATAACATAAAATTTGCCATTTTAAATTATACAATCCAGTGGCACTTAGTACATTCAGATTGTGCCGCTGTCACTGCTATCTACGTTCAAAACATTTTCATCACCCCCAGAAAGAGATCCTATACCGAGGAAGCAGCCACTCCCCCTTCCCCCTCCCACTAGGCCCTGGCAACCACTACTCAGCTTTCTGTCTCTAGGGATTTGTCTATCCTGGATTTCTCATATAAATTGAATCATACAATATGTGGCTTTTTGGGTTTGGCTTCTTTCATTTAGCAAAATGTTTTCAAGATTCATCCGTGTTGTGGCATTATCAGTACTCCGTTCTCTTTTATGGCTGAACAATATCCCATTGTATGGATATACCACATTTTGTTTATCCATTCACTAGTCGGTAGACATTTGGATTGTTTCCATCTTGTGGCTATTATAAATCATGCTGCTCTAAATTCCACGTGCATGTTTTTGTTTAAATATCTGTTTTTAATTCTTTGGGATATATACCTAGGAGTGGAATTGCTGGATTATATGGTAATTCTAGGTCTAGCTTTTCGAGAAACCATCAAACTTTTCCAAAGGCCACACCATCCTACATTCCCACCAAAAATGTACAGGCATTCCAATTTCTCCATAATCTTGCCAACACTAACCGTTTTCCCTGATTGCTAATGTTTGAACATCTTTTCAGGTGCTTTTTGGCCATGTGTAAATATTCTTTGAAGAAATATGCATACGAGTCCTTTGCCCACTTTTTTATTGGACTGTTTGAGATTTTGCTATCATAATCTAATTTTACAAACAAGGAAACTGAGGCACAGAGAGTTCAGGTTAGAGGAGCAAATAGCCCGCTGAGATCTAAAGCCAGGCAATCTGACTCTTGAGCTCTTTGCTCCTGCACTAGAGCGCCACAATATGCAAATCCCTTCTTCCTCAAAATGGCTAAAAGAGCACACCGGTGCTCTTTTACCCCAAAATGTCTGTCCAGGAGGACTGGTCCCCAGTGTTTTAAAAATTACCATTAAAGATTAACAGTGATTCCTTTAGGTTGGTCCAGGCATCTCCCTGAAGGAAGGGAGGCAACTGAAATTTGTCAAGTCTTTATTACCACTGGAGGCATTTTCATTGATGATGCAATTTTTCATTACAGTCTTACAGCAACTCCTGTTTTTGTTACTGTTAGACTGGAGATAAAATTAAAATGGAAAAGTCAACTTCCATGCCCAAGCTAGAAAGGAGGTGTAGCTGAACCAGAACGTGGACCTATATGATATGTAGATGCTCTCTTTCAATATGTACATGCTGCTGAAAACACTGGGCTAAGTTCTGAGTGAATCAGCCAGGGCCACATGGCACAGTGTTTCTGTCACTTGCTCCAGAGTCAAATTTCCGTTTTCAGGCTTGACTATCTGTTTAGCTGTGTGGCCCAGGGCAAGTTTCTTAACCTCTCCAAAACAGTGTTCTCATTTATAAAACATTTCATGCGAGCATTAAGTGAGGCATCCATGTAAATGCCCTAAACAGACTTCCCCGCATAAATGCAAGAGATGCAGATGATGACGACGACACAGGAGGACTGATGGTTTCCAGAGGTACCTCCTCCTGCCCCACATTCCTGAAGGGGCTGTACCTGCCCATGGGCTGACATGTGCCTCCTCCATACAGAGGAAGAGGAAATACAGTTCTGTTCATTTGGAAAAAGACCATCAGAGGTTTCCAAAAAGTCACAGAGCACCTTGAAAACAAAGATCAAAACAGCAACTTTGTGTCTATTCTTGCATAAATTCAGGTCTCTCTGACCTCATGCTAAATTTGGGTAAAAAAAGAAATGAGACTCTGACTCTATGCAGCAAATTTCATAGGGAAAATAAGCAAGTGGGTGCAGGTCCAGAGATTAAGCCGAATTACCTTCTAAGGAAGAGATCCCAGCCAGTGACCTTATCCCAGTGGAGCTCTCCTGAGGGATGGCCCCACTGGCGCGGTATATGGACCAGCTGTTTTGTTTCGACCATCACACATTTCATACGTCCAAACCAGGGTTTCCTGAGTGGCACTGATTTCCAGGTGTGCTGTCGGGCAAGAGGGAGAGAAGGCCTGAAATGAGGAACTGGGCATGCAAAGACCTGAGTTCGTCCAAATACTCCAGCCTTGCTGGGTCTCAGTTTTATCTGCAAAATTAGTAAGCTGTATTGAATGACCCACTCGATTTCTCACAGAGCTGCTGATCTGTGATTCCTAGGGCTTAAGGACTACATTGCTGTTTGCTAATAAATCATCCAACGTGACGCACTGTATTTTGATGGCTTTGCAAAGTAAGTAGCGAAGGGCGGACATGAGTAAAGCAAAGGCAGAAGGTCTGCAGAGGTTTGGCATTTGTGGGTGAAGATTAATACACTCAAAATCCTGCCCTCACATAGGAAGAGAATGCTACAAAATGATCATTTATTTGCTTTATAATAGAGAGCCAGATTAGCACAAATTGGGAATGCATTAGCTGTTTAGGTTGTGAGTATGATTGTCGCGGAAGAAAAGCTTTAAAATGCTTTGGGGGGGGGATCTAATTTGAAAGAAACAAATGGATTACATTTGCCTAATTTAGCAGTCAGTTAACTGTGACTCATCCTCCTCTCTCCGCTCATGTGACCAGGAGAGTAAATACAATACTGACAAGAAAATCTAGCCCTCACGTGGGCAGACGCCAGTCCTCCTCAGACTGAAGGCGCAGTGGAAATGTGCTTGTTTCCTGTTTCCTTCGAATAACCAAATTGCAGGGACTGTGCTAGGGTTTATTATAGTGTCCTACGGGAAAAGGGGCTGATTGCTAATTTCGAACTTTAAGAACTGCAAATATTGTGGCCGACACCGGTGCCTTCTACTTACTGCTTTTAGGCAGGTCTGAGTCTAAATGAATAGAGAGAAACAGACCCTGGTCTGCCTCCAATTCCTGAGGTGACCTGCCCACACTCTGAAAACTGTCCTTTGCCTTCCAGATTCCTTTCAGCGATAAGAACTTCGAGAAAGATGGGCACGGGTTCGCATCCCAGGTCGGCCTCTTATAATCTGTGTGACTTTGGGAAAGTTACTCACTCTCGTTGCCCAGCTGCTTCATCTACAATGCAAATAAAAATCTACTCCTCTAGTACAATTGTTAAAACAAATGGTAATATTTTAAAATAATTTGCAGACATTGTATCCACTGGGTGAATACTGAAGAGATGGTAACTACACTTCAGGCATCATCAGCTAACATTCATTAGTATGAGTTGTAACTGAGAAAACAAAACAAAACATCCCAGTCGGGGCCAGGGACAGAAATACAAAGATGTGTACCCATATAGAGAAAAACAACCCTGCTCTGAGCAAGGTAGCAAGCAGGGGTTTTTGTTTATGCAAGGAGAAAATGTGGATCCACTTACTGTGTTTTGAACAAAAGAACTCGAGGGGAGTTGATGTTGCTGAAGTTGAGCAAGAATGGGTAATGTACACAAGCACCAGGAAAGCATCTGTCTTGTGTTTGGGCCAAATATGGAAGCACACTAGTGAGCCCCTTCCTACTGCGCTGGGGTGGTGGTGAGACTCTCAGTCTAATGAGAGAAGCAATTGGCTGTGGAGTTGCAATTGCTGGGAAGCGTGACCAAAGTTTGAGGTGCTTACTACTCCTCTTTTCTCCTTCCCTTCCCTCCCACCCCTAACCCCGCAAACCAAAAATACTTCTCCTTCTAGGCTCTTATGAAGTCTGATGTCTGGATAGTGATGATGTATTTGTTTGGGGCTCAAGGTATGAAATCTTCACGTGTCCTCTGTTAAAATGCAAATACCAATGGAACAGGTAACACCAAATCATTGTACAGAAAGGCACTTAAAGACTATCTAATGTAATGCCCTTCTTTTCCCAAACTCACAAAGTGAAACCCAAAAGGGCTCAGTGACTTGTTTAAAGCTACACAATGAGGTGGTGGCAGCGATGGGAGAAGATCCTAATCTACCTTAGGCCCAGTCAAATACTCTTTGGCCTGTCTACTCAGAAGTATCATTGGCCATGAATATTCTTGAAGGAAGGGGTATGGATTGGCTTATCACACTGGCTTTCAAACTCACTGTGGGCCAGAGCAGTTGCTCTTTTACCTGATAAACATAGTATTCCCAAATCAAGAGTGTTCTATTTAAAATGTATGGTTTTCTGTGATCCCCTTATAACCATGAAGACCTGCGGGACCATGGTCCTTGCTGAAGAAAGTACAGAAGATGTTGCTATGTGGGTTGTGGTAAAAGGTGGAGAAAGAAATCCAGACCTCTTGGCTCTGGGGAGGGCAAGCTTAGTGCCCTTAGCTCCTGGACAGGGCCTGAGCAGTGGGGGCAACACCAGGTCCATGAGGATTTGGAAGCAGAGGAGAACAGGAAGGGGAATGAAAAGCAGAGAAAAGAGGTCCAGGAAGATGTTTTTTGCCACCTTCACATTACGCATTTCCTTGTATTTCTGTCTGGTCTCTTCATAGTATGCGACAGAAAGGCACCCTGGCTGTGTTACCTAAGGGGTCATTTACTGTAAAGACATGAAGAGCTCAGAGAATCAGCTCGAGCTTCCGAAACTGCAAATGTGAAGGGCAGCATGAAAGACAGGCCCCCAGACTCACAGCAGGAGCCGTCCCAGTGCCTGGGCAGCATTTCTACGGGGACACCAACTGCGACCCACCCCTCCCCTCTTTGTGTCCCTCCTGCCCCAAAGACACAGAGGAGAGCCCTGATTGGTTGGTCAAATGAGGACACGTGCTCACTCCCTGGCTTCTTGAGGGGAGTCTCTGGCCCCTAGGCTTCCCTAGGAGGAGGCAGGTGTTACCCTCCACCCAGGCCACACGATTTTGGGAAAAGGCGTTTTCCCAAAAGGAAATGAGGGCTATAGGGTAGAAAGGTTGGGCTCTGGACAAAAACAAAACAAACAAACAAACAAAACAGCCATTACAGGTTCTTTACCCTTGAGTCTGAATGAGAGATTTCATTTTTAGAACATGTTTCAAAAACTGATGATGTGGACCCTGACAGAGGACACTCCTGGGAGGAGTCAACGAAAGAGAGAACAATGGGGGCTCAATGACCTCCACCAGAGAGCAGGCCTCCATCTTACTTAATGGACAGGAGGAGGGTTCGGAACACAGAATGGCTTCTGTCCTGTAATTCTGATCCTGAGCCTGGTCCCCCTACACTCAAAGTGGAGTCTTATGGACAGCAGAGGGGCTGGAAATGAAAAGTGAAAGAGCTTTCTCTACGTTTTTAGGAAAGCACTAAAAGAGTAGCTCTAGACACCAAGGCACCGGGACAGTTAAGGCTGGTGTGAGCTTCTTCCTCATTTGCCACAGACCACTGTACAGTATGTGCCCCTGGGGGAGAGGGGCTTCGTGGAGACAGCAGTGCCCCACAAACAGGAGCAGCTCCCAGCTCATGTGTGAACCCTGCTTATGCAGTTAAGAGCATCAGCCATTGACATCTGAGTTATTATCATCAGTTAGATTCCTCATTCGAGTCTGTAGCCTGAGGAGGAGAAATCCAACATGTTCTCCAAAGCAAACCCCCAAGAGGGATAAAAAGGGGGGACTAGCTGGAGTGTTCAGGGCCTCCCTTTTCCCAGCTGAGTAATCTTGAGCAAGTTACAGAAAGTCTTTGAGATTTGGTTTCCTTGATTATATGGAAGCCATAACTCCATGGGTTAGTGTGACAATTCAAACAGACAAAAGGGTCATACGGTAGTGCTCTCTACACCGAAGATAAAGATCTGAATAATAATCTACACAAAATATTAACAATTCATTGAGAGCTTCCTCTGTGCTGGTACAGCCTACTTCTAGCTTGGCAGTCAGACCTCCTGAGTTCACATCCCGCACCTTCTGCCTGAGTAGCTAGCTGTGGAGCCTGAGGTGTGTTTCCCAACCTCTCTGAGCTATCAGAATCCAGACCCAATGGTCTTATTTACCGCCTATGATTCTTAAGATTAACTGAGATAAAACACATAAAGCAGATGGAACAATGCCTGGTAAACTCTCAATTAGTATGAGGCATTATTGTTGCTATCAGGATCCTCATTTTCCACAATGCTATCTGCCCAATATGAAAAAAAGGACTGCACTACCCTCACTTCCACATACTCCTTCCAATATTTGGCCCAACAGAGTTAAAGCAGCAAGGGGTGACAGAGATGCTGCCATGGCAGAGGAGATATAGAAAAAAAGACAAGAGGAAATGAGGGAAAAGATGAATAAGAGAAGAATGTTGTCACCGATCATGGAGCATGAGCTCTCAAGCCATAGTCATGCAGGAGCATTTTCCAGCAAGCAAGCCCTAGAAGAGTTCTCCTAATGTGATTTCTTCTAAATCTGACTGATCTTAGGAAACAAATATTTAATTAGCATTCTCTAAGCGTAAGGACTGCTACATGAGTATTATATTGGGTGGACATCCAGGCAATATTTAAAGAACGGGAGCCTGATTTGGGGGAAAAGTGATTCCAGCTCAATGACTAATGAATGAATTAGAAATGTAGAGTGCTCATGGAAAGCCATCTGTATATTCCAGATGCCCCAAAGTTCCTGGTATCAAGACTGTTTACAAAACACTGTAAAACCTTGAGAGGTGTATGTATGAGGAAAAAGGAAAACTGAAATATTAAAAGAGAAAGAAGCTTAAAAATAGCAAGATTACCAAAGCCAACTGCATGTATATTTTCAAGCTTTTAAGTAATGCGCGAAGGAGACATTTAGAATCAGACAATTGAAAGAAGAGAAAAAAGTTCCAGACGATGGTAAAATTACTAAACATATAACAAATTCAAAAGGGAGAACACACAAAAAACATGTCATTTAGGAATACTTGGGTGTCTGTTGTCTTGAACATCTTTGAGATCAGCGAAGCAGAGAGATTCAAGTAGACAGCAGGGCTCAAAATCAACTCATCTCCATGAGCAGACTGATATTCAAAGAGGAATGGAGCAGAAGTCTTTGTTAATCATAATAAAGAATTTGCTGTATTCAAATGAAATCACAGCAAAGTGGAAGTACGCCAGGGCAACACCAGTTTTCCAAGCAGGAATAAAGGGAACGCTCAGAAATTACAGAGCCTTCATCTCAATGTCTGTAATTTGCAAAATAATGGAAACAATAGCAGGGTAAGTTTGCCAAATGCATTTACAAATGAGTATCATTCCCTTTAATCAAGCTAGAGATAACCAACAAGACTGGATAGAGAATCGGGGGTTTATGAAGCGCTCGCTCGCTCTCTCTCTCTCTGCTCTCTCCCTCTCTCTCTGATGGGGCTATGACACAATTAGTAATTACATATGACTTATTCTACTTTAATGTCCAGATTATTTTTACATAGCAGCTACTTCTAATGTGCCCATTATAAGAGAAAATAAAATAAAATGTAAAGCAAAAAAAAAAAGTATTATGTGCTGTTCCCATTTTATGTTGTGTGCTACTATATATTCTTTTTACCTAATATCAAACTGTGGCATAGACCTAAAAGTGAATGTAAGAAATCTAAATAAATCATTCTCCTAGGACTGAAGTAAAACCACCTGAGATATATTTGTTCCATCACCTCAGCAGGTTATTGTCTGTCCTCTCAGAGCCCACCCTTCTTAGAACATCCTTCTTTATTGATATTTTGCTACAATTTAAGTGCATTTCCTATTGTCTCGTATTCAGTGAAGATCTAATAGCTTGATGGGGTCTCCTAAGGCCAGAAAACCTGCCTTCAGTAACCACTAGCAGAATCCACAAATTCAGTGATTTGAGCAGACTCTTTTTGCACTGGTTTTATATTCATTCATCTAACTTGAATACTTAGCTCATAAGGAAAGAGCCTAATTCTAGGAATCAGAGAGAGAGAGAGCACGCTCCATAAACCCCCAATTCTCTATCCAGCCTTGTTGGTTCTCTCTAGCTTGATTAAAGGGAATGATACTCATTTGTAAATGCATTCTAGGATCTGGTTCAAGTTGTGTCAGACCTGGGTTTAGTAGTATGACATGGGCAAGACACTTGAGTCTCTGGACTGCTGGGCACCTCCACTAATTTATGATCTCTCCAGTGGTTTCAACGCCAGTGAGTTCCCCTTTGTAAGTTTCATTCTTCTGATGGCCACAGCAGGTATTAAAAAGCATTGCCCTCTCATGCCTCTTTTCTCGATTCTTCACCCTTGAAAATGGCCTTCTTTATATTTGAGTAATGGCGGCCATCAGGCTTAAAATTCCTAAGTTTTCCTTTACAGCAACCAGCTGACAAACAAAAAAAACTTTTATATCCATTGCCATTCTTACAATTTTAGGGGAAGATGTATTCTTCCTTTCGTTGAAGATTAGTGTCTCCAATTGTATATTAGAATCCATTGCCTTCTGTCTCTCTGGGGACATCTCACTCTTTAGCTTCCCTTTCTTTTTTCTTTCTTTTTTTAAAGGTTTTATATATTTATTTGTGAGAGAGAGAGAGCACAAGCAGGGGGAGCTGCAGGCAGAGGGAGCTGAGCAAGGAGCTTGATGTGGGACTGGTTAGTACACACCATTCACATTTCTCTACTCCCTATGGTCTTTTGTAGCTGCACATCATTAAGATTTTATTTACTTGAAAAAGAGAGGGAGAGTGAGCACCGGGGGCGGGGGGGACAAGCAGAGGGAGAGGGAGAAGCAGGTTCCCTGCTGATCACAGAGCCTGACACGAGGCTCGAACCCAGGATGGACGCCAGGATCATGACCTGAGCCAAAGGGAGACGCTTAACCAACTGAGCCACTCAGGCGCCCCTGCATAACTCCTGATCAGAAAACACAAAGGCCTTCACAATCTCACCATCACTGCCTTCCCCACCCTCCCACCACCACCATCACTTCACCTTCCAACAGTATCATTCTATGTTCTTTGTGCCCCAATCCCACTGCCTGGAATGCCTTCCAAAGCCCAGAGTAGGTGCCCCCTCTTCCAAGAAGACATCTATGATTAGTGTGTGTGTGTGTTGTTGGGGGTGGGGGATATAATCACTCCCTTCTCTTTTCTGCCTATGAGTCTTTCACATACAGGGTTGACTTGCCACTCTGCATCGTTAATATTTGCTGATATGTCTGTCTCCCCTCCTGGACTCTGAACTCCTTGGGGGTAGAGTCCAGGCATTTTATCTTTGTGTTCCCTCTCACAGTGTCCATACTATGGTAACTGAATTAAGCTAAATTGAACTGAAGACAAGAAATATTCTGCAAACTACTCAGGAATGTGAAGGGTTTCAGTTAATATGCCTGCCTCCTGCAGAAGATAGGAGCAGTTTGAGGTCTGGGGCTGCTTTTGTTTCTCCAGCACCTATCACAGTGCCCAGTACACAAGTAATACGTTTGCCAGTGCATGGTGGCTCTTCTGCCTTAGGGTAATAGACTGCCCCCCAACCATGTGGCTGTTTTAAAAAATCTATGTGTTCAGGGACGTCTGGGTGGCTCAGTCGATTAAGCATCTGCCTTTGGCTCAGGTCACGATCCCAGGGTCCAAGGTTCGAGTCCCGCATCGAGCTCCCTGCTCAGTGGGGAGCCTGCTTCTCCCTCTGCCTGCCCCTCCCCCTGCTTGTGTACACACAAGCGCTCTGTGACAAAAAAATAAAATCTCTAAAAAAATTAAAAAATAAAAATCTATGTTTGATCAATGCATAGAAGATGGGGATGGACAATCATGACATGAGGGGATCTGGCCAGCCAACCCCCTTCCCTGAGAACTCTGGCAGTGAGTCACTAAAATCATGCATGATGCCCCCACATGCGCTTCCCCCCAAGTGGTGAGTCTCCGCTAACTCAACAAGGAATTAACAAGGGTGGGGTGGGGGATACAGAAAGATTCTGGGCAATCTCCTTTTTTTTTTAAGTTTTATTTATTTGACAGAGAGAGCACAAGTAGGCAGAGCAACAGGGAGAGGGAGAAGCAGGCTCCCTGCTGAGCAAGGAGCCCAGTGCGGGGCTCGATCCCAGGACCCTGAGATCACGACCTGAGCTGAAGGCAGACGCTTAGCCAACTGAGCCACCCAGGCGCCCCAATCTCCTCTTTCCTCTAGGTCTTTGAAGTGGAAGATTAGGTAAAGTCTAATCTGGGTGCAGAGAGAACAAAGGATAATGCAGGTATGTGAAGGAGGCAGGGAAAGAATATGAGAAAACAGAGAGAAGAAAAATAGGGGGATAGGGAGAGGAGGAGGGAGATAGAAGAAAGAAAGGGGGAGGGGGAGAAGCAAAGGGAGGGGGAGAGACCCAGAAGCTTTCAGGGCTAGGTTCCAGGCTCTCCTGAGGCCCGCTGTGTTTTCCAGACTTCAGGTTCTATAAGCTACACGTGGCCTCCTGAAGAATTCTCATCCACTTTGACTCTTGTCTACAGAGCAGCCAGTGATTTTTTTTTTTAATCAAATCTTTAATGGCCACACTGACTTTCTTTTAATCTCTCCAACTAGCTAGGTTCTCTCTGGCTACAGGGCCTTGAGTCTGATGTCCTTTTTCCCTGGAAACGCCCCCACTCACCACCACTGCAGCCCTAAACTCTCTTTTGTAACACACAGTGGCAACTTTACATTTACTTACAGGATTCACCGATGGTCTATCGCCTCAAAAAGATCCTTTTTTTTTTTTTTGTAGTTACCCATCAATGTCATTCAAATAGCCCAGTGCCAAATGCACAGTATACATTCAATGGTCTGTTGAAGGAAGGGAGAAACAAAATATCAGTCACCAGTTTTGCTGAGGTTTGAAATTTTCTGTTAAACCCCCCAAATCCCTCCCATGGCTCATCTCATGATTTCAGTTCTCCCATTGGAGTTCCTTCTTCCAGGTTCATGAGCATCTTGTCCTTTGGGCATGTCAGTGTTCACACTTTGAGGTAGAGTCAAATCCTCCCAAAGGGTCTCTGTGGTGCTTAGGACATTAGGCACCAGCAGGTTTTGGGACATGAGGAGCAAGAAATAAGGGAAAAGGCATCAAAGCAAACCTTCCCAAACTGTGTGTGAGAGAAAAATACAGGAAGAAAAACCATAAAACACCAGATCAAAATTTGCATAATAAACAAACCACATGCTTCCCCAAGGAGCTTATAAATCTCTTTTCCATCAGCATACCAAAAGAGAGATGATTTCCTCCCCTTCCTCTCACACACACAAAACAGTGTGACTTGTGGTTCTGTTTTGTTTTGCATGGTCTCCTGGGAATTCCAGTCTCGTAGAATAAAGTGAGAAAAGGGTCTTCTACTTTCCACTAATCCACCAATGAGTCCCTGGCAGAGCACGGTCTGCCACAACTCCTGGGAGGCCCTCAGAGTGCGGAGGGAGTGCGAAAGAACAAAGAAGAGAGGAAAGCAAAGTCTGCTTTTATTTGGGTTCCATGAATTGACTCCGTGTACCTAGCTGGGTCCCCATTCCCCTCTTCCTCACAAAATGGGATTTGGGGATTCAGGGGAAGCTTTCCCCGAAGTAGTAAAAATTCTTAGATTACCATATATGTCTTTTAATCTCAGTACAAGATAGCACATCCAAAGAAAACATTAAATTACTTGAAGGCCTCCCACTGGGATCAAAGAATTCCCTTGTCTCCACATGAAAATGTTAAAATTCTCTCCCCACATCCTAAGAGCCTTCACGTTCTTTCCTTCCCAAAGAGAACACTTTGTCTCCTTACCCTGAGCCAACAGCCTTCACCTGTATCTATTTACTCCCTCTACTCCAATAAGCTTGCCTTTGATCAGCTTTAACGCATTTGTGATGATGATGATACAGTCCACTGTGCTGTGGGCCACGAGTGCTCATTTAATTGTTTTGCAGTATGCCACTTGACATTTATTTACAATATTAATATTCTTAATTGTTCTCATGCGCTTATTTCTTCATTCAGTGCCTAAAGTCCTTAAGGGAAAGAATGTTTATAAACACACAGATATACTTCCAATTCAATTAAATTCAGAAAGCATTTACTCTAGTGTATCAATGCCTGGGACGTGGGTAAATGCATAGTATGTACAGAAAATATAGTGACTACAGAGAAAAACATTTTTTATTTATTTTTTAAAGATTTTATTTATTTATTTGAGAAAGAGAGAGAGAGAGCACACAAGCAGGCGGAGCGGCAGAGGGAGAGGGAGAAGCAAGCTCCCCGCTGAGCAGGGAGTCCGACCCGGGGCTAGATCCCAGGACCCTGGGATCACGACCTGAGCCGAAGGCAGACGCTTAACAGGCTGAGCCACTCAGGCACCCGAGGAAAACATTTTTTAAATAGATGTGACACTGTCCCTACCTTGGATATGTTTGTAGACACCTAGTTCTTTAGGAAACAAATTTTAAAAATATATATGTATATGTTAAAACATATGTATATGAGAAAACACACATATAGAGTTTTTATATATATTCATATGCACAGGAAAAGTTCAAATTATTTTAGTTGATTTGTAAACATATATGTAAACGTATAGAATGCACACATATTTGAACCAATAACAACAATACGGGATTGTAAGAGTTGCAGAGGGAACCCAGAAACCTTGCAGGGACAACACTTGAGCGGAGCATAGACAGATGAACTCCCCAAGAGGAGGTGGAGGAAGGTCATCATAGGTAAGGGAAAGAGGGTAACCGGAGATATAAAAAACCTGAGCTTCTAGAGAACACAGGAGAGTTGGATAGGACTTCTGATGTAGAGATACAATTTAGTGAGGGAAAGACTAAGAGATGGATCTGGAAAGAGACCTTGGGCTCTGTTAAGAAATTTGCTCCTTATCGCAAGCAGAAAGCCCTGGAAGGTTTCTCAGCAGAAATGAGAAGGAAGAAAATATGCTAGTCCCCCTTTATCCACAGGGGACACGTCCCATGACCCCCAGAGGTACCTTAAATTGCAGGGAATACGAAACCCTATATACACTTTGTTTTTTCCTATGCATACATACCTGTTATAAAGTTTAACATATAAATGAAGCACAGTAAGAGATTAGCAACAATAAAATAGAACAATTATACCAACACACTGTAACAAAGTTATGTGAATGCAGTCTCGCCTCTCTCTCAAAGTATCTTATACGTACTCACCCTCCTGGTGTAGCTGTGAGCCGAGGAAATGCCTACCCTGAGCGGACGTGAGAGGAACGAGAGAGGAGGGAGGCGTTGTGAGGCAGGGCCAGGCTACCGCCGACGGTCTGACCATTATTGGTCGGAAGAAGGATCACCTGCTTCCAACCCCATTGACCCCAGGAACCGGAAACTACGGAAAGCCAAAGCGCCCCGCGGCTGAGGGAGGACTACTACATGCGTTTCCGCGAGATTTTCCGAGATTTTCCCTGGCAGCGGTCTGGAGGCTGCGGGGAGGTAGAGGTTTGTGAAACCGTAGAACGGGTAGGCAATTCCCTGACACTGCGGGCGGGTAGTAACCCAAAGGAAGGCAGTGGTCGTATAAAAAGTGGAACTAGAAGGGCATCTCCGAGGAGAGTGAGTGTTGGAGAACTCTACCAGGAAAAAAAAAATACAAAATAAGTACAAAAGTGATTACTCATTTAGAGTAAGAGAAGAAATCACAACAAATTACAAGTAATAAAAACGGGTAGAGCACCACGAAATTCAGAGAAAGTGACATAATAATTTTATCATAACCATAATTAATCAACTGCAGACATGCCCCTACAACACTTTTTTCCTACATCTTTCCTCTGAATACTTTCTTCTGTTTTGAGATACAATTCATATAACACAAAGTTCACTATTTAAAAACATACAATTTAGTGGTTTTTAATGTATTCCCTAGGTCATGCGACAATCATCACCATCTAATCGCAAAATATTTCTATCAGCCCCCAAAGATTCTATTTGGGATGAGCAGTCAGTCCCAAGTGACCCCACCTTCTCTAGCCCTTGTGAACACTAATCTGTTTTCTGTCTATAGTTCTGCTTATCCTGGTCATTTCATATAAATGATACCATACAATACAGGGCCTTTGAGGTCTGGGTTCTTTCACTTAGCATAAAGTCTTCAAGATTCGACCATGTTGAAGCTTGTAACAGTACTCCATTCCTTTTAAAAAAATTTTATTGAAGTGAAATTCATATAAGATAAAATTAATCATTTTAAAATGATACAGTGGGATTTAGTACATTCTCAGTGTTATGTAACCACCAGCTCTATCTAGTTCCAGAACATTTTTACCACCCCAAAAAGAAACCCCATACCCAATTAAGCAGTTTTCCCCATTTCCTCTTCCCCAGCCCCTGTTAAGCTCCAACCTACTCTCTCTCTGAGTTTACCTATTCTGGATATTTCCCATAAATGGAATCATGTAGTACGTGACCTGTGTTTGGCTTCTGTCACTTTGCATAATGTTTGTGAGGTTCATCCACATTGTAGCATGTATTGGTACTCCACTGCTTTTTATGGCTGGATAACATTCCATTGTCTGGGGGCGCCTGGGTGGCTCAGTCAGTTAAGCGTCTGCCTTTGGCTCAAGTCATGATCCCAGGGTCCTGAGATGGAGCCCCACATCGGGCTCCCTGCTCAACAGGGACTCTGTTTCTCCCTCTCCCTCTGCCACTCCCCCTGCTTGTCCTCCCTCACTTGTGCTCTTGCTCTTTCAAATAAATAAATAAAATCTTTTAAAACACTATTCCATTGTCTGGATGTTCCACAATTTGTTTATCCATTTATATGTTGATAGGCACATGGTTTTTTTCTGCCTTTTGACTGTTGTAAATAGTACCCCTATGTATGTGTGTATATGGATTTGTCTGAGTACCCATTTTCAATTATTTGGGGCATACACCTAGAAGTAGAATTGCTGGGTCATATGGCAATTCTATGTTTAACTTTTTGAAGAACTGCCAAACTGTTTTCCAAAGCGGTTGCATCATTGTATGTTCCTACCAGAATGTACGAGAGTTCTAATTTCTCACATTCTCACCAGCACTTATGTTTTTTTTTTCTATAATGAAAGTCCGAGAGGGTGTGAAGTGTTACCTCATTATTGTTTTGACTTTCATTTTCCTAATAATTAATAATATCAGGCAACCTTATATGTGCTTCTCAGTCATTTGTGTATCTTCTCTGGAGAAATATCTATTCAAATCCTTTGCCCATTTTTAAATTGGGGTGTTTGGGGGCGCCTGGGTGGTTCAGTCGTTGAGCATCTGCCTTCACCTCAGGTTGTGATCTCAGGGTCCTGGGATCGAGCCCCACATCGGGCTCCCTGCTCAGTGGGAAGCCTGCTTCTCCTTCTCCTTCTCTCGTTGCTTCTGTTCCCTCTCTCTCTGTGTCTCTCTCTGTCCAATAAATAAATAAAATCTTTTAATTAATAAATAAATAAATAAATAAACAAATTGGGGTGTTTGTCTTTTTGTTGTTGAGTTGTAAGACTTCTTTATATATTCTGGGTACTAGACCCTTCTCAGATTTAAGATTTGCAGATATTTTCTCCCATTCTGTAGGTTGTCTTTTAAATTTCTTGATAATGTCCTTTGACACTATCAATTCTTCTATTTCCTTGCTGAAAGAATTTTGAAAATTTGATTATGATATGTCTTCTGTTTGGTTGTTCTAGCAGTAACTGAAAGTGGAACATTGAAGTCTCCCACAATTACTATTCATTTGTCTATTCCTTCCTTCAATTCTCTTAGTTTTTGTTTCAGTATTTTAGAGTTCTGTTGTTAGGTGTACACATGTTTATAATTATTATATCTTCTTGATGGACTGACCCTTTCATTATTTTGAAAATACTTTGCCTCTAGTAGCAAGTAAAGTCTATTTTATCTGATATTAATATAGCCACTTTAGCTCTTTTTTAGTTACCATTTGCATAGAATATATTTTTTCATCCTTTTACTTTCAACTTACTTGTAATTTTTGAATTGAAAATGATTCTCTTGTAGACAACATGTAGTTGGATCATTTTTTTATCCATTTTGCAATTTCTGCCTTTTCATTAAAGAGCTTGATTCATTTATATTTAATGTAACTACTGTTAAGGAAGGAGAACTGCCATTTTGCTATTTGCTTTTTATATGTCTTATATCTTTGTTGTTCCTCCATTACTGCCTTCTTTTATGTTAGTTTCTACTGTGCCATTTTAAGTCTCTTGTAATTTCTTTTACTATATATTTCTGAATTCTTTTCCTAGTGGTTGCCCTAGGGATTACAATTAACCTCTTAATTTAAAACAATTTATTTCAGATTAATATCAGTTTAATTTTAGTGTTCTGAATCTTCCTTCCTCCATAGCTCAATTCTCCTACCTCAGCTGCTCTGTGCTGTTATTGTTACAAATTGTATCTTTATACATTGTGCACACAACAACATAGGTTGATAAATATTGCTTTATGCAGTTGTCTTTAAATCAGATAGAACAAAAAGTGGTTTAAAAGAATACATCCATACTGTCTTTATATTTACTCAGGTAGTTCCCTTTATCAGAGGTCTTTAGTTCTTTATATGGCTTCTAGTAACTATCTAGTGTCCTTTTCTTTCAGCCTGAATGACTTTCTTTAGCATTTTTTGTAGGATACATCTGCTAGCAATAAACTTACATTTTGTTTATCTGGGAATATCTTAATTTTTCTTCATTTGTGAAGGAAATATTTTGCCAGATATAGAATTCTTGGTTGGCTTTTTTTTCCTCTTTGAGCACTTTGAATGCATCATCCTTCTGCTTTGTGGCCTCTGTTGTTTCTGATAAGAAATCAGCTGTTAATCTTATGGAGGCTCCCTTATAGGTAATGAGTCATTTTTCTCCTGCTGCACCAAAGAGTCTTTGTCTTTTGATAATTTGATTATGATATGTCTCAGTGTGGATCTTTGAGTTTATTCTACTTGGAGTTTATGAAGATTCTTGGATGTGTAGATAATGTTTTTCATCAAATTTTAGTTTTCTGACATTATTTTCTGAAATATTTTTTCTGTTCCTTTCTCTTTTTTCTCTCCTTCTAGGACTTGCATGATACCTATGATGGTGTCCCACAGGCTTTTAAGACTCTATTAATTTTTTGCTTCATTTTTCTTCCTCTTTTGTTCCTCAGACTGGATAATTTCAATTGACCTGTCTTCATGTTACTAATTCTTCTATTTGGGCAAATCTACTATTGAACTTCTCTGGCAAATATGTATTTATTTTTTTAAGATTTTATTCATTTCTTTGAGAGAAAGGGTGAATGAGAGAAAGGGAGGGAGAGAGAGAGCACAAGCTGGGGGAGGGAGAAGCAGACTCCCCTGCTGAGCAGGAAGCTCCACACAGTCCTTGATCCCAGGACCCAGGGATCACGATCTGAGCCAAATGCAGATGTTTAACCAGCTGAGCCACCCAGGTGTCCCGTGAATTTTTAATTCAATTGTACTTTTCAGCTCTAGAATTTCTATTTGGTTCTTTTAAACATAATAAACATATAATTTTTATCTTTTTATTGCTATTTTCTATTTGCTAAGACATCTTTCTGGTTCTTTCCTTTAGCTCTTTAGATATGGTTTTCTTTAGCTTTTTAAACCTATTTCATTTAAAGTCTTTTTCTAGTAAGTCCAATGTCTGGACCTCCTCAGGAACAACTTTTATTAAATTCTATTTTTTTTTTCCTGTGCTTGGGCCATGTATTCTTTTTTCTTTGTATGCTTTATAACTTTTGGTTGAAAATTGGATATTTTGAATATTATAATGTGGCAAGTCTGGAAATCAGGTTTTCTCCTCCTCCAGGGTTTGTTGTTTGCTGCTTATTTATTGTTGTTTATTTGTTTACTGACTTTTATGAACTATTCTATAAAGTCTCATTCTTTGGGGCCTTTTAAGTCACTGTTCTGTTAGATTAGTGGTCAGCTAATGATTGGACATATATTTCCTTTGCAAACTTTCCAAAAAATTTCCAAAATTTACCAAAAATAGCTTTTTGCCAAAGAGGTTCTGTGTGTATATGTTGGTGCATGCTTTTAACACTCAGCCCAGCAGTTTACAACTCTGCCTAAGTGTTCACTTTCTTTTTGTGCAGAACCTCAAGGTCAGCCAGAAGTCAGATCCTACAGCCATTTCATGTCATTCCTGAGCATGCACAGCATGCTAGATTATCAGGAATATGTGTGGACTTTTCAGTCTTCATAGACATCTAATTTCCCACCCCCTTCCTCCTAAACTTTTTGATTTATGCCAACTGTTATCTATAGCCTCAGGCAGCAGCAACTAAAACATTTGCCTGAAGATGTTTTGGACAAATAACCGCCCCTTCCCAGTAGCTTTTGAACTGGGCCAGTTTTAAATCAAGGCAAGCCTTTTAAACTGGTCTTCTGTGAAGGCACCAGGTTAAAAAAATAATAATTATTATAATTCTTTGCAAATGAGGTTCATTCTATCCCTCCAGGACTGGGAATATAGCCTGTTCTTTTTCAAGGCTACCTCAAAGCTAGGTGTGGGCATGGGCCTGGGCTAAGGTAAAATGCCACAAACCTCACTAGTCTTGCTGAGATTCAGCATTTTCCTTAAATAAGTACTCCCTGGATGTTGCAAGCCTTTCGTTAATTTCTAGGTTTCTGAAAAAGTTGATTCGGACAGTTTTTGCCAGCTTTTTCTTTGCTTTCATGGAAGGACACACCGTTGGAGATCCTTATTCAACCATTCTCGCTGACATCACTCCTCTCTGTATACTCTTTTATCAGCCCTTCATATGATAACTTTGTAATATAATTTTCCATTGAAAAAGCAGAAGGATGATCCAGTCTTTCCTTTAGCATAATTGACTGAACTTAAAAAAAAAAGGATAGTTTAGAGAAATTTCATACAGTTTATGAGCAATACCACATTTATAACTTCCTTTAATGTCGTGCTCACGCAGGGCCTCCTGCTAGATAGAGCAAGGCTGCATAGAACTCCAGCTCTCTGATCAGAGTTGGCATGGCTCCTGCAACCAGTACCCTAGCATCTGGTTAGGCTTGGTCAGGTGCTTGCACCTCTTCCTCGCCCCTATACTCCTACCTGCATTGGGCTGATCCTGGGTTGAGGGAAGACACCTGGAAGCCTCAGTCAAGATGCCTGGAAGCAAGGCCGGAAGTGGGGCACAGGGTAGCTTCAGCCTCAAATCCTTCTCCAGGGATCCAAGATAGGGTCCCAGTGCTCCGTGACAACAAAGGCAAGTTGTCCCAGAAGGCCCAGTGGATGTAAGAGTAGTCCTGGCAGTCTGTCCACCTTGCCCCCAACTCTGAGACTACCAGCAGGGTATATACAAAATAGGTACAAAAGTCAATGTACAAACAACACGCATGCCCATCAATTGCTGACGAGACATATAAAATGTGTTGTATTCATACCATGGACTATTATTCAACAGGACAAAGAAATAAAGTTCTGGTACATGCTACAACGTGAGTGAACCTTGTAAACATTATACTAAATGAAGTAAGCCAGTCACAAGAAGCACATATTCTGTAATTCCATTTATATGAAATGTCCAAAATGGGCAAATGTATAGAGACCAAAAGTAGATTCGTGGTTGCCTAGGTTTCAGGGGATGGGAGCGGGAATGGGGAGAAACTATGAATGGGCCCAGGGTTTTTTGGGGAGTGATGAAAGTGTACTAAAAGTAGATTATGGTGATGTTTGCACAACTCTGTGAATATATTTAAAACACTGAATTGTACAGTTTAAATGGGTATGTTTTGTGTGTATTTTATCTCAATAAAGCTCTTAGATATGAATATACGGGGGACCCCGGGCTAGGGCGGCGCTGCTGGCCTCAGGCACATGCTAGAGCTGCTGCTTCTTTTCCTTCTCTTTGGAGGAGAGCACTCAGCCTAGGAAGGGGCACCTGCAAGTGAGGAGCCCTGAAGCATGAGCTCCACCAGCAACTCAGAGACCTACCTTTGGATTCGCATCCTACGGTTTTCTCTTTTCTTTATCCTTTTCTTTTTTTCTTTATTTCTTTCTTTCTTTCTTTCTTTCTTTCTTTCTTTCTTTCTTTCTTTCTTTCTTTCTTTCTTTCTTTCTTTTTCTTTCTTTCTTTCTTTCTTTCTTTTTCTTTCTTTCTTTCTTTCTTTCTTTCTTTCTTTCTTTCTTTCTTTCTTTCTTCTTTCTTCTTTCTTTTTCTTTCATTCATTCATTCTCTCTTTTCTTTTTTTTCCCCTCACCCCCTTTCTCCCTCATCCCCCCTTCCCCCCTCCCATCCTCCCTTCCTTCCTACCTGGATCGTGTGACTAGTTCAGGGTGCTGAAGATTTTTTAAAGTAATGTTGACAGATACATACTAAGTGAAATTAACCTTTCCATCTTCACGGACTCGTTTGTTGGCAATAAGCTCACGGTTTAAGGTGAAGAGAGGTGGGCGGACGGGCCCAAGGAGATGAAAGGAGGAGTGGCATTTAAAAAATGTACACATGGGCGATAGCTCCTCAATGTAAAACAACAGAATCAAGCAAACCAATCTTCTTTTTCTTTCCTTTATCTATAGACCCCAAGACTGATGGTGACATTGAAGGCAGCGCTCAGAAAATCAGAGTTGGCCTCAGAAGCAGTAATAGATGTGACACACTTTTGGAATCCTATCTGAGGGATTCCTCAGCTCATAGAATTCCGCCTTGGGTCCCACCTTTGTAGTTCAGAAGTCCCCTTTGAACATGCACAGACATCTTTTCCCAATTCTTCCATAGTCATTTCCAGAATGTGCCCCTGCTTTTCCTTAAACAATTCCGATTTGGTTAAATGTGGGTGAATTATGGACTAGATTATAGGACTGGAACATTCTGACAACTTTGGTGAGTTCTTATCTTGACCTGGGGATTATAGTCAATCTCTTTCCCGTTCTGTCATCACCCTCACTGTTGTCTGTGAAAAGGTCATGATCCTGGGGTTTGGCAAGGCATGAAAAGGCCGGTTTCTGTAAAGGAGCTTACCACCCAAAGGGAGACTATATTATGGCAAAACCTGCCAGCTGATCCCTGAATCTGCTTCTCCTTAATCCTGAACATACAGACTATGTCTCCCAGTCTGACTTACAGCCACGTAGGATCATTTGACTGAGGTCTGGTCAGTGGAACATGGGCAGAAATGATACCTACCATCTCTATGTCTGTTACCCCAACAAAACACCTCATCCCAGGATCCACTCTGCAATTTTCACCTTCTGACCGGCGGGAATGGAAATGGCTTCCAGGGCAAACTGAGCAGCCCTAAGTTAAAGATGACAAAGTTGAAAAGAAAAAGAGGCTGACTCCACTTTCCAGGTGAATCACCAGCAAAAGAATGCCCACATTGGACTGTTAAAAGAATGGACATTTTATTGCATTAGCCATTGATATTTGGAGGTTTCTCTCGCATCTCTTGATGCCCTAAATAGTACAAATGTATTTTAAATGAGCCTAACCCTATTAAAATCTATTGCTATATAACAAATTGCCCGAAAATGTAGTGACTTAAAACAACACACAATTATTGTCTCACATTTTTTGTGAGTCAGGAATTCAGGCATGGCTTAGTTGGGTGTCTCTAGTTCTGGGACTCACAAGGCTGCAAATAAGGTGTCAGCCAGGACTGTAGTCATACAGAGGCTCTCCTGGTAGAGAATCCACTCCCAAGCTCGCTCTTGTGGCCGTTGGCAGCAGTTAGGTCTCTGAGGGTTGTTGGCTGGAGATATCCGTTTCTTGCAGGTGGGTCTGTCTATAGGGTAACTCATGACAGGACAGCTGGCTTCCCTCAGAACAAAGGCAAGAGAGAGCCAAAGAAGGTGTTCAAGACAGAGTCACAATCTCCTTGCAACCTCATCTTGGAAGTGATATCCCGTCACTTTTGCCATATTCTATTGTTAGAAGCAAGTGGGTAGGTCTAGCTCATGCTCGAAGGAGGGGATCTCACTCAGGGGCATGAATACCCAGAGGTGGGATTTTTGGGGACTGTCTTAGAGGCTGCCCACCACACTAATTTCACTCGATTTTTTACTCTTGAAGAGTTGTGAGCAAATTCCACTTTCAAAGTGCTCTAAAGGTATACTCTTCAGTATAGGAGGCATTAGCCACGCATAGCTTTTAAAATGAAATAAAATGTAAAATTCAATTCCTCAGCCACACTAACTACATGACAAGTGCTCCTTAACCACATGTGGCTAGTGGCTACCCTATTGGTCAGTGTAGATACATGACAATTCCATGTCATAGAAAGTTCTATTACTGCTGTAAAAACAAAACAAACAAAGCCCCTCTCTTTAAAAAGTTGACTGTTCCTAGAATTGTGAAGCAACAAACATTTGTTTTCTAAGGCACCCAAACTCTCTTTTTCTGCCATCATTGCCACTCATATTGCTCTTGTCTCTTTTCAAAAACTCAGTTGCAACTAGTCTCTTCCCTTCTTGAAAACCTGCTCTCCAGAAGTGATTAAGTTCATTCACACTGAGATGTAAATGACTATCTTTTAACCTTATAATTTCCTCAACAGAATTTTCATTCCAACAAGACTGGGTCTAAAACCCAAGGAATACATTTTTATCTGTGGCACTTTAGACGTCAACACCACTGACTGAGAGTTTTTTGTTTTGTTTTGTTTTGTTTTGTTTTTCTGGAAGAGGGGTGGTGTTCAAGTCTTCCTAATACTTCTGAAATCTGAAGAATCCTTTCTGAAATGAGAATCCTCGCCCAATAACCTATCTGGCTGATGATTCAGGTTTTCACATATGAATTTTCTCAAAGTAGGTAACAACCTGGACCTGGATGCGTTCTAACTTAGGAAAAATCAAACAGATCATGTAGTAGAAGCTGTTCCTATTTATTTATAACGAGGGATTGCAAACCGGGTGCACTGCATTATGACATTTAATGCATTACTTTTCTTCCCAGAATAAATGAATCCCTCGTTTAACTTGTTTCAAGCAGAAGGACAGCCTTTCAGTCGCAGAGGGAAAACAGAAGTTCTTTGACAGAGGAGGCAAAAAGCACTGGAAATGACTCGGCTGGTTACCAACAACGTGCATTTCCACCTGAGCTAACAGGCCCATTATTAGAGCCTGGTGCATAATATTCACCTCCGCTGCTTGAGCAGGGTCGTGGCTGTACAAACATAATTTGCCACATTGTCTCCATGTGATCATTTGGAAGCAGAGGGAGCTGTCTCTAATGACAGGTCACAAACATTCACCAGGCAGGCTCCTTTATGCCTGCGTCGCCGGGCTGGGCGCGGGCAGCCCTGCCATTCAGGCGCTTGTTTTTGTTATGGAACAAAAGCCTCACTCCCAGCTGTGGCGCCAAAATCTAGCTCACACTGTACAAGTAACTGACAGCTCCAAAGCTTGGCGTAGGGGAGGCCAGGCTCGGCTCCTCCAATAGCGGTTGCCGGTGTCTGGGAGCCCCGCATGTTTACAGGCAGCCTGCAGCCGGCGGGGAGGGGAGCGAGGGAGAAAACCAGGACGTGGAGTCGGCTCGGAGTGGGCGTGCGTGCGCCCCGAGAGAAAAGTGAAAGCGTCCGCCGCCGCGCAGCCTGCAAGGGAGCCACCCGGAGCCCAGAACCTGCTGCTGCTAGATGCTGTGCATTTCTTTTCGTCACCCCTGCAAGAAATTTCCATGTTCTTTCTGACTTCCTGTGTACAGTCTTTGTGATTAGAGGGAGATAAAGTAACACAGAATGTCACCCCGTCGCGCAGGGGGCCTGAGAGAGAACCATTTCAGTCCTCAGCCCCCCTACCCGCTGCTCTGAAGTGACACATGTGAGAGAAACTGATGAAGTAGATGGCTCCTAAGTTAGAAATGTTGACTGCTTCCTGCAAACCTTCAAAGCACAATGTCATTGCCACCATCATTAAAGAGGGCTTGTTAAACACGGAATTGTGCATGCCGTTGTTGTGTGTTTGAACCATTGAAGTAGAAAGAGCTTGTCTGGGCCTCGAGTTGTGAATGGATTAACATGACAAGGAAAGTCCCCGGGGGTGTTTTGCAAAGTGAATATCCGAGATCTATATTTGTTACATACCAGGCAAAATAAAACAGATTCATGCCTGGTCAATGGCTGGCCATCAGGAGATGGTAAAGCATCTAGCCTTCAGGGAAAATGGAATGGTTTTGAGTTTGTAGTTTCCGGGTTGGAGGCAGAGTTCAGAGGTTGAATGGTAGCTCTGGGGTCTGCCCACATGGTTCTGCTGGGTGTTGGTTTTATGCTTTTGGACAAGGAGTTTCTGGGCCTCCATTTTCTCACCAATAAATATAATACATCCAGACTTGCTGTGAAGACTTCATGGGATAATTTATGTAAAGTGGCTGGCACTTAGTAAGCATGCAATAAACACATGTGTTTATTTGATGCCACCACATGATGGAGAATTTTCCAGAAAAAAAAAGGGGGGTATGAAGATAGGCACCTGGGGAAGTGTGAGGTTTTCATTAGGAACATGCTCCATCTTCCCTTCTGTGTCTCTCTTTCCTTTAGATCTCGGGTCTTCTCCTTTGGACTCCTTTCGATGCCCTGCCTGCCCAGGATTCTGCATTCTGAATTAACCAGACCTGTCCTCTCTATAGCTTCTTTTTGAAGTTTTTGTTTTGAGATGACTGCATGTTCACACGCAGTTGTAAGAAAGAATGCAGAGATATCCTATGTACTCATCACCCAGTCTCCCTTAATGGTTAACATAACAACAGCAAAATCACAACCAGGATGGTGACATCGATACATCCACCTTATTCAGATTTAACTAGTTTTACATGCAATCATTTATGTGTGTGTATTTAGTTTTGTGCAATTCTATCACACATGTAGATCTGCGTGATCACCACCACAGTCAAGGTAAAGAACAGTTAAAATCACAAGGGTCTCTTGTCTACCACTCTTTTCACCCCAGACCCTCCCCGACCCTACCTCCCCACCACTTCCCCACAAAATTTCTGTCTCTTCAGTTCAAAGACCTGCTAAGTGCATGCTTCACCCAACACAAACAAATTCTGGCTAGGGTATTGATGGACCATAGCTGCTGAATGGGTCATACCACCAAGATCATTGTATTCTCAGGGAGAGCTTTAATGATTTTACTCTAGAGAATGAGCAGTAGACTATCAGGAGCAAGCAGAAGAAAAATGGGGCTCAGAATTATCACTCAAATTTGAATGTGCTTGAAAAAGGTTGAGGGCACTAATCCCACTTATAAGAACTCTGCCGCCATGAGGACTCTGCCTTCATGACTTTCCAGAGGCCTTAATTTCTAATGCCATCACATCGGGGGTTAGGATTTCAACACACAATCTTTGGGGGACCCAAATGTTTAGACCATAGCGCACACACCTTTAAAACGAGAAACCTTACAGAACTTCTCCTCTTCCCCCACACTCCGCCCCCCTCCCATGAGCCCTGAAATAAATAAGAAGTCTCTTGGCTGCAGCTCAAGAATTGGGTCTCATTCCTGTTCCCTTTGAACAGCACAGGGCAGAAGTTAAACCATCAATCAGTGCCCACACTTGCAATCGCTATCACGGAGCCCCATTTTACTGTCTGTGGCCAACAGAACCCTCAATGCTGATGACCCTGACATGTTCTATAAGGCGCAGAAAGCCCTGGCTTAAGGCCTGGCAGAGCCCAAAGATGAAAAGCATTCCTTTACAACTTTTGACATAATTAGGATGCATACTGTTCCACAAACATCTCCCCCCATCTTAAGACAGCCTGACAACTAGAGCACACAATCCTGGGAGAAGAGAAGTGGAAGGCTTCATCCTCAGGTGCTTCATCTCCCAAGATTGTCCTTCTAAAGGGGAGCAAAGCCAATCCTGCTGGCTTTCTGTGATGCTGCTCGCAATTGCAAAAAGGGTAATAGGGCCGGGAAGAGAAAGGTGTGAAGGAGGGACATGGCTGGAGGGGACAACTGACCATAGGTGGTTCTCGTGTTCCAAAAGTCTGGTACCGGGTGCCTGGGTGGCTCAGATGGTTAAGCGTCTGCCTTAGGCTCAGATCATGATCCCAGGGTCCTGGGATCGAGTCCCGCATCAGGCTCTCTGCTCCTTAGGAGCCTGCTTCTCCCTCTGCTTCTCTCTCTCTCTGTCTCTCATGAATAAATAAATAAAATCTTAAAAAAAAAAAAAAAAGTCTGGTACCTGGATCACAGCTCCAGCAGCATCCTGCACCTTGTTAGGGTGCAAAATGTCCAGCCCCACCCCATGTCTTCTGAAACAGAAACTGAGACTGTGCCATTGATCCATGTTTTAATAACACCCCCCCTCGCCCCAGGTGATTCTGAAGCACAGTAAAGTTGAGAAGCACTAAAGCTTCCAACAAAAAGATGCAAAAATAAATGTGTTGGCCCACTGGAATGGAGAATCATTCCTATAGAGCTATTGATGGGATAGTCAGCTACTGATTGAAATTCAGGAAAGAAATGTTTGAGCATCTCCAAATTCTAGGGACCATTCTAGGGACAGAGGGATGAGCAAGGCAATTGATCTCTCAGCTTCCTGGAGCTTACATTCTAGCCACTTGGTACTAAGAGCTCTAAAGAAAAAAACATGCATCATGCGTGGAGTGCAGTTTTAGCAGGGTGGTGAGAAAAGTGGTGATATTTGACTAGAACCTGTGTGAAGTACAAGAGCCAGCAGGCCAAGCTAAGGTCCAAGGAAGGACATCCTGGCCGAGGGGACTGAACATGTGACAGCCTGACATGAACATGAGTTTGTTGTGACCAAGGAAGACTGACAGGTGCTGTAGGTAGAAGGGAAAGAGCAGGTTAGTGAGAGGTGGGACGGGGCGAGATTATTCAGGGTCTTCTAGGACTCACAAGGAAATTTAGATTTCTTCTGGGTGTCATGGGAAATCATCGGAGGCTGTTGGTTGGAGAGAGGCATACTTTGTTTTATGTATTTAAGACAATCTGGCTGCTGTATGATGGTTTGCCTATAGCAAGACAAAAGTGAAAGCCATGGGACTAGTTAGGAGACTAGCATGGTAGTCCCACTAAGAGATGATGGGTGCTAGATAAATATGGTGGTGGTGGAGGTGAGGGGTTTGGTTGAATTCAGGATGTATTTTGAAGATTAAGCGGGGATGTGGGAGAAAAAGGAGTCAAGAATGATGTCTAGGTTTTTGTCTTAAGCTACTGGGTAAACAGCAGTGCCATTTGCTGCCAGGAGCAAAACTGTAGAAAGAACCAATGTGAGGAGAAAACCAAGAGTTCGGTTTCGGTCATGTTAATGTTATGTTTGAGATGCCTATTACAACATCCTAGTAGAGCAGGGCATCAAATAGATGAGCCATTTACTCAATGGATAGATGGAATCAGACTTTATAGTATGTGTAACTAAGTAAAAACAATATCCACTAACTAAATTGTAGGCAAATATTTTAAAGTAAGCATCGGACAAAATAATAACAAGTTAAAAAAATTGCTTCCTTCATTGAATCATTCACTCCTTGAATCTATTTTATCCACTTACCACGTGGGTCATCTATAGCAGTATCTTTTCTACCACCAGAACCACATTTCTAGTCTTCTAACAGTTTTCCAGAGCACATGATGTTCATGACAGCTGAGCTGTGTAGATCTGCGTATGATGCTGCCTCTGGACACGTTATCCCAACCACAGAAATCCATCTGCTGCTTGTGAGCTACACACCAAAATCACACATGACCTTGCTTTGTAAGGTGATGTCTAGAATTCTTTTTTTTTTTTTTTCCAGTAACATCCAGCACTGGTGATCCCGGGAAAAACTGCCAAATCTAAGGTACATTTCTTTGCCTCCATTGTTCAAAATGAAGTGTTTGAGTGAGCACCCTGGTAAAATGAGAGATGTCATAAAGACCAAACATCAGCTCTCTGCCTCTTTCTTGAGGGATGATTTAGGAGATAAAGTATCACGCATTTCAGCAGAGCTATGTAAAAGCTAAAGAACAGCCGGGGGAATACATCTGGGTCTTGGGCCTCATAGCCGTCCTCTGTAATGGGAGAAGAGCTGAAGTACTTGGGGAATAATTCTCACATATTCTAGCATGAGTGCAGCGGGGGACCGTATAACCCTGGGGATGCCTAGAGAAGGCTGGCGTTGCTGGCTTGGGTCCACTTTAGGGTGCCCTGAGGCATGTTGATTTGAGTGGAGAAATGAGATTGTCGAATGCTTCCAACATGAGTATTCACGTTTCTCTGTGCCACTGATCTCCTCGTCCCATGAGCCTTACCCGACCCATCCTGGCCATCTGGCTTGCTCCTCCATGATCTGCTTGTGGATCAGGATCATGTGCTCCCCAGAGGCATGGTAATAAGGTGTCCCTGTGTCTGTGTCCTCTGGGAGATGGGAGCTCTCGAGTGAAGGGACTGGGTAATGATCTGGGCATCTCAGAGTGCAGCAAAGACCTCACCGTAGACACTCAACAACCTTTACTGAAGGACCAGCCTTCAAGGCTGTATTTGGTTTGGTTTGGTTTGGTTTTGTATTTTTTTAATTTGGTCTCATGTGTAATCCATAGAAGGAGAGAGAATACAAAGCTTTATGATATCAGAAGGGGTTCTTAGCTTCCGAATGTGATATATCCCCTGCCATCTAAATTGAACCTGAAATTACCTCCCTAAAAGTTCCCATCTAGTTTAGACCTTCACGAATCCACTGACTGATCTATAAATACCCAAATACCCTTAGTGAGAAAAAACTACAAGATCAGTGCTTCTTAACTAAATGTATATACAAACTACCTGGGAATCCTGTTAAAATCCAGATTCTGATTTGGGGGGAGGAGGGGCTGAGATGATGCATTTCAAATTAGCTGCTTGTCAGCAGACCACACCTTGGGTGGCCATAGTCTACACAGCGGTTCTCAAACTTTAGTGAGTATCAGAATTCCCTGGAGAGCTTCTTAAAACACAGATTGCTGGGCCTCACCCCCATATTTTCTGTTTCAATAGGTCTAGGGCTTAAGATTTTGTACATCTAGTAGGTTTCCTGGTGATTCTGCTGGTCCATGGAGAACCACAGCTACACATCAAATGTGTTTGCCTTCTTCACTCCTACAATGGCTCCGAGAGAAACTGGAGAACATTACACAGTCCTGCAGTTACTTGGTCTTGACCTGTATCTCCTATTTCTCCCATTCCCCTTAGAGGCCGGCACCAATATCTGCCACTCTGTGTAAACCCACCAGCACAACCTCTGCTATTTCACAGAGAAAACAGAAGCCTTTGGGTTTGAAATAAATCAAATTCTTATCTGGTCCCCTATCTACAAAAATGTCTGCATCTACATCATTCTTGAGGCCCTTTCTCTTGAAAGGGACAAGTAAATGACCTTCTGCCAATACAAAGTCAATCCATCTACTGGGCTCTGGATCTTATGACTACTACCATTAGGATCTTTCTTCTTCACTTACCTCTCTTAATTCCTATTTCTTCTTTCTTTTATATTAATCATACCCAGGTCTTTCTCATCTTCAAAGATTCTTTTTATACAGTTTCCTTCATCCCTCCCTTTAGCAGTTAAATTTCTAGAAAAAGATTAAAACCTGAAATGTATACTCAATACTTCCTTAAATTCTCAGACATTCTGAAAATCCACGGTGACCTGGCTTCCATCCTCATGAGTCCCCTGGAAATGCTCTTGTTAATATCACCGACTTGTTACCAAATTCACTCAATTTTCAGTACTTATCTACAGTCTCAAAACACATTCAATTACTTTAGCACACATCTATGTATGTTAATGAGTCCTCTATCAGTCAGGAAAAGAGAAAATATTCTAAATTTAAACATACAAGGAATTTCATCCCCACAGGTGCCGAAGAGCTGAGAAAACAAACAAGGGGTATTGAGACAACCTAGAAATCAGTGACAGGAAGCTGCTACTTCCTGGCTGGAGGGACGAAAGGAAAAGGTGGGGCTATACCATGGCTCTGGTGCCAATGGCCCTGGTGCTCTGGTGGAAACTGGAGCCACTGGTTTTTGTGGGGGAACTGGAGCCATAGTGGAGATGAGCCCAGTGGGAGGACACTCTAGAGCAGAGAAGAGGGGGAATTTCCCGGCTTCTGCCTCATTCTCTCCCACCAGTGCCTCTCTTTGGCCAAACCCAGCCAGCAGCCCCTGAGAAGGGAACCAGAGACAAAGCCTGTAGAGGTCAGCAACCTGCTATAAAGGGCAGAGCAGGGAATGCATCCAATGGCAGTTGACCAAGGACCAGTGCAGCTTCTAAGTCAGTACACCCTTTCTAGACCTATCTCTTAAATGTCAAAAAACTATTGTACAACTTGATCAGGATGCCCAAGGGCACCTCAAACTCAACATTTCCCCAAATAATGCTATCTTCCCCACCCAACCTGCTTCCCTCCTGCTTCTCCTTCCTCTGTGACAATCACTAAGATCAACCTCGTTCCATGAGTCTGAACCAGACAATTGTCCTTGGCTCCTTCTCTTGTACTGCCCAATCCTCCTGGTCACCAGGTTTTGGTGATTTCTGCTTTGTATGTATTTCTCATAACTACCCCCTCCTCACTTTACTCTCTGTTGCAGCTTTGTTCAGACTCTCTTCATTTCACCCCTGGACAAAGGCAGAGCTTCCTGACTATACGACCATTCCCATATCTTCTAGATAAACGGGAACTAGAAGTCTATCTTCTACGCTACTGCCAAAATAACCTTCCTAAAGTGCACACTGAACCACATCCCTCCACTGCTCAAAATTCTTCAGTTTCCCCAACAAGATCCCAAGTCCCCACAGAACAGTTAAGTTCTGAATCCCTACAGGTCCAAGCACAAAATAACACTCAATTCTGAACATTGGACTCTCCTTCTCCAAGGAAAGAGAAGAATCTAGATAAAAGGAAGTGGAAGAGACCCTCAGTTTTGCTCCTAGTGATTGTACACACCCTTCCTAGTGTCTGGGACCAAGCTGGAAACAGGGCTCACTTGATGGCAGGCAAGCTGTCACTCAGGGCCCCGTGCTTGCAAGAGCCCACTTTGGTTTAATGCTCTGCTGTCTCTGTCTTGAAATCTGTGTTAATTTTGAGCAAGGAGCCCCACCTATTCATATTACATTGGGCCCCACAAATTATGTAACAAATCCTGGCCAGGCATATTGATGAGCCTAAATAACACGAACTGAAAGATGGTAGCTCCAAAAGATGATAGCTCATCTCCTTAGAGCAACATCAGATTTCAGAATCTAGGTAATATAAATATCCCGGGTTGGGACTGACTGATGATCTGCAAGGTACATAAAAGGAGTTGACAGGTCACTGAGGACAACACGTGCATGTGGAGTGAGAATGGGAGAAAGGTATTTAAAACTAATAGGAAATATCACTAGTAGGACAATCATGTGGAAATAGTAAAAAAAAAAAAAAAATCTTCCTAAAAAACATGGGTGAAATGACTATGTCCTGGTGGCTGAAACTCTGTATTGAAAACCTATTGAGGGGGCGTCTGGGTGGCTCAGTTGGTTAAGCAACTTCCTTCGGCTCAGGTCATGATCCCAGGGTCCTGGGGTCGAGCCCTGCATCTGGCTCCTTGTTCAGTGGGGAGCCTGCTTCTCTCTCTCCCTCCACCTGCTACTCCTCCTGCTTGTGCTCTCTCTTTCTCTGTCAAATAAATAAATAAAAATTCTTAAAAAAAAAAAAAGAAAACGTACTGGGGAAGATTTAGAAAAAAATAATGATCTTAGTAAAGATCATTATTTTTATATCCAAGATCACAACTAGTCACTTTTTTCTCTTCACTGAGAATTGAATAAGGGGGAAGGGGGAGGATCCCCTAAATTTCTGAAGGACACGCTTTGGCTAAGCAGAAAATCTTTTATGTGTGGATTCTTATATATAAACAGTAAATCACCAAAGAGCCAAAACTATTTTTATTTTCCTTGTGGCTCACCTTTCTTGTCTCCACCTCTTTCGTCTCCTTCCTTTTCTGTTCCTCTTCATTTTTTTTCTCTTCCCTCCTCTCAACTTCAGGAAAGGAGCAAGAAACAACAGTATTTGCACCAGGTTTTGTTTGAAATTTCAGGTTAGGCCAACAGTCTTGGAAGTCAGCTTTGCCTGCCATGTGGCAAGAGGAAGCAAGACATCAAGCGTCAGGAGTGGCTGTGACTAGGTAAACAGATGGAGCTACCAGGGGCGTGGGGATAGTGGGGTTTATAAATAGGAGGTGGTGGACCAGGCAGCTCCACCATTGCTTCTACAGAGATGAGAAAAAAACGTGCAAGTAACCTCTGTATCCATAGTGAAAGGCGCGGAAGACCACGAGGCTGCTCTTCCACACCCCCTGCTCTCCCTCCTCTATCCGTGCATGTGGGCCAGATGGACAGTCCTCACACCTACCACGGTTTAGGGAAAATTCTATTCCCTCATACGATGTGGTGAGCACTGAGGAATTTTTAGACACTTTACAAAATTCTGTCTCTCATCCCCCCCCATTAACAGACTTAACAATAACAACAACAAAGAGAAATTTACAATTAGCATTTACGAAATCCCAGGGGCATTTATATCAGCATGTGCTGATGTCTCATTATATTTTACAGCTTTCAAGACTCTTACTATAGGTTGCTGGGGTTAATTCAGGTCCTTCTTCCATTGGAATAATTTGAGAATAAAATAACAAACACTGGAGCTAAAATGGTGTAGATAAAAATAGTACTGGAGGCAGAGGGGATGGCTTAGGAGATTTTGACATCTCACCACCCTCAAACCTGAAAATAGCCTAATTGGAAGCCCAATGAAGGTAGTAAATGAGAATTGTTAAATAAAAGCTAATGATTCAAAAATATTAGGTTTTTGAAATTAGGTAGGTAGATGAGAAAACATAGTATTGATTTTGGATTTGCAGCAAAGTATCATGAGTTTGATTTCCGTGTCCTTAATTAGCTCAGGCCCGTTCACCTAAAAATGAATGTGAGTAGAAAACAACTCTTAAAAGGTCTGAGCCTGCCAGGCGGTTAAGTGTCTGCCTTCGGCTCAGGTCATGATCCTGGGGTCGTGGGATGCAGCCCCCCATCAGGCTCCCTGCTCAGCGAGAAGCCTGCTTTTCCATCTCCGTCTGCCCCACCCCCGCTTGTTCTCTCTCTCTCTCTCTCTCAAAAAGAAAAAGGTCTGAGCCTGCACTGTCCAATAACATAGCCACTAGCTACATGTAGTTATTAAACTTAATTAAGATTAAATACATTTAAAAATCGAGTTCCTCATTCGTACTAGCCACAGTGCAAGTGCTCCATCGGTACCCGTGGCTAGTGGCTGCCATATTGTACGGTGCAGGCAGAGACCACTTCCGTTATTGCCAAACGCGCTAGCAGATGAAATATTAGTGTGCTTACACTTGTGTTAGTGTTTAAAATGTCAAAGGGGTAGGATTTAATATTTTGAAAAACATTTTTCTTAGAGATATTATGGTAGTGATGATGCTGATTTAAACTTAGGAATATTTCAATTAAGAGGAAAGATTAAGCAAGAGTTTTTAATTAAAGTACAGACAGGAAGTCATGTAATCAATAGCTAAGTAAACGATAATCAAATCTGAAAATTTAATTTTAAGAATTCATCCCAGGGCGCCTGGTTGGCTCAGCTGGTTAAGCAACTGCCTTCCGCTCAGGTCATGATCCTGGAGTCCTGGGATCCAATCCTGCATTGGGCTCCCTGCTCAGCAGGGAGTCTGCTTCTCCCTCTGACACTCTTCCCTCTTGTGCTCTCTATGTCTCATTCTCTCTCTCTCAAATAAATAAATAAAATCTTTAAAAAAAAAAGAATTCATCCCAGCAATAGCACATCCTCTAGTATAAGGAAATGATTATGTTGGAGAAGCATATAAACAAAATTAAAATGAAGCTTTGCTGCAAAAAAAATTTTAAAAAGAAAACACAACTTGAAGGAAAATGATAAGGGATGAAGTCTAGCAGAGGCTATTAGTACAAAATTTGGGGGGCAACAGTGATAAGAATTTGTAAATAAAATCAGCAAAGAAAGGGAAAGAAGAGCCCATGAATAAATCTAAAGCTTTGGGGAAGATAACACAAAGAAATTTAGAGAAACATTTGCAAAAAATACGACAAATATTTGCAAAAATACTAGAGAAGTATTTGCAAAAAATATGACAATAGGATGTTTAATATGGAGAGTTCATCCAAGTGGGAAGGAATATCCAGACTCTTGCAGGCATATGGGCAAAGGATAAGAAAAGAATTCGCAGAAGGGGAAATAAAACTTGAACACACGGGGAAATACTTTTCTTTGTTAATGATCAAAGAAATAAATTAAAACAAAATGAGGGTTGATGGGACATTTACCAAAGTAGCAAAGAGGGAAAGATGGAAGGTGTGCAATAGGGGATCAAAGCAAGGGCCGGTGCAGGAAACCAGCCACTTTCCCATGGTTGTCAGAATGGAACTCACAGCAACTCTTTCAGAAAGTCATCTAGTAAAATGTAGCAAGAAAATGCGCACACTCTCTGACCACAAATTCCACTTCTCGCTCTGATTCTAAAGAACCCAAAAGATACATAATACTTTCTGTACAAATGTTGATGGCACCCTATCTCAAATACCAAGACGTGGTGAAATCATGGCACAGTGGCTTGACAGAAAATTCTGTGGTAAAAATTATGCTACAAAGAAAATTATGCTATAAAAAATTATGCTTTTACTCATTATTTGAAAGTGAACTATGTGATATTCGAATACATTTTCAAGTCATCTGAATACGTTTAAGTCAAAAATACAGAAAGTGGGAGACTCCCTTTGCCTCTTCCCTCCATCCAGTTCACCTCCTAGAGGTTGGAAAGTATCCTTCAGACACTTTCATATCCGTCTATCCGTTTTCCATCTGAAATCACACTGTGTAAGAGTAGATAGCATACTTCATGTGGTTGTGCTTTACACACAAATGAGATCACGTTTAAGTATTATTTTATAACCTGCCCTTTTCACTTCGAAATTTGAGCCCCTGCCCTTATAGGACACAATGACTTCCCTCCCTCTTTTTAGCTGCTGCATAGTGGTTCACACACTGTCAAAGGCTTCTTTTTAAAACAATTCTCCTATGGCTGAATATTTACATTGTTTTCAACATTTTGCTATTAAAACCAGTGCTGCAACAAGTCTCTCTGTGCTCCTTTGTGCTCATGTATCACTGTTTCTTCAGGATACATAGCAAGAAGTGGATTTCTGACTTCAAATGACCAGTGTATTTTAGAATTCTGATCAATATTGCAACAGTGTACGCGAGTATCTATTTCTCCACACTCTCAGTAACACTGCATGTTATCAAAGCTTTAACATTTTTACCTGTCCGATAGGTGAATAGTATATCTAATTGTTTTAATAATATGGAATTAGTTGGTATATATTAATTCCTGGTTTTATATTAAAAATGTTTTCTAATCATCTTTCACTTATTTTAAAACTTTTTAATAGTGCCTTTGTCATAAAGTTTAAATGTTTTTTTGTGGTCAAATTTATCTACTTTTTGCTATGGCTCTGACTTGACATCTTTTTTTAAAATGCCTGTCATTCCCCAGAGCTCATAAAAATATTTATGCACATTTTCTTGTAATATCTTCATGATTTATTTTTTTCCTACTAGCTCATAATCCATCTGCAAGTTATACTGCAATGTGTGAGAGAAAAGCTCACGTTATAAAACCAGGTGGAAAAACAATATGAAACAAAAAAAAACAATGATACATAGAAAAAAGTTAAAATAAATGTATTAAAACAATAACAGAGTTGTCTTTGGGTAGGGAGATTAGATGTGATTTTTTTTCCTTCTAATTGTTTCTATGTTTCAGATTTTAGATAGTATTGTTTATATTTATTAACACATGATGGCCTTTTATGGTTTTTTTCTGCCCAGTTCAGTAACCATCCTTTTTTCCCTCTCTCCTCGTGGTTTGGTGAAGGCCTCCAGTCACAACACTCCACCCTTGGCCACAGATATAGGCTCAAAAAGAGTCCTTCACTGGGGTTTCCCAAACCGCTGCAGATGGCAAAGAGCTTCCCTGCCTATGGTCACAAGTTTGACAGGTATGTGGCCAGAGCTGCCGATAAACCCGGTTCTAGTTGACCAGATAATGAAACAAATGACCCACACTCAGAGAAAAATAGAGACAGAAAGACAGGACCTCACATCATGTAAGCCCGTGATCTAATTTTCCCCAAGCTCAGGCTCATCTGCGGTTGAGTTACCTGGGCTGATAACTCCCTTCCCCCACCTTTTTTCTTTAGGGTGACTAGGATTTCAGTTACTTGTACCAGAAGGGGCCTGGATGAAAAAAAAAAAAACTATAGGAAAAAAAAGATGAGAGAAAAGTTTCAGAGGAATGAAAATATCGTTAGTAGGAAGTAAATATGCATTTAGACTAAAGCAATCCTCACTTTGTAGAAAGGGATACTAATACGAATAACATAAAAGAGCAACTGCTTGGTTTATAGCCAACAGGGCATCTTATTACCAAGGAGAGAGCTAGTAAAATAAGATGGTATCAAGTATATGCATAATTTCATAATTTTTGCATTCCCAGAAAAGCAGGGATGGCCCCTGAAATTAAGGGTGATGCTGATAGAAACAGAAATTGTGGTCCTAAGATACAGCATCTCAAAATAGCTTTGAAGAGATGTCTATGAATAAACAGAAATACATACATGTAAAAATAAACATAGGTACATACCTTTGTAGGCATATATATTAGACTCCATTTGTGGATTTTAATAATGGGCATTTGGCTTAATCATAAAACAGACTTCAGGTCAATATCACATCATGGAACTCAAGAGTCAGAAGACCTGAAAGAGTACAGTTCATTCATCTTAAGAGTTGTGAACCCTGCGGAGATTAGGGGACTTAACTAGTTTCCCATGGCTAGGAATCCCCAGAATAGGATTGAACTCAAGCCTCTGGGACACCAGTCCAGTATTCTGTCCATTGCTTTAAAGTGCCAATATGAGATGACAATATGAGATCACACACACATATACTACATACACCCCAAAATAGCAAATGTATATTACATTTAAAAAGACAGTTATTCTATCATTTTTATACTTGCTTAAAAAAGATTCAAGACTGGGGAGCCTGGGTGGCTCAGTTGTTAAGCGTCTGCCTTCGGCTCAGGTCATGATCCAGGGTCCTGGGATCGAGCCCCGCATCAGGCTCCCTGCTCAGCAAGGAGCCTGCTTCTCTCTCTCTCCCACTCCCCCTGCTTGTGTTCCCTCTCTCACTGCGTCTCTCTCTGTCAAATAAATAAATAAAATCTTTAAAAAAATTCAAGACTCTGAGAGGTATTTTAAAGAACCACGTCGAAAGTACATTGTGTTATTAAAGAGGGCTTAACTTAATTGCTCATGGAAGAAACATTTATCTGGGTGGAGTTTTATGCTTGACTTATGCAGGCTTTCAGCCTGAAGGTTGTAATAAATGAGTGATTCTCTTAGCCTTAATCTATTTTTCATATGGTGGGATGACAGTCATCATCTGAAATCATTTTTAAGTTTCCCAGAAGTGTGGAAAAACTAACCCAATCTTACTTTTATAAACTGTTTAAAGGGCAAAGTTTTACTTTTAGTTTTAAAATAACTTTTAGAAGGAGCTACCATTCGCAAGGAATCCAATAGTTGAAAGTTGACGAAGATATGAAAGAGCTACTGCTGATGAGTAAAAGTCTGTTGCATTTCTGCCATGGTTATGGCTATGCCTCATTGGATAGCCAAATTTGATTTGGGGATCATGATTATTGTTTCTCTGAAGACTGAATTTTTAAAAATTGAACAGAACGTCAAACTGAGCCTGATTTTTTTTTTTTTTTTTTGGCTGTAGTTTCTCAGATACATGTTTTTAAAAAAATGCTCTGGGTATCTTTGGGGCTCAGAATGCAAAGGTTTAAGAATAATAAGAAATGAGGCACGAGGCAGTGAAGTTGTTCTATGGTTAGGGAGTGGTTCTTACTGCAAAGCCCATTCTCAGTCTTCCTCATCAGTATTTCTCACACTGTTTGCACCCCAGATTCTCCCAGAGGAGAATGAATCCTATCCAAGGTTAAGAAGATGGAGTTCAATGTAATGCTTGACACGGTCACTGCTGCACGTTCTCATTCGAATTTTACATTTTTCTCCATGTTATTCTTATGTTTGCTTTAATACACTTATTTATGTTCATATATATGAAATATTATATATTCAATACATAAAATATATCATAATAAATATAATTATAGATAATTATAATTATATGTAATAATTATCAATTAATAAAAATAAGAAATTAAATATTTTTTTCTTTATGTTAAACTTCTAGCACTCTTTATCCCCTCCTCTGCTTTATTTTTCTCTATAACATTATTGGATCTGTGAAACCATGTAATTCATTTGTTTTCTTTGGTTATTGTCTACTTCCCTCCTCACTGAGGGTTATTTTGTTCACTGTTGCATACCAATGCCCAGAACAGAACCTGGCACTTGGCATATTGAAAGAATGATGGAATGTTTCATCTGATGATGTGTTAAATCAGACTGTCCGGGAGGTGTCTTCCTTATCCTATGACCGAGAGACATGCCTCATCCTTAGTGGGAAGCGTTCCTAGTTTTGGGAAGTAAAATGTGTTATGTTTAGGGAACTTGGGGGACAAAGCAGCAATGACTCCTCCCCATTTGCTTGGCACCGTGAGATATTTTTTGACTTCTGAGTCTATGAGCACAGGGCACCATGAGCTCACATCATGAGATAGTTCTTGATTCCTGATGAATTAGGTAATTTGATTTTATTTCCCATTAAATGTCCTCTTATTTCATGAGGTTGGTCTTCAGTGGCCTGCACAACGCTGCTTTCCATGCCCATCTAGATCCTTCTCATCCCTCAAAGACTAGATTGAGCCAAATTGCTTTTGTGACATTAGCCTGCACTTAATGATCTCAATATTAAGGCCAATCTTTTTCTCCCATTCAGAGGGCATTCTCTCTGGGCCCAGTGGGGCCGGGGAATGGGTGTGTGCGAGCTCTGTGGAGGTACCCTGAGAGAAAGAACAAGCTGATCTCAAAGCGTATATAGCAGTTTTGAAAGAAAGTACAATGGTGTAAATTAGTACCTCTTCTACTAATCCACAAATACAACCACTAGCTCGCTTAACTCTGTTTTTCTGCTCAGTTCTCAGGAAAACATTTACTTTCTTTCATCTATGGCAATTTCAGACATAAAAAGCTTTATCCTTGGCCTGACCATAGCCCCTTGGTAAGATGTCGTCCTGCTTTAAAAGCATTGTTCTTGCTAGTTATTGACAGCTCCGAGTTTACTAAAAAGAGAGCTACCCTGTTACTTTAAGAGTAACCCAAGCCTTTGTGTTTATAGACTGCTATCAATATATTTAATATAATGAGGTTTTATATAGACCTTCCTTGTGCTAGGTACTCTTCTAAGATGACTGCACACATTAACTCATTATCCTACAAAAGAAATTTATTATTGGGTAGGTGCTACTATTATCCCCATTTTACAGATGAGGAAACTGAGGCACAGAGGGGTGGTGAGTAAAGGCATATAGCTGGTAAGTTCTAGAGCCATGATTCAAACCCAGACACTCTGGCTCCCGAGACCACTGGCTCCTCTATCCCACTCGTCTCACAGCTTTGCTCCCTTCTATCACCCTGCCCATACCTGTCAGCCAACTCCTTGCCCCTGATCTTTACGCTTCCTGGTCAGAGAAAGACCCTGCTGCCTCTCTAAAATCATCTCCCAACTACCAAGGTAAATTTCTTGCATTTGGGATGACGCCACTTCAGTGACCCTTTTTTATTCTTTGGAAACACTCACTAATACTGATAAGTTCACTTCTTGGCTGGCCCCTGCTGTTCCATGCTTGGATCAAACACACCCACCTGTTAAAATGCTCAAACTATTTTCTCTCTCTGAATTCTTGAATAGAATAATTACAAATGAAAATTTTAACCAGGAAATGCTATAATCTAAATGGAGTTTGGGGAAGATGAGTCTGGTGTTGGTGTTCTGCAGGGGTTTTAGGAGAGGTTGAGTGGCTGAGAAACTGCATGTAGAGAGCTCTGTTAGCAACTTTGACTTTTGAAGTCACGAAACACCATAGGAACTTTGGAAATGGAAAGGAAGGGGTGGATGCAAGAGGCCTTTCAGAAAGAACAATGGATTGGACTTGTGGGCTACTGCCTCTAGGGATAAAGTAGAGAAGGGAGTTAAAATGATACCGCTATTTTGGGCCTGATTATATGAGAGTGTCATTACTTGAAATAGGTATATCAGGAAGCTAATCTGATTCAGGGAGAACAAAAAGTTCATTTTAGAATCTTTGTCATCATCCCAGTGGAAATGTTCAACAGTTGGAAGACACCATAAGTGAGCATCTAATGAGCTCCCTTCAAGTGTCTAAAAGGGCACCTGATGTTAAATCTCCTACAGTAATTACAGTGAAAGGAAGCTGAGGGGGAGGACATCTTTTACACTGGCCTCGTGGAGGCACCTGCCAGAGCATTTGGTGAGTTAGATCCTCCTCAGACCTCAACCACAAAGATGGAATTTGGAGAATGATTTGTATGTAGAGAGTATGGCTTACTATATATCCTAATCCCAAACGGTAGCACCTGACTTTTCTTTATCAGACCTAGAAATCCTCAGAAAGTGACAGTGTCATTAGTTATATGGTTATGTGCTTGATTTCCAGACTCTTACTTCATATTAGTTTTTAAAAAATAATAAACTCAGGCAATCTAGAACTCTTGCCCCAGTTTGTTTCTCCAAAGGCCTCGATAGTGCCAGTGGTCTACGGACTGGATGGTGAGAGCTGAAAGCTTCTAGGA
The DNA here is from genome assembly GCF_037043125.1 of Eumetopias jubatus. Taxonomy (NCBI): domain Eukaryota; kingdom Metazoa; phylum Chordata; class Mammalia; order Carnivora; family Otariidae; genus Eumetopias; species Eumetopias jubatus. The sequence continues at coordinate 160,466,540 of NW_028274810.1, forward strand.
ATGTGGCCCTTATAATCCGGCACTTAAGGTAAACATGCAGACAGCAAAGCTGAAAGACAAGAGAGTTAGCACGTCGCCCAGAGAGCTCAATGGGCAGGGCCTAGAACGGTGCGGTCAAAGGGACTGAGAGATTGGCAGGCAATGTCATGAACCAGTATCTCGAAAACGCAAATGAGTCTGATGATTCGTATTAGGAAGTGGCCCCAAATCTCAAATTGATACACCTTCTCCGGTTTCACGTTAGGTCAAGAGTAGTCGCTATGCACAGCAGAGACCATGAAAATGACTTGCGGGCAAAATTACTTCCTTCAAAAGTCTGAGTTTGACCAACAACCCTACTTCCAGCAAAGTCTTCCGTCCACCCAGCAGGAGGAATAATCTGCTGCGGGGTAGCGTTTGCCCCAGCGTGTGGGCCAAAGGCTGAGGAGATTTGCGGAGGCTGAGGGTAGGGGAAATAAATCCAGTCCGGGTTTTGTCTGAACGGGGGGACCGGAGAGCTGTGAGGAATGGCTCGCGAAGAGGGGGGCGGTGGTGAAAAACACACAACACAAACAGCTCGCGCGGAGGGACGGCAGCTGTAGGCCAGCACCGCGCGGGCGCAGCGGGCCGGGAGAGGCGCGCGCGGGCCCGGCCGCCGGCCGCATGGAGCGCAGCGAGGCCCGCGGCTCCGAGGCGGCAGCGGCGGCGGCGGCGGCGGCGGCGGCGGCGGCGGCGGCGGCGGCGGCGGCGGCGGCGGCGGCGGAGGCGGCAGCGCGCCGCTCGCTCACACCCACCCCCGCCCGCGGCCGCCGCGCCGCCCCGCCGTAGCCGCCGGCCGCCGGCGTCCCTGCGGGCCGGTCCAGCGAAGGCGGCGCCCGCGCCTCTGCAGCCAGTGGTAGCTGCAAGCCCGGGGAGGCGGCTCCCGCAGCTCCCCGCAGCCCCGCGCCCGGGGCGCCTGCGACCACAGCGGCCGCCGGGGGGAGGAAGAGGAGGAGAAGGAGGAGGAGGTGACAAACTCTCCGGCTCCGCGCCGCGGCTGGCAGCCCGCGGTCAGGCATGCAGGCGCGGCGTCTAGCCAAGCGCTCCAGCCTGGGCAGCCGCCGGGGGGGCGCCGCGTTGCAGGCGCCCGGAGCCGCGCCTGCCAGGGAAGGCACCTTGCCCGGCCTCCCACCCCTCGGCCCGGGCCCGGGCCCGGGCCCGGCCCCGGCCCCGGCCCCGGCCCCGGAGAGCTGGAGGCCGCCGCTGCCGCCGCCGCGCAGCGCCGGGACCGGCCCCCCTCGGGCCGCCGGGGCCGCCGCCGCCTCGTCGCCAGTGCTGCTGCTTCTGGGGGAGGAAGACGAGGACGAGGAAGGCGGGAGCAGGCGGCGGAGGGGGCTCGGGCGGGTGGAGGAGAAGCCCCGAGGGGGCGCGGAGGAGGAGGATGACGACGAGGAAGACGAGGACGAGGAGGTGGTCGTCGAGGTGGTGGACGGCGACGACGACGAGGAGGACAGCGAGGAGCGCTTCATGCCCCTCGGCCCCGGCCGTGCGGTCCCCAAGGGCCCGGCCCGGGGCGCGTTGAAGGTGCGTGCTGGGCACGGCGGCGCGCGCGGGACCCGCCAGCCCCGGGAGAGAGACGGGCCCGGGCCCCCGGGCGAGGCGCGCGGGCTGAGGCCGGGGACTGGCGACCGGTGGAGGCCGGGCCGGGAGGGGTGTGTCAGGCGGCGCCGGCGGCAGAGCGAGGGAACTGATGAGCTCACACCTCGGGCCCCCAGCACCTTTCCGAGGCGGTCGCTCCCCAGTTCCTCAAAGGCCGGGTCGGGGTTGTTGTCTGGTGTGGGTGCAGGGAAAGGACACTTCTCCCTGGCGAGGTAGGGAACTTGGAGATGGGACGAGGTAGGCGCGGGTTTGCGCCCGGTGGGGACGCGCGAGGTAAGAGGGGGTGCGATTTTATTCTTCGCGGAGGAAGCAGGAGTGTCCTCCTTATTTTGAGGGCTAGTCAAGATTATTGAAACCAGCAAGCAGCTTCTCTTGTCAATCTTTCAATCTCTTCTTCATCCAAGAACAATTGTTGATGAGTTTCCATCACAGATGTTTGTAAGGGAACCGGTAAGTCCAAAGCGAAAACCAACCCTTCGTTTCTAAATTCATTTTGCTGGCGGCTTTTGGCACTGCCCGCCCCCCACTCCCCTTTAAACTCGACATTGTTTAGCATTTTGGGTTTTTTTCCCCTCCTCAGAATTGCAGATGGGGGGGAAGGAGGAAATCGGGAAAAGTGGGGGTAATTTGGCATTTAAAATGGATGTGAGTTTCTGCTGAGAATTCTGGTGAAGTCTCTTGTGCACTGAAGCACTGAAGTCTTTCCGTTTGTGTATCTTCAGGAGATAAGGGGTTTATTATTACACAACTGACTGGCTGGGCTTTCAGGCATGCGATTGGACAAAGCAAACCACGTTGAGGTTCATGCACAGTGTATGTTGCTAAGAAGTTTTGAGGGCAGCAAGTGGTAGGCGATGAAGTTAGTGCTTTTTCTTGAGAGTGGTTCTTAAAATCAACTGAGTAACTATTTACTGGAGTTTTCAGAGGATAGTGGTATATCAGGAAGAAAAAACTACATAAACAAGTGAGCTTAATAGAGACTATTTATCTTCTGAGGCTTGGGGGAAAAAAAAGCACCCCTCAAAGCATGAAATTGCAATTCCAAAGAAATGCTACACATCAGCATTTAGAATATCCCCAGAATAGACATAGGCACACATTTCTTTCCTAGACCACCCTGGAAGTACCAGCTCTAGGAGTGAGAAATTTTTAGCAAGTGGTCATTGGGGATGATAGTTTTTGACAGTTGCTTGTTGGAATCCAGACCGTGAGCACACTCATTTACCATGGTCTGCTAAAAAGCCTGCAAGTCACACGGCATCAGTGACATTGAGTAATGAGAGTAGTGATTCCTTACTGTTTTAGTCCAGGAATACTGAAAATATGTCTTGTGGCTTGTAGTTTGTAACAGAAAAATTATAATTATGCTCTGTGATCAAAGTAAACCCAATGTAGGAAAAAAATCACACCTATAGAAACAGAATAACTAGGGTGTGGTCATTCACATTATCAAAAAAGACTGTTATCTCCAAACAGATTTCTGTTAACTATTTTTAAAAATGGGCTTCATTTTATAACATTTTTGTGGGCCTACAGCTTTTTCGTAATGTATATATTGAATAGTTTGAGGTATAATTATTTTCATTTTTTACTGCTTAAATGGCATCTTGACACTGTATGGAGCTTTTCTAATGGAATATAGTGGATCATTTTTTTCTAATGCGTATAAAAGGTCAACAACTTCTATATATACTTATGCATTTATTTATTCAAATATTTATTGAGCATCTCCTAGGTGCCAGGTGCTATTCTAGAACACAGAAGTAGGAAGCAGTGAGCACCTTCCAGATGCTGAAATCTAGTAAGAGGAGTTATAGCAACAATCAAATAAATAAGCATGGTGCTTGAGATTTTGATGCATGCTATGAGGGAAATAATGATATCAGAGTCTAGGAGGAAGAAGAGAAAGCTACTACTATGAGGGAGACCTCCCTGAGGAGGGGACATTTGATCTGAGACCTGAGACATGTAGCTTGGGAAGATCTGTCCAGTGGAGGGAATTGCAATTGCAAAAGTCCTGAGGTAGGAAGGAGAAAAAGATGAGTATGGCTAGAACTTGGAGGTACTTGATATGTCAGGGAGGTGGGTAGGAGTGAGCAACCTAGGGCTTGGTGGGCTTTTTATTTTTTTATTTTTTAAAGATTTTATTTATTTATTTGACAGAGAGAGACACAGCAAGGGAGGGAACATAAGCAGGGGGAGTGGGAGAGGGAGAAGCAGGCTTCCTGCGCGGAGCAGGGAGCCAGATATGGGGCTCGATCCCAGGACCCTGGGATCATGCCCTAAGCCGAAGGCAGACGCTTAACGACTGAGCCACCCAGGTGCCCCTTGGTGGGCTTTTTAAAGGAGAATATGAAGTCTATGGAAAGTCTTAGGCAGTAAAGGCACATAAAGTAGTTTGTGTTTTTTAAAAAAATTCCTATTGTATGGATTGTAGAGGACAGCAGGGAAAGCAGGGAGACCAGTTAGGTGGCAGTTGCTGCACTCCAGGTGGGAGGTGAGAGCAGTTTGTACTGGGTTGAAAAGAGTGGAGTTAGAGAGGAGTAGACAAATTCAGCATCTATTGTGAAGATTGACCTGCAAGTCCTTCCTGGTGAAGAACTGAGAAGCCCCAATGTAAAGGTTTATTAAATGTGTCGTTTGCTGAGATTGGGAAAACTGGGGACACAACAGATTTTTGTGAAAGAAAAATCAGGTGTTCTTTTTGGACATGTTAAGTCCGAGATGACAATTAGACATGGAAATGGGAATGTAATTGGGCAGCTGGCTGTAGGTTGTAGAGCTGAGGGGAGAGGTCAGGGCTAGAGAGAAAAATTTGGGAGTCAGCAGCATGTTGATATCATTTAAAGCTGGGGACTAGAAAGGGAGTGCAGTAGGTCAAGAGAGCACAGCCTCGGGCCAGACTTGGGCACAACACTGTTCAAGTTTGGGTGTAGGAGGAGAAGCCAGCCAAGATGGACAAGAAACTGTAGCCAGACAAGCCGAAGGAAACTAGAGAATGTAAACTCCTGTAAGCCAAGGGAGGAAATCATTCTAAAAGTGGAGAGTGGTGAACTGTGTTGAATACTACCTGGATATTGAGTAAGAGAAGCACAGGGACATATCCATTTAGATGAAATAATATGGAACTTATTGGTATTCTTGACAAAAGAATGTGAAGGCAGTGATGTGAATGCAGTGGGCAGAGCAGTGAATGGGAGGTGAGGACATAGTGAGACATATGAAAAACTATTTTAACAAGTTTTGTTAGAAGAGAGAGCAGAGAGAAGGGGGAATACCTAGAGGGCATATAGTCTAGATTTTATTTTTTAAAGATAGGATACAGTAGACTCTAGAATAGGTCCTACAGCATTATGGGAATTTTCTGCTGTGTGTGGGGGGGGATGCCTTCATTTTCTATTGCTGTGTAACAAATTACCACAAACCTTTTGGCTTACAACAGTTCTCACAGTATCTATGGGTTAGGAGTCGAGGTTCCACTTAATTGGACTGCTGCTGAGTCTCACATGGCTGCAATCAAGGAATTAAGTGGGCTGTACTTTCATCAGAAGGCCTAACTGGGGAAGCACGCACTTACAAGTCTATTGAGGTTGTGAGCAGAATTCATTCCCTTGCATCTAGGTCTGAGGGTCCCAGCTTCTTGCTGGCTTTTGCCTGGAGGCTGCCCTCAGCTCCTAGATACACTTTCCCCCACCTCTACTCCCCACAGTGCTCTGTTACTTGAGCTTCCTCAACATGGCCTCTTACTTCATTAAGCCAGCAAGGGGAATCTTAGCACCTGTCTTAGCAAGGTAAAGTCTCATATAATTCCCTGTAATCACAAGAACAATAATCCATCATTTTTGCCATATTCTATTGCTTAGGAGTGGGTCATGAGTTCCACTTAATGGAAGGAGATATACAGGGTAATGCCTTGGAGGAGGGTGAGGAACATTCTTGGGATAGTCACAGTGGAGGAGACCTGTAACCCAAGTACAGGGGTTGGCCTTTGACAGAAGCAGTGAAATTTCTTCCATTGAATTAAAGAGAAGGTGGAGAAAACGGGTCCAGATGTGGGTAGTTGTATATTGGTTGATGGTCAGATGAAGTAGTATTCGTCTTATGGCTTCTATTTTCCCCATGCAGCAGGAGGGGAGGTCATCAGCTGAGAGTGGAGGAGAGTTAAAGTAAGAGTTGAAGGCATGGCACAGTGCTGTGGGAGAGTAGGAGAACAAACATACTGAGAAAGCAAATAGAGTTTCTAGGTAGTTTCAAGGACCCATCCGATGTCTATGGTTCTCCATTTATGGTGCAAGCAGCCTGTCTAGGTATGTGATTTTTTCCAGATTCATTCCACTGACTCATGTGTGGAGCAATAATAATAAATAATGTTTATTGAGTGCATACTATGGTCAGTACAAGTCTAAGTGTATAGTGTCATTTCAACTTCATTACATATCCAGGAGTCAGGCATTATTATTATCATCCTCATTTTACAGAAGTGATAAGCAACTTAAAGATACACAGGTATTAGGTAGCAGAGCAGGTGTTTGAGCCCTGGGAAGCTGAACTGCAGAGCTACCCCCCGATGCCTTACACTTTACTGTCTCTTTGTAGACAAAGCAGAGAGCAGGATTCAGCAGCGATAGGGTTTTGCCGGGTGGGTGAGCAAAGGAAAGAAAGAGAAGAGCATATTGTTGAGGAAGCTGGCACAGCTGTGACTATAATGATGGGCTATGGGATTTAAGAAAAGTAAGGAAAGGAAAGGGGTGAGGGATGGTGAAAAAGCCATAGGTCAGTGACTTGGAGAAAACAAAGAGTTAACCAATAAAATCAATAAAAGAATGGGAATAAAACGCAGAGCAGTTTGGATTCCAAAATATCATTAATATGAATATATATTTGCCAAATATTTATGAGCCAAGAACTATACTAAATGCTTTATATAAAGGAGGATCTCATTAGAAATGATGGTTTGGGAATAAGTATGGCCCCATGCTCCACAATTGAGGACACTGACTCAGAAATGAAATACTACACCTGACGTAGGGTAGCCACAAGTGGGAGCATGGTTCACGTCCATGGCCTGTGCTTTTAGTCACTGGACTGGAATCTCCCATAATTAATTTGCCCATTTATTTCCAGGAGGACTTGGGATGGCTAAGGAGGTTGAGGACAAGATGCTATGAAGTATTTGAGATGTATTGCTCGATTATTATAATGGGCACTAATTTAGGCTTTAAATGAGATAACAAGAAAAACTTTGTATTACAGTTTTCAATTTCTGATCAAAGGAAACTTACATATTTATCTGCAGTGGCAAGATTCCTCCTTCCACTCCCCCAAAAAGGTGAACCTCCTGGGCTCCTGTGTAAGAAATACTAAGTAGCACAGTAAACAATATCTTTATCCAGGGTTTAATTTAAAAAATACAAGAACACTGTCAAATGGAGGAAGGATTCCCTAGGAAGTTGTTACACAATGAAGCAAAACAGTAGGGGCAGAGATGATAAGGCCCGGGGTTGTGCTCTGTGATGCTGTGTGTTAGTGTAAGGATAGGAAGCATCGGAAAGGATCGATAATTTATTGGCATAATAAATTTAAGAAAACGCTGGACAGGAAAGACTACTAGTGCTTCTATCAAGGTTACATCTATTGAAAAACTGTGAAGAAAGGCTTTTAAATGAGATAATATATGTCAACATCCCCACTTTTGGTGCTCAATAAATATTAATTGAATGGAATCTACTTTTCATGCGCCAGCTCTTCAGGGATGGTTAACACATCTTTAGACTCTATCTTGAATATCAGATGACTTTAAGAATCCTTTGGCAGGTTCCGTGCAGCAAACACTGAATTCCAATTTGCTAACAAGCATGTGTCTTGCAAATGGTCTGTGTTGGCTCGAGTGAAAGGCATGTGCTTAAGATACCAGACAAAGTTGTCATTCACTGAATCGTAGACTGCTGGAGTTGGAAGGGAAACAGAGATTATCTAGTAATCCGATACCCTCATTTGACCACTAAGGACACTGAGACCATGAAAGGTGGAATGCTTTGTCCAGAGAGGGCTGCTTAGCAAGTTCGGTGGGGCCAGGATTAGCACCCTGGTCTGCCAGCCCCAAGTTATGGACCTCCTTTCTGGGTTGGTTTCTTGTGCCTGGGAATGTTCTGCAGTTCACTCCCGCAGAATTGTGGCTAGAGAAATCACAACTTTCTGAAGTGATCTGTCACTGCTTATCAACTTCTATTTTTAGAATGTTCTTCCTAGAGAAAGTGCCTCAGGTAGAGGTGGCCTTGCTGTGGCTGGGGTAGCATGTGATAAGTTGGGCAGGAGCCCCTGGGAACCCTGCCTGGGCCAGTCCTCCATCCCTGTGTCGTTTCCAAGGGACATGTGTACTCAGCCCTCAACCAGGACCTCTCCTCCTCCACCAAAATTTTACTACTAGTTGACTGTGGAAGCGTTAGAAAAAAAGGAGGAAAATCGAGAAGTCAAGCCTTACCCCGAATCTTCTTACCCTTGCTCCTTTGCGGGGAGTCAGAGAGAGCTACTGTGCTTGACTTCTTAAAACACAGAGACCCTATTCATTTGTCAACCTGTCCCAGTCAGATACTGGGTCTTCCACCTCACGAAGGGTTCAGAGAGGAGAAGCATGGGAGCATTTTCCTCCCCAACTTCCAACCTACACAGAACAACTGGTCTTGTCACAGTGACTTGATATCAAGTGTGCTAAAGAAGAAGAAATTTGACCTTTTAGCTGCCCCGAGCAATCTCATTGTAAGGTAAATGCATGGTTTCCATTAGGCTTTCTGAAATATTTGAGAATATTCTGAGGCTATCATAACCAGCCTTCCGGCCTAGCCAAATCTCTGTCATTGAAATAAGGATGACTTTCTTTTGTTTGCTTGTTCATGTTCCTGTCCATCCCCTCAGTAGGCATTTATTGTGGGCTATTGTTTATCATGTTCCTAATCCACATGTGGGAAATAACAGTGAATAAGACCTACTTTCAGGGAGCCCACAGTCTAACAAATTCCTGCCAAATTGTCTATAAAGAAGTTCTAAGCCCTTTTCCCTCCTTATCCTTAAGACCAAGATTAGATCTACTGAGAGACCTTATTTGGTTCCCACAATTTGGGATGTAATTTTGATATCTACCCTAAAGCAATGGTATCTGTACCATTCGTATCAATGCCAAACAATCTATATGAAAATGATGTTATGGTTTGGCCAGGAGGTGATTTCTGAGAAGCTAGTCTATGCATGAGTTTAAATCACTGAATTTGGCAAATAACCTTGATTGTTCTCACTTACTGGATGAAGTGGGACAATATAACTCGGAGAGATGTGTAGCAGAATTAGAGTGATTAAATTTTTATACTTCATTGAAGATACTGTTTTGGAAAATCCAGTGTTACAGTTTATATGTAGGGCAAATAGGCTCAACTCTAGAGTTTTGAAGGCAGGTCTGTAATTTCAGGGTAAAAAGTCTGCAATAACATCTAAGAAGGGTACGTTTGTCCTGTGGAACACCATGGGGCCTTGAGGTACTAAGAAAATAAAAGGATACTACCTGTATGTTGCTCCATGAAGACCGACTTAGAGTGCGTTGTCTTGATGCTTCCCTAGTTACCAGTGACACACTTGCTTTCCTTATGTTCTTGTCATGATAGAAAGTTAAGTGAATTCCTGATTCAGGACTAATTGGGGATGGCTCGTCAAAATAAGTGAATGTCAAAAGTGCTCCAACATTTTAAATTAAATCCAATTTTTAAAGAGGCTGTGTACTTGAAATATGATTTGATAAAACCTGCAGACAGAATAATTTTAGTCCATTAGTGTGACCTTCATTGTGGGCTCATTAGTGAGATGGGAGAGAACAGGCTTGAGTCAAAGCAGGTGATCCTGCTGGCTACCCCTCCCTCTACTGTTACCTCTCTGTAGATGAGGAAGGGATGTAACAGGCTCTCAGTTCAAATTCTGCCATCTTCCCTTACTAGTTTTGTGGCTTTATCAGGTTGTTTAATGTCTCTATGCTTCAGTGTTAGCAGCTATAAAATTGGGATAATATTGTCTTATCATTGCCTCTTAGTATTGAATATGACCCAAAGATCTCCTGAAATTTGATACGGATGGCAGTTTATTTCGCTTATGCTTTCAGAAAGGAATCTTTTGTAATATTTTGCTTAAGGATCTCAAATTTCACAGTTATTTTGACTATTACAACCTTCTCCTTATTCCATGCTATGGAGGTATTTAAGAAAGCTACTTCCTGAAGTGACTTCGTTCATCTGAACTCTCTGGTGTTCCATCATATATGTGGTGAGCTTGAATCTTCCTTTTCATCTCAGGAAGCTGTGAGTCATTTACCAACTTGTGCAAAGAGGACAGAAGTGTTCTATCTCTTAGGTTCATCAGTCTGTTCAGATCTATGGCTCTTACATTGAAGTAAATCTGACTACTATCCAAAGGGGCGAGAAGAGGCTTACCACATACATTCAATGGGTGTTGTTAAAAGCTGTGGTAGAAATACAAAGATGTCACCTTCCACCACCACCTCTAACTTGCATATGGCTAAGAATCTCTGAGGTGTGGGTTTGCCCTTCCCATCCTCCTCTGCATTTGTGTCTAGGACCTGTTGTACTTTTGTTTGGTAAAGAAATCATTCTTTGTTTTTTCAGTAGATGGGGATGTGTAGCCTAAGGTGTACCTTTAAACGCTTGTACCTACTTGCTTCTATTATTGGGGAGATATCCAGAAGGAGGGGAAAAGGACACTGTGGTTAAACAACTTGGAAGAAATTCTGATTAAAAACAGAGGCACAGATTTTTTTTTAAGTTACAAAATATTTTAAACATAGAGGAAATTGGGAGAGTAGTACAACATTCATATACCTATAAAGAAGTTATTGATCATAGATACCAACAGCCATTTTGAGTTTCTAAGAAGGTGAATATAGGTTGTGGCATTTATATATTTATTAGATTACAGAGCCTTTTTTTTTGGAGCATCTTTTCCTTGGGGTATATTTTAGGAAATACTGGTTTATAATTATTTTTATAAATGAGAAATCCATGGATAAGGGTCTTATACTTGGGATAAATGACTAAAACTGCATTATTAAAGAAATAAATTGTCACATGTACAGATAAAGATTAAAATGTTGTTTGGGGTGGGGGGTGCACCTGGGTGGCTCAGTCAGTTAAGTGTCCAACTCTTGATTTCGGCTCAGGTCATGATCTCAGTGTTGTGAGATTGAGCCCGGCATCAGGCTCCATGCTCAGCATGGAGCCTGCTTAAGATTCATTCTCTCCCTCTGCCCCTCCCCACCCCATTCACACACACTCTCTCTCTCTCTCAGAAAATAAAATTTTTTTTTAAAAAAGTTGTTTGTGGGTCATGCAATCTTCAAAATATTTCCCCTCATAAAGCTGATAATTTTTTCAGTATCAAATTTCTAAAAAAAAGAGAGAGTAATTCATGTGGTAAATTTTCACTTGTATATCTGTGAATACCGTTTTTGTGTGTGAAATTTAAAAACTGGTAGAGAACACTACCTTTCTTGGTTAATCAGGCTCCACTATTGATCTAGTGGAAGAGATGGGAGGTGTGAAGGGTGCTATCATAACAGAATTAAAAAGTGCCGAGGGAACAGAAAATCACAAGGTGTTTACGCCCAGGAAAATGTATTCAATGATATGTTTTCCACATTCTAAAGGAAAAATGATTTAAAATATCAGAATAGTCTAAATGAAAAGGACATACAAAATCACTAGGACATTGCGATTGACAACATTTTCTGTCAACAACAGTATGACTATTGCAAAAAGGGGGTTAAGTATTTGTGAACACTGAATACTTTGTATAAAGACTCTTTATTGGATACTGTTCAATATTTATATCAGTATTACACAACATTTAATGCATTATAATTTATAGAGGGCCCTCATAGTTAACTTCATTTGACCCTCTTTGTAATCTGGAAGGTGGATATTGTTATCCCCATTTATAGATATGGAAAATAAGCCTCAGAGAAGATGGGGCAATTTCTATCTATCTATCTATCTATCTATCTATCTATCTATCTATCTATCTATCATCTATCTATATATCTATCATAATTTTGTATCAAATGACATAGATATTTGTCAAACACTGCAGAAAACAGTGGGGATCAACAGACTTTAAAAATAATTGGAATTGGTACTTAAGCAACAGTGGTAATTTAAAGAGAGAGAAGACTTTATTTTGGAGTAAATTCTAAAAACAATATGAAATGCAGTTTTCATAAACACTTTCATATAGCTTGTGTATCCTTCATAAGTCAACTACAAATACTTAGTAAAGACCAAACCTCACTAATTTCTATTAATTTGGACTAGGACTCAAAGTTTATTTAAATAACGGTTTTTTAAAAAAGTAAGCTGTTGAAGCATTAAGAGAAAAACAACTTGTTCCATACAAGGGAACCCCCATAAGACTATCAGATTTCTCAGCAAAAACTTTATAGGCCAGATGGGAGTAGCATGATATATTCAAAATGCTAAAAGGGAAAAAATTCCAACCAAGAATACTCTACCAAGAAAGGTTGTCATTCAGAATTGAGGAAGAGATAAAGAGCTGTCTAGACAAACAAAAGCCAAAGGAATCCATCACCACTAAACCAGCCTTACAAGAAATGTTAAAAGGGCTTCTTTAAGCTGAAAAGAAAGGGTACTAATTAATAACAATAAAACATGTGAAAGTAAAATTCTCACCAGTAAGGGTAAATATAGTGAATTAATCACTTATAAAGCTAATGTGAAAGTTAAGAGACAAAAGTAATAAAAATAACTATACCTATAATAATTAAGGGACACACAAAATGAAAAGATGTAAAATGTGACAACAAAAACATAAAACTTGAGGAAGAGGAGTAAAATGGTAGAGTTTTAGAATGTGTCCAAACATAACTTGCTCTTATCTTGTTATAAAGTAGACTATTACATGTGAGTCTCATGCTATAACCACAAAGCTGAAACCTATAGTAGATACACAGAAAGTAAAATGAGAAAGGAACCTAAGCATAACACTACAGAAAATCATTAAACCACAAGGTAAGAAAGCAAGAGAACAACGGAACAGAGAGAAACAGCCAGAAAACAACTAATAAAATGGCCATAATTACATACCTATCAATAATTACTTTAAATGTAAATGGACAAAATTCTCCAGTCAGAAGACACAGAGTATCTAACTGGATTGAAAAACAAGACCCATCTATGTTCTGCCTACAAGAGACTCGCTTCAGATGCAAAGACACACACATACTGAAAATGAAGGGCTGGAAAAAGATGTTTCATGCAAATGGAAATCAAAAGAAATCTGGGGTAGCTATACTTATATCAGACAAAAAAGACTTTAAAACAAAAATTGTAATAAAAGACAAAGATGGGCATTACATAATGATAAAAGGGTCACTCCAGCAAGAAGATACAGCATTTGTATATAATTGTGCACCCACTAGGAGCACCTAATATATAACCTAAATATATAAAACAAATATTAACAGATTTAAAGGTGTCCGTCAACAGATGAATGGATAAAGAAGATGTGGTATAGGTGCCTGGGTGGCTCAGTCATTAAGCATCTGCCTTCAGCTCAGGTTATGATCCCACAGGGTCCTGGGATTAAGCCCTGCATAGAGCTCCCTGCTCCATGGGAAGCCTGCTTCTCCCTCTCCCACTCCCTTGCTTATGTTCCCTCTCTTGCTGTGTCTCTCTTTGTCAAATAAAATCTTAAAAAAAAGATGTGTGTATACACACACACACACACACACACACACACACACACACACACACAATGGAATATTATGCAGCCATCAAAAAATGAAATCTTGCCATTTGCAACAACATGGATGGAACTAGAGGGTATTATGCTAAGCAAAATAAGTCAATCAGAGAGAGACAATTATCATATGATCTCACTGATAGGAGGAATTTGAGAAACAAGACAGAGGATCATAGGGGAAGGGAGGGGAAAATGAAACAAGACAAAACCAGAGAGGGAGGCAAACCATAAGAGACTTAATCTCAGGAAACAAACTGAGGGTTGCTGCAGTGGAGGCAGGTGGGAGGGATGGGGTGGCTGGCTGATGGACATTGGGGAGGGTATGTACTATGGTGAGCGCTGTGAATTGTGTAAGATTGATGAATCACAAACCTGTACTCCTGAAACAATACATTATGTATTAATAAAAAACGACACATTTGGTCAGATGGACTTAGTAGATATTTACATCCAGCAGCTGCATATACACATTCTTCTTGAGGACGCATGGAGTCTAAGTGTACATATTGTCCAGGGTAGACCATATGTTATGTCACAAAACAAGACTCAGTAAATTCAAGAAGGTTGAAATCATGTCAAGCATCTTTTCCAACCACAATGGTATGACACTAGAAATCAATTACAAGTAGAAAACTGGAAAACTCACAAATATGTGGAGATTAAGTCATGCTACTGAACAACCAATGGGTCAATGAAGAAATCAAAGAAGAAATAAAAAAATACTTTGAAACAAATGAAAATGGACATTTAATATACCAAAATCTAGGGTTCCCTGGGTAGCTCAGTCATTAAACATCTGCCTTCAGCTCAGGTCATGATCCCAGGGTCCTGGGATCGAGCCCCATATCCAGCTCCCTGCTCAGTGGGAGGCATGCTTCTCCCTTGCCCACTCCTCCTGCTTGTGTTCCCTCTCTCGTTGTGTCTCTCTCTGTCAAATAAATAAGTAAAATCTTTAAAAAAAGATATACCAAAATCTATGAGATGCAGCAAAAACTCTAAGAGGGAAGTTTATAGCAATACAGGCCCACCTCAAGAAACAAAAGAACCTCAAATAAACAATCTAACTTTATGGCTAAAGGAACTAGAAAAAGCGCAAATGAAGCACAGTATTGGTAGAAGGAAGGAAAAAATAGAACAGAAATAAATGAAATAAAGACTAAAAATGCAGTGGAAAAGATCAATGAAATTAAAACCTGGTTCTTTGAAAAGATAAAAAAATTGGCAAACCTTTAACTAGACTCACTAAGGAAAAATGAGAGAGGGCTCAAATAAATAAAATCAGAAATGAAAGAGAAGTTACAACTGATACCAAGGAAATACAAAGGATCATAAGAGACTACTCTGAATGATTATATGCCCAAAATTGGACGTTCTAGAAGAAATGGATAAATTTCTAGAAACATACAATCTTCTAAGGCCAAATCATGAAAAAGTAGAAAATCTGAATAAACCGATTACTAGTAAAGAGATTGAATCAATAATAAAAAAACTCGCAACAAATAAAAGTTCAAGACCAAGCAGCTTCACTGGTGATTCCTACCAAATGCTCTAAGATTTAATATTATCTTTTTAAACTCTTTAAAAAATTAAAGAGGAGGGAATGCTTCTAAATTCATGTTTAGAGGCCAGTATTACTATGATACCAGAATCAAACAAGAACACCACAAAAAAAGAAAATTACAGGCCAATATCACTGTTAAACATAGATGCAAAATCTACAACAAAATATTAAACTAATTCAACAACACAAAGGATCATAAACCATGAGCAAGTAGGATTTATTACAGGGATGCAAGAATGTTTCAACATCCATAAATCAATTAATGTGACACACCACATTAAAAAATGAAGGGTAAAAATCATATGATCATCTGAATAGATGCACAAAACATTTGATAAAACTTAACATCCATTTATTATGTAAAAAAATCAACAAAGTGTGTGTAGATCAACATACCTCAGCATAGTAAAGGCCATATAAGACAAGCTCACAGCTAACATTATACTCAATGGCAAAAATCTGAAAGCTTTTCCTTTATGATCAGAAAGAAGACAAGGATGCCGCCTTTCACCACTTTTATTCAACATGGTATTAGAAATCTTAGCTATTGCTTTTAAGCAATAAGAAGAAATAAAGGCATCCAAATTTGAAAGTAAAACTGTCACTATTTGCAGATGACATGATTTTATATATAGGAAACCCTAAACACTCCACCAAAAACCTGTTAGAACTAATATATGAATTCAGTAAAGTTGCAGGGTACAAAATCAATATGCAAAAATTTGTTGCATTTTTATATACTAACAATGAACTATCAAAAAGAGAAATTAAGAAGAACAAACCCATTTGTGATTGCATTAAAAATAATAAAATACCTAGGAAAAAATTTAGCCAAGGAGGTGAAAGACCTATACACTGAAACTATAAGACACTGAAGAAGACATAAATAAATGGAAAGATTACATACTCATGGACTGGAAGAATTAATATTGCTGAGATGTCCACATTCCCAGAGCAATCTATAGATTCAGTGTAACTCCTATTAAAATTCCAAAGGCATTTTTCATGGAAATAGAACAAACTTCCTAAAATTTGTATGGAACCACAATAGATCCCAAATAGCCAAAGGAATCTTGGGAAAGAACAAGCTGGAGGCATCACACTTCTTGATTTCAGGTTATATTACAAAACTATAGTAATCAAAACAGTGTGGTATTACCATTAAAACAGACACACAGATCAATGGAACAGAATAGAGAGCCCAGAAATAAACCCATGCTTATATCATCAATTAATTTCTGACAAAGGAGGCAATAATATACAATGAGGAAAGGGAAGCCTCTTCCATAAATGGTGCTAAGAAAACTGGACAGCTACATGTAAAAGAATGAAACTGGACCACTATCTTACACCATACACAAGAATTAATTTAAAATCAATTAAATACTTGCATGTAAGACCTGAAACCATAAAATTCCTGAAGAAAACTTAAGAAGTCAGCTCCTTGACATTGGTCTTGGTGATATTTTTTTGAATCTATCCCCAAAGCAAGAACAGCAAAAGCAAAAATAAACAAATGGGACTACATCAAATTAAAAAGCTTCTCCACAGTGAAGGAAACCATTAATAGAATGAAAAGGCAGTGTACTGAATGGGAGAAGATATTGCAAATCATATATCTAATAAGGGATTAATATCTAAAATATGTAAAGAACTCCTACAACTCAACAACAACAACAATCCAATTAAAAAATGGGGAGAGGATCTGAATATTTTTCCAAAGAAAATGTCAGCCAACAGGCACAAGAAAAGGTGCCCAACATCACTCATCATCAGGAAAATGCAAATCAGAACCACAATGAAATATCACCTCACACCTGTCAGAATGGCTATTATCAAAAAGAGAAATAACAAGTACTGGGAAGAATGTGGAGAAAAGTGAACCTTTGTGTGCTAGTGGGGGGAATGTAAATTTGTACAGGCAGTATGGAAAACAGTATGGAAGTCCCTCAAAATATTAAAAATAGAACAACCATATGATCCAACAATTCCACTTCTGGATATTTATCCAAAGAAAGTGAAACACTAATTTGATAAGATATATACATCCCCATGTTTATTGCAGAATTATTTACAATAGCCAATATATGGAAACAACCTAAGTGTCCACCAATGGATGAATAAAGATGTGATACATATATCCACACATCTATACACAATGGAATACTACTCAACCATAAAAAAGAATGAAATCTTGCCATTTGTGACGTGGATGAACCTATTATGCTAAGTGAAATAAGTTAGAGAAAGACAAAAACCATATGATTTCACTTATATGTGGAATCTAAAAAAACAAAATTCATGGATACAGAGAACAGATTGGTGGTTGCCCAAGGAGACAGGTTTGCAAGGTAAGTGAAATGGGTGAAGGGGATGAAGCAATACAGACTTCCAGTTATAAAATAAATAAGTCATGGGGATGTAATGTACAATGTGCACACTGTAGTCAATACTATTGTAGTTCAAATGTGAAAGTTACTAAGAAAGCAAATCTTAAAAGTTCTCATCACAAGAAAAAAAAAGAAATTTTATAATTTTATATGGTGACAGGGCGCCTGGGTGGCTCAGTTGGTTGGGCAACTGCCTTCGGCTCAGGTCATGATCCTGGAGTTCTGGGATCAAGTCCTGCATCGGGCTCCCTGCTCAGCGGGGAGTCTGCTTCTCCCTCTGACCCTCCCCCGCCTCATGCTCTCTCTATCTCATTCTCTCTCTCAAATAAATAAATAAACTCTTTAAAAAAAATTTTGTAGGGTGACAGATGGAAAATAGACTTATTGTGGTGATCGTTTATCGGTGTATACAAATATCAAATCATTATGTGGTACACCTGAAACTAATATAATGTATGTCAATTATACTTCAATGAAAAAAAGTAAAATTTTGAAAATGTCTTCAATTAGCAGGTTCACATACTTACAACTCAAAACGAGTTTAACAAAATATTAGAGAAATAGTGTAAATATTAGAATAATGATCTTAGAACTTACAAAACTGAGTATGTGAAGAGCCTCTGAAAGAAAAATAATCTTGTTTCATCAAGTATTAGTTGCAGTATCTCAGAAAGGGAGAAAAATGGGCACCTGACTCTATGTAAGCACTGACCTAGTGGCATCTTAAAGTAGGAAAGTGGTGGTTGGCAGTGAGAGAGGAACCACTTGAAGGTTTGAAATGACCCAAGGTAGGGTTTACAGAAAGAGAACAGGGACTGCTATTTGCATATCTGCTTGTTACGTGAGTGCTTGGTGGGTGGTTAAGAGGTTCTGAAAATGTGCTTTTAGCCATCTGTTGGGTGACAGCAATTTTTTTTTTAGCTCTTTATTCTTATTCTCAAAGAGATTTCTGTTCAAATAGGTTATTCTCTCAACTATATTGATTTTGGTCACTTGAGTTTTTCTTGCAATCTAACATAGAGGTTATTAAGGAAAACTTTTTACATTAAAACTTTTAATAGCTATGGTATAGTTTTCATTGTTTGTAAACTATGCCTGTGTTTTTATGTTAAAATTGAGATACCTTAAAGATCTTGTTTAAATTCAGTAATAAGTTGATGGTTTTATTGTTAAAAAAGTTTTTTTGGCTATTTCATTCAATCTCATGGTTATTTCATTCAACAAATATTCACTCACTCCTACTCTTTGCCAGCTTCAAGGGCACAGGCAAGAACAAGACTGGGAAAGAGTTCCTGTTCAGACTCTACTTGAGGAGATAGACAGTAAACTTTGTGTGTAGTGGTACATTACTGAGATACGAATGTATGGAGGAAGAAATATATATGTTATATATATTATATAATTGATAAACCCCTAGCTATGTTTTAAAAAGAGAGCAAGAACACAGATTACAAATATCAAGAATGGAAGAGAGGATGTCACTACTGATCCTACAGACTTTAAAAGATATTTAGGACATATTACTTTATGTTAGTAGAGGAGTTTATGCCAGTGTCTTTGATGGCTTGGATGAAATGGGAAAATTTCTTGAAAAACATAAATTAACAAAACTGACCACAAGAAGTAACAGGATATTTCAATAACCCACCATCTGTTAAATAAATGGAATTTATAATTAAGGACCTTTGCACATGGAAAACTCTAGGCCTGCATGGCTTCACCAGTAAAATCTATCAAATACTTAAGGAAGAAATAATACCAAAAACTTTTACCAAAAAAGAAGATGGAATCTTCCAAATACGTTTTATGAGGCCAACATAACCCTGATACTAAAAATATATAATGACATTACAAATAAAGAACATTATAGACTTTTATGTACGTAGACACAAAAATACGAAACAAAATATTAGCAAATCAAATCTAGCCCTATAAAAATGGATAATATATTATGATCAAAGTTTTCTCTCCCCAAGAATGTACTTTTGATGAAATACTTGATAATCAATTGGTATAATTAACTATATTAGTAGACCAAAAGGGAAAAGTCACATGATTATCTCAATAGATGCAGAGAAAACAAAGTTCAACACCCATTTGTGATTTTAAAAAATTCTCAACAAATTAGAAATAGGAGGGAAATTCCTCAAACTGATAAAAGATCACATATAAGAAACCTATAACTAATATCACACTTAATACCCAAATCAGTCCACCAATATCAGGAGCAAGGTAAGGATGTGTGCTCTAACCTCTTCAGTCAACATTGTGTTGAGGTTTAGCCAGTGTGATAAGGCAAGAAAATATAAAGAAAGATATAAATGAAAGATATAAACATTAGAAAAATAGAAAGTAGGGGCTTCTGGGTGGCTTAGTTAGTTAAGCGACTGCTTTCTGCTCAGGTCACGATCCCAGGGTCCTGGCATGGAGCCCCACATTGGACTCCCTGCTCAGCAGGGAAGTCTGCTTCTCCCTCCTCCCCTGCTCATGCTCTGTCGCTCACTCTCCCTCTTTCAACTAAGTAAATACAATCTTTAAAAAAAATAAACATAAAAAGAGAAAAAGAAGTAAAATTTTCTTTGCAGATGATATGATCATATACAGAGAAAATCCTAAGAGATTGACAAAACTAGAACTAATCAGTGAACTTAGCAAAGTAACAGTATACAAGGCCATTTTATAAAAATCAATTGCCTGGGGGCACCTGTGTGCTACAGTAGGTTGAGCATCCAACTCTTGGTTTTGACTCAGGTCATAATCTCAGGGTTGTCAGATCGCACCCCACACAGGGCTCCGTAATCAATGGCAGGTCTGCTTGGGACTCTATCTCTCTCTCGCCCTCTGCCTCTCCCCACCACACATTTTCTCTCTCTGTCTCTCTCTCTCTCTGTCTCTCTCTCAAAAAAAAAAAAAAATCAATTGCATGTACTACATTTAGAAAATAAAATTTAAAAAAATTATAGGGACATCAAAGACTAAACATTTGGGGACAAAATTAAATAAAAATGTAAAAAAAGATGTGTGAGATCTATTAAATATTGATGAGAGTAATTTAAAAAGACCTAAATAAATGAATCAATATACATGTTCAATGAGAAGACTTAATATGGTTAAGATATCAGTTATCCACAAATTGATTTATAGATTCAACATAGTCCCAAACAAAATCTCAGCAGGAATTTTTGCAGAAATTGACAAGCTAATATAAAATGTGTGGAAATGCAAAATAGCTATAATTGCAAAACAATTTTGAAAAATAAGAATGAAATTGGAGGACTTACTGTACTTCAATTTGGGACTTGCTATAAAGTGAAAGTAATCTGAACAGTGTGCTCCTAGTACTACAGGATAGACAGGTTTATGCAACAGAATAAAGAGCCTCCAAACTGACCCACACAAAAATGGGTCAACTAAGGCACCAAAGAAATTCAGTGAAGTCTTTTCAACTAATAATCCTAGAAAGACTACCCAAATGGAAAGAACAAAAAGAACCCCTGTACCCTTACCTTGTACAACACACAAAAATTAATTCAAAGTGAATCAGATACAAATGTAATAGCTAAAACTTAAAAAGCTTCTTGAAGAAAACAGAAGAGAATATCTTTGTTACCTTAGGGTAGGCAAAGATTTTTCAGATAAGAACCAGAAAGCACTGATATGAAAAAAAAATTGATAAATTAGACTTAATCAAAATTGAAGACATTTGCTTGTCAAAAGATACAAGAAAATAGATGAATAATTAAGTAAATTCCTCTTCTGTCACTTTCATCTTGGGATATCCAAACATTAGATTCATTTAGTGCCACTTTATACCAGCCACTTTACTGGATGCAGAGAATATACTACTGAACAAGAAGGACATGGTCCTCACGGAATATTCAATTTGGTGGAAGAATAGTTAAACTAATAAATAATACAAAATGACAACTGCAAGGATAGTGAAAGCATAGGACTCATATTACAGTTTTTATTTTACAAATGTAGAAACCTGGCAGTGGTTAATGATTTGCTAAGTTGCAAAGCCAGTCTAAGCTCATATTTGCCGATTCCTATTCTCCAGTCTCCCCCTTTTTTTTCCCTGTTGTTTTAAGCATAAAAGAGTGGAATTTAAAATTTAAGTTTGGTGACTAGGATCAAGTAGTAAATGGTATTCATGTTTTTAGTTTACTACAAAGAGAAATAGAATTGTAGCTATTTAAAGAAATTCCATTTTAATGTTGCTGTCTTAACAGCCTTGTTTTAAAATTAGTTTTTCAGACTCTGATACCAACCCCAAAGTTAGGCAAGTTTCTTTAATTATATTCTCTTGTAATGTAATGCCCAGTGAGTTGGAAAGGAGAGCTCTCTGCTCAGGCAGCCCCTCTAATCTTTGCTAAGTATTTTTGGTGTATCCTTTTTAAAAAGTTGGCCAAGTTGACAGGAAGGCGCTGGGGAGTAGAAATAGAGAAAAAATAGGACTTGGAGCTTATCACTTAAGAAAGAAGTCTTTACTTTTTAAATATGTAATGGGAAATGAATGTTTTTGTCCTTTTTCCGACCCTTTGATTTGTGACACAAAACATTGATTATGTCTTATGGGATTCTTACAGTGCTTTACACTCTTTTAAAGTTATTTCATATATAATACCTCTTGTAATATCCTTGACAGTCATTATTATTTCAGTTTAATCCTGAGGCAACCAGGGTAAAAGGTTAAATGGTTCTTTCCAGATGATGTAATAAATGACTTTGAATCCTTTCTTTCTGATCTTCCTCCCTGCTTTTGTCTCGTCTGCCTTGTGTTTGTAGATTTTCGTGTTGGTGTCTTCCATTCAGACTTGTTCTTGCGTTAGTCTCCTGTTCACTCCTGTCAAACCAGTGATACTCATCTTGTTTCTCAGTGACTTCCAGGCCATCATCATTGCCTCCCCTGCCCCCAGAAGTGCCTGTTGAGTCCCATTTTCTCCATTCTTAGTGGTACCAGTACCCAATGAAAATATTTGCATAGGAATAGATGCTCCGTAAACACTCAGATCAATAGAAAATGAAAGAACAAGCAAGTCGTACAAATACTCTCAAATGATTTTCCTTCATTCTGTATCTCATCTATTACCACATCCTATTTGTTTTTTTCACCATGTTATTTTCTTCCCCAGTAATTATTCTCTTCATTCCTGTGATATCTTCACCACTTACTTTTTATTTGCATTTTCTCCTCATGTAAGTCCATTTTTTCACAGAATTGGAATATCGTATTTGGAAATTAGAAATTGGAAAATTGGTATTTCCATCTAAAATAATCCTAGATGTGACATGACATTTTTACATTATAGAAGCAATATTTGTAGAATATTTTTAAGTGCTGATAAGAAAGAAGGAACTGGGGCGCCTGGGTGGCTCAGTCAGTTAAGTATCTGCCTTTGGCTCGTATCATGATCTCAGGGTCCTGGGCATTGGGCTCCCTGCTCAGCAGGGAGTCTGCTTCTCCCTCTGCCCCTCCCCCCATTTGTACACTAAAGTGCTCTCTCTCTCTCTCTCTCTCTCTCAAATAAAATCTTAAAAAAAGAAGAAAGAAGGAACTAATAATGATCTAAAATTATCATCTTTCACAGGTAACCACCATTCATTCACCATGCTGTGTATATCCTTCTAGGCCATAAGAGTGATATATATCACTCTTAACAGGGAGATCACTTATCTGGCAAACTATTCTTGGTGACCTACCTTAAAACAAAAAAAGTAAGCTAACAGTGCTTGAGTAGCTGGAATAGACATAAAAATACAGCTCATACTGCTTAAGTCAAATCAGAAAATATTTACTTAGTGCTGTGGTATGCAAAACACCATGCTAGGCACTTCAGGGGCTCAAAAACAGCAATAGTTATTATTTACTTTCTACAAGTTTTCAGTCCAGTGAGAAACACACCCCTATTACCTTATTCACTCTTACTTAATACAGTCCCACAAATGTGTGTGGTTTCTTGGACTGCAGCAAATTAAAAGTTGGGAATTAGCAGGGAGAAAGTCATCTCCCTACTAATAGTCAATGTACAAAGAGCAGCAAGCATGAACTGATGTTGATGGAAGAAACGGAATCTATATTTAAAATACTGTGCAAGTGAACATATGAAATAAGCATTTTAACACCCTGGATCCATTTAATGTGGTGGCAAGGAACTCCTGAGGCCATATCACTCTGTATTACTCTTTAATATTTCCATGAACTTAGACCATCAAGAAAAGTTTGTTTTGCTCAATAGAGAGACAAGGAGGCAACTGATACATTTTAGAGAAATTTACAACAAAAATTACTAAAATTTATCAAAGGAGTAGAAACTTATTTTATTAAAAACTGATTTATGTGGCATAGGTCCACTAACATTGATGGGGTTGTTATCTTTACCATGAATACAACAGTATGTAAGTACATTTCCAAATGATTTCATTCATTCCCCACAGTTATCTAAGGGTTCTTGCCGCAAAGCTACATATTGCTTTCCTGCCTTTCCTTTCCAGGTGCATATCTTAAGGGTCTAAGAGATGATATTCTAACCTCAGTGTCCAAAATATGTTGGACATATAACACATAGTGTGTTTTTCAAGGGGTCCCTACTGACTGAGGGCACTAGATTCCTTTCTTAGCTATTGCTCTCGATGTCAGATTGCCCTATAGAAAAGTAAGTCCTACCCCTCATGCGCCTTCTAACAAAAAGGATCCTGAACAAGAATGTTTTCTCTCTCAGCCTTTGCTCTCTAAATGGGGATCCTGAGAGATCCCTGCCAAAGTCAGCTGGAAAAAAATAATTATGTCCCTGCCTTGCATTGGCTCATGCATTTTCCTTAGATCATGAGAATAGACTTGCTGCTGTTTCCAAAAACAAAACAATAGCCCAACCTAGCAGGCTGATGGCTGGGGACAATCAGGAAGCAAGCCTGCTTTACTTGTCACCTGCTTTAGGTCAGGCACTTTCCCATAGTCCCCACCTGAGGTGTTCCTGTCAAAGAGAGGAAACAAACAGATCTGCAGATATTTATAGTACAGCCTTCTGAGTTCTGTAGTAATGAGCTCAAAAGTGTTCTGGGAACACAGAAAAAGGAAAGTTAACTACTTACAGGAGTCCATGAAGGCTTTGGAGTAAATGATATTAGAACTAATTCTAAAAGCTGAAAAGGAGGTTGTAAAGTAGAGGATGAGGTGAGTGGTTCTCTAGGCAGAAAGCAAAGCAAAACAACAATGGAAAGCACAGAGTGAGTGAGGAGACTGGGGGACAGGTGGCCTGGTGAAGGGAAGGGAGCTGAGGGGGTAGAAGCAGGTATTAGTGCTAGGATAGTATCAGCTTTGCTGACTTTGCTGGGAACACACCGTGCCAGTGTCATGCCATCATATAAGAAGCATTTCAATTTCATAGGGAGGGGTTTTGGGGGGGAGGGAGGCGGTTAAGTACTTTTTATCCCACGCATGTATTATGCCTGATTTTTAAGTTGTGTTCTTATAAATACAGAAATAACAAGCTGTGGAAAGATCATGAGAGCCAACCCGTTCTAAAAAATATGCAAACAGCTAAGTTTCTGTGTTAAAGAATACTAACAGCAAACAAAAAAGAAAAGTTGCTGGTGAATTTAATCTCATACCATCATGTGATAGAAAGCAAATTATGGGGCTGTAATTAAAAAGCAAGCCACAATATTAACCACAATTAGGAATGCAGTTCTATCTAATACATGATTAAAAAGCAAATATGAATAAAGGAATAAAATCAGCAAAATCGCAGTAAATTTGAGTAAAACCCCAGAAAGTTACCATTGCCTATTAATGCAACATTATATTTCAAGAAAACCTGATGCAAAACATAACAAACTTAACTGAATCCCAGTGTTCTGCTGATAATGTAAAAACAAACAAACAAATATTTTATTGGGAGCAAGAAAAATTGAATTCTAGACAGAAACGTATTTTGGGGCACCTGGGTGGCTGATTTGGTTGAGACTTTGGCTTCGGTCATTCTTCCAGGGTCCTGGGATCGAGCCCCGTGTCAGGCTTCCTGTTCAGTGGGGAGTCGGCTTCTCCCTTTCCCTCTGCCCCTCCCCGCCCCCAGCTGGTTGCTCTCTCTTTCTCTCTCCCTCTCTCTCAAATAAAATCCTAAAAAAATAAAATAAAATAAATAAAAAGAAACATATTTCGGGAACATTAAAGCTATTATAACAAGCCCCCCAGATGTACAAAACTATCATAAAAGTTTTAATCTTCACCCTTAGACCTTAAAAATCCATCATCTTCAGCACCAAGTAAACAGAACCTGAAAGTCCATCATCATTACCAGAATCCCGATGATACTCTTCATTACTGGAACTCACTGCAGTGCAGACTGAGTTGGCCCTGTGTGCAGAACACTACTTTCGGCCCTCTTGCAGTGTTCTGTCACAAAGTTGATAACTATTACTATGGAACTGAGTATTAAGTAATACTTTTGTCCCTTTTGACCCACAGATTACAATCATAATAAATTTAAAACTAGACTCTGAGGTAAATAACAAATTCCACTTCAGATAGGCTAGATTTATTTGTTGTGTGTGCATGGCTTACTTCTGTGAAGAAGAGGAGCTATGTCCTTTCCTAGGATGTTCTGTGTCACTGGGCTTGCCACTGAGGACGGTGGAGGCAAGGGAGCAGACACCAGTCTGGTAACCATTAGCTGCACATCTCCTGTGGCGGTCCTCCTTCCGCCCAGAATATGTTATCCTAAGCATAAAATATATTTAAGGCTAAGTCTGTGCATCTGGATAAGAAGTCCTTTTCCTACGGGTTTTTCTATATAAATGAGGTTATTTGCTTTAGATTTGTTCAGATTTGTAGAGGAATTGTATGACAAACATGTTTGTGCCTTTTTTCTGAGTTCTTATATATTTAAGTTAGAACTATGTAATGCTTAAATTTAGTTCCCGCTTATTCCCTTAACATTATTCCATGTATGCTTAACTAGATTTTTCGCTGCTTGATGTTATCTTTATTATTTTTTCTCTTTTTTAAAAAATTGGGTTATTTTTCTATTTGTTGAATATCTTTTTTTTTTTTTTAAGTAAGCTGTACACCCAATGTGGGGCTTGAACTCATGACCATGAAATCACAAGTAGCATGCTGTACTGACTGAGCCAGCCAGGTGCCCCTGTCTTTATTATTTTAATCTCCCAGATGGGATGGAACAGTAATGATTGCTTATCTTATCATTTGTGTTAAGGATTATGGCACAGTGGAAGATTCAGAGACCTGAGTCTTATTTTTTATCTTCGCTCTTAACTAACAGCGCAATCTTGAGTAAATTCCTTTAGTGTTTGTTTCTTTATTCCTCTGTAAAACAGAGGTAGATCATGTATCTTATTTTTTTAGCTTAAAAAAAAACTTCAAAAAATAATTATAAATTCACCCACAATTGTAAGACATAACACCGAGAGATCCTGTATAACCTTCATCCAGTTTTGTTGAAGGGTAACATTTTGCTTAACTACAAGACAGTATCACACCCAGGAAACTGATATTGGTACGATCCACCAACCTTATTTAGATTTCATCAGTTTTAATGCATCTGTGTGTGTGCATGCGGTGTTATCACATGTGTGATAGATTTATGTGACCAAAACCACAGTGAAGATAGGAAACAGTCCCATCACAAGGATCCCTCCTGTTGCCCTTTTATAGGCA
Source organism: Eumetopias jubatus (assembly GCF_037043125.1). Taxonomy (NCBI): domain Eukaryota; kingdom Metazoa; phylum Chordata; class Mammalia; order Carnivora; family Otariidae; genus Eumetopias; species Eumetopias jubatus. The sequence goes on from NW_028274810.1 coordinate 160,493,592, forward strand.
TAGCTACCTCTTTCCCACCTCTACATCTCTAACCCCTAGCAACCACCCATCTGTTTCCCACGTCTATAATTTTGTCCCTCAAGAATGTTATATAAATGGAATCATATGGTGCATAACCTTTTGAGATCGGATCTTTTCACTACAACATATTTCCCTTGAGTTCCATCCAAGTGTTGGAGAAGGTAATTGAGAGGACATGACTGCCAGCTGACTTGAGAACAGGACCCAGGCAATCAGAGGCTCCTCACCCTCCCTTGCTCTTGGAATGTAAATGTATATTGTGCTCCCCATTCCCACACTAGGAGCTGTTTTAAGGATGTAGGCTTGAGAGAAGAAGGTGTTACTGAGACCGTCTGAATGGTGTATGTGACTGAGCCCAGTTAAGGCCGCTATATAAACTTTTAAGATTCTGGTGGGCAGGTGTGGAGGTCTACTTGTCTTGTGCCTGCTCGAGACAAGCCTGGAATGTAAGTTCCCTTGCTTATTAAACCTGCCCCCTACCTATCTGGAACTATCTGCCCCTTTCTTCAGTCTTTCTTTGCCCTCGTATATGGGGGCCAGTTTCAAATTTCACCTGGGAAGCTCCTGAGACTTTGAACCAACACCAAGTTGTTTCATGTATCAATAGTTTATTCCTTTTTATTACTGAACAGTATTCCATGGTATGGATGTAAGTGAAGGACATTTGGGTTGTTTCTGGTTTGGGCTATTTTGAAAAAAATTGTGGACATTCATGTAAGTTTTTATTTCTCTTGGATAAATGCCTTTGAGTACAGTTGCTGGATCAATTATGGTTAAGTGCATGTTTAGTTTTATACGAAACTGCCAGAGTTTTTCATAGTGACTGTGTCAGTTTACATTCACACCAGCAATGTATTTTGAGTTACTTTTTATAGAACATATGAGGTGTGGACTGAGGTTCATGTGTTTGCCTACGGATGACCAATGCTTCAGCACCATTTGTTTAAAAAAAATGATCTTTCCTCCATTGCATTGCTTTTCCACCTTTTTTCAGAAATCAGTTGGACATATTTATGAGGGTCCATGTTAGGGCTCTCTGCTCTGCTCCATTGGCCTATGTGTCTCTCCCTCTGCCAATATCACACTGTCTTGAGTACGGTAGCTATATAACAAGTCTTTTTGTATAGGGTAGAGTGACTCCTCTCACTTTATTCTTTTTTTGTCTTAAATGTTTTGGGGCACCTGGGTGGCTCAGTCAGTTAAGCACCCGACTCTTGATTTCAGCTCAGGTCATGATCTCAGGATCATGGGATCAAGCCCCGTGGTAGCTCCAAGCTTAGCGGGGAGTCTGCTGGAGATTCCCTCTCCCTCTGCCCTTCCCCCCACTCATGCACTCTCTCTCTCACAAATAAATAAACCTTCTAAAAAAAAAGTTGGATTTGCTCCAGGTGTCCTGTGCCTTTCCAGACACATTTTAGAATGAGCATGTCTATGTGTATAAGAGCCTCGCTAGGATTGATAAACCTGTAGATGAATTTGGGGTGAATTGACACTTTGACTATATTGAGTCTTCTGACCCATTGCCGTGATATGTCTCTCCATTTAGTTAGGTCTTCCTTCATTTCTTCAGCAGCGCTTTCATATTTTCAGGAAACAGATCCCATACATGTTTCTGCTAGACTTATACCTAAGTATTTTATTATTTTATTTGGTGTGATTGTAATTGTGTTTTATTTTTATTTTTTGTAATTGTTTTTTAAATTTCAGTGTCCATGTGTTTGTTATAAGTATACAAAAGTGCATTTGTTTTTTTGTCTTATTCATCTTATATTCTGTGATCTTACGGAGCTAGGTATCTTTAGAAGTCCTTTTAGCTCTGAAATTCTAAAAGAATATTGACCAATTATTCTTTATCTCCAGTGAAGATTAACTGAGTGGAAGCCAGGTTAAGTTTTTCAGGAGTGGAAACCAGGTTAAGTCCAACCAAAAGAACTTATTATCCAAAAACATGACTACATCAATAGACTACCTAGAAAATACCTCCTTCTTTGAGAGCTCTGACAATGATATAATTAGCTTTTCAGGGAAGACATACTCCTTGACTTTAGATAATCTATTTAGTCCCCCAGTAAACCCCAAAGATCTCTTGATTCATTTAAAAATGTACCAGTAACAGTATTCTCAAAGTAGAGGATTTAAGATGTGTGTGTGTATTAAGTCTCTGTATTTTAAAAGCTGAGTTACTCAATAAATTGGAATTCCTTTTAGTACATATCCCCCAAGATAAAATATCAATTTATTTTAAAGTGTCTGCTTAGGAAATGAATAGTTGCTGCTAGGAACTACGTGTGAGTTTCACTCAAGAGCAACTGCTAAAAAACACCAGTGAAGAGCATGCAAGTCATTAGTCAATGAATTGAACAGATCAGTGATATCAGTATGGCCCTGGATTACCTAGGTAGGGATGCAAATCTCTGTGAAACCAAAAGGCTGATTTAGTCATGCATGATTCATGAGCAGCATTTCCTGATAAGACTAAGAGAATAAGGTAACTTCATGGTCCATCCTTCAAAATCTTGAACATACTACATAACACCCGGCAGTATAGAAAGCAAAAAGACATGCTTTATTTTATTTATTTAGTATTGCTAGACATGGAATAGTGCCACATAGTTTTTAGTACAGCAGAGGTTAGGAGCTTAACCATTTTTCTTTAGCAAAATTTTTTAAAATCATCTAAAATTAAAGCACACACTTCCCTCCACCAGTCAAGGATGAACATGGTAATCTAGGAGCATCAAATACTGGAGTTTTAATATGGAGACTCTTACATCATTTAGGGCATTAACAATTGAGTAAAATGGCCCCAGGTTGCTATAATTTTTCAGATTTTTTTGTGTTTTTCCTCTGTTTGGGGATATTCAGGTGTGCCTCTTCTGCTTTGAAATCTTACTCTATAAGCAAGTCTGAATTCATGGTTCTGAGGATATTTCCTTACCATTTTACTAATAATAAATCCCAAGTCCTTAAGACAGTTCCTTCATTATGCTGAAAGACCTTCTAAATTCTCAGCAATGTTTGCAGAAGTTCAGATGTGTGGAGTATCCCATCCCTAAAAGAGGAATGCAGAGTATGGGAGCATACGAGCTCTTTTTTGTTCTGATATAAACCAGGCGATTAGTGTGAGAAAGGTAAATAGCACAAGTCACACAGCACCAGTTTTACTCAAATGCTTGAACTTCCTAAATGTAGCCAAGACTCTTCTTATCAGCAGGGTCAGCCTCCGGTGTGAGGAAATTAAAGTGCAAGTGACGGAAACGTTCTGCATTAAATTTGGCATTGAACAGGGCCTTACTGATGACTGTGTTTGCATGGAGCCCTGTGGGATCAGAGTCACTGTGAAAGTGAGGAAGGGTGTGGCATAGGTGCTATTGGGCTATGTATTACTAAAAACTATAACATTCTATGTATATTAGCTTTTGGTGGCCTTGAGAGGCTAAATCTTTATGGAGGGGAACATAAATATATAATAAGAAAATTGAATAGAATAGGTACTCTGTAACCTGCATTCATATATCTTCAAGGTTAAATACCCCAAAGGCTCCAGGTTTTTTTGAAATCAAAGTCAAGAAGTATTCCACATTCAGAAACTTTTTTTAAAACTAAAGAGTTTTGATCATCTCCACATAAAATTGTAATAGCACATTTAGTTTGGAGGTAGATTTTTTAAAATTTAAAAACTCCTGAGGTGAAGTAAAATGAGAAAAACAGCTTTTGTTTTCCTGTCTTCAGATCTTTAAACAGCTCTTCAGATCCCTGCCTCCCAAAGTAGGATGGTAAATTGACTGCTCTACCAGTATCTAGTTGTTACTGTGGTAGGGCAGTGAAGAACACAGAAATCTCATGGGCTCCCTCTACTTCACCTTCCTTCCAGATCAAATGCGGCATCTATTCCTATTGATTTTACTTGCTAAGTATTTCTCAGGTAAGTATCCTCACCATTGCAGCCACCACTATGCGAGCATCTCTCCTCTAGATGAATACTTACCGCCTCATAGTTGATCTTCCCATATATTGGGTTCCTGTTGCCACTGTAGCAAATTACCACAAATTTGGTAGCTTAAAATAATGCAAATGTGTTCTCTTACTGCTTTGGAGACTAGAGGTCCAAATGGTTCTCACTGGGCTCAAGTCACGGTGTGTTGGTTCCTTCCCCAGGAGGCTCTTGGTGTCCATCCATTCTTCCACCTTTTCCAGCTTCCAGTGGCCGCCTATATTCCTTGTTGTATAGGCCTTTCCTCCATCTTCAAAGCACATTGCTATACTCTCTGCCTCCATCATTACACGCCCTTCTCCTCCACTGTGAAATCTCCCTTGTGATTTTACTTAGAGCCCACCTGGATAATTCAGGATAATCTCTCCATTGCAAGATCTTTAGCTTAATCACATCCTCAGAGTTACTTTTGTCATATAAGGTAACATTCACACGTTCTCAGGATTAGGATGTGGATGTCTTTGGGAGCCATTATTCAGCTTATCACACCCTGTCACACTCAGTCTCTCAGCAGTTCACCTTGACACTGCAGCCAGAGTAAATGGCATATCTGATCTATAATCCTTCTACCCCCAGTTTAAACCCCATCTGTGGATTCCATAGTCTTAGGATCAAGACCACATTTTTTACTGTTCCCTGTATGGCCTTAGTAGCGTGCTAAGGCTGTCATGACAAAATAACATAGACTCTGCTGCTTAAGCAACAAAAATTTATATTCTCTCAGTTCTGGAGGCTCAAAGTCCACAATCAAAGTGCTGACAGCCTTGGTTTCTTCTGAGGGCTCTCTCCTTGGCTTGCAGATGGCCACCTTCTTGCTGTGTCTGCACATGGTCATCCCTTGATCTGTGTGTTATCCATATCCTAATCTCCTTATGAGGATGCCAGTCATATTGGATTAGGGCTTACCCATATGACCTTATTGTTTCTTAAGTACCTCTTTAAAGACCATATGTTCAAATATAGTCATATTCTGAGGTATTGGAGGCTAGGATCTCAACATGTGAACTTTGGGAGGACACAATTCATTTCATAATACGTGGTCTGGACCCCTCTATCTCCTTGGCTTCATCTCATGCCCTGTATCATCCCTTATTCTGGTCTCCAGCTTTGGTGATTTTTTTTTCCAAATTCTTAAACTTGCCATGCCTTCCTGTCACAACTGCCTTCATTTAAATAGCTCCACCTCTCGTCAGACCTCAATCCAACCATCACTTCCTGGTATAGACTGATGGTATTTGGAGATGGGACCTTTGGGAGGTAATTAGATTAAGGTAAGGTCGTGGAGGATACCCATGATGGAATTGATGTCCTTATAAAGAGATGAGTCCGAGAGCTCTCACTCTCTCACTCTCTTACCTTGTAAACCAGACACCTCACCGGACATGAAATCTGCCATGCCTTAATCTCGGACTTTTTGGCTTCCAAAATTATGAGGAGCAAATATTTGTTGTTTAAGCCACCTAGTCTGTGTATTTTTGTTATAGCAGCTCAAACCAACAAAGACCCTTTCTCAGTCGCCTTCCCAGACTCTAATATTTCCCCTTCCATGTGTTCATAGCTTTTCCACATATCTCCCTATCAGAGCATTTGCTATAATTGTAATATTGTTTGTGTTTGTGCAGTTCATTTATTTATGCCCCTCACTCCCACTAACCTGCAAGCTCCACAAGTGTAGGCACCTTTTATACATTTTTAGTACACACACACACACACACACACACACACACACACACACACACATCATTATTATCACCTTTGCCTACATACAATACCTAGCAAAAATATTTATTGAATAAATGACTACTTTTCAAGCAAACACTCTTTTCAGAGGTCTACTAAAATATCTTTATTTGATGTTATCACTGGGGAAAAGGAGACTGGTATATGTGCGGGTTGGAATAAATATTCAAGCTTTAGAATTTTTATCTTCTTTAAAGCTTTTATACAAAAAAAAAATAAAGCTTTTATACAACCTCTTTTATAAAGAGTTCCATGAGAATGATCTTTAAATAAGAAAACTAAGAGGTATTTTAGATGGGAATTAATGTATTAACATATACTTTAAAACTGTGTGTTATACAGAGATACAGAAGGTGTTTATATAGTGTCTATCACTTGTCTGCTGTTTTCCTGGAAGAATGTACATGTTTTTGGCTGTAAACAACTTACTTGCCTTTCGAAGCTAGAGAATAAATTGTGGCTTGTTCATATTTTACTTTCTTTTTATAGAATGTCCTTCAAATAGCACATGAGCAAAATGTTTCAACTTCTAAAAAAACCAGAATATGTGACCTTTGACATTCATGAACACAAATCTTTGCGCTGTGTAAGGTCCTGTGAGGAGCACTGCTTGGCTACCAGCCAACTTTCATTTCTTCTACCAGGGGTGTCGGGGCCACATGGTGTGTTGGGAAGAAGAATGTTAGTATACGGAGCCTGTAAACTACTGACAAAATCCCTCTCCTACAAAGTCCGCCTTTAAAAGTTCTACATTAAATAGCACTGTTCTAGAATATGCAAATGAATACAAAGTTCCTACTTTACTAAATTAGTAAAGTTTATACTAATATAAGGTTCCTGTTTTTAAAAAAAAAAACCTATAAATTGAGTTAGTTCATAGGCCAAATATATGAGATATATTGGTGGAAAGCAGTTTCTTCTACATGATTTGCAGTGATAAATAGCCACGGGGTACATTTTAGCAACAGCCAATGTAGGGTCGTCTTTTGGCTCATTTCCTGGGTTGAAGATGAAATCACCCATCAGCAGGTGAGAAGGTAAACTTCCGTTTGGCCTTGCCTAGCTTGCAGGCCTGCCCTCCGTCTGTGTTAAGGAGACTCGTGTAGGATTGCATTCATTTGGGGAAGATTGCCGCTCTTATGTAACAAGCTCTGGGACAAAAAGTAAAGCAAGGAATGACGTGCCATTGCTGAGCACCTACTCTACCTGCTCATCTTCACTGTGGTTCCTATTTCCGAGGCTTTTCTGAGGCAGGTTAGAGCTCAGCGTGTGGGGTGATGTGTACAGTGGTCAGAGACACTGATGGCACCCCACTGGGCTCGCTCCAGGCACCAGCTCTGAAGTGAGTGAGATGGATTTCGTGATCTCTTCCTGGTTTTATTGCTGTCTCTATTTTTCTTATGACCCTCTTCCCACTCTAGGCTCCCAAAAGCCTTCCCTTCCTCTGGCTGCCCCCAGGGGCCCATACTGTTTTATCTGAGCAGAGCCCCATTGTCCTCCACCGGGACCTCCTTTTCTGTGGGTTTGTAGTCCCTTTTACACACTAAGCCTGTATCAGATTGCTACAACCCTGCATCTTTCATTAACCATCACAATGGTTATTAATCACTCTCACAAACTAGTTCTCAATAAGATACTGACAGAGAGAAAGGGCTAGAGTTCATTGCCTATTTACCATGGATCAGTCACTTTATTAGATATTTCCATTTAATCCTTTCTACCCACCTGTGATCCCTCTTTAAAGAAGAGGAGCAGACCTTAAAATGCAGAAAGGGCTAAGATTTGATCCCAGTTTTATATAATTTCACAACAAATATAAACTCCTTTTCCCGGGATATATGTGGTTTAGCCAGAGGTGCTGGATTCATGATATAAGTATGACTTAACCCTATTGTTAGAATTTCTGGCATTATTCTTAGCCGTCAGGTTACAGATAGAGACTGGGGATCTTTCTAGCACCTTCAAGTTGTGACACATGTAGCTTCCTACTTAAATGGTGTTTTAAAAAGTTTAAAAGTTAAAACTAAGAACAATAGTTTATTAGCAATCATTTTTATAGGGTATGTTACAGTTATAAAATCTTTCTTATTTGATTCTCTCAGTAATGTGTGGATTCTTGGGGATTAAGAGTGGAAGTGGGTAATTTAGACTGGAAGGAATTGCAGTAGTCCAAGTGAAAAATGCTGTTAGCCATGGAAGAAGAGAGAAGTGCATAGACTAAAAATATGTGTTGGAGGTCACAGACAGAAGACGCTGCAAAGACCAAAAGTGTGGAAATCTAGAAATGTATGGTGGTGTGACAGATACTGTAGATTGGTTCATTCAACACCTCTGCCATCCCCTCCTGTGTTATTTTCCCATGTTACTGTGGCCAGAATTTCCCAGAATGAATACCTTGCAGCTAGAACTGTGTGTGACTTTGGTTCTGCCAATACATGAGGCATGTGACAAGAGGCTGAGAAAGACAGTGAAGGGTGGCCACGTGCTGAAGACATCTTCCGACAGACGTAGTGTCAAAGTTTCCTGGTGCTGCTGGGGTATCTGTCATGGAAGTTCTAGTTTTCAGTACCTGTTGTCATGGGATTTGAGTGGTGGGAGGCAGTGCTGTGGTACTTTTTCTAGTTCAGACTTGTGGTAGGGTTGAACTTTTCTCCTGGCTCTGTGCTTCCTGCTCATCTTTCAGCGTGGTTTCTTTCTTCTGTCATTGTCCTTTTGAACATCCCCATCTGACTCGCCAGGCTTCCTGGAGATTTCTGAACTACCAATAACCCTCTTTCTGTTTAAGCTAACTAGAGGATTCCCTTGTTTTCTTCTGCAAATACGAATTGGGACTCATCCTGCTATCATAAAGCCAAGATGATGCTTCAAGGAGTCTAATTGTGTTTAGTACTGTCAAGAATAGAAATTGGAAGATGTGCATTTATTAAATGTAGTGATATGTAGTTCACTGTGACTCTAGCAAAAGCATCTTTTCTTTTGGTGGAAGTAGAAATCGATTACAATAAGTCAGAGAGGTAAGGAATAGGAGGTAGGGGAGTGAAGACAGCTCATATGAACATGTTATTGGTAACTTGACTGTGACAGAGAATACAGCAGAGGTGCAGTCGTTGAGCAGGATCAGAGGTCAAGAGAAGAGATATTGGAGCATATCTGATTACTGATGGGAAGTAACCAGTAGAGAGGTAGGTACAGGAGAGAGCAGGTGAGGGGGAAGATCTGTGAGATCTTGAGTCAGTTATGTAATTTCTGGGTGCCTTCGTTTCTTTACCTGTAAAGTTTGGACAACAGGAACAGTAGGACTAACAGTCCAAGTTCTCTTAGGATTTTTTTTGGGGGGGATGGGAGTGAAATAACGTATATGAAGAAATTTTAATGTAATGTCTTGTATTTAGTAAGGGCTTCATAAATGTAGTCATCATTATTATTATTACTACTAACTCTTGTTATTGTCTTCTGTATACTTTAGAATATCGTGAATATGGAATAGTAATCACTCTGTCCCTTGATTTTACAGATCTTCCTTTCAGCTCTTACAGACTAGCCCCCTTGCCGTATTATCATCACTTATACATTAACTAAGTAAACATTTATCAAGCACCCAGTGTGTGCCAAGAATGCATATAACAGGTGTCAAATAAATCTGATGTATATATCACATACAAAGCCAAGCGAAACTTGTTCTCTGCCTCCAAGTAGCTTCTGGACTACCGGAGGAGAGAGATGGGTAAAACATAAATACTTTATACCATGTTTTAAATTATATCAGTCTGGTTCTAGCAGGAGCAGAACTGCTAAGACATATGTATATATGTGTTGTATTTATTTATTCTTTTATACATATATGCACACTTTCTCTCACACACACACATATTTGCACATTTATTATAGCTGGCTAAGCAAACATGAAGTCCATAAGCATCCAGGCAGGAAGGAAGGATCAGGAACAGGCTGAAATGCCATAAGCACACCTTCTTATCTTAAGGTCTGCATGCAATCATTTATCATGGGTTAACCCAGTTCTTCTGTTGACCCATCTGCCTTCTTATGAAAGACTGTGCTGAAGTGGGAGACATTTCTCCCTCTTATTCTTATCTACTCCCTTCTATGCCAGTTGGACCTTTATTTTAAAGAATTAAATTTATGATCAGCAGATACACAAATTTATTCTAATATGCATTGCTTAAATTTTTGAATACACTCTAGCTGCATTTATTAACAGGTTTTATTTAGTCATCTGTGCAGCTAGTTAAAGTGATTGGCTGGCTGTGAATTAAGAGCACAACCCAAGCTTAAGTGTGAATTCGTTCGTTTTCAACTTTAGTTTTTAATTTCACCTGCTGTTTACTGCTCTGAGGAATAATAAATTGTATTTTAAGTGAAATATATATTTAAGGAAGAAACTTTAGCAACGAATATTCTTTTTTTTCCCTGAAAATGTGCTTCTTAATCTCTCTGAAAATTAAACAAGCTGTGTCAGACTGTGGCAACCACTGTTGAGTTTGAGAAACCATCTTTATAGTTCTATTGCTAAAGGAATTCAGGGTATTGGGTTAGATAGTCTAATGCTCTTGCTTTTTGTTGCAAGAAGTTGAAACCAGTGCAGGTTTTACAGAAGAGAAAAGTGGGGTGAGGTGGGTGGGTGGGTGGGGATTATGTTTGTGAGGGGAAGATCGAGGCCTGTAACAGGAGACAGCCTGCAGCGGGCCCTCAGGTGTGGACGGGTATAGGACTGGAGTGTGGGGGGAAGAGGTAGCCCTCAGATCCCGTGTGTCTGAGGATCCTTTTGCCCTCTGTCCCTGTTTCTCTCCAGAGTCTGCTCATCCTTCCTCTTGACTCTTCCCTGGATTCCTCTAGTTTCTCATGTGCACATGGGCTGGCCTTGTCACCTGCGCTGTTATTTCCAGCCACCGCTACTAATCGACATCAGTTTCTAGCTCTCTCCTATCAGATTCCTGAAAGAAAAGATTCTCTTGGCCCTGTTTATGCCCAGAGAAAATGTGCAATACTCTCTTCAAAAACTGATTTGCTTTTTTTTAAATACATGTCAGAAGTACATTCAACAACTTTCCATAAAGTTCTATTCCAACCACTTTTGGGAAATGTGTGGTTTGGTCAGAGGAACCATGTTTTAAAGTCTGATTTGATTCCCAGGTCAGAAGCAAATAACTATTTAACCCATTAAAAAAATGAGCTTTAACATGCTGCTTGAGTTCCCAGGAATCTCCTTTTTCTAGCTGTGTATTCGTGCCTAGGATTCAGGCCAGGTGGGGACAAGGGAGCTCAGAGATGCTCAGCAGGGGGGCAGAGGGGCCATCAGGGAGATGGAGGATGGGCTCCAGTAGGGGTGTGGGAAAGGCCCTGTGAAGTCTGCTGTCTCTAGAGTAGCCCTTCTATTCAATGTGGTGGGGCAGGGCAAGGTGCCAGTGAAAGTGGTCCCTTGGGAAGAGCCTCCAAGGAGGAAAGGTCAGAGACAACGAAGGTCTGTTCTGTGCCTAGGGGCCCCAGCTCCTCCTGGCAGTGGCAGTGGCCATCAGTTGAGGCTCTGTGTGACAGTCACAACAATTAGTATGAGCAGTCTTCTATAGGTCAGCTGTCTCTCAGTAAAACAGCTGCCTCTACTCCTTCAGAAAGAAGCTTCTAAGAAGGTCAGGTGGGACTCAAATAGTCACTGTAAACCAAATGTGGAAGACATTGAAGACAGCACTGATTATCATTGTTATTCTTGACTATGAATGTTAGGATTCCCTGGGAGAGCAAGTGGGCTGGATCTGCTGGGAACCACAGGCAGGTGTGAGGAAGTGTCCCCAGGCATCCCTGGGGACTAGGCTGCTTGATGACCTGCCCCTAACACTTTACTCTCCAGGAATCTTCATTTCCCAGGAGTTTTGAAAATCATACAACTTTAACTGTGCCTTGCTTCTGAAATTATGCCTTATTTTCTCTCTGTATGTTTGTCCTGGATTAACCTGGTGATATTTGTAGAAGGAAGGTCCAGAGTCCCTTAATTTAAACAGTAAAATTAATCCTATTTTCTCTATAGATTTTATTATAAAATAAGGGTTGCATTCCTAGAGATAAAGTCCTCCATGAAATAAAGTTGAATACCTTGATAAGGAAAGGATTAAGATGGTGACCATTCTGTGCTTCACTTATTTCTTCCCCAAATATAGTACAATTCACTATTTCCTTCTGGTAACTTAGGAAATTTCTTTTAGATCGAAGAACCCCACACCTTGCAGCCTCAGGAACTTGACATCCATCCTCCTTAGTCTTTATTAGTAGGTGCTACCATATAGCACATATAATCACCTGAAAATTCATTCATTTATTTATTCCCCAATACTTATTGAGGGTCCACTGTGTTTCAAACACTCTTCTAGGTGCTGGGAAACATCAGTACATAAAACAAAGAATGTCTATTCTCATAGAGCTAACACTCTGGTAGAGCAGCCCGGACCATAAACATAATAAATAGTAAATTATACAGTTCATTGTGAAATGGTAAGTGCTAAAGAACAATATAAAATAGAATATGGCAGATGTGGATTGGGAGAAAAGCGCTGCAACTTTAGAGGGTGGAGACATTTGCAAAAAGAATGAAAGGGTGAGGAAGCAAGCAGTGTGGGTATATGTAGGAAGAACATTCCTGGAAGATGGGGTGGCCAGTGGAAAGGCCCCAAGGCAGGGGTGTGTCTGCCACGTTCAAGGCCAGCACTGGTCGGGGAAGGAAGCAGGAGAGGGAGAAGGAAGGATAGAGGGGAGCCAGCTCGGATGAGGCCCTTGCCTGGAGGCTTTTATTCTGTGCAAAATGGGGAGCCATTGGAGAGTTCTGAGATGGGGAAGGGCATGATCTGACTCTTGTTTTTAAGAGATAAGACAGGCTACTGTTACTGAGAAGGAACTGGGGCATGTGGGAGGCAGGGCAAGGATGCCAGCAGGGATCCAGGGTGGAAACTATTGTGCAAATCCTGGCAAGAGGTGATGGTGGCTTGGCTGTGGAAGGTGGTGGGAAGTGGTTGGATTCTGGATATATTCGGAAGTAAAGGCCACAGCATTTTCCCATGGATTGGATGTGATTGGTTCAGTTAAACTTTGATTTATATAAAACAAATGGAATACCTAATTGATGTGATAAGTTAAAAATTCTGTATGCTGAAGTTAAATCCAATAAGGTTGAGCCATATTGATGTTGATTTCCCCTCTTTCCTTACATTTGGTTGGAAAGGATATGCAGGTAACTTGAACAGAGCCTGAGTCTATATTGTACTTTATAGAAATAGGTATTTCCATTCAGGGCTTTTCAGAAAGGATTTAAAAAAAAAATATTTAAGTTGTGTGTTCTCGCTTGCATAATTTTAATAGAAGGCTTGAAACTTCAGCCAAGAAGTCTTCCACCAAACATTTTTGCAATAACTTTGCTAAATGTGCAGCTGACTAATCTGCCATTAGGCAAGCCAAGTCATGCTTTGTTGACTATTAAGTTGTGAGGATATTAAAGTTAAAACTTGCTGTGGTAAACCCAGCATTAACAACCCTGATTGCTGAGATAGTGTACTTGTATGCATGATGTTGGAACCTAACACAGGGTTTCAACTCTGTTGTGATAAGTTTTACTTCTTGCCCCATCTTCACACCACCCAACCAGTCTGACTTTCATCTGCCATTCACTGTCTTGGTACAGAGAAATAATATACTTGAGGATAAAGCTGTCAAAATACTTCATTAGTTTCAGAGGACTAAGGGAATAATATAATCAATGGCCTAGCAATTGCAAGCAATTTTTTTAAAGTGTTTCTATTACACCTATTCATTAAGACTGGATAGATTTGCCATGAGACTTATTTTTCTGTGTACCTAGCATGAAATTTGAAGAATTTAATCTAAAGTGATGAGGAGAGTTCTGTTGACTGTTTTTGGACATACTTTTTAACGATTCAAGAGCCCGATCTTTCTTTGAGCATGACCCTTAGTGGTAATATTTTAAATTAGTTTACAATCAGTTGTTCCTATTATTAATGTAAGCTTTGCTTTCTTTGTGACATGTGAGATATGTTTGAAAATCTTTGGGTCTGACTACATATTCCATACTGTGGTTGATATGCCATTGTCATCAGTCACTAAATATGTAATGTATATCTATGTGTTTTGAAAACAAGTTTAAAAAATAGATCTTTGGGTGCCTGGGTGGCTCAGTTGGTTAAGCGACTGCCTTCGGCCCAGGTCATGATCTCAGGGTCTTGGGATCAAGCCCCGCATCAGGCTTCCTGCTCGGCTGGAAACCTGCTTCTCCCTCTCCCACTCCCCCTGCTTGTGTTCCCTCTCATGCTGTCTCTCTCTCTCTCTCTCTCTCTGTCAATTAAATAAATAAAATTAAAAAAAAAACAAAACTAAAAAACAGATCTTAATGTGGGGAAACACAATCTGAAATAGGAAAAATTCTCTTACAGAGTTTTTCATGTATGTCTGTGTGGTTTCCTGGTGAATGGAAGAGTCTTAAAGAGTTCCTTGGCCAAATAGACTATTCACTTGCTTCCTAAGTCTTGCTCTCCCAGAGTGGTTTTGCTGTGGCATGAATTTCATTCTCTTTTACAGAATTTCAATTTTACTTTCTTACTATGCAGAAAACCCCAAAAGGCAAAAGGGTTGGCTTTCTGCAGATTATTCCTGGAAATCCAGTTAATCTCCAGAGCCAACTCCTCAAATTTTATTGGGTTGAGATGAGTAAGCAAGGACAGTTTCCAAGAGGGAGTGTTGACACATACTTTTTGGCATTTCACTACTGCAAATCCATAGGGAGATTGTTAGGATTAAGGTGGCCTGGAATGCACTTGAGTGTAGACAGAAGAAAGGATTGATCAAGTAAGTGGGCTGATGTTAGAAGCCATCCTCTTTTCTAATGAGCTGTTAGAATCCTCCTATGAAAACCAGCTGTTTTTGTATTGAGAAAAGCTGATGAGCTTCAGTCCCTGTCTTAGAAAGTGGCATCCAATTTACAAAGGACATCATTTAGAGATATTCAAGATTTAAATAGATACTGTTAACTTCTTGTTTAAAATACTGCAATTCCCCTAGTATATCATATTTATAGTTATGTTGTTTATCTTCTTTTAGGAAAACAAAAGCTGTTCATTGGAATAAAAATTTTAAGTTTTATTTGTTCGTTAACTCAGTAATTGGTAGTATTCTCATATAATTGAACACTGAAGCTTTGTTCCCATGCAAGAAAATACACTGGATAATGCATGTATCTGTGATGTGCTGCATGAAGGGCTTCTGTGTTGGGTAGAAAGAAGGAATTCAATGGTAGTTATTGTAGTACAATATGATTGAGAGGTGCTGATAATCAATGAAAGTAATAGTGCAAGTGAGTGCATTATTTTAAGTAATTCATTTTCCCCTTTAATATATGCATATATACTAATAATTGAAAGCTAGTAGAAGAAAGAGTATTAGCTATATAAATGCCAGATTCTTGAGAAACAATTATATAAAAATGATGTGTATTTTTTCATCATAGAATAATTTCATAGGTTTTAAAATACCAAATTATATGCAAACAAAATAGAAAGGAAAATTAGCCTATAAATCTGCTCCCAAGGAAAACCATTCCTAACATTTTGGAATGTCCTTTTAGAATTTTCTCTCTCTTTATATGGACACATCTTTCTTTCCTGAAATCATATTACATATATTCATTTGGATTTCCTTTGTTTTCAGTTAATACATTAGATGTCTTTCCATTTTAATAAATATAGAGATATATCTCAGTTTTTAACCATACATTTTGCTTATGTATCTTAACCCCAAATTTATTGATGGGTGTTTAGGGAATTTGCATTTGTTTAATGTTATAAATAGTTCTGAAAAAAAGTTCTGGGATAAATATCTTTGTGTGCTTTTCTCTTTTTTTTTCCTTAGATGTAGAATTGCTAAAACAAAGGGATGCACAATTAAATTTGCTACCTTTCACCAGGTGGGCCTCCTACAACATGTATGCTCCCTCCAACAGTAGTTGAGAGTCCCAGTTTCCTTATATGTCATTTAGCACAGAGCATTATTCCTCATAATTTTTGTGAATCTTATTTTTTAAATTGTCTTTATTTTAATTTTTTAATTTGAAAACCTTAAATACATAAGTCTTCCATAATCTCACCACCTAAAACTTGTGTGCATGTGTGTGTGTGTGTGTGTGTGTGTGTGTGTGTGTGTCCATCCATAAGCATTTCTAATTATATAAGAAAAGAAGTCAAAGTGCCCTCTTGGCCCATTCAGTCTTCTGTTCCTTAAGGTGTATAGCTCCTTAGCAAACTACTCTGTTTTTTAAATGCAGTGCAATCATGCCTAACATATTAGTCTGCAACTTGACTGTTTCTCTTAATAGATCATGGACAAATGTTTTTCTCTTAATAGATCATGGATATTTTTTGATAACCTTCTTTTGGTGACTTCATGGTATGTCCATCATGTGGGTGTTCCAGACTTTGTTCCCCTATAAAGAACATTTTGGTTGTTGGATTCAGAAATTCCAACCTCCAGGAATTTTTCTTGCAGAAAAATGCTTGCACAAATGCATAAAGCTACATGCATACATATACAAGGATGTTCACTGTAGAATTATTCTTAATAATGAAAAATTGAAAAGAACCTCAGTGTCTCTCAAGAAGAGATCAGCTAGGAGCACCTGGGTGTCTCAGTTGTTAAGCATCTGCCTTCAGCTCAGGTCATGATCCCAGGGTCCTGGGATCAAGCCTGCTTCTCCCTCTCCCACTGCCCCCTGCTTGTGTTCCCTCTCTCACTTTGTCTCTCTCTGTCAAATAAAGAAAATTTTAAAAAATCTTTAAAAAAAGTCTCATAAAAAAAATCAATTAAAAAAATCTGATCTCATGAACTGTTATAGTTTTCAGTGTTTTAAAAAATGAGTAGATCTACTACTAACATGAAAAGTTGCCCCTGATTTATTGTGAAGTAAGAAAATAAGTTGCAGAATAATACATGTAGTATAATCACATTCATGTTTAGATGCTCCAAATAGTATATATGCATTGATAGGTACTTAATGCATTTTAAATAATTTGACGTGTTGCAGTAAATTGTTAAAAGCTGTTCTCTCTAAGGATTGGACTTGACTAGGCAGGGCGGGGAAAAGAGTGGGGAGGAATAGAAAGCTTTCCCCATTTTATTTTATACATATTTTTATTGAAAATTTAAGAATAAGCATATATTTTGTAACACTTTTAAAAATGAAAAGTACATTTAAACTCTACAGAAGCAGTGAAAAATAAAATGTTTAGGTGAGACGAGGTAGCTTCTGACAATCTACCTACTTAACAGTTTATGACTCCATGAAAACACAGGTAAGTAGAAAGTGGTATTTCTTATAGATACACAGTATTTCATTTACAATCTGGTAAAAGAGAAGAAGAAAAGAGGAAGAGCGAGTAAACCCTAAGGTCAGATGGGAGTTAGCTAGAAGCAGAAGTGGTTGTCATTGATCCTGTTTCTAGAAGAACACAGGAGAACTCAAATTCCTCTTCTTTAGGAGAGCTCTCCATTCATCTAAGAGCAGCTGTGTGGGGCATAACTCTTCTGTTTTCTAGACAAAATACTCCCAGTTCCTCCCAATAAGATCATTTGCCATACTGATCATTCTGTTATCTTTATTCCATTTGTCCGTGTCCATCTTGAAATGTGCATCCAAAATCAAATACTGCTACCTTTTAACATCCAGTCTTATCAGTGTGGGATAGTCAGAGGAATCCTTTCCTGGGCAGGAGACACTATTTTTTCTTAATCTAGACTAAGATTATTCCTAAACCTTAGCCTTGTATTTCCTCCTAGAAATTACTAGTCAACAGTCTTGCTGTTTTTCTTCATTATTTGTCACTCGGGGCTTCTAGATTGTGTTTGTTTTCTGGCTGTCTTCTGTGTTGAACCCTTTGCCTCCTTTTGAGCTGTAGCATAGTGCTTCTTCTGATACCCTCAACGTTTCTATTATCAAAGCTATCCAGCTCATAGGAGTCACATAATTCATTGATATCTGCTTCCAGGAAGGAAGCTAACTTGGCCCAGGCCATGTAGATCATCAGAAGACTGCCTTTTGTCACCAGGGCATTGTGCAAACTGGGGAAAAAATAAATAAGAGTGCCCTCTTTGGACAGATGAAGTACAAAAATTCCCCTCCAGGTGGGAGAATGAGAAACGTGTCTCTCTTCCATGGGTGACAAAGCCAGGGGTTGTGGCTTGAGTGGAGACTGGATTGAGTCCCATCTTACCAGTATGCAGGATATAAGAATGCAATTGCTTGCGACAGCCTGGCTTGCCACATCACCCGTGTTTCAAAAAAAAAAAAAAAAAAAGATTCATAGGCTTTATGGAAGCTGCATTACAAGCACCAGAAATTTCCCAGGTTCTGGTTTCAGGGCTTTTGTGAATATACTTTCCACACCAGTTACTCCTGGCTTAGTTCTTTTTTTTTTTTTTTAATTAACAGTACTGTTGAAGTATAATCTACATACCATAATATACATCTCATAAAAATCAGTTCAATGATTTTTAATAAATTTATAGCATCATACAGATATCATTACAGTCTAGTTCTAGAACATTTCCCCCACCATAGAAAGTTCTCTGGGGGGCACTTACTATCAGTTCTTGCTCCCACCCCCAGGCAATCACTGGTCTGTTTTCTGTCTTTATAGATTTGCCTTTTCTGGAAACCTCATATAAATGGAACCATATCTTCCTTTAGCTGCTTTGTTCCACTAATCTAATAGGGGTGCAAATTTAATCAGGGTTCATAGATTCCTTTGCTGTGTTCTTCCGCTAATCTGCTAATGGTGCAACACCTGGATATCAGCCCTATCCCCTTCTACTGCTACTACTAACCTTACTCATCCCTTTCTTTCCATTCAAACATGCTCTATTACCTCTCATCTTAGAACATTTTCCCTTGTCCAGCATCTCTCCAGCCACCATCCTATCTCTCTGGGCCATTTCCTCAAGATTGGACTTCATGTACTCTCCCCACTCTCTGCTTTCCTGTGAACTCTTCTTTTAAAAAATCTTTTAAATGTTACTATCTGATACAGATAAAAGAATGTTAAAAAGAACATGTAATCTCTATATGTAAACTCTAAAGGTTAGTAATGTAATGAAGATCTACACCTGTCACCCACTTCTTCCACCAGCTTTACACACAGTGGAATTCATGACTCAAAGTATCCAAACTACTTACTCATTGCTATATTTTTTTGTCCTCTTTGGTCCATTTCTAATTCCTTTTAATTCCGCTTTTAATATAAGGAGTTTGGGCTAAATAGTCTTTGAAATCCATTACATTGCTAAAATTCCCTCATTACTGTTGAGAGATTAATTTTTTGTTTAAGATGTATTATGGAAGATTTATAGCTTACACTGTTGAATATTACTGTATTTTTTTATGAAGTCTTGGCTAAGAGCATGACATAATTATACCACAATTTCTATAGGAAATTTATTCTACTTTGTATTAATTTGCTTTAGAATGCTGGATTTTTTTCCCTAAAATTCTGAAACTAAAAGCTGAGCTTCCTGTAATGTTCTCCACTAACCCTGTCTTTGCATTGAATTCATTTAACCAGTACAATTGGCCCCAAGGGAGGTATAGATGTCAATTATTGCTACAACTTAATACTAATGACTACTTAAATATTTAATTAATGCAATACTTGACACTTAGCAGGAAACTATTTATGTTGGCAAAACCAGGCCTTTGTTTTCATCTTCTATGCCTGGTGTTTAGCGTATCCCTTTTGTAACATAGGTTTGGAATGAGGTGCTATGGTGGTGAAAAAGCACCTCCCTCTCCTACCTCCAGGCAGAAAAGATTACATAGAAAGTGACTCCTGATGGATGTTTGAAATATTAGTAATTACATTTGTAGATTTTCCAAGCTACATTTTTTTAATTGAACATTCATTACCTTTTTTGAAGTTTGAAATATTTTTTTATATTTTTCTATTGTGTATTGATGTCATTAAAACAGCTCTTAAAAGCACTCATTTTAAGAAATATGGTAATTTTTTAATGAGTTGCAAGAAGACCAAAAGTGGCTGATCATTTTCCTGGGGCTGGGTCTGACAGGAACCCCACAGGAAAAAGATCATTTTGTCCTGACAAGTACAGGCCAAGGAGAGAAGAGAGCTCAGTTTAAAGCTCAATGTTCGTTTGAAAGAGACATTCCAGCCAAGTGGACTCCAAGGCACACGTTCATCACTGGGTTCTGGAAATTCTCATATGTGAGCAGGTCCTGTGACTCTAACATGCATACCTAAGAATTCCCCTTTAGTCTGAAAATTTCTGGTCTTTAATATCATATGTTGCCAGTATGCTATATTGAACACACATATTCTCATTTTATTCTGAAAATGCCTTATGTTTGTGGCTTTAGCTTCTGTAATTCTAAATTATTTGATCAATTTTTTTGTGCTTTTCCTCCTACCTAAAATTAAAAAGAAAGAAAGAAGCATATCCTCTATTTAGTGGGTAAGTGAAGATTTTTTATTTTACAGACTAAGTCCGCGAAAGGGATGAACTGTTGAACGGGCCTGTGACATGCCTTATAGGTGTGCGTATTTTGAAACACAATCCACTGAGCAGTGGAGTACTGATCACTTTTCTTTTCTTTTTCACTTTTCTTTTTTTGAGATTTTATTTGTTTATTTGAGAGAGAGAGAGAGAGGAGAGCACAAGCATGGTAGGAGCAGAGGGAGAGGGAGAAGCAGGCTCCCTGCTGAGCAAGGAGCCCGATGTGGGACTTGATCCCAGGACCCTGGGATCATGACCTCGGCTGAAGGCAGATACTTACCCGACTGAACCACCCAGGTGCCCCCTCTGGCTCTTCTTTGTACGCTCATGGCTTTAACAAGTTCATTCCAAACCTCACTTAATATACCAACCACCTTTACAAAAATCTTTCTTTAACTTCAGTCTTTGTTTTTAGTCATCACAAATTCTGAAATAACCAGAGTCAAGACCCCGAGGCTTAATTTTATATTTGTCTTAAACCTTAAGCATTGTTATATTTAGTCAAAAATGATAAGAAAAATTAATGACTTTTTTATCATCATACTAATAAGGGATTTCATTAAGATCTTAACTTCTGTAGATAAAAGATAAAAAACAGTTCTTCATGAACTAAAGAGTATGGTTAAGATCATTATTCTTAGTCAAAGATAAGGCTCATTTTATGTTTATAGCACTCTTCTATTCAACATCATTAGTGTGAAATATTTAAGAATTTATTTACTTAATTGAGTTTCTCAGTTGTAGAAGAGAAATCAGTGATGTATTAAATTTTTAGATTTGTTTTAGAAGCATTATGCTTTCAAGTCTTCAAAGTTTTTGTATGCCTGAAAGTTCCTCTGATGTTTGTGATGCTGCTTGTTTTGCAGCATTATGCAAGATGATGCATCAAATGTCTATTACTTTGTAATGTCAATTATTTTATTTTTATGTTACATTTTTTTTCATTTAAACTATAAAATTTTAACATGAACAAGGAGGTCTCTAATCTGTGTTCTCTTCTAGGGTCATCTGCATATAGTCATGCAAAGCTGATGTTCTGGGTGAATAAGAATTTTTGTGTTTCATTTCACAGGTGGGGAGCATTAAGCGGGAAACGACCTTCACATTTCAACCAGAGGACTTAAAACGTGACTCTAGTAAAAAAATGTCTCATCAACACTTGTTTCCCTTGGCCATGGAGGAAGATGTGAAAACAGCAGACACCAAAAAAGCCAACCGAGCCCTTGACCATGAAAAAGAAAACACTCGCTCCATCTGTCTCCTTGAGCAAAAACGGAAAGTTGTTTCTTCCAATATTGATGTTCCTCCAGCAAGGTAAGGGAACATTAGACTTTCTATGTGTCTGCCCCAGGAAGTTAGTGGAGAGCATCTACAACCTCCACCACCATATCTCTCTAAACCATATAGACTTAGGAAGGGTTTTTTGCCAAGAATATTTCTCTGCTGCTTGTTTGTAATAGAGCAGGTAGCCCTGCTCTTTGGAACTGACTTTGAGGCTGCTCTGGTTGGAAATATTGTAGCTCTAGGAAAGAATGTTTTATTAAATTTTGGAAAATGAATGATAAAGAGCAAAAGAATAAATGTAAAAAAAACCTAGCCACTTAAAGCAGGAATACTCAGATTTTGAGCAGAGGTTGGAGAGCTATGGCAGTAGGTCAGATTCAGCCCCAGCATGTTTTTGTATAGCCTGTGAGATAAGAGTGGTTTTACATTTTTAAAGGGTTAAAAAAAATGAAGAACATGTGACATAGATCATAGGTGGCCTGCAAAGCCTAAAATATTTATATATGACTCATTACAGAAAAAGTTTGGTGATCCCTGGTTTATATCATGATAATTCTTTTAAGACGGATCTACCTTAGAACCAGGCCAAGAGGGTTTATGGAAATATCAAAAGGCTTTTATCACCTTATAATTTACTTAAACTACATCCAATAGCATTAAATCAAAGGACAATATTATGGCAGAATGACAATGGAATCAGAGTGGAATGGAACATACTAGACCTTTTACTTATTTTCTTGCTTGTCATTTATTTCACCTAGAAAGTAAGTTCCATGTTGGCCAGGATTTTAGTCCATCTTGTTCATGCTGTATCCGTAGCACTAGAATAATGCTTAATTATGTGCTAGGAGCTCCATAAATATTTGTTGGATGAAGAAAAGAAAGAAAATGCTATAGCATGAAAGCTTGCTTATTTTTAGTATGTATAACATATTTTGTTACCAAAGCCATTTATAATGAAATTTCGTAAGCAGTTTTTTGAGACGTACTCTATTCGTTTGAATGGCTTCAGACAGCTAACTAGGAGAATAGTATCGTTGAGAAAGGAATAAATGTTTCTTTTCTACCTATTCACTTTTTATAATTAGAATTTCATTGCTTACTATATTAAATAAAAAATATCTCTTCTAGAAAATCACATATCTTTCTATTCTGCTACCAAATTTGTCATACTTTCTAAAATTATAGGTCTCCTTGTTTTTCTTAACCTTCAGTTGAAAATTTTCATATATTCATTACTTCTAACTGCTTAGAATTATTTGCTTTTCTAATTTTTTCATATAAAGCATGTTAAATTCTTTAGGATTAGTTCCTTTAACTGGGGGCTCATCATGAAATGTTTTATCATGCCCTAAAACTGGTAGGTTCTTCAATTCATATCTGTTATTTGGTTGACTCATAGGAAAAGTGACGTTAATTTGAAATGTGAAGAGCTGTGGTTTTATTTTCTTCCTAAGGTTGTAGTGCAAAAATTAGACTTCCCGATGTCAGATACTTCAGTGACAACTTGCAGTTCGACAGGATTTACTCTACCTAAAATTTCCACTAGAGCATTTTATATGTTAAAAGACCTGGAATTAATCATTTTAAATTACCATAGATTGTTTTAGATATATCTTTCGTCTTTAATCTCACCCCACTTGCAATAGGTTCTGGGGAAAATAATGAAAAGGAAAGGAAGAAAAATGTTTTCTGCTTTTTCTGCCTCTGGTATGTGGAATATTTTTTCCACTTTCTCCAGTTCACTAAGTGTGCTTAAAAGTTATGAGTCAAGCCAGTGTTATTGTGGTGTTCTTAAAGAGTATAGGGAAGTTAATTAGATTTTAAATCCATTAATGTACAGCAAAAATTCCTCAATGACAAGGTATAATTTAGACATATTCATCTATTATGGGAAATACTAGTTAAAGCTTCATTGTTTGAGATTTCCACTGATACACTTGTTTTCATTGCTATAGTAAGAATTTAATCATCACAAATATGCCAACAGCTGGTGAAATAAATTGCTCTTCTTCTTAATGACAATGAAGGAATCAGAAATTGTGGGGTCTAATTATCTAACTCTCAATTCTTTTAGTTCTATTTCCATTTCCTGTCATGGAAATATTTTGTAAATGTCAACTTTCCACTATCATCTAAGTGGATCAATATTTTGTTTTAAAGAAACTCTTTTACCTGACATGGTAGGAAAATACAGGACTTTTTGTTCTGGAGAAACATAATTCTGTCTGCTGGCAGTGTATGAATAATGAAGTTTGAATATGTCTACAGTAGGGTTAAGTTTATTGGTAGAAGGAAATCTATATCTTATATAATATACAGTATATATATGCATTATATATATATATATATATATATATATAAAATCTATGGCTCTAGCCACATGACTATTGCAACTTATCCTCCTAAATCCAGATGTTATGTATTGGACAGTTCGTAGAAAGGCAAGATAACCATTTTTGACCAGTAGAGTATCACTGTTAGAGTTTCTCAACAGTTTAAAATAAATTCTTTATAATCTTTCTCACTTTATCTTTTGCTTATTCCCACTATAGCTAAGAAGATTTTTGTTGATGTTTGCTTTCTATATTTTGTAAAATGGAACTTGAAGTTTATTTTCTATGGTTTATATAATGAAGATAATAGATATATTTTATGTTTTTTCATATCCCTAGAAGGGTCTAGGAGCTACCCTCCCCATCTTTATACTTGACTGTGATTGAGCATTTCCTGCTTCCATTCAGTAGATTATTTATTGAGTACTTGCTACGAATCCAGTACTCAGTAAAAAAAAAATGAATGAAATGGGATGCCAACCCTCTAGGAGCTTACAGTTAAATCATAGAAACAGACACCTAAGTAGCTAATTTCAAGTAACAGTTCCTAACTTGCTTCCTTCTTATTAGAACTGGATGAATTTGTACATAAAGAAGAATCTCTTAATATTAGGAAAGCTATTAATTTGATACAACTATTCAAAAGCCTAATTTTTTTTGTTAGTCTCCTTTTCAAGGTCGGGATGAATGGAATGGGGAAGGAGGGACTCTGTATCTGAGATCTACTTTACAAAATTCCTGTTTGTTTCCCCATTTTCTGAGGACCCATTTAAAAGTTGCTAGTTTCAGGGAAATATAAATTTAAATATTAATCCCGATGTGTCAGACTGGGTCTTCCGAGAAGCAAATGCCAAGGCAGGATTAAATGCAGGCATTTTATTGGAACAAATACCTGTGGAAGAAAAGGGGTGGGGCAAGGGGCAGGGAAGGAGGGAGGTGCAAGTGCGACTGTGGTGCAGGTCTGAGCCCAGTGAGGGAGAGAGCCAGGGAAGGTTGGGTGGAAGTGTCCTAGACTGCCTGGCAAAGCCGTCAGGAGTCCTGCGTTATGTAAATGCAGTAGAGTCCGCTTACCTGTGGGATGTTGCTTGATCAATTTTAGGAAGGAAAAGTCTTTTCTTTTGGGGGGGTCATAAAGATGGGAGTGAGTGCATTATAGAGTTGAGGTACTCAGAGTATTCCAAGTTCTTCAATGGAGAAAACTAAGCAGAGAGGGCAAGAGTGTGTGTGAGAGAAGGGCGCCTGGGTGGCTCAGTGGCTTAAGTATATGCCTTTGGCTCAGGTCATGATCCCAGGGTTCTGGGATCTAGCCCTGCATTGGGCTCCCTACTCATGGGGGAGCCTGCTTCTAATCCTCTCCCTCTGCCGCTCCCCCTGCTTGTGCTCTCTCTCTCTCTCTCTCTGTCAAATAAATAAACAAAAATCTTTAATTAAAACAGTGTGTGAGAGAGCACGTGAATGAACAGCGTTTCTTTGAACTAAAGATTTATCATTAACAGAAAAAAAATTCTTTGCAACTTGAAGGATTATTGGGGAGCAATAGTTTGGGGTCGGGGGTTACCAGGAGTGTCAGTGCTAACTGGGGACAACAGTCTTTAAAGGAATCATCTCTCTCTGAAGTTTCCATCACTTATTCACTTAGTAATGCCTGGTTATAAAAGACAACAGCCCCCTCCAAAAGAGATTGTGAATGGAGAGAGAGGAGTTACTAATTATAGATATGTCATCTTAAGTATTTTTTGATATCTAGAGAAAAATACTAGCTGTCTTGATTTCTATGGAGAGTTGAGAAAAATGAACTTTAAGAGCATAAAGACAAAAGGGTGTGAGCTCTTGAAGAGTCCATCCAGAAAGGAATTCCAATTCTGTAGTTTGGCTCAAGAAATGAGTAAGAGGTCAAAGGTCAGTAAGTAAGACAAATGCCAGTCAGAGGTTTTTTGTGGGCAGAGCTCAGTGATTCATTAGCCAAGACAGTGATTTTAGCCTGATTCGAAAAAGATGATGAACCTGGGCACAGATAATAAATAAACCATGCCCAGATTAGTGGTGGAAATCTGGAGAGAAAGAAAGAAAGAGTTGAAATCCAGAATAGGGAACTTACAGATTAGCCAGGGATGTGAGGCATAAAAGTAGCTGGAAGGAATTTTTCTGTTCTTGGAATGTGTGCCAAGCTTTTGGAGTAACATGAGACTTCTGGTGAATTGGCTTGCTTGAATGAGTTGCTAACACCAAATTCTTACACAGTGCAAGAAGAGTTTGTTTGAGTGTTTGAACTGACCCAGAGGGTAACTAGGCATGGTGGTAAAATCTGTGAGTCTCAGAAAAGAGGACATGAAGTACGTGTTGGAGGAGAAACTTCCACCCATGTTAATTCTGCCTGTTGTGGAGAGTTGCTGGGGGTGCCACTGGCTGACTGCCTTATACGGTTCATGAGGAGACTGCTCTCATATTTCTATATATTTTAAAGATTGTATGTAGTATTTCTTGGTGTATATTAATTGAAATCTGCTGCTTTTAAAGTAAACAGTTTTATAAAATCTGATTTTATAGTAAACAAGGTAGACATTTGCCAAAAGAGAAAGAAGGAGAAACAAGTACGGGATACTCATGTCAGAACTGAGAAATTGTAAGAGTTGTAAATTGTGCGAGAGTATAAATGATGGTAATAAAAATAAAGGTTTTTGGTCTGTGTGTGCCAGATATCTGGAGCGTGCATGGATTAAATCATGTCCCCCAAAAGATATGACAAAATCCTAATCCCCCAGTACCCATGAATGAGACCTTATTTGGAAATAAGCTCTTTGCAGATATAATCAAATTAAGATGAGGTCTTTAGGGTGGGCTGTAAACTAGTATGACTTGTATCCATAGAAGAAAAAAGGAGAGGAGACAAAAGACACAAAGGGAGAATGCCAATGGAGGCAGAGGTTGGATTGATTTGTCTACAGACCAGAGAACACCAGGGATTGGCAGCAATACCAGAAGCTAAGAAAAAGGCATGGGATAATTCTCCCCCCCAGAGAAAGTGCTGTGGTCTGGATGTGTCCCCTCCCAGTTTCATTCGCTGAAACCTAATGCCCAAAGTGATGGCATTAGGAGGTAAGGACTTTGCCTGCTGATTAGGTCATGAGGGTGGAGCCATCATGGATGGGATTAGTGCCCTTATAAAGGAGGCTCAGAGAGCTCCCTTGCCCTTTCTACCAAGTAAGGATACAAGAAGTATGCAGCCCAGAAGACAACCCTCAGCGAATCATGGGGCACCCTGATCTCAGACTCCCAGGCTCCAGAACAGTGAGAAATAAATTTCTGTTGTTCGTAAGCTACCTGGTCTATGGTATTTTGTTATAGTAGCACAAAAGGACTAAGAAAATATGACTCCCTGACATCTTCTAGCCTCCAAAATTGTGAGACAATAAAATTCTGTTGTTCTAAGCTACCCAGTTTGTGGTGATTTGTTACAGCTGCTCTAGGAAAATTAATATAGGTTGCTTGTGCTGATGAATACATCTATGTCTTACCTTATAAAATTACTTTGAGTAAAATAATCATTCATGTTCATTAATTAAGACTTATACTTAATAACATAATTAGTTATCTATGCCTCTCAGAGAGAGACACTATCATTGCATTTTCTATTATTTCTTATTATAAAGGAAACCCTTATTCAATCTTTTCATAATAGCATTTTCATTAGAACAGTAACTTACAGTAACTTACCTCATCTAATAAACTATTAGGTAGAATTTTGCTTTTCCTATAACTATTCAATTTGTGGATATTTGTTCAGTTTTTCTCTAAATCAAGTTTATTGAGGTATAATTCATATAGGAAAATGCATCCACTTAAATATACACTTTAGTGAGTTGTAACAAATATATGTACCCATATAATTAATGCCATAATCAAGATACAGAAAATGGTCATCCTCCCAAAAAAGTTTCATTGTGCCCCTTCCCAGTCAGCCTGTCCTCTGATCTTCAGCAGTAGGCAGCCAATATTCTATGGATTAGTTTTGTCTTCTCTAGAATTCATGTAAATGGAATCATACACGATGTATTTTCAGGAATCTTCATTCACTCAGCATGATTTTTTTTAAGATTTACTGTATTTTTCTTTTGTATTTGTCAGTAGTGTGTTACTTTCTATTGCCAAAGGGTATTCCATTGTGTGATTATATGACAGTCTGATTATCCATTCACCTCTGATGGACATTTGAGTTGTGTCCAGTTTAGGTTTATTAGGAATAAAATTGCTATGAATATCCGGGTATGCTTTTGAGTGGGATATGTTTTCATTTTTAAATACCCAAGAGTTGAATTAATGGGTCATATGGCCCATTATATATTGTATATTAAACTTAAAAAAATAAAAACGCCAAACTTTTTCAAAGTAGTTGTACCATTTTACATTCCCACCAGTAATGTATAAGAGCTGCAGTGGCTTTATGTATTCACCAACATGGAGTATTGTCAGTATGCTTAAATTTTTTATGAAAGTAAGAAAGTACTCTTCCTAATTTGCTGATAGTTTTTCTCTTCAATAGATGTTGAATATAGTAACAAAAAATTTTGCATCTATTTACATGAGCATACTTTTAGAAATTATTATATGTTGAATTACATTGATTGGTCTTTGACCATTGAGTGAACTTTGCACCACCCCCTTACATACTGAAGGATCCCTTTTTGCTAAAATTCAGTTAAGATTCATTCATTCCCATCCATTGACCTGTCACTCTATTTACTTGGATCTCTTGGACTGATTTTAATATAAGTTTAATGATAGCCTCATAAAATGTCTTAGGAAGTGTTCCCTCCTCCTCCCTTTCTTCTAGGTTTGTTGTAGGTCTGGTATAATTTTGCCTTAAAGGATAGGTCCACCAGTGAAGCCAATTTGACCTGGAGTTTTCTTTATGGAAGTGTTTTTAATTACAGATTCAATTTTTAAAATTGATATAATGCTATTTAGATTTTATGT
The DNA here is from genome assembly GCF_037043125.1 of Eumetopias jubatus. Taxonomy (NCBI): domain Eukaryota; kingdom Metazoa; phylum Chordata; class Mammalia; order Carnivora; family Otariidae; genus Eumetopias; species Eumetopias jubatus. Next base: position 160,522,506 of record NW_028274810.1, read on the forward strand.
TTCTTTTTGAGTCAGTTTTATAATTGTATCTTTCAATAAATTTACCCATTACATTAATCTAGATGTCAAATTTATTAACATATAATTGTTCATAACATTGCCTTATTTTTTCTAATATCTGTAGATTCTATAGTAATCTTCCCTCTCTCATTTCTGTTATTGGTCAGTGTATTGTCTTCCTTTTTTTAACCGATCGAACCAGCAGTCTATCAATTTTGAGGCTCTTCTCAAAGAGCAACCTTTGTATATATTGGTTTTCTCTATTGTTTGCCATTTTCTATTTCATTGATTTCTTTTTTCATCCTTGTTATTTTCTTCTTTCTGCTTATTTTGACTTTAAGTTCCCTGTTTTGTTAGCTTCTTAAAGTAGAATTTTAATCATTAATTGAAGATCTTTCTTCTTTTCTATCATTAACATTTAATACTTTTCTATTTTTAGCAATAATAACTCCTTTTATTATTTTAAAGATTTTTATTTATTTATTTATTTGTCAGAGAGAGAGAGCACAAGCAGGGGGGGAGCAGCAGGCAGAGGGAGAAGCAGGCTCCCTGCTGAACCAGGAGCCCAGTGCAGGACTCGATCCCAGGATCCTGAGATCATGACCTGAGTGAGCTAAAGGCAGACGCTTAACTGCTAAGCCACCCAGGCATCCCAGTAATAACTCCTTCTAGGCAATTCTTTATGTGTACCTCCCAAATTTTGTTTGGTTGTTTCTTCTTAAAATTAGATGAATAGAATTAACTTTTATTGTAAAAAGTAAGAAGCATAATACATTTTTCTTATTATTGTTAATAACAGAAAACAATCCATAAAACAGAAATATATAGCATATTCTTGAAATAAGATACTTAACTCATTGCATTCATTATATTTAAACTGACATGTTTAGAATTTTTTGCCATCTTAATTTTTCTTTTTTTAAAACGTGCTTTAGTACTTTTTCTCTTTTATAATGTTATTCAAGAATTCTGCATAGTTACTGATTTTTTTTGTCTACTTGTGACTACTGGTTCTGTATGTTACTGATTTTTTTTTTTTTGGTCTACCTCTTTACTGATTTTGTCTACTTCTTTATCTTTTCAGTTTATCAGAATTTGTTTTATGAATTTTAGAATTGGTATGTATTCTTGATGAATTGCCCTCTTTATTATTATGAAATGTTTCTTTTTTAACATTTTTATTTAAATTCAATTAATTAACAAATAATGTGTTATTGGTTTCAGAAGTACAGGCCTGTGATTCATTAGTCTTATATAATACTCAGTGCTCATTACATCATGTGCCCTCCTTAATGTCCATCACCCAGTTACCCTATCCCTCCACCCCTCTCCCCTCCAGCAACCCTCAGTTTGTTTCCTATGATTTTTCATTTTTGATGGCTGTGTAATATTCACACACACACACACACACACACACACACACACACACACACACACACATATATATCTCTTCTTCTTTATCCATTCATCTGTCGATGGACATCTGGGCTCTTTCCCTGGTTTGGCTATTGTGGACATTGCTGCTATAAACATTGGGGTTCATGTGCCCCTTCAGATCACTACATTTGTATTTTTGGGGTAAATACCCAGTAGTGCAATTGCTGGGTCACAGGGTAGCTCTGTTTTCAACTTTTTGAGGAACCTTCATACTGTTTTCCAGAGGGGCTGCACCAGCTTGCATTCCCACCAACAGTGTAGGAGGATTCCCCTTTCTCCGCATCCTCGCCAACATCTGTTGTTCCCTGACTTGTTAATTTTAGCCATTCTGACCAGTGTAAGGTGGTATCTCATTGAGGTTTTGATTTGTATTTCCCTGATAGTGATGTGGAGCACTTTTTCATGTGTCTGTTAGCCATCTGTATCTCTTCTTTGGAGAAATGTCTGTTCATGTCTTCTGCCCATTTCTTGACTGAATTATTTGTTCTTTGGGTGTTGAGGTTTTCTATTTCTTCCTGGTTCAGTTTTGGTAGTTTATATGTCTCTAGGAATGCATCCATTTCTTCCAGTTCTTTGATAAGTTCTTTATAAATTTTGGATACTAGCCCTTTATCTGATATGTCATTTGCAAATATCTTCTCCCATTCTGTAGGTTGTCTTTTGGTTTTGTCGACTGTGTCCTTTGCTGTGCAAAAGCTTTTTATCTTGATGAAGTTCCAATAGTTCATTTTTGCCCTTGTTTCCCTTGCCTTTGGAGACATGTCTAGCAAGACGTTACTGTGGCCTAGGTCAAAGAGGTTGCTGCCTGTGTTCTTCTCTAGGATTTTGATGGATTCTTGTCTCAAATTTAGGTCTTTCATCCATTTTGAGTTCTATTTTTGTGTATGGTATAAGGGAATGGTCAAATTTCATTCTTCTGCATGTGGGTGTCCAATTTTCCCAATACCATTTGTTGAAGAGACTGTCTTTTTTCCATTGGATATTCTTTCCTGCTTTGTCGAAGATTAGTTGACCATAGAGTAGAGGGTCCATTTCTGGGCTCTCTATTCTGTTCCACTGATCTATGTGTCTGTTTTTGTGCCAGTACCATAGTGTCTTGATGATGACAGCTTTTTAATAGAGCTTGAAGTCCGGAATTGTGATGCCACCAGTTTTGCTTTTCTTTTTCAACATGCTTTTGGCTATTTGGGGTCTTTTCTGGTTCCACACAAATTTTAGGATTATTTGTTCCAGTTCTGTGAAAAAAGTTGATAGTATTTTGATGGAGATTGCATTGAATGTGTAGATTGCTCTAGGTAGCAGAGACATTTTAACAATATCTGTTCTTCAAATCCATGAGCATGGAGGGTTTTTCTATGTCTTTGTGTCTTCCTCAATTTGTTTCATGAGGCTTCTATAGTTTCTGAGTACAGATCCATTGCCTTTTTGGTTAGGTTTATTCCTAGGTATCTTATGGTTTGGGGTGCAATTGTAAATGGGATCAACTCCCTAATTTCTCTTTCTTCTGTCTCAGTGTGTAGGAAAACAACTGATTTCTGTACATTGATTTTATATCCTGCCACTTTGCTAAATTCCTATATGAGTTCTAGCAATTTTGGGGTGCAGTCTTTTGGGTTTTCCACATAGAGTATCATGTCATCTGCAAAGAGCGAGAGTTTGGCTTCTTTGTTGCCAATTCAGATGCCTTTTATTTCCTTTTGTTGTCTGATTACTGAGGCTAGGCCTTCCAGTACTATGTTGAACAACAGTGGCAAGAGTGGACATCCCTGTTGTATTCCCAACCTTAAGGGAAAAGCTCTCAGTTTTTCCCCATTGAGAATGATATTTGCTGTGGGCTTTTCATACATGGCTTTTATGATATTGAGTCACGTTCCCTCTATCCCTACACTGTGAAGAGTTTTAATCAAGAAAGGATGCTGTACTTAGTCAAGTGCTTTTTCTGCATCTTTTGAGAGGATCATATGGTTCTTGTCCTTTCGTTTATTTAGGTAGTGTGTCACACTGATTGATTTGCAGATGTTGAACCACTCTTGAAGCCCAGGAATAAATCCCACTTGGTCGTGGTGAATAATCCTTTTAATGTACTGTTGGATCCTATTGGCTAGTATTTTGGTGAGAATTTTTGCATCCATGTTCATCAGGGATGTTGGTCTGTAATTCTCCTTTTTGGTGGGGTCTTTGGTTTTGGGATCAAGGTAACACTGGCCTCATAAAAGATTTTGGAAGTTTTCCTTCCATTGCTATTTTTTGAAATAGTTCAGAAGAATAGGTATTAATTCTTCTTTGGTAGAATTCCCCTGGGAGGCCTTCTGGCCCTGGGCTCTTGTTTGTTGGGAGATTTTTGATTACTGCTTCAATGTCCTTGCTGGTTATGGGTTTGTTCAGGTTTTCCACTTCTTCCTGGTTCAGTTTTTGTAGTTTATACGTCTCTAGGAATGCATCCATTTCTTCCAGATTGCCTAATTTGTTGGTGTATAGTTGCTCCTAATATGTTCTTATAATCATTTGTATTTCTTCAGTGTTGGTTGTGATCTCTCCTCTTTCATTCATGATTTTATTTATTTGGATCCTTTCTCTTTTCTTTCTGATAAGTCTGGCCAGGGGTTTATCAATCTTATTAATTCTTTCAAAGAATCAGCTCCAAGTTTTGTTGATCTATTCTACTGTTCTTTTGGTTTCTATTTCATTGATTTCTGCTCTAATCTTTATTATTTCTCTTCTTCTGCTGGGTTTAGGCTTTATTTGCTGTTCTTTCTCCAGCTCCTTTAGGTGTAAGGTTGGGTTGTGTATTTGAGACCTTTCTTGTTTCTTGAGAAAGGCTTGTATTGCTATATACCTCCCTCTTAGTACTGCCTTTGCTGCATCCCAGAGGTTTTGAATAGGAGTGTTTTCCATTTTCATTTGTTTCCATGAATTTTTAAAATTCTTCTTTAATTTCCTGCTTGATGCTTTTTAGCCTCTCTGTATTGGAGTTCTTTCCAAATTTCCTCTTGTGTTTGAGTTCCAGTTTCAAAGCATTGTGGTCCAAAAATATGCAGGGAATGATCCTAATCTTTTGGTACCGGTTGAGACCTGATTTGTGACGCAGGATGTGATCTATTCTGGAGAATGTTCCATGTGAACTTGAGAAGGATGTGTATTCTGTTGCTTTAGGATGGAATGTTCTGAATATATCTGTGAAGTCATCTGGTCTGGTGTGTCATTCAAAGCTCTTATTTCCTTGTTGATCTTCTGCTTAGATGATCTTCCATTGCAGTGAGGGGCTTGTTAAAGTCCCCTACTATTATTGTATTATTATCAATGTGTTTCTTTAATTTTGTTATTAATTGGCTGCTCCCATGTCAGGGGCAAACGATTTACAATTGTTAGATCTTCTTGTTGGATAGACCCTTTAATTATGATATAGTGTCCTTCCTCATCTCTTATTACAGTCTTTGGTTTAAAATCTAATTTTTCTATGAACAAACAATGAATCATGGAACACTGCATCAAAAACTAATGATGTAATATATGGTGATTAACATAACAATAAAAAAATTTTTTAAAAAAAGCAAAAAAAATAAATAAAATCTAATTTTTCTGATATAAGGATTGCCGCTCCAGCTTTCTTTTGATGTCCATTAGCATGATAAATGGTTTTCCACCCCCTCACTTTCAATCTGGAGGTGTTTTTGGGTCTAAAATGAGTCTCTTGTAGACAGCATATCAATGGGTCTTGTTTTTTTATCCAATCTGATGCCCTCTGTCTTTTGATTGGAGGATTTAGCTCATTTACATTCAGAGTAACTATTGAAAGATATAAATTTAGTGCCATTATATTACCTGTAAAGTGACTGTTTCTGTATATTGTCTGTGTTCCTTTCTGATCTATGTTACTTTTGGGCTCTCTCTTTGCTTAGAGGATCCCTTTTAATATTTCTTGTAGGGTTGGTGTGGTGATCACAAATTCTTTTAGTTTCAGTTTGTCCTGGAAGCTTTTTATCACTCCTTCTATTTTAAATGACATCGTAGTTGGATAAAGTATTCTTGGCTGCATATTTTTCTCATTTAGCACCCTGAATATATCATGCCAGTCCTTTCTGGCCTGCCAGATCTCTGTGGATAGGTCTGCTGCCAGTCTAATGTTTCTACCCTTGTAGGTTACAGACCTCTTGTCCCGAGCTGCTTTCAGGATTTTCTCTTTGTCTCTGAGATTTGCAAGTTTCACTATTATATGTCAGGTTGTTGACCTATTTATATTGATTTTGAGGGGGGTTCTCTGTGCCCCCTGGATTTTGATGCCTGTTTCCTTCCCCAGATTGGGGAAGTTCTCTGCTATAATATGCTCCAATATTCCTTCTGCCCCTCTCTCTCTTTCCTCTTCTTCTGGGATCCCAATTATTCTAATATTGTTTCCCTTTAAGGTATCACTTTCCTCTCGAATTCTTCCCTTGTGATCCAGTAGTTGTTTATCTCTCTTTTTCTCAGCTTCTTTATTCTCCATCATTTGGTCTTCTGTATCACTGATTCTCTCATCTGCCTCATTATCCTAGCAATAGAGCCTCCATTTTTTTATTGCATCCTATTAATAGCCTTTTTGATTTCGATGTGGTTAGATTTTAATTCTTTTATTTCTCCAGAAAGGGATTCTCTAGTGTCTTCTATGCTATTTTTCAAGCCCAGCTAGTATATTTATAATCATTATTCTGAACTCTAGTTCTGACATCATACTTATGTCCATACTGATTAGGTCCCTGGCAGTCAATACTGCCTCTTGTTCTCTTTTTTGAGGTGAGTTTTTCTGTCCTGTCATTCTGTCCAGAGAAGAGTAGATGAATGAGAGAACCAAATCCTAAAATGAGAACAATGACCCCAGAGTAATATACACTAACCAATCAGAAAGGACCCAAAACCAAAAATTAAAAAAATAAGAAAATAAAAAAATTAAAAAAAGAATATAATCAGACAGGTGAACAGAATAGAGCAATACACTGGATTCTGTGTGTATGTTGGTCTGTTTTTTATAAAACTAGATCCCGAAGTTGTAAAGAAAGAAAAATTTATATATGTACAAAAATAAAATTAAATACAATGAAAGGATAGAATGTAACTGTAAAAATGAAAATTAAAAGACAAGAAAAAACAAAGGAGAAAACAACAACAACAAAAGGAAGGGAAACAGGTGAACAGAACAGAGCAATACACTATCTCCTGAGTGTATTTTGCTAAGTTTGTTAGAAGAAACTACATCTCAAAATTGGAAAGAAAGAAAAAACTTATATATCCAAAAATAAAATTAAATACATTGAAAGGATAGAAAACAATTGTAAAGATGAAAATTAAAAAAGACTTTAACAAAACAAAACAAAAAAAGGAAGGAGAAAAAAACAAACAAAAAAGAGAAATATGATCAGACAGATGAATAAAACAGAGTCATACAGTAGATTTTTGGTGTATTTTGGTCTGTTAGAAAAAACTGCATCCCAAAATTGTAAGGAAAGAAAAACTTATATATATACAAAAATAAAATTAAATACAATGAAGGGATAGAATGTAACTGAAAAAATTAAAATTAAAAAAGATTTTAAAAAATAGTTGACAAAATAAGAAATTAGTTGAAAAAGGAAAGAAAAAAGTTAAAAAAAAGTTAAAGTTGAAACACTAAAGAATCATATGGAAAAAGCCAGAAATTCTATGTGCTATATTCCCCTAGTGCTGGGGTTTTGCTGTTCTCATTGATCAGTAAACTTGGTCTTGGATGGATGTTCTTGCTGATCCTCTGGGGGAAGGGTTTGGTTGCTTTGATTCTCAAGTGTCTTGGACCGAGGTGGAATTGCACTGCCCTTGGCAGGGGGCCAGGCTAAGTAATCTGATCCAGTTTGCTCTATGTGCTTTTGTTCCCTGAAGGCTTTCCATGTACCTTTAGAGGATGAGAATAAAAATGGCAGCCTCCCAATCTCTGGCCCCACAGCCAAAAGCTTGGTGCCCCACTCCTCAGTGTGCCCTCAGAGAAAAGTAGTCAATCACTCCTGTCTCCCTGGTCTCCTTCTGCACTCCGTGCTCACCCAGCCTGTGAACAAGTGTTTCTGTCTCAGGCACAAGACCCCGTTTAGCGTCTCCAAACCCCGCAGACTCCTGTGGCACACTCCAGGGGAGGAAGGGGGTTCTCGCTGGTTCTGTTGTTTGTTGGGTCCAGAGAGCGGTCACCCACAGTGCCACAGTTCACAGTTTATGGCATTCCCCAAGCTGAGAGCCCACTCCTGGGCTCATTGATTGCAGCTGGCTTCCCCGCTCTGATGCCTGGGAGCCCTGGCTGTACTCAGGCACCCTTGGTCTTCCTGTAACCCCAAGGATCCTGAGACCACACTATCCCACCTAGCATTCCACCCCATTTCACCACCTGAGCACCTTTCAGGCAAGGTCGTCCTTCACAGAGTAGACTTATAAAAGTTCTGATTTTGCACTTTGCTACTATATCACTTTCTGGTACTGGCTTATTGAGGCTCCCTCCCCCGTGGTCTGTCTTCCCATATATCGCCTCGGATCTACTTCTCCACACCTCCTACCTTGCAGAAAGTGGTCGCTTTTCTATTTGTAGAGTTGCAGCTATTCTTTTCTTAGATCTCCAGTTGAATTCGCAGGTGTTCAGAATGATTTGATAGCTATCTAGCTGAATTCCGGGGACCAGACAAAACTAAGGTCTCCTACTCCTCTGCCATCTTGGACTCTCTTCACTTCTTTTTAAAAACTTATTCTTAAGTATTTTATTTTTTTGTTGCTATTGTAAATGAAATCATTTTCTTAATTTTATTTTGAGATTGTTCATTGCTAGTGAATAGAAATAAAACCTATTTTTGCATATTAACCTTGTATCCTGCAACCTCACAGAATTCATTTATTAGTTTGAACAGTTTTTGTGGATTCCTTAGGACTTTATATATAGAAGATCATGTCGTCTGTAAATATAGATAGTTTTACTTCTCCCTCTTCAATCTGGATGCCTTTTATTTCTTTTTCTTGCCTAATTGCCCTCAGTAGAACCTCCAGGACAATGTGGAATATAAGTGGACATCTTATCTTGTTCTTGATCTTAAAGAGAAGCATTCAGTCTTTTGCATTAACAATGATTTTAGCTGTGAATTTTTGGTAGACGCCTTTCATCAGGTTGAGAAATTTCCCTTCCATTCCCAGTTAACATGTTGAATGTTTTCTAATGAAAGAGTATTGAATTTTGTCAAATGCTTTTTCTATATCTATTGAAATGATCACATAATGTTTGTCCTTTCTTATGTTCTACATTTTATAGTAATTGATTTTCAGAAATTAAACCAATCTTGCATTCTTAGGATAAGTGTCATAGGGTATAATCCTTCCTGTATATTGCCTGATTTGGTTTGCTAGTATTTTGTGGAGGATTTCGCATCTATGTTCATAGGCAATACTGATCTGTAGTTTTCTTTCTTGTGATGTCTTTATCTGGTTTTATTATCAGAATAATATTGGCCTTGGAGAATGAGTGGTGAAGTGTTCCCTACTCTTATATTTTTTGAAGAATTTATAAATAATTGGTATTACTTCTTCTTTAAAGTTTGGTAGTATAATCAATTATCATTTAAAAATTTTTAAACAAAAATTATGTTTATCTACATATTGATATCTTTGAGTCTCTCTCTTTGCCTGCCCCCTATTTTCTCTGCATTACCAATGGCTTTCTCTACCTGGTAGAGAAGATAAACAGAAGAAGTACCAGATGTTTGTTTGTTTGTTTTTGCCATCTAACACTTGCCCAGAGGCAAGAGGTTCACAGTGAGCCCAGATGCAAGAGATTATCTTCCCCTTTATGTTCACAAAAAAAAAAAAAAATATATATATATATATATATATATATATTTTTAGTAAGGACTCTGATTATCCCAGCTTTTGTCAGTGCCATCCATTACTGAACCCATCACTATAGCCAGGGGATAGAGTCTGTGACCAGCTTGCGTCATGTGCCTATCCTTGTTCTCATGCAAAAAGGAAGGAAATCTTTGGAACAGTCAAAAACAATAGCTGCCACCTCACAATTTTAAAAAGAAATTTTACTGGTTGCTTGTAGGTTTCCGAGGTTATTGGCTCACCATAAGCAATTGTGGATCCATTTAGGATAGGATCAAGAAAAATAAGATGAAAGGTAACCTGTTTTCTTTTCTTCCTTCCTGTTTCTAAGGGTCTCACTGTGAATATTTAGAAAAAAAGTTTCTTCGGGCGCCTGGGTGGCTCAGCTGGTTAAGCGTCTGCCTTCAGCTCAGGTCATGATCTCAGGGTCCTGGGATCGAGTCCTGCATCGAGCTCTCTGCTCTGTGGAGAGCCTGTTCCTCCCTCTCCCCCTGCTCTTCTCTCTCTCTCTCTGTCAAATAAATAAATAAAATCTTTAAAAAAAAAAGAAAAAGAAAAAAAGTTTCTTGCTTACCATTGTTAGAACGCTCACAGATACAGCATTTTCATTATAGACTCGCTAAAAGTTTAACCATGTTTTTCTGACTCTAACTCTTATTAACTAGCTTATAACCAACAATAAGCTAGTTGTATACCTTGCTAATAGTTTGTGGATGGCATCTATTAACATGAATGTAAAAGTATATATACATATATATACTTCTGGTGAGAATCAATAGTGCCATGTTGTTCAGTTCCAGTAAGACCAAGAAGATGATATGAATAAGAGTGACCTGGTAAAATGTCTATTAGTGCTAAGTCACCAGAAGACCATTTCATTCTTTAATTTATTCAACATATTTATTACTAAGTGGATTTATGTACCAGATACTGGAATATAGGGTAAAATAAGTTAGACACATTTCCCACTCTCATAGAATTTAGGAGAGATTCTAAACAAATAATATACAAATAAACACATAATTATAAAAGCTAATAATTTTAATAAATGGAATGTACAGGAAATTATGAGGACCATAAACAGAAACACTTATTGTAGGCTGAGGCATAAAGAAAGGTCTCTTTAAGGAAAGTACCCTTTAGCTGACACCTGAAGGCTGAGAAAGAACCAGACTGAGTTGGGAGGAAAGTATTCCAGGCAGAGGAGAGCATGCAGGAAAGCCCCAAGATGAGAAAGAAGGGCTGGTGTGGCTGGAGCACAGAGCCTGGGGGAACGTGGCAAGAGATGAGGTTGGAGAGGTGGACAGAATCTGAAGAAGCTGAATCATATGGAGCTATGTTGGATTGTATTAAAAAATCTTTAAATTATACAGTTAGGTCAGTGAGAAGGAGTTTATGGAGAAGAATGATATGATTCCTTTTGTGTTTAGGAATGATCACTCTACCTGTTACACATAGATCAGGTTAGAAGAGGGCAAGAATGGACACAGGGAAGCCAGTCGAGAAGCTATTGCATTAGTGCAGAAAAGATATCATGGACATTTGGACTAGTGGGGTGACAGTTCAGATGAAGAGAAGTGGACAGATTTGAGATATATTTTTGAAGGAGAAGTGAGGCTTCTTGGTTGTAAGGAACAGAAAATGAATGGCTGATTTAACAAAGGATGGAGGTTTTGTTGTTGTTGTTGTTGTTGTTTTGAAAGACTGACAGTTCTGGAAAGGCTGGAGAACCAGGTTAGAAAGTGGACAAGAGAGTGGACAGCCAGAAACATGGTTATGTTCATTCATTCTACAGAACCAGAGCTTGCAACTGGGCTTTTTGACTTCTAAAGTGAGAGCTGTGTGTGCTTGGAAATTCTTCAGACACAGGAAGGCACTGGGCATCCAAAAAATTGGCAGATGTCTGTCATAGTAAGGTATCATAAATCCCATTTTACAAATGTGTAGATAGACTCAGAAATGTTAAGTGATTACCCAGGAGCACACATTTAACAAAGGACAGACCTAAGATGGCTTGGTTTCTGACCCCAAGTGAATTTTTTGTTCTTTATTACCACCATTAGTGTTTATCAGCAAACAATCATTTATTATCACTTACAAATGTGATGCCCTAAATACATTGATAATTCTAATCTCACTTGTTATCTAGCCTCTAAAAAAACCTCAACAGTTAGGCAAATGTTATTAGATAACCTAGATCATTAGAGCATGGCATTTGTTATTCTCTTTTTGCCAGACATTGTTTTTTTTTTAGAAGTGCTGATGCTTAAATTGGTTGGATTTCACCCAAACAGCAATTACAATTTGATTATGCAAAGTAGTAACTGTCTTCTAATTATAACTCTAAAGCTAAAGAAATCTATTAGCGAACCAGTTGTAACAAAGAAAAAAGAGAAATTTGGCCAAAAATATTCCTAGACCTAACAGCAGTTTATTAGAATACTCCAGATTGTTAGTTTGCTGTTGGAAAAAAATGAACCATAAGGTACTATTTGTTTTGTGGGGTTTTTAAAATACAATGATGTCATATTTGTCACATGCTGGAAAAGATAAAATCATCTTCTCCTTGTAAGATGCCATTCTGGGAATTGTCTAGTCTAGAAGGAACTTCAGAAATGCATTAACCTTTGAGTTCACAGTTGGGAAATGACCCAAGCTAAAAGCAATATCCTACATGTACAATGGGAAATTGTGAACTAATTTGGCTAGTGTTTTCAGTGGGGTTGTCTACAGTTTCTGCTTTGTGTTATAGAAAAGATCCCTGTGTCAAATTTGGAATTAAGTGAGACATAGACAAGATTGCAAACATTACTTCTGAATCTCTAGAAGCATAGCAGTTCCTGGAGCAAATGTTTAATGAAACGTGTTAAAACCTTTTTAGGTCACAAACTCTGTAGCTAATATGAAACTACTGAAAAAAGTGAAAAGGTTAAAAGTTCAGTTTAAGCTTATCTTCGTGAACATATATTTTTTTTAAATATATTGGTGGGAGGATAGGTTAAATAGGTGATGGGGATTAAGGAGTGCACTTGTGATGAGCACCAGGTGATGTATGGAAGTGTTGAATCAGGTGTGAATTGTACACCTGAAACTAATATTACACTGTACATTAACTAACTGGAATTTAAATAAAAACTTAAAAAATATATTGGCAGGGGACTCTAAACATACCTACCTGCGATGGAGAAACACTAATCCAGAACTGAAGCAATCTCCATAACTCTAAAGACCATCTTTTCCAGGAAACCTTTATCCATTTCTGTCCCTTCCCATCATTTTAGTAATTCAGGTCAGCAAGTAACTGTTGTTCCAGTTTTCTTGCTACAGTCTCTGTGTTATGCAGCAGCCAGAATGATGTTTCTGAAACTTAAGTATAATCATGCAAGTAGAGGGATGGAGACAGGAAAATGCTAGGAACCAATATAATTGATATTATGATTTAGTGAAACACATTATGCCATCAGCACACAATCTTGCCAGGGATTCAGATTCTAAAGTCAACAAATAAGTCAAGATTAAGTCGAGACAAAATTATTCTTTAGAGTATCTTCAAACACCGGTGAGACCAGAACCCACCATGAAAGACTTGGGATCTAAAACAGATTGAAAAAGAGACCATTCTTCTCACTCTCCTTATTCTGGGACAAAATTTCATTCAATGGAATGAGGAATTTCTGTTGTGGGGTTTTTTGTTTGTTTTTGTTTGTTTGTTTGTTTTTTTAAGTAGCTCTCTTTTCCTGCCAAGTGCCTAGAGTTTAAGTTGAATTTTTGTAATTTAAATGCATATATGCTGCAACTCTACTCTCCAAATATCCTACCAAAATCTGAAGGAAATTAGTAAGGTAAGATGGTAAACCTAAAACTGCTGGTTTACCAGCAGTCCTCTTTCCTGTACTAACACTGATAACATTGACTGATGTTATCTTTATATTCGTATTTATAGCTTAGGAAAGCTTGTGTTTTGTGATATACATTTGGCTCAGGTTGTGTGTGTGTGTATGTGTGTATGCATGTGTGTTTGAAAGAAAACTTTATATACATATTTGTGTTGACCTTAAATATGACATTTAAAATTAATCAATTTCCAACAGTTGTATGGTATATCCCTTTATTATAAGCACACAGTAGTGCCAAATTAGAATATGCCACCTATTTAGAATTGCATTGTGAATTTTGGATTTTGGTCATTACTATGAATTTTTAAAAGAATTAATAATTTGTGTCATTTTGCTATTAATGAAGAACATATTCTCTGGATCCATTGGGTAGTTATGATGTAATATACTAAACATATGATGTTCAGGCATTGTAGACATCACTTCCAAAGAGTCCTTGGGTAATGAATAAATGTATACCATTTCCGGCAACAAAATGGAGATTTGACAACTGAGAGTTCAGGGGACCAGGAGCACCTACTGTGCTAGGTGGGCCACTGGCTTTGTTGCACAGGCTGAGCATATGGGACTGTTCCAAAATGCTTAGGTGTGTCATTATTCTGCTTTCATACTACCAGTGCCATAAGTTGCCTCTGCACAATTGGTTTATGTTTAGATTTTATGTAACATCTTTCCTCCCTACACCTGTTCAAAATTTACACATGTAGTGGAAATCACTGGATTCCTACTCCCTCTCACTCTGCACCTCCTTCTGCCAATATAGATTCTGTATTCTACTTTTATCACAGAAAGGCAAACAATAAGGAAATAGGATGTTGGTCATGATTATTTAAAAAGAATCACATTTGAAAATACTAGCAAACCGAATCCAACAATACATTAAAAAAAGTCAATTACCACGATCAAGTAGGACTTATTCCCTGGAGGCAAGAGTGGTTCGGTACACTTAAATCAATCAACATGATACATCACATCAGTAAGAGAAAGGATAAAAACCGTATGATCACTTCAATAGATGCAGAAAAAACATTTGACAAAGTACAACATCCATCCATGATAAAAGCCCTCAACAAGGTACGCTTAGAGGGAACATACTTCAACATAATAAAGGCCATATATGAAAAACCTATAGCAAACATCATATTCCAGGGGGAAAAACTGAGAGCTTTCTCCCTAAGGTCAGGAACAAGATAAGGATGTTCACTCTCACCACTTTTACTCAACATAGTACTGGAAGTCCTAGCCACAGCAATCAGACAGCAACAAATAAAAGGCATCCAAATGGAAGGAGGAAGTCAAACTTTCACTATTTGCAGATGACATAATACTATATAAAGAAAACCCACAAGACCCCACTAAAAAACTACTAAAGCTGATAAATGAATTCAGTAAAGTCTCAGGATACAGAATTAATGTGCAGAAATTTGTTGCATTTCTATACACTAATAATGAAGCAGCAGAAAGAGAAATTAAGACAACAATCCCATTTACAATTGCACCAAAAATAAGAAGATACCTAGGAATAAACCTAAGAGGTGAAAGATCTATACTCTGAAAACTATAAAACTTTGATGAAAGAAACTGAAGATGACACAAAGAAATGGAAAGACATTTCATGCTCATGAATTGGAAGAACAAATGTTAAAATGTCTGTGCTACCCAAAGCAATGTACAGATTTAATGTAATCTCTATCCAAATACCAATAGCATTTTTCACAGAACTAGAACAATCCTAAAATTTATATGGAACCACAAAAGACCCCCAAATAGCCAAAGCAATTTTGAAAAAGTAAAGCAAAGCTGGAGGCATCACAATTCTGGACTTCAAGTTATATTACAAAGCTGTAGTGATCAAAACAGTATGGTACTGTATGATTTCACTCATATGTGGAATCTAAGAAACAAAACAAGCAAAGGAAAAAAAGAGAGAGGGAGAGAGGCAAACCAAGAAACAGAGTCTTAAATATACAGAACAAACTGATGGTTACCAGAAGAGAGGTGGGTAGAGAGATGGGTTAAATAAGTGATGAGAGATTAAGGGAGGCACTTGTGATGAGCATCGGGTGATGTATGGGAGTGTTGAATCACTATATCGTACACCAGAAACTGATATTACACTGTATATTAACTGGAATTTAAATTAAAACTTTTTTAAAAATATATTTTTAAAAAACAGTATGGTACTGGCACATAGACACATAGATCAATGGAACAGAATAAAAAACCCAATGAACACACAATTATTTGGTCAATTAATCTTGAAAAGCAGAAAAGACTATCCAACGGGAAAAAGACTGTCTCTTCAGCAAATGGTGTTGGGAAAAATAGACAGCTAAATGCAAAAGAATGAAACTGGACCACTTTTTTTTTTTACACCGTACACAAAAATAAACTCAAAATGGATTAAAGACCTAAATGTGAGATCTGAAACCATACAATTCCTAGAAGAGAGCATAAGCAGAAATGTCTGTGAAATTGGTCATAGCAACATTTTTCTAGATAGGTCTCCTGAAGCAGAGGAAATAAAAGCAAAATTAAACTACTGAGACTACATCAAAATAAAAAGCTTCTGCCCAGTGAAGGGAAACAATCAACAAAACTCAAAAGCAACCTGTGGAATGGGGGAAGATATTTGCAAATGACTTATCCAATAAAGGGTTAGTATCCAAAATATATAAACACCTGATATAACTCAGCCAAAAAACACCCAAAAAACAAATAATGCAACTAAAAATTGGGCAGAAGACATGAAGAGACACTTCTCCAGAGAAGACATACAGATGGCCAACAGACACGTGAAAAGATTTTCAACATCACTCATCACTGGGGAAAAACAAGACTACAATAAGATATAACCTCACACCTGTCAGAATGGCTAAAATCAAAAACACAAGAAACAACAAATGTTGGCAAGAATGTGGAGAAAAAGGAGCCCTCTCGCACTGTTGGTGGGAATGCAAACTGGTGCAGCCCCACCCTGGAAAACAGTAGACCTTCCTTAAAAAGCTATAATAGAATCACCCTACGATCCAGTAATTGCACTTCTGGGTATTTACCAAAAAAAAATACAAAAACACTTATCCAAAGGGATACATGCACCCCTATGTTTATTGCAGCATTATTTACAACAGCCAAATTATGGAAACAGCCCAAATGTCCATCAATAGATGAATGGATAAGAAGATGTGGTGTATATACATAACAGAATATTATTTGGCCATAAAAAGGAATGAAATCTTGCCATTTGCAATGACATGGATGGAGCTACAGAGTATCATGCTAAGCGAAATAAGTCAGTCAAAGAAAGACAAATACCATATGATTTCACTCATGTGGAATTTAAGAAGCAAAATAAAGGATCAAGGGGAAAAAGAGAGAGGGACAAACCAAGAAACAGACTCCTAACTGTAGAGAACAAACTGATGGTTCCCAGAGGGGAGGTGGGTCGGAGGATGGGTGAAATAGGTGATGGGGATTAAGGAGTTCACTTGTCATGATGAGCACTGGGTGATGTATGAATTGCTGAATCACTATGTTGTATACCCGAAACCAATGTAACACTTGTATGTTAGCTACACTGGAATTAAAATTAAAACTTAAAAATAAAATGAATAAAAATAAAATAAAAAGAACCATGTTTGAGCAGCACTGTCCAATAGAAACGTCACATGAGCTAAATATATAATTTAAAAATATCTAATAGCTACATTAAAAACAGGAAAAAGGAAATAATTTTAATACTGTATTATTTAACTCAGCATATCCCAAATATCATTGTTTCATGTAATCAATATAAAAAGTTATTAGTGAGATATTGTACATTCTTTTCTCACATACTAAGTCTTCCAAGTCCGGTGTATATTTTACTCTTACAGAACATCTCAATTTGGACTGTAGGTTGATATCCAAATATCAATTTGGAAGGTCTACTGTTTGGCGCATTTTGAGTGACTGATAGTCTCGTGTGGCTAGTGGCACCTGCATCAGACAGTGCAGCCTTAGAATAAAACATCTCGTGATTATACGTTTCAGCCCAGCTTATCATTTATGTCCGAGACGGTGCTTTCTCTCTTTTTTCTACCCAAACACACATGAAGAGAACTCCTCACCCACACTGATAAAGGTGGAACGGTGGCTTCCTATGCCAGTATTTCTTAAGGGTCATGGAGGAGGAAGGAGCATCCCAGTAAGGAAAGGACAATTCAGCATCTATGGGCCAGGGAACATTTAGCTGTGAAAAATCTGCAGCATGATTCCAGAATGTCTTCTAAAGGGAGAATGACTCCCAGTCATGAATAACTGATGTCTTTACAAGTAGTATTATGAAGATGTTTGAAATCCATCTAAGTCAAAGAAAGGTTAGACTGGTATCGTGACAGACCTGGGTCTTTGAAAACATAAAGGCTGCTGCATTACCACAGTTTGCAAGTGCCTCTTCAGTTATTAGCCGATGTACCCTGCCATTCCCTATGGCAGCAACCGTGAGAACAGTACAGGCATGCCAAGTCAAGGTACTTGAGGCTCAGCCCTGGGTTACCATCCTCAATACATTTGCTTATGCTTTTTGATACAATAACAAAACAGTTAATATATACTACTTGTAAACTAGGAAATGCAAAAAATATATCAAAACCTTTTCAAGACTCCCAAGTACAAGCGGTTTACTTTGTTACTGGCTTAAACTGTTACCAGATTGTCTTTTTAAATATTAACTTTTTTTTCCTCCTACAAATTAAGTTCTGGGTGGAGAAGTGTTAAGGGCTAAGGCTGGACAGTTAGGCTTAACCTGAAATACTTTTTGGAATGTGATTTTTATCTGTTAGGTGATGGAGAGCTATTCCAGTGACACTTTAGACTGACATTTCAAAACAGTCATCTGGTATGCTATGGGGAGGAGTCAGGGAGGAAATACATACATGTTTTGACACTGAAGGCAGAAAGAATAATTAGGAGGCAGGTGTAGAATCAGAGAGACCATCATGAAACCTTGAAGCAGGACAGAAGTATCGGGCAAGAAGGCTACTATGTTCAAGAGAGTGTGGGGTGTAGACTACAGAATTTGTGGGGGAGTAAAGCAGACGGGGAGCTTCATAAAGATGAAAGGGTACTCGGAAATTCTGGCTTGGACATCTTCAGGGAGAAAGTGGTTGGTGATGCTATTCAAAAAAATAATTCAGAAGTCATGTGAAAGAAACTAGATGTGGGTAGAGGGAAATAGGTGCGTTTTTGCAGACATGGTGACTCTTTTAATGCAACTGTAACAGAGGCCTACAGACTGTGAACACTTCCAATGCACAATACCTGTATTCATGAAGAATGGTATATAGACCAACTTAAGTAGTCAAATCATAATCATAATGTAAGTAAATGTACTGCAAGTGCTGGCTATTTTAAGATATTTTGTTTTAAAGTAAATACCACTTCTCTACATCTTGATTTTCATTTCACATTGGCTTTTCTTAAGACAAGCTTTACTTGCACAGCTTAATCCCTAAATGATGAAAAGATTCTGATTGCTCTTCCTCACTCAGGATTTGTTTTGACTGGATTTGGCAAACATTCGCTTCTTCAATGGACTGCATAAACTCAGCTTTCCTAAATCAACCCCAAAGATAGTATGCAGCCATGTAATAGATTTGCCTAATTTTGCTGCCCCTTTCTAAGAATAACATCTCATAAGGTCACCTGCTATTTTCTACCACCCATTTGCCGCCATGTACTACAAAGTGCACAAAGTGGGGCTTTCATCTACAGAGTGTGAGATTTCATCAAATTGTGGTAGAAACATACATTTTTATCCCTTGGGATTGATTATACCAGGATAGCTGTAATCTTTCATGTTACTTGGATGTGACCAGACTTTATCAAGTTCTTTAAAGGCCACTAAATAAAACCCAGCACTGAACATTAAATACTGGAAGCCGTGAACTGTTTTTGGAAGAACTGTGCTCTCTAACCACAGTTGGCCAATACATTAACCATGTGGTTTTCAAAATATCACCTCAGTTCTTTGCACATGAAATGTAATTTCACAAATACTAAGCAGGTACTGTTAAGGATCATACAGAACTAGCACTGCTGAAAGTGCCAGACAGCTGCACGTTTACAAGGAGGGGTGGACACATGAGCAACCCGGCATTCAGCTCATGTTGAGCCTCTCAACTTTACCAGGGAGTGTTACCCCCATTGAAAGCTATGTATTTTTTAAGAATTGGGTTCCCCCACATGTTTATCTTTCAAGGCTAACAAGTGTCCCTTTTGAGCCATTCTTAACACATAAATAGTGCAGTCTTATGTCCCTCATATCCACAGATAATGATACAACTTGAAAATTAACAGTGGAGTTGCAGGAAAACATGGCTACACATCTGAAAAGAAATGCATTTTGTGATTCATCACCAGTATGTTAACTCTGCAGTCCATGTTCTCATTTGGTTAACAACTGACCCTTTCTCTGTAGGCAATTTAAACAAAATAAAGTAAAATTCTCAACTTAAAAAAAAAAAGTATTTCGCTCTCAGTTGCAGATCACTTTGGGAAGAAAGTAAGTTCAAACAATAAGAGTTCTTGAAGAGTGTGTTCCTATATTGAAGATAAAATATCTTAGAAAACAGAACTGGGGGCACCTGGGTGGCTCAGTCGTTAAGTGTCTGCCTTCATCTCAGGTCATGATCCCGGGGTCCTGGGATCGAGCCCCGCATCAGGCTCTCTGCTCCTTGGGAAGCCTGCTCCTCCCTCTCCCACTCCCCCTGCTTGTGTTCCTTCTCTCACTGTGTCTCTTTCTGTCAAATAAATAAATAAAATCCTAAAAAAAAAAGAAAGAAAGAAAGAAAAGAAAACAGAACTAGTAATTAGGAGGGAGGAACTTGGGTGTTTTACTGCTTGCTGATCACAGGAGGTCCCTTGATCTTCTCTGAGTGTCCAGGGCCAGGCGTGGCATGTCTTCCTTCCCCATGGAAGCCTGCCTTTCTGGCCATATCCACTTTCTCTCCACCTAGCTGGGGAGTTTCCCTGCTCGCAACACTGTCCAAAGCCAATGGAGGTACCTGTGCTTCCCTTAGATACCATCAGGCTGGATGGCGAAAACCAAGAAGATTTAGAACTGTATTGCCTTCTTCAAGACTAGGAAGATTCAACAATCTGCTGAGGTTAAGAGGAAGTAAATGCCCGTTTTGTGCTCTTGAAATATTCAACTCATGTTTACACAATGTTAGTTTGCTTATTATATTACTATATCAAATTTCAGTATTTTTGTAACCACAGTAATGGATGTGAAAACATAGGTCATTCCTCTCATCAAGGAATCGGATGATGGTGTACTATATATTTACATTTATGTTTTTATATTTTGACTATTTTCTATGCAAACAAATGAAAAATACATGAAGCAGATCTGGTATAGTCATAAAGAAGCTAAGCTGGCATATGTATTGCCCACATTTGCTACTCGAAGAATGTTGGTTCATTGTCTGCTGGCTAACTTTTTTTTTGGGGGGGGGTCAGTTATTGGATAACCACTAAGAAGTTTATTGGATGTCCACTTAGAAGTAACAGTTGTGGTATGCTGTCGCAAGGCCTATCCTATATAACATGCAGTAGCTTTCTTTTTCATTATTTAAAAAATACCCTTTTCTTCACCAAATAGGTGTTCTGTAAGAATCTGATGAAATGAGTTCTTAGCTATTACTACAGACTGTGGGGCCTTCCTGCTTCATTCATCAGATCATGGCCAACTCCACTTAGCAGTGATGGAGAGCAGCAGTCCCTAGACCCACCTGAATGTGGTACCCAGAGACAAGGTTACTGCCTCCCCTGGACAAGCAAGTGGCCAGGTCAACACATCTACTAAGGAACAAGTTTTCACAGCTTTTCACTGATATGTGTGATGTTTCTGGGCTCAGAATTTTCTATATTGAGTCACTCCTTCTGTTGCCACCCTCGTAAATACAGGGAGACATTATTATGTTGGAATTATGCTGCTTGCATTTCCTTTGGAATCATGCCCAGCTGAGCTCACCGAGTCTGCTGTTGGCTTCCTTTGATCTCAAAAGTGAAACCACACCAGTTTGCAAGTGTGCTCCAGCATCCATACCAAAGACGCAGAGCTTCTGCTTCAGTCATTCCTCCAATGTGTGATGAAACTATACAAAGTGAGAAATGATTTATTTATGTATACATGGTATCAGCCTGAGGACAACATGGCCCTGAGTAGCAGGTGTCACATCTAGAAGTGACCCAGTGGCAAAGATATTTGCTATAAAGGATGCCACTCTGTTTAGTGTCAGTCTTATTGTTTATTAACCCTAATCAAAATGAGGCAGAAGTCCCTCCATTTGCAAAGATCAGTTGGTGGCTTGAGAATGGCTTTCGCTCTTGGTTAGGGTGTCTTGTCTCCATATTATCAAATCTCCAGATGTCCTATTTGGTTTCAGAAGAACCAGTCTTAATGAGGGGAAAAAAAAATCTTCCCAGACTAGAAATTTTAAAACACTGAGTTTTTCTGAGCCTATGACTGAAACTTCAAGTCCAAATATGTTGGTTGCTTCTTTATTTCCCAGACTCTGAGTAATTTAATTATTGATTCTAATTATCCACATAAAGGAAAAACACAAGCCTTTTCTTCAACCTACCTGGGCTAGAAGTAAAATAGGCTATTTTGTCCAGATGATACCTGCAAAACATATTGGGTGTCTACAGTATACGAGCTGTGGTCAAGCTGAGTGTGATGGTCATTGTGTTGGGCCAAAGCCAGGTTTTATATCTCACAGAGCAGGAGGAATTATGAACATCTTAAAAATCATCGGGTCCATCCATATCATTTGAAAGTTGGGGAAATCAGCTTTTCTTTAAAGCTAAGAGTTTGAGTTTGAATAATGGACTTAAACACTTTCTAAAAGCTGATTTTTCAGATTTTGCCACATTTTCATTTGTAAGGCAGCACTTAAAATTCATCGAGCCCGACTTTATTTGCTGATGTGTTAATAGTCTTCCTTCTTGTTTGAGAGGAAGAGATGCTACTTTCTGCTCCATCCTATGAAACACACCACCTGCTTCACCAAGCTGGAATGTGGTATTTTTCCACTAAGGAGTGCACTTGTTTTTGCAGTTAGAATGCAGCAATGCTGTTTGAAGACCACACTGATGATGGCAGAAGATCAAAGGTGGGAGGTGGTAGCATGTGGCAGCTTAGGGGATGATCAGGGCAACCAGTGTGGTGCATTGCTGTGTGCAGAAGCACAGGAACCCAGTGAGAATCCTAGAGTTAGGGAGAAAAATTAAAAATCAAAATAGGCATAGTTTCATGTAAATCTGGCCATTCTAGGTGGGGGAGGGGAGGCCATGGTTACTATAGTCAGAGTTAAGATCAGGGATACTTAATTTGATGGATAGAACAACTCATATTTGTTTTATTCCTCTTCCTTTGGACACTAAAAACAAATGAACAAATTTTAAGCAAATTTAGCAACAAGAAAAAAATTAATAATCCTACAATGAGAAAGATGATATCTAATTTTAATGATCTTTCCTTGACCCTCAGGGGCTTTATTTCTCTTAGTTGACTGAAATTACTCCCAAGCAATTTTCTAAGAGGACATGTTAAATCAAGGCTGGGTCCCCCATGATTCCAATAAGACTCTGCATTTGAGTTGGTGTTGGTTCCAGATTGTGGGCTTGGGAATGCAGTGCTGTGTCTTCACAGCGAACAGGGAGTTCCTTGCTTGCATTTGGTCTCCACCTTCCCCAGAGCTGCAGCATCACAAGCCAGAAGTGGCGGGGGGGGGGGGGGGAAGCATGGATGGCAGCTTTAAAGGCAATGATAATTCTATTAAGTGACAAGGTGGCTCCCCAAGCTTGAAACCTCCACAGCAGGCAACTGGTCTAGTGATCAAGGGTGAGGTTTTATATACCTAGTCTTTGCCTGCTTCAGTGGTAAGATATTTGATTTTTACCATTTGATCATGTTACTTATAGTTACATCCCAGTAGCATTTTAACAGGAAGAATCATAAGCCTTAGTAGTCACTAGCTGGATGCCTGCAATGGTGACAGAAATAAGAGGAATTAGTAAAAAACCAAACCAAAACAAAAATTACAAAAACACAAAAAATCAAGTGGTATAGTACAGCGTATATACATTGGTCCATGATGAAGTTTTCGGCCTAATGGACAGCCTTTTGTTTTGTGTAGTTCCTACATCTTCAGTGTTAAAATGCCTTTTCTTTTATGGAAACATGGTGATAGATGAAAGGTTGTTCTTAATATTTAAACTGTGGGCAACTTAAAACATGAGTAACTTCATGTTAGGTTCCAATTTTTTTAATATTTCGAGGTCTTAAAATTCTAAAGTCTGGAAACTAGAGGAAAGAACTATCCCCTAACAGTTAGTAGACTTGTATTTTTTCTACTCTATTGACTGCATACTCTTGGTAAACAAAAATCTCCATTTTGATATCTGTTTTTATAGATGTTTTAGGCACTTGGACCAATTGAGCTCTTAAACTCTCTTCCAGAATGGATAGTTAGGAAACATTAGGATTCATCATCGAATATTGCCTTATCTCTGGAGAATTCAGCATTTACCTTAGAGTTCAGGTCTATAATGAAAAGATAAATCCAATCCTAAAACAATTTATGACTTAATTTAATGCTCAAGCATAAGACATTATTATAATTATTTTCTTGCAACTTTTAATATGTGTTATTGGATAACCTCCTACAACTTAGAATGTTAATAATTTCCAGGTTTTATTTGTTTTTTTAAATAAGAACCAATTTTTCAAAGAAGCAAATGGTTATGCTATTTAAAGAACACAGGTTTTATAGCAGTCAAAATCAATTTCTTTCAATGGATGATTAGTATCATCACCAGAACCCAAGCCCCATTCTACCCATAAGAGGCATTTAAAAATGTCTAGGGGACAGTTTTGGTTGTGCAAAATATTTCTGCACAGTGACTAATTCTCCTGCCCCAAATGTCAGTACACCCTCATTGAGAAACATTGGCTGATTTCGTATTTATGATAAAATAGTGGAATAATGTTGGACATAATATGATTATTACACTAACTACACAAATACTGTGTACCAATATTATTATACAATACTGAAGATAAAGTATCATTTAACCTCAAATGAGCCTTACTATGAATCAGAACACTGTTCCAACGCTGTCTTTTGAGGGATTTATTTCTCTTTATAGCTTAACATAATGTGGAAGTGTATTTTCCATGTTCCAGTCAGTCCTGGGTATATTTGGCTGATAGTTTGAAGAAATAAAATCTTCCTGCAGCCTTCAGTTATTAAAATAGAATCAACCACCCACTCATTTTATTACATTCGGTGGAATGTTTTTGAATGACAGTGTATTTTAATTGGTCTCTAGCTGGTTTATAACCCCTTGTTTTATATTTCACATTTTATATCTCAAAATTATAAGTTACAATCCCATTTTTATACTGTGCCATTTAAACAGAGTGAACAGCATTTTTTCAAAATGGAAAAGGCAAGTTCCATTCAGAAACCCAAGGTTATTCATTTTCATTGTCTCCACATTTTTAGGTGCTGGTGCTTCCCGTCTGAAGTTCTGTGTGTTGGGCTGGGGGATGGGTTGGGAAAGGGGAGAGATTCCCGCATGTCTGGATTCTCTCTGCAACCTGGAAATGAGATATGTCACCTCATTTCCAGGTTTTGAATGCAGATTTGCTCAGTTCTGTATTCACCCTGTGTACTTCCCTCCCCAAGCAAGGCTTCATGATCCATCCATGTACTCTGGCTCTTCGCTTTTGTTTTCATAAACTTACATGAAAAAATTCCTTGGAATTCTGCTCATTGGACCATAGAGACCAGACAGGGAGGATAGTGCTAAAGTTTTTCCTCCAACCCCAAGCCTCAAGTTACACCTCACTTTCATCATTTTACATATCTACCATCACTGGTTCACTTCTTGAGAATGGTAATTACACATCCACTTGTCGGTTTGTACCCAGGCGCAGCTTTGTGTGTGTCCAAACAGAAGCGGAATCTGTAATTAACTGTGCACTTGTTTGTAAAGACCTTGGCAGTTTTACTGTTTGATCGCCTTTATCTAGGCGTTTTGGTTTCATGTTATATAACTTTCTCCCCAGGAGTAGGTGAGACATTGTTAGGAAATTAAAATAACTTTTTTGTTTCTTTCAGCGTGATATCTTGCTGCCCCAAGGAGTTCTTTTCTTCTGAAGAGTATATTTATATTGGGTTGTTGGCTCTCTATGGGCTGTTTCCAAGAAAGATCTTTGAAATGTTGAACTATAAGAGGAACAGCAGTTTTCTTGGACAGTCAACTTGATCTGATAGCTTTCTTATTTAATTTCACCATAAGAATCAAACTGTGAGTTATTACTACATGGGTATATTTCTTCATAAGGCTAATGGAATTGAAGAAACTCAAGCTTCTGCCCTAATATTACTTGTATTTGAAAGAAACAGGTCGTCCAAGCACAGAAGTCCAAATACACCAAAGCAATATTAAGAATTATTTAGCAATAATACATTTCTCTTCCTCTGTGGTGTGCGTACCTCTTGTGTATTTGTATTTGCATTGCCTAGACTCCCTCAGTTTTGTAACTGTGTTATCACTCAGTTTTGTCCAAGTGATGTCAATTTTCTTACTCTTGACACCAAGTGTAGATTTCAGATATTGTCTATGTAGTGATTCCTACCCAATTGCAACACTTAGTGCAAACGTCTTTGCCACATTATTTGAAATTCTTCCCCTTTCTTGCTTATATTGGATATTATCCAATGCACTTTAGCAAGTAGGAACAAATCACCCTTCTTCCATGGATGAAGAGGTGACACTGCATTGTCTCAGATAACCAGTTGCTTTTTCCTTGCCAAATCAAAACAAGTAACTCTTCTCAGTTTCCATCCTGGCACATAGAAAGCAATCAGTAAAAAGAATGAATGAGACCTCCTTCATTTATTGTGGTGGGCTCTATTGTTGATGATCCCTTTTTGCTTATTACTCCTTTCCTCTTATGCATTTAACTGTGCTTTTTATTATATTGAAATACACAATCATTTTAAACAATTTGTAAGTATAGATAAGCAGAAGAAACAAAACAAAAAGCACCCATAAACCAGTATTAGGTGATAACTACTATTAACACCTTGATGTGTATTTTTCTGTTCATTCCTTTAGATTTACATATACAAAGCATACTTATTCCAAATAATAGTTTTATATGACGTGTAATTTTTTGAACTTTTAAAATATATATTATAATTAATACATTGCAGACAAATTTTATGAATATTTATCTCCATTCATCTAGAACATAAATTTAAATTACATCATACGTATATACTATTTTTGTTTAACCATTACCCTAGTGGCCATTTTGGTTGTTTCCATTTATTTATCATCACAAGTAGAATTGTAATTTACCAAACTGGTTATCTGTTGCAGAATAGCAAGTTGTTCCAAATCCCTACTGACTTAGAACAACACAAATCAGTTTCTGTAGGTCAGGAATCTGGGCATGGCTTGGCTGAGTCCTCTGCTTCAGGATCTCTCACAAATCTACGGTTAAGGTGTTGGCCAGGGATACTTGCACTTCCAAGCTCATGTGATTGTTGCAGAATTCACTTCCTCAAGGGCTGTTGGACTGAGGGCCTCAGCTCCTAGCTGATTGTTAGCTGGAAGTGACTCTCAGTTCCTTACCATGTGGGCCTCCCCAGCATGCCAACTTGCTTCAGCAAAGCCAGGAAGAGGAGTCCTTCTTTACTCCTGATGTGTTAAAAGGATATCATGCATTTACTTTGCCAGGGAGAGAGTCTGCCAGCAAGACAGAAGTCATAACCTTATGTAGCCTAATCAAAAAAGTGATATACCATCACCTTTGCTGCATTCTGTTTCTTAGAAGCAAATCACTAGGCCAGCCCACACTCCAGGGGAGGAGATTATACAAGGGTGTGAATACCAGGAGGTAGGGATGATTGGGAGTAATTTTAGAGTATGCCGCCAATGTTAACTATCTTGTAGCTAAGCCTTGTGCACATTCTTATATATTTCTAACTGATAAACCTGAGAAAAAATATTCCTGATATGAAGGGGGTTTTGATGTCTGTTGCAAAATTGCAGTGCAGAAGTTGTTCAAGCTTGCATTCCCACCAGCAACTGCACTCCAGAAAATCTGAGCAGTTCTGTTTAAAATCTTTATCAATCTAATAGGTGAAAATGGTACCACCCTGAATCTCTTTACTTTTACTTTCATGATATCGAACTTTCCAGCATTCCTGCCTACTGAACTTTTCCTTTCTGTCTCTTTTCTTAGTCTTTTCTAACCCCATATAAGATGGTACCCCAGGGCTCTGCTCTTCAGCCTTGTTTTTCTTTTTCCAGTCATTCAGCAAATGTTTGAGGGCTGACAATGTCCCGTACCTTCAGTGAAATCACCTACTCCAAGGTCAGGCACCCCCACTGTGAGCTGATTCCCAAGCAAAAGTCCAACTTGGCCCTTCTCCTGGATTTCGTTCCCATAGTTCCAGCCACCTGCAGATGTATCTACATGGATGTCCCAGACATACCTCAAACTTCACCTGTCCACCTGACCACATCTCTTCCTTGGCCCTTTACTCTCCACAACATGTGCTTCCCTTCCTAGCTGTCCCTTGTTTCCTTTCCGGCAGTACACTTTCAGCCCAGATGAGTGTACACATAAAACTCATCCATGGGAGCCATAGGTGGGTTCTCCCAGAGCAGCGTAAGGAAGCCTTTTGGAGTAGGGGAGTTCAGTGAGCCATGTTCTCCAATGAATCAGGCTGCTAGTAAGACTATGGTTCCCATAACTGAGATTCAGTAGTCATCTCTCTACTAAGAATGAGCCACCAAGGTTCTAGTCATTTCTTGCACCCACAATAGCCTGCCCCTCTGATAATGTATAACGCTGGGCCCTGCATTGATCGCCTGCTCTGATTGGTGGTGGAAATCTCTTTCCCCTTCTTGGGAAGATTTTGCTGTTTATTTCTGCTTAAGGATCTCCAGGGACAGGGATTGCTCTAGCTCCGGATACACTATCATTCCACTTTACCTCTACACGTACTCCTCTGTCACAAATGTGCAGCGTGAGCAGAAGGTCCTTCGATATCCTCTTTTACCCGAAAGTGCAAGGAGGTTTTCACATGGAAAATATTCTTTTATATTCCTCACTCTCATTTTAGTTCTATTTCACCTGAATACATTGGGCAGAGCAATCCCTTTTTTCCTCTCAATGAGCTGAAAGATCCCATGCGTGTCCTAAACCAGCTCCACTTCAACCCCCAACCTTGTGCTGCATCCTAAAATACTGCGTGAGCTCTTTTCTTCATTCACTCCCCTCCACCCTGAGACATGGGCCTTGTGATGTACAGTTTCTTTTTCTTTCTTCACAAAGGTCTCTCAACCTGGATTTTTGGTCCATTCTTCCTTAGTTGTCTGCAGCAACTTCTGTGTTTCCTCCTACCTTAGTCCTTGCCCTTTCCCTTTGGTACCCCACAGCATCCTCCAGAAATCTTAGTTCCAACGCCCTCAGAGATTGCCCACTGTGTCCGTTGTGCTCCCACTCAAACCTGCACCCCATCCTTTCACCTGGGACTTCAGCACCTGCCTTGAGCTTCTTCCTGCTTCTCTCTCTGTGTTGGCACTCATCCCGTAGGCTCCTGCCGTACGGGTCTTTCTCTCATGTCATGGTCACCTGGTCAGTTCCTCACCCATAGTTTCCCATTTCCCACCATTGTTTTTTTTTTTTAAGTCTCTAAATGGACCCCATCTTTGTGTATGTAATTTTTATTTCCTGTAACTTTCTGACATACTGTCTTCACTGTTCATCACTGTATTTTGCCCTTGGTTATTCCTTCCCCCATCCCTTTCATATCTTCCTTCCCCCCACTGATCTCATGTCCCACCCATCCCCAAGGTCCAGCGCAAGGCCCATCTGCTCTCATTCCAGCCCAGGGAACCTCCACCCTAACTGCTCAATATAGTAACCTGCAGTATTTTCACCTGGGCCTGATCCTGGAACAATTGAAACCTGAACTCTTGTGTGAGACTCAGGCAGCTTTCTTTTTTCTGAATTCCCCCCATTTGTTACTACTGCGCACTAACCAGTGAGAATAGCAGCTTCTAGCTGATTTAACACAGGGACAATGCTGTGGCTCTTAGAGCAAGCCCCATGGAGCTCCACCCTGTTTCCCACCTCGCTTCCTTTTCTTCTCCAATCAGAGGCTGAGGTGTGTGATCATCAGTGAATATCTGTTGACTGACAAGTCATTTGATTTTAACATACAAATAACACACTCATAAAGATTTATCCTTCATCTGTTTCCTCTTGACAGCCTTTGTTGAGTCTAATAATCTTTATCCCCATCAGAGACAGAAGCTCAACCTTGGGATAATGGCAGAAGCTTTAGGGACACTTACTTCATTATATTCACCCAGTGTTTAATTGTTGAAGCTGAACCACATGGGTTTTTTGGGGGGAGAGGTTATTATTTCTGATCTCTGTAGTGTTTTTGGTGTTTACCATCTTTAACAACAAATTTAATTTAGGGGCACCTGGGTCGCTCAGTCGGTTAAGTGTCATGCTCAGGTCATGATCTCCAGGTCCTGGGATCGAGCCCCATGTTGGGCTCCTTACTCAGTGGGGAACCTGCTTCTCCCTCTCCCTCTGCCACTCCCCCTGCTTGTGCTCTCTCTGTCTCTCTCTCAAATGAATAAATAAAATATTTTTTTTAATTTAATTTAGCCAGTTACAATACTTTGTCTAAATTTACAATATATTCTACCTACCTAAATATAGTAGCTAAAATTAGACATTAAAACCAAGAGCTATTCCTCTGTCACCACGGCCTGACATGATGATACTGAGACCCTCTCAGAAGTACCTGTTGGTGTCCATGCTGTGTAGCTCTTCATATTAGGCCGGTTTTTAATCATCTCGTCACTTTAAAATTATCATCAAATTGCTATTTTTCTCTTTCACAGAATCATTCTGTTTTTTCTAATGAGTGTTTTTGGAGTATGTTTACTCACAGTTTCCCTAGGGTTTAGCATTGTGTCATCATATGGGAATGCTCAATAATGAAGCCAATGGGACGTAGAATACTATTTCACTTTACTCTAACACTTTGTAGTGCTTTGATATACATCATCCCCCAAACAAGGACGATTTTTATTTTAAACTATTCTTAATGAAAACTTACTTTCAGGGGCACCTGGGTGGCTCAGTCATTAAGCGTCTGCCTTCGGCTCAGGTCATGATCCCGGGGTCCTGGGATCAAGCCCCACATCAGGCTCCCTGCTTGGCGGGAAGCCTGCTTCTCCCTCTCCCACTCCCCCTGCTTGTGTTCCTGCTCTCACTATCTCTTTCTCTGTCAAATAAATAAATAAAATCTTAAAAAAAAAAAAACTTACTTTCAGAAGCGCATATTTATTCAAACTTAGCCAGCAGTGTTTCAGAATAGAGGTCCTTAGGAGATCTGCTTTAAGAATAAAAATGGGCAGCGGTGAGTGTATTAGTTGTTTTTAAGTGAGTATTTTTAAATTACTTAAGGGTGCTCAACATTATTTTTATCAGTTAAAATAGGTTTTGCAACATGTAGTAGAAACCTCAGTAAGAGTGGCTTAAGCAAATTCATGTTTTCCCCTTTGTGTAACAAGAAGTCTTAAAGAAACCACTTCATAGCTTATAGAGTAACTCAGGATGTCAGAATCGGCCCATGCTCCTTGTGACTTCACCCCCCACCTTCCTCCTTAGGTGCCTGTCATCCTCCTAGACCTACCATTCTTTCTGTAGTTTCTGACATTATGCTTGTTTCCAGGCAGAGACTAGAGGAAAGACAGAGCAGAGGGGGAAGAGTTGAGTTTGCTTTTTTAAAGAGCTTTCTTGGAATTTTCCTTCCCTGAAGGCCACCTTGTGCCTTCCCATTACATCTCATTGGACAAAATTGTCACTCAGCCCCCCCTACAGCCTGGGAAGTGTACTTTCTGAGCTGGGAGCCTTGCCTCCCAAATATGCCAAACATTCTGTTAGTAAGAAAGAAGGGGAAACCGGTTATAGAATTGGCAGCTGGGAGTGTCTGCCATTCTATTTCAATGATTATTTTCATTCTTTTTCATCATTTGTTGTTAAAAGTTATTAATTTGGTGGTCTTAAAAGACAAGAAGACTTACTAACTCAAGACCAGCATTTGTGAGATTTTTATAAATTATAAATGAGTTGGGTTCAACTGAGCAAAGTTTTACTCTATTGGTTTTCCATTTTTTATATTCATAGAAGTATTCAACTATTTTAATTGTTCCAACACTTTTTAAAAACCATGTCACTGCATTTGTACAAAATGCTGATTATTGTCATGTGTAGAATTTTATTAATAAAAATAAAATGTGTCATAAATTCATACTGCCTGGTGTTTTGATTTTGAAATTTGCAAATATACTTGAAATCCTGCCAATATGGGAAAATAGGAACCTGCTGAATCATTATGGCTTCAATATGGCAGAGAAACTGTGCTGTCCCCCCAGCAGAGTGAGCATTTTTAGATGAAAAGTTTATTGTAATTAAGATTTTATAGAAGATAATTTTATAAAAGAAATGAATTCCTTTATAAGGTTTTTTCTTCCTTCTTCACAACATGCTGGTGGTGCTCCTTGGTCCTTCTCAGTCACAAGCTCCATTGTGAACCACAGACCTCAGAAATTGGAGGGAGGGAGAGTGGAACTGAGCTGGGATTGTTGTCACCAGAAAATATACTGGGAAGGAGTGAACACAAGGCAGTAAAAATTTGCCTTGCCATTGAAAGAAAGAAAGAGAGAAAGAGAGGGAGGGAGGGAGGGAGGGAGGAAGGAAGGAAGGAAAATTAGATGAATCAGCCATTCTCATTGAGTTAGTAGAAATACATTTTTATTCGTTTAAATTCTGCTGATCTCATTCTGCACAGTTTATAAGAATATAGGTGCGTGTGTAAAATGCAGTTACCCTCCACATGATCCCATGGCTGTGTTTATTGAAAGCTTAGCTTAGGAAGCTCTTTCATCTTCTGATAGTTGTGGGGTGTGTGTTATTCTTTCTCTGAGTAGGAACATCTGGGTTGCTGATGACAACTTGGTGTCATGATTAGACCTTTAACAGTTATTTAAGGAGAGTGAAAGTGTGTGAGTGTGCACACGCACATGTGCAAATGTGGGTGTACACACGTGCTCTGATATGCATAATTTTTAAGGAAAGGGGGAGGTAAAGAGCAAAAGAATCTGGCAGCATTTCTGAAAAAGGTGTTCAGAATTGCCTGATGTTCTTGGACCCTATCCCAGAAGCTTCTCATTAGGTGAACTAGCACACTGCATACAGCAAATGTAAAATAGAGCTCAGAATCTTTTCTCTACATGAGGTTATTGCAGTGGTTCAAATATTTGCTGTAATCTTCACGATTAAAGTGTATACTATCCACCTCTACTTCAGTCACATTTATTCAATAAAAACAAGCCTCTTCTGTTCTTTAGTATATTTTACTTCTGTATTTAACAACTAAGGGGAACTTACTAAAAATGTGTTCTTTTTGTATAATAATCAGGAGTCTTATTTATTCATTTCTTGATTTAAAAAAATCCTAATCTTTTGGGCTATATGCACATGGGTTTATATTACAAGACCATTTTTGTGAAAGCAGCTCTTACTATAGGTTAAGACTTTTTTGCCTTAGGAGATATCTCGGTGAGTCCAGTCTATGGCCCAGGAGGAGAATCTCTATCATCATATCCAGGACAAGCTTATGGTGACCCATTCTCTGAGCCTGTCTATTTATACAGAGTTTATGGCTTTTTCAAGACCAGCCCATTCCTTTTTAAAACAAAGTTCTGATTTTTACATATTTTTTATTCATGTTAACTTCAAACTGTCTTCCATATAACTTACACAGTTGGTGCTGGTTCTGCCCTTTGGAGCAGCCCCAAACTCCCCCTCTTCTGTATTTAAATGCAGCTATTATATCCTTCCTAAATATTTTCTTCTCCAGACTAAAAGTCCCCATGGATGTTTGAAGTAGGGGAAGAGTCGTGTATGGCAGTGTGGCAGGGCATGGTTCAAGTAAATGCTGGTGGGCCCTGGACAGACACAGAAGTTGTATGTCTTCAGAGTTGACCGAGTACGTGAATGCAGCTCAGCACCTAGGCAGCTCACATGAGAAGGCGGTTTAAAATGCAATGCCACATTTAGAGATATGTGTATAAACAGGGGTTAGTATAATATTTCCTTCCTCTGTCAGCTGAGATGACCTAGCCCCAACAACGCTCTGGTTGTTGTATGCCTAACACCCAGATGTTGGTTTTTAATACCATTCTCTAGCAAAAGGAACCAGGGATTGAAAAAAATGATTCTAGGACTAAGGAAAGAAATATCCAATATGAGCCTAAAGAATCTTGTCTTGCCAGAAAGTAAAGAATTAAAACACCACATGTTAGTGCATGTCAAAGACCGCAGGATCCAACAGAAGGAACTTCTAATGTGCAAAGCTGAGACAAATTAAACAACAAAATAAAATAGTATTGGATGATAACCCAAAGTATGGAATAAATATCCATGAGTCCATATAGATAAAAATAAAGAATCTGAGAAATAAATTATAGGGGAGAAAATCTCTTGTGCAGAAGAATTCCAAATAATTTATGTAAATATTCCCACTTTAAGGGCATAGAGCATAATTCTCCACTCCTTCAGTGTTGACTGCTCATAGTGACCCCCTTCCAACGAGTACAATATGAATGAGAAAAAAGTAACTTTGGGCGCCTGGGTGGCTCAGTTGGTTAAGCGACTGCCTTCGGCTCAGGTCATGATCCTGGAGTCCCGGGATCGAGTCCCGCATCGGGCTCCCTACTCAGCAGAGAGTCTGCTTCTCCCTCTGACCCTCTTCCCTCTCGTGCTCTCTATCTCTCATTCTCTCTCTCTCTCAAATAAATAAATAAAATCTTTAAAAAAGAGAGAAAAAAAGTAACTTTACAGTAGAGAAACTTAACAAATACTACTTCAGCCAGGTTATCAAGGTCATCTGCAGTGATAAGTCATGTTACTACTATATACCCTTGATATGATATGATGAAAATGGCATTTTGCTTCTGTGATCTTCTTCCTCCAAACCAATAATCCCAATTCTAATCACTCAAAAAAATTATACAAATCCCAATTGAAGGATGTTCTATAAAATACTCGACTGTACTCTTCAAAACTTGAAAGTCACCAAAAACAAGGGAAGTCTGAGAAACTATCACAGCCAAGAGGAGCCTAAGGAGACATTACAATTTAGTGTAGGTATCCTGAACAGAGAAAGGACATTAGAAAAACTAAGGAAATCTGAATAAATTAAGGACTTTAGTAAATAATAATATATCAATACTAGTTTTTTTAATTGTGACAAATGTCCCATATTAACATAAGTTGTTAATAACTGGGGAAACTGGATGAGGAGGTTTAAGGGAACTCTGTACTATCTTTTCAATTTCTCTGTAAACCCAAACTGTTCTAAAAAATAACATTTATTAAAAAATTTTTTTTTAAAGATGTCTAGGAGAAAACCTGGAAGACCTTGTATATGGTGATGCCTGTTTAGAAATACAACACCAAAGGCATGATCCATGAAAGAGCCAATTGATAAGCTGAACCTCTTAAAATTAAAAACATCTGTTCTACGAAAGAGTGTCAAGAGAATGAGAAGACAAGCCACAGACTAGGAGAAAATATTTGCAAAAGGCACATCTGATAGAAGACTTGTATCCAAAACATACAAAGGACTCTTAAAACTCACTAATAAGAAAATACACAACCCAGTTTAAAAATGGGCAAAAGACCTTAAGAGACACCTCGCTAAAGAGGATATACAGATGGCAAGTAAGCATGTATAAAGATGTTCAGATGTCATGAGGGAATTGCAAATTAAAACAGCAATGGGAAAATGCTACACACCTATTAGAATGGCCAAAATCTGGAACACTAGCAACACCAAATGCTGGATGAAGAGCAGCAGGAGCTCTCACTCATTGCTGGTGGGAATGCAAGATGGCATAGCTGTTCTGGAAGACAATTTGGCTGTTTCTTAAAAAAGTAAACATGTTCTTACCATATTATCCGGCAATCACACTCCGTGGTATTTACCCAAAGGAGGTAAAAACTTACGTTCACACAAAAACCTGCACACAGATGTTTATAGCAGCTCTATTCATAATTGCCAAAACTTGGAAGCAACCAAGATGTGCTTCAGTAGGTGAATGTATAAACTGTAGTACAACCAGACAATGGAAGATTATTTCCTAAAATGAAGTGAGCTATCGAGCCATGAAAAGACATGGAGGAAACTTAAACGCATATTACTAAGTGAAAGAAACCAATCTGAAAAGGCTACAGACTGTATAATTCCAATTATATGACTTTCTGGAAAAAGCAAAACTATGGAAACAGTAAAAATATCAGTGGTTGCCAAGGGTTGAAGATAAGGAGAAATGAACAGGCAAAGCACAAAGGATTTTTAGGACAGTAGAACTGTACTGTATGATGCTACAGTGGTGGATACACATCGTCATACATTTATCAAAACCCATGGGATGTAAACACCAAAAGTGAGCCCTAATATAATCTCTGGACTTTGGGTGATAATGATGTGTTAATGTAGGTTCATCTGTTGTAACAAATGTACCACCGTGGTGCAGGAAGTCGTTGATGGGAAAGGTTGTCCATAGGGCGGGGAGAGGGGTGCAGGCAGGGTGTATATGCAAACTCTCTGTACTTGCCACTCAATATTGCTACAAACCTAAAACTATTCTCAACAATAAGGCTTATTCATTTCTTAAAATGCCAACAAGACATATATTACATCCTTTCCTAGTAGTCAAGCTGAAAGGAAGTCAGATTTCTAAAGTTTAAGCAGGTTGCTAGAATGTGCAGTCAGAACAAGGAGAGACTTAAATTGTATGACTTAAATGTTTGATGGCTCCAAACTCTGATAATAGAATGCTCTCATCTTTCTCAGACGGACAAGTTCCCTCCCTGTGCAGCGCAGGATGGGCAAGATGAATGTTTGCTTTTGTGACTCTCACTCTGGATCCTGCTTCCCGGTAGATAAACACCCCTCTGCTGCAGCACACATTGCATTCTCTCTGCAGAACTTCAGGTCTGCTTTCTGGGAATCCAGATATGTAGGCATCACACTTCTATGGCTTTGACCTATTTTGCTTTGACTGTGTAGTTTAACTTTCAAAATGTGACACTTACTTCATCTCCAAATATTTCCAAGTACTCCCTCAAAAGCACTGCTGACCATGTCAGCTCCTTCAAGTATTCGCAATAAAATATATTTTCAGACTTTTACCCCGGCCCTCTTCCGATTACAGTCCCATTACTGAGTACCTTTCCTACTATTTTATTTTAACATTCATTTTAAAACCGAATGCCCAGAACTGCTGAAGGGCTCTACATGTCATCTGATTATTTCAGAGTACAGTGGACTCTTGTATTCATCTGGACACTGTAATTACATTAATGCAACCAAAAATTATATTAAGTACTTTAGCAGCCCCATCTCACTAGCTTTTGTTGAAACTGTAGTTAAAAACATCCCTGAGGCCTTTATCCTGTGAACTGGTGCATCACGCACCTGCTCATAAAGTCTCTCCTCCAACTTGTGCTTTTATAATTGAATCTCTTTAAATGTAGATGCAGACAATTACATTTGTCCTAGTTAAATTTCATCTTGTTATTTTGAGCCCAGAGTTCCAGCTTATTGAAATCTTATTGAATCTTGGTTCTGTCATGGATTTCTGCTATGTGTCCTTGTCTGTGGCTAGGACCCGTGTAGGGGAAGCTTGCAGATAAATCTATCCCAGCTGGGCTAACTCAAAGCCAGAGGTATGGAGAGGAGACAGCAGTGATGATTGCCCAGGAATGGAGAAGGCAAGCTGCCTTCTCTAACAAAGTAGCAGCTCTCTGATGTTTTTGGTGGCAGGTCCCAATCCAACATTGTAAAATACATTGAAAGTCATTTGTTACTAATTGCATTTAACACACCGAAGTTTATGAAAGACTTATAAATTACAAGGAATCTGAGACTATATCGTTCTTCCTGCTCCTCTGCATTCTCTGAGACAGTCTCTTTAAAGAGTTCATTTATTTTTATTTATTTGACACAGAGAGAGAAAGAGAGAGTGCGCAAGCAGGGTGAGGGGGAGAGGGAGAAGCAGGTTCTCCGCTGAGCAGAGAGAGCTGATGCGGGACTCGATCCCAGGACCCCGGGATCATGACCTGAGCCTAAGGCAGATGCTTCACAGGCTGAGCCACCCATGCATCCACTCTGAGACCTTCTTCAATGGGAGAAAAGGGGGCAGAATTGAACTAGTGGAAACCTGGCTTTCTCATGTAGGCTGCAGTCTATACATTGGGTCTGCCCAGCGCTACTCCGTACGGTGGCCCTCAGTCTATTTTTAAGTCTACAGCATGCCTGAAGGATCGTGTTCCCATGAGTGACACCCTTTCATAAGTGTGGCTGCACATTATGGGATTCTGCTTTAGCAGAGGCTGCCAGCATGCTGGGGGTTATTCTAGTGCATCAGATGTTCCCCTATTCCTCTCTCCCCTGCTGCTTCGTGGCATGCCACTGGCTTGAAAAATCTCAGCTCTAACATTTAAAGCAGTGATTTGCAAACTGCAGCATGTTAAAGCTGGGGTTGGCAAACTAGAGCCCATGGACCAAATCTGGCTCATCTCCTGCTTTTGTACATGGTTAAATGGATGAGGGGCAAAAAGTTTTCAAAAAAGAGTACTATTTCCTGACACAAGAAAATTATATGAAATTCAATCTCATATAATAAAATGCAATAAAATTGTACTGGAACAGACACTCTCATTTATTTATATATTGTCAGTGATTGCTTTTGTGCCACAATAGAAGATTCAGGTCCTTGTGACAGAGACTTTATGGCCACAAAGTCTAAAATATATACCAACTGGCCCTTGACAGAAAAAGTTTGTCAAATTGGTGTTAAAGGATCACTTGCATCAGACTCACCTGGGATGCTTTTGAAAGCAGATTCCTACGCCCCACCCCAGATGAAAGGCACCAGAATTTGGAGACAGGGGCCCAAGAATGTGCATTTTAAGCTAGCTCCTGTGGGTCACATCTTGACAAACGCTGACAAAACTAATGATAATGAGCTGAGTGTATGGGAAAGGAGAAGATTCTACCCTGCTTTTTCTTTTTCTTTTTTTAGAGATTTTATTTATTCATTTGAGACACAGAGATACAGAGAGAGAGAGCATGAGCAGGGGGAGAGGCAGAGGGAGAGGGAGAAGCAGGCTTCCCGTTGAGCCAGGAGCCCGATGTGGGGCTCGATCCCAGGACCCTGGGATCATGACCTGAGCCAAAGGCAGACACTTAACCATCTGAGCCACCCGGGCACCCTTCTACCCTGCTTTTTCTGCCCAACCTACTGTCTTTTTATCCCATGTGATTAATTTTTCTACAAACTGTATACATTCTATTGGTCAGTTTCTAAACACTTCCCCAAATCAGCTCTCTTTTCCAAACTTTTCTATTCTGTAGGAAGAATGCTGTATTAGTTTTCTAGGGC
This sequence comes from Eumetopias jubatus, assembly GCF_037043125.1. Lineage (NCBI taxonomy): Eukaryota > Metazoa > Chordata > Mammalia > Carnivora > Otariidae > Eumetopias > Eumetopias jubatus. Next base: position 160,561,316 of record NW_028274810.1, read on the forward strand.
TGCCATAACAAATTACCACAAGTTGGGTGACTTAACAGAAATTTTGTCTCTCAGAATTCTGGCAGGGTATTGTTCCTTCTGGGGGGCCCGGGGAAGAGTCCATTCTTTGCCTCTTGTAGTGCCTTGTGGCTGTTTGCATTCCTTGACTTGTGGTCTCATCACTCCAATCTCTGCCTTCATGGCCACATTGCCTCCTCTCCTTCTCCATGTCTTCTCTTATGTCTCAAATCTTCCTCTGCCTTTCTCTTATAAGGACACTTGTCATCAGATTCAGGGCCCACCCCGATAATCCAAGATGATCACATCTCAAGAGCCTTAACCTAATTGCATCTGCAAAGAACTTTTTTCCAAACAGAGTCACATTTTCTGGTTTCAGGGATTAGGGCATGCACAAGTCAACCCAGTCCAGATGCCATTGTTCTCCTTTTGCTCCAGCAACCATTCAGATTCCAGGTCTTGAAGATCCTATCCCTCCCTCTCCAGTCCTACCGGTATCATGTTTATTCTGTTCTGTCCACAGGAATCTCTTATTTAGGAATTTATGGTGGTGTCCTACTCTTTGAAAAATTTAGAACACATTTCTGAGCCTGGACATAGGGACTTTCTAGAAGAATATTGCCAGCGGGTTTTCCATTTCCTTCTCCCTCTCCTTTCCTATTTGTCCCTTACCTTCCAGCCACACTGTACTATTTGCTGTTACTGTCCCTGCTCCTGTCTTGTTTCTGAACTCACTCACACTGTCCCTTCCTTCTGGAAGACTGCATTTCCCTCCATCCTTACCACCACTAACCCTGCCCTTGTATCATCTACAACCCGAGCATCTTTCAAAGTTCATTTGCGGTCCTACCTCCATGAGAGCTTCGCTGTTTCTTCCCACTGGATATGAATCTCTGAGACCTTCACACCTGTTATGGCATTTACCTTCTCCTGCCTGGTGTTATGACATCTGTATTGGCATTGCCATGGCTCTACATGTAAACTTCCTCAGCTCAGGGACTGTGAGACAGTGTCCTGAGTGGTGAAGAGCTAGGGCTCTGAATCACACTGCCTGGTAGAACTCCAGTCACTTACCAGCCATGGATCCTTAGGCAGGTTATTTAAAATCTCATTGTAGTTTGCATCGTAAATGGGGAGAATAATAACAACTCCTTTCTGGAGCTGTCGTGAGGATCCCATGAGATGATGCTTGTAAAGTACCTAGAACAGAGTAAACATGCAACATTTGGTTTTGTCATTATCTGTCTTAACTCTGTCTCCTGAGGGCTAAGACAAGGACTTCTATAAGGAGGTACTAAATAAATACCTATAGTGTTCAAATCATCACATTCAAACCTGAAACCAGAAACAGGTGACCTGAATTTTTCTGTTCAGACCCCATGTTTATCAACTCAAGGTATGACGTGTCATTAGTATGAACCAACATAAATAAACCAACTTTCTGTCTTTTGCTGGTTGTGAGTCTTGTGAGAAATTCTATCATGGTGTTCTTTTCGATACTGTTTCTTTTCATCAAATGGATAGTTGGTGTTTAACTGTGGTTTTCATTTTTTTTAACTTTTTTTAAAAAATCTTTTGTTATGTTAATCACCATACATTACATCATTAGTTTTTGATGTAGTGTTCCATGATTCATTGTTTGTGCATAACACCCAGTGGTCCACGCAGAACGTGCCCTCTTTAATACCCATCACCAGGCTAACCCATCCTCCCACCCCCCTCCCCTCTAGAACCCTCAGTTTGTTTTTCAGAGTCCATCGTCTTTCATGGTTCGTCTCCCCCTCCGATTTTCCCCCCTTCATTTTACCCTTCCTACTATCTTCTTTTTTTTTAACATATAATGTATTGTTTCAGAGGTACATATCTGTGATTCAACAGTCTTACACAATTCACAGCGCTCACCATAGCACATACCCTCCCCAATGTCTATCACCCAGCCACCCCATCCCTCCCGCCCCCGCCCCACTCCAGCTACCCTCAGTTTGTTTCCTGAGATTAAGAATTCCTCATATCATAATAGACCTACATTTCTTATGGTTCTATTTTTGACCTTTAAGATGAATAAAGAAAAGATGGCCAAACCTAACAAACCAACATTCCTATTAAATGGTGGAGCCTGGGCATTATCTGAATTCAAAAATGAAAATTTTAAAAATAGCTAACTTTCTTTACAATAACATATTGTAATTAATATGCTTTAATTAGAATAAATAACAAATGTGTCTCCTCAAAAAAAAAAAAATTCCTCATATCAGTGAGGTCATATGATACATGTCTTTCTCTGATTGGTTTTCATTTTGTAGTGGTTTCTCTCATACAACCTAGTTTGTAGCCGGACACTAAGTAGCCTGAAGTAACCAAGAGTAGAGACTTCCATCGTTATGAAGTCCATTGAAAGGAGCCAGCACCCGGGGAAAAGAAAGCAGCCATGGGCCTGTGATATCTGTCAGTAACTAGCACAGTGATAGATTTCTTCTCAGACTCTAGTGATGCTCAAAAGGAAGAGCGCCTCGTGGCAAATCTCATTAAAAATGGCCCTTGAAAACAGCCTTTGCTTCATGATTTGGGACCTAACACACTCTGCTGTGGGTATGGGAGTTCTAGGCAGAGAACACTCTTGGTGTTCTAGCAGACCTTTAGACTGGACTGGCTTAGAGGTGGCCAGTCTCGAAGCCTCTTAGTCCAGTTGGTGAACATGGTTCTAAAGAGGATTTAAAATGTGTTTTTCAAAACGTGAGGTCTGAGTATCATGCTAGGAAGTAGTAAAGGAATGTGGGCAGAGCTGTGGCTTAGAACCAGATTTTGAATAAACTTCAGAGGAGTTGCTATAATTATAGAACTTGGCAACACAGTTGGATTGCAATGCCAGATTAATCTTCCCCAATACAGAGCCTGCAGTTTTATAAAGTAGGGGCCTGATTGATCGGATATTGCATTCTGGTGTTGAACTTTCTGGTCTCTCTTACAAAATTTTGCTCTTTGAGACTTCCATGGGATTGTACTGAACAATCCTGTGGGGAGGCAGCTTTTAGATATTGTTAAACTTCTTCCAGATGTACATAAATTCTCCAGCAAAAGGATTGCACTTATTTAGGGGTCATATATTCTGTAATTAAATGTATATTTTTCCATAGAAACAAAGTTATTAAGTTTACTTCAAAGGATAAATTTAAAAAGCAAAGCAAATTTTACTCATTATGTAGCCAAAATGTAGTACATTGGCAATAATATATATTCTTAAAAACATACTTTTTGCTGATCTTTGCCCCTTCCCAGCTATCCGTACCTGGAAGGCAGCCTACCCCTCAAAGAACCAGGGAAAAATAGCTGAGTAATGACTTTTTGTCTTTCCCTACAAGTCTCTCCTTGTATGGAGGTTTAGAGTCTGTTGGTTGAAAACTGAATCTCTCTGGATTTGAGGTACACTATCAGATAGCAGTTTCCTTCGGAAGAGGCCAAGTTTATGTCCAGGTCTGGTATGTGGGGTTTTTCATTCAAACCTCTGGTGGGACCTCTGGTGCCTAAAGGATAATAATTACAATGATTTTATAAGTAATAACTAATGCACACTTACTATATATCAAGCATGGCTCCAAATGCTTTATATATGTTAATCCATTTAATCTTTACAAAACCTTCTGAGATTAGTTATCACCAGTTTCTGTGCAAGGGAAACCAAAGCACCAGAGAGGTTAAGGAGGATGCTAAGGTCAAACGGCTAACAAAACGAGATCCAGGATTCCATTCCAGGCAGTCTATCCCCAGTGTCCAAACTCTGGATACTATATGACCACCACTGATTCCTCCCTGTGCAACCGTAGGTGCCTTTTTCTAGCTACTACCATCATCTGTATGTAACAGTCTGTTATGACCTCAAAGAAATGAGCCGTTCACACATCACATTCCCAGGGAACACCCCACTGCCCACCATGGCATTATCTACAACCGCTATTGGCCTTTGTGTGGCCCTGGCCTTGTTTAGACTCAGTTGGTGATTGTTGACCCTTCCTCAGAGCTGCTGCTTTTGCTCTGAGGTTTCCAAAACCCCAGCTTTTCCCATTTGTCCCTCTTCCACCTCCGTTTTCCTTTCCTCCCGTCCTGCACCATCCAGGTGATGGTGTCCCCTAACTTGCCTGACAGCTAAAGCTGAAACCAATTCAGTACCACTCATTAAAGCTACACAAAACAAAAAGCCAACAAGATGAACTTTCTTACTCTTAATGCTGACGGGAAAAGAAAAACAAGTTTAATCAGAGGAATATGAAGGGTAAGAATATAGATGGAGATTTGTGAGAGTCTACAGGAAACTTTAAAACTAAAGTTTTTCAGTAACTTTAAAGATTCAAGGAACTGAATCTATGTTAAGTCTCATTTCACTTCATTTCTTTTTTTTTTAAGATTTATTTATTTATTTATTTATTTATTTATTTATTTGACAGAGAGAGGCAGAGAGAGAGAGGGAACACAAGCAGGGGGAGTGGGAGAGGGAGAAGCAGGCTTCCCACTGAGCAGGGAGCCCAATGCGGGGCTCGATCCCAGGACCCCAGGATCATGACCTGAGCCGAAGGCAGACGCTTAATGACTGAGCCACCCAGGCGCCCCTCACTTCGTTTCTTATAGTATAGTCATATTGGCCCCTGTCTTGCTTTTCAGTGTGCAGATGTAGTGAAGTGAGGAAAGATTTTCCTGAGATATCTAAGAAAGAGTGTCAGACTGTGGAGGAGAGCCCATGTGAAGGCACCTGTGCTCTGAGCAGCAGTTGCCTGTGATGACTTTGATGAGTTGTGATTGGTGAAAAGAGAAAACACAGCTCGTGCACGTTCTTTGTATGGGAGGAAAGATGCTGATGTAAGGGAGAGAGGTGAGGTGGTTTGCGTGGGATGATGGGACGGCAGTGCTGACCAGAGAAGCAGGAGTGGGGTGGAGCGGGGATGGGGTAGAGAGGGCGGTGTGCAGGGGAGCTGCTAGCACACTATTTTATAAGTGACTCTATCATTTGACTATACCCCCGGCGTTGTCTGTAAGTACACTGATCGCATTTCCTCAACAAGTGCATTGTCTAGAAGTATTGATCACATACCTAGAAAAATTAATAATGACACATTAATAAAAGTAATTCTAGAGTTCAGTAAAGTGACTGCAAATAAGACCAATAAAAAAAGAAAGCAGTTGCCTCTAGCTACAGTGTGATTCCAGTTTATAACCAGTAAGGAAACATAACTTTAAAAAATTCTCAACAGCAAAATAAAGTATGAATACTCTTAATGAGAAGTGTATGATATATATAAAGTTGTTTCTTTTTAATTTTGCTGTATAAAAAAAGATGACTTAAAGAAATATATACTCTTTTCCTTTATATAATAAAAAGATGGGGGCACCTGAGTGGCTCAGTTGGTTAAGTGATGACTCCTGATTTCAGCTCAGGTCATGATCTCAGGGTTGTGGGATCCAGCCCCGTGTAGGGCTCCATGCTCAGTGAGGAATCTGCTTGAGGACTCTCTCTCCCTCTCCCTCTGCCCCTTCCCACACTTGTATGCACATGCACTCTCTCTCTCTCAAAATAAATAAAACCTTAAAAAAAATGTCCATTCTTCATAAATTGATTCTAAGATTTCCTACAGGTTTTTTTCTTGAATGTTTCAAAATTTTATTTATATAATTATAGTACTTACAATGAAAAGATGAGACTGGGATTTAAAATAAAAGGATTCCAAAATCTGTTAAGAATCATACACAAGTGAGGACATGGTCAGAGAAATCCAAAGTTCGAAGAATGCTATAGGGGCCCCCAGGTGGCTCAGTCAGTCAAGCATCTGCCTTTGGCTCAGGTCATGATCTCAGGGTCCTGAGACGGAGACCTGGTCAGATTCCCTGCTGAGCAGGGAGTCTGCCTGTTCCTCTGCCCCTCCCCCCCACTCGTGCACTGGCTCTCTTGCTCTCACTCTCTCAAAGAAATAAATAATCTTAAAAAAAAATAAAAGCATGCTATAAAGCAACTGGCCTGGACTTTAAAAAAAAAATGTCATGTCATGAAAGACAAAAGAGGGAGAGAGAGATGGAGAGAGAGAAAGAAGAAAGAGGAGGATAAAGAGAGAGGGAGGGGGGAGGGAGGGAGGGAGGGAGGGGGGAGGGAGGGAGGGAGGGGGGAGAAGGGAGGGAGGGAGGAGGGAGGGAGGAAGGGAGGGGGGAGAGAGGGAGGAAGGGAGGGGAGGGGGAGGGAGGGGGGAGGGAGGGAGGGGGGAGAAGGGAGGGAGGGAGGGGGGAGGGAGGAAGGGAGGGGGGAGGGAGGGAGGAAGGGAGGGGGGAGGGAGGGAGGAAGGGAGGGGGGAGGGAGGGAGGAAGGGAGGGGGAGGGGGGAGGGAGGGAGGAGGGAGGAAAGAGAACAAGACAGAGAAAAAAAAAAGAGAACAAGACAGAGAAAGAGAGAGAAGAAAGATGAGTCAAATGACCTATATTAAAAGACATTAAAGAGACAGGACAACAACTAAATGTAATGGGTGATTCTTGATCAGATCACTCTTTTTTAAAGGTATAAATTGTGGGAGCATTGAGAAAACTTAAATATTGGCTGTGTGTTGGGTAATAGTTTGAATGTAATAATGGTATTTTTATAAAGGAGAATGCCTTTGTTCTGAAAAGATACATACTGAAATATTTACAGATGAAGTGTCATGATGTCTCTGGGTTACTCTCAGATAGTTTAGCAAAAACGTGTGGGTGCCTGTGTTGTGTGTATACAAATATAGAGTGAGAAAAGTAAAATGTGACAAAAGTTAGTAAGTGGTGAGTCAAGGTGAAGGCTCTACAGGTGTTCATTGTATCTTTCTTTCAGCTTCTCTGAAGATTTGAAATTGTTCCAAATAAAATGTTGGCAGTGGAAGGCTGGGGAGACAGGACAGGTATAGCAAACATAAGAGAGAATATTAAGGAAGATTCTAAAAAATTAGTAATGAGGGCTCCTAGCCCTGCCAGATTCTGCATATTCATTAAACAAGCAGGTTATTAACTGTGTATTATGTTCTGTGTTGCTACATTTATTAAAACAGTAACGGCACAAAGCTAATCAGGGATCGGTGGACTGACACAGACAGCCAAAGGACGGGCATAACTGAGCATTTCTCACATGGTAAATCAATGAGGAAGGGCAAGATCATGCATGAAATCATAATGAGATAAATTCTTAGCAATTTTTTAAAAAATCAACTTTGCCCTTCCTCTCAAAACAGACACTGAACTAAATTACATGTTGGCTAATTGAATTTAAGTAAATAAATTTAATTTAATTTAAAAAATTATATTGGATAGAAAGTAAAACATATAAATAAATAAATATAAAAAGAAATAGAAAGAATGAAGTGAATGACCTTCTAAGCCTAGAGTAAACAGAACAAATCTCAAAGAAGAGTCAAAAATTTTAACTCTGTAAAAATTAAAACCTTGGCCGGGCGCCTGGGTGGCTCAGTTGGTTAAGCGACTGCCTCCGGCTCAGGTCATGATCCTGGAGTCCCGGGATCGCACATCGGGCTCCCTGCTCGGCAGGGAGTCTGCTTCTCCCTCTGACCCTCCCCCCTCTCATGTGCTCTCTCTCATTCTCTCTCTCTTTCAAATAAATAAATAAAATCTTTAAAAAAAAAAATTAAAACCTTGGCAGACAGTCTCTCCTCAGCTCTCCGGCCCGCCACTTCCTTGGAGTCTCCAATAAACTTCTAGCTCCTTAAAAAAAAAAAAAAATTAAAGCACATTAATGTGTCACATTAAAAGAAATGTTTTAAAACTCATTTGGAAAACAGTACGCAGGTTAATATTTTTTATTATTATAAAGAATTCATTCAAATTGATTTTTTAAAATCCCCAAATCCAAGAAAATAAATGGCAAAGGTCAGCCACAGACATTTCATAAAAGAAATGAAACTAGTAAACCACAGCTAACTAAATCATTGCAAATTAAACAATATTTCAACTCTAAAATCCCTTTTTTTTTTTTTATTAAGTAACAGTGACTTGCAGGAGAAGGTGGAGATAAGCTCCTACTTTCATTCCTAGTTGGTGGCATTATAAAGCCATATAGTTCTGTTGGGAAATAATTTATCAGTTCTTATTATGAGACCTAAAAATCATTATACCATTGATTCAGTGATGCTATTTCACGGGCTCTATCTTAAGCAAACTAAAATAGTGGGTATGGTGAAAACTATGTACAAAAACTTGTCACTCATATCATTATTTATTAAAATGAAACATTACAAGTGCATTAAATGTTTAACAATAATGGACTATTTAGTGAATTATGATATAGCGCCCAAAGGAATATCGTGCAACTATTAAAATAGTAATTATGGAGATTGCATGAAAAAATTATTTTGAAATGTGAAGTTTAGAAATGTTGAAAAATTATGTGCATAATACAAATGATATTTTTTAATGCCAACTTAATGAACTACCCTTTATCACTATGATAAATACTTATTCATCTTACCCAAGTTTTTATCCTTTATAGTATATCTTCTTTTCCCTATCAAGGAAGAAAAATAATTCAGTGAAGTCTCCCATGCAAGGCAGAACTTACCTGTGTATTAGAGCAAGTTTCCATCACTTGCCATTTCACTCTAGAATTGTCCAGAAAGATAGGTATTCGAACAACTATATTTTATTGTTGTTCTTGCTGTATAATTTTCCTGTTTTGCCTACCCTATCATTTTTACCACGCTGAGTAAATCAAGAAAGCAGACCGAGGGAAAATATTCTCAGAGAATGATGTATTTGAGATATGGGTATCGCCTGCTTTTTGAAAGTATGCCACTTTGCTTTTACAAAAGACCTACATTAGTGCCTGGTTTTGCCTAACCGAAAGAAATCCAAAGTGGATTTTTACTTTTATGAGAAAAGGCAAAAAGTGCAGGGCATTCCGTGTTTGTTTTGCAGCGAACTGTTATAGATGCAGTGCAGACCCCAAGCCGCAAGGGGGGCCCCCCTGCCCAGCGCCTTCCCTGCCGTAACTTTGAAGTGTGTCTGTGAGCTTCTGCGCTTTATCTCCATTTATTTTGTGCATCCTTAGCAAGATGGGTCCTAAGGTATAAAGAAGTTACTTTGGGAGTTTGGGAATGCCCCCCAAATTTCCCATATAAATTAATGGTAATTGTTTCTTCATTTTACACCATTTCAGCTTACAAAAGGTTTAGTAGGAACACTCTGCTTTCTGATAGAAGGGGAGATCTGTATTCAATTAAGTAATGGTTACTATTCTAAAAATATTTACCTGCCATTGATTTTGGCCCCATCTGTGTACAGACTAGACAGGTCTACCCACACAGCTCAGTATAGTCTGTACCAATCTACTCGATAAACACTGAAAAATAACTTGTTGAAAACAACTTTATAATTTGTTTTACCTTTAAGCTTTTGTACAGCTTCTCAGCTGCCACTGTTATAAATACAGAAAAGGCAAACCGATAGGACAGCCAAGTCATTAACATCCATGCTTTTATCCAAATGTAAGTGGAAAAGTTGATATTCTAATTTAAAAACTATTCCGTATCATGTAAATAGAGAATGAAACAAAGATCAAAAATCCATTATCTTCTCTACATACATTATCAGTAAATTCTTTGCAGTTGATCTAAGCACAATTGTGGTTTTATAACAAGATACAGCAAGATAACAAGATATTTGATGCTCCATAATTATGACAAGATTATCAGCTGATTTGTTGGGATCTAGTGGTGTTTTGTTTTTTGGGTTTTTTTTTTTTTTATCCCTTAACAAAGTAGTTAAAAAAAAAAATAGCTGAGGGGCACCTGGGTGGCTCAGTAAGTTAAGCCTCTGATTTTTTTTTTTTTAAGATTTTTTTTTTCTTTTGAGAGAGAGAGCGAAAGAGCACACAATTGGGGGGGAGGGAGGGACAGAGGGAGAGGGAGAAACAGGCTCCCCGAGGAGCAGGGAACCTGACGTGGGGGTGGGGGGACTCGATCCCAGGACCCCGGGATCATGACCTGAGCCAAAGGCAGACACTTAACGACTGAGCCACCCAGGCGCCCCAAGCCTCTGACTCTTGATTTCAGCTCAGGTAATGATCTCAGGGTCGTGGGATCAAGCCTGGTATTGGGCTCTGTGCTCAGCGTGGAGTCTGCTTGTCCCTCCCCACGCCCCCATTCTCTCTCTCTCTCATAAATAAAGAAATAAAATCTTAAAAAAAAATAGCTGAGTGGGAGACTTCAACTTTCCAGAAGATCATGTAAATATACTTTTCCCTATTCTTTCCCTTAAGAACTAAAAACTCCGGACATTTTATATTAAACAAACATAAAGATGAACAGTGGAGAAAAGAAGCAGATTAGCTAGAGACCTCAGGACCAGAGGAACAATGGGGTAGTAAGTTCCCTGGGTTTTCTTTTTGCTTCATGTATCCCAAACTTGCTGAAGAAGCTGGCAAACCAGAAATGCCAACTACAGAGACAGAAAGAACTCCAACAACAAAAAAGCCTATCCTGTCCTACACAAAAGACAGGAAAGGGGCAGCCTAGCAAGACAGAAAACATTTAGACAAAAACCCCCCTACTTCAGCCAAACATCTCAGAAAAAAATACGGGCCCAACTCCACCACCCATACCAGCAAAGGTCAGACTTCCACCCTGGTCAAGCTATAAGGAGGACCCCAACACTCCTGCCGGGATGGCTTCAGAGACAGCAAAGTAGGAAGCCTAGACTCTCATCCCCATTGGGCAGGAAGAACCCCCTCA